>NC_052627.1:123468337-124109170 GCF_016161935.1 Mauremys reevesii | reverse complement strand
TTTAGTCTCTCCCATACTCTTACCTTAGGGTCACAGATTTCTCTTGAGCTGCATGTGGAATTTACACTCGTATCGCTGAGGTTGGTGCACAATGACTGAGGGCAACTCTTTGATTGGGAAGCCTTTAATTATGGGAACAGTCCTGAGATGAAGAGGAGAAACTGCCCACCAGCATGGAAGGGGTTAAAGAGAGCCTTTGTGCCCAGCTAGCCCCTCCCCGTTATACCTGCAGCCAATGTCAGGCCTGGAGGGGGAAGAAAAGGAGAGAACCTGGTTCAGTTTGGGGCTGACTGGCGAAGAGGCAAGAGCTCGCTGCCTACCTACCTAGCCTGCCAGCCAAGGCAGCCACCAGGAAATAATACCATCTCCTTGGCTGAGGAGACTGTGGAAGAGACTTAGGAGCAGCCGCCCTAAGAAATAACTGGGTAACTGAAGCCCGGAGACTTTGTGTGGTTCCAGACCCGCCAAATTTAGGGTTGCCCCACCCAGAGGAGCCTGAGACTGTGGCAGGGCTCTACCCAAGGTCCACAAGGGAGTGCTACTAGAGACAAGCCACCCCAGTGACTTGGTCTGTAGGGGCCATGCCCCACACTGAAGGGATAGCGGCAAGGAGTAACCCAGGGGCAGTGGATTTAGACTCCCGGCTGGGAGGTATATTCAGGAGTTGACTCACACAGGGCCCTGGGCTGGGACCCGGAGGAGAGGGAGGGCCTGGGCCCCTCTACCCAACTGCCTTGAAGACTGAGGCACCTTGACCAGAGAAGCAAGGAGCCGGCAGTCAAGCATTCCAACCAGTAGGCCACCCAGCCCTCCAAGCTCCCTGTTAGAAGGCCCACTGACTTAATTTCCAGCACCTCTGAAAATAAGACCACTTAAGTAGGTGCCAAAATAGGGATCTTGGTCCGTCCCATGTTTGAAAATTCTGGCCCGAGTGACTTGTCTGGGATAAGCTGTGGTACAGTTAATGAGATGTCATCGCTTTGTCCAGAAAAAAGGGTTCTAATCCTGGTTCTGACAGTGACCTGTGATGTGACCTTGGGTAATTCTCTGAACCTCTGTTCCCCCTTTGTAAAATAGGGACAAGAATATTTACTTCTTCCTACCCTTTGTCTTGTCCATTTAGACTGGGAAGGGACTCTCCTGCTGTTTATTCATGCAGCACCTAGCACAATGGGGGCACAGATCTCAGCTGGGGACTCTAGGTGCTATTGTAATAGAGATAAGGATGATAGGGGAACAGGACTAGATGGACCATAAATTTAGTCCAGTTCATTCCGGTGCTCTTAGTTTGTTTTATTTTTTTTTTAAAAATAGTCTGTCAGCTGAACGTTGTTGCCTTCCTGACCAAAGCTTTACATTCAGCACTCTCCCAGGTTCGTTTGATCCCAATAAGCCTGCTTGCTCGCCTGATCTTTTATGGAAACTGCAAGGTAAAACTGTTGCCAGAATTCCACTCCTTGCACGCCGCATGACTGATCACATAAGTCTCTCCCACCTCCCGGGTTTAATTAGCTGTAATTTTGATGTATATGATTATTTGCATGGAGGGTAGAATGGATCAGCTCCTCCTAGGGAACGGTGACCAGTAAATATAAACAAAAGGGCCTTTGTCAGCTATTAATGGAAACATTGATTAATCTCCCATCATGTTAGTAGCCTACTGAAAAGCTCATAAAGCAGCACGCAAAATTGTTCATTAAACTGGCCAGGCTGCAAGCACCAGGAAGTGAATGCAAAATGCACTTCAGGTGCCTTGCGGCAGCACAGTGCCTCCCAAAGGCAATGCAACCTCCTATCAAAGGCAGCTGTGTAGCAGGAGACGTTTCTGAGAGCTTCTCTTTCTCTTTCTTTGCAGATGATGCCAGCTCAGGAAAGGACAGCCCGGTGTCTGAAGGCTCCAATGGCGAATATGAAGATCATTCTGGGAAGCAGTGGGGTAAGGGACAGATTGTTTTGTTGTTGGTTTTTTTTTTTGGCTTCCCACACATCCGTGTTCATATCCATCGCAGTCCGCCTCCATGTCGCATTGCACTGAAGGAATGGAAAAGGCAGCCTGAGAGGAATTCAGTGATCAGATCAATTTGTATCTGTGGATGGTCAAATAGAATCTCAGTTGAATGCATCAATCTGAACTGATCCCTTCCTTTATTAAGCATCCTCCTGCCCCAGGAAATGTAGCTGGTGATCCACACTTGAGTGTCTGCTATATCCTAGCATCGTGCTTTCTTGTACTTGTTTCCAGGGGCAGTGGCTTTCCTATCCGTTCCAAGCCTTATTATGACTGGGCCTAAATTCTCCATTAAAAACCATATTGAAATTTATAATGGGATTTCCGAAAGCACTGAGCCTACCTCTGCTCCCATTGAAGTCAAATGGGAGCTCTGGCTTCAACAGGAGCCAAGTTAGGCCAATGCTGAGCTCTTCTGAAAATCACCAACTTGGGCTAGAGTACAAAGCCCTTAAGTAGAAATGCAGTTTATTGGAAAAAGAACTCCTTTAGCCAGTATACAGTTGAACCATCTCCCTGATGGATGGAAGGTGTACTGGCAAGAGGACTTTTTTTGCCTGTATAAACTGTGTCTACACAGTGATTTTTCCAGCATAGCTATGTTGGTTTGCGGGGGAGGGGGGTTCACCTAAGGGTTTTGTTCATCTTGTCATAGGCTTAGCAGAAGCTGCTAAGACCAGCTCCGAAACAAGGTTCTGAACTTCTCTAGGGTTTGTGAGTGTCCTGACCCAGAGTTTGGTTCAAGCCATTCTCCATACGCTTTCTGTGGAGAAACAGAACAACTTTTGGCCACTCCTGGCATGGGCAGGAATTTGAACTGATGACCCAGAAGTGTCAGGCGCCATATCTCATTTCCACTTTTATGGCCCAGCTACAGCTCATTCCTTTTTAATATTTTTTTAGTTTGGTTGGTGATTTGTCACCGTGTTCCTAAACCTATTTCTGAGAGATTTCATCCAGTCTAAAGAGACTTATTCGAGAATTTACCTTTGCCAAAACAGGGCAGATCTAAGCTGTCATCAACATAGGAAATTCCAAATATAATAATGTAACAAATACATGACTACCAACTTCAGGGAAGCCACCATGCTGTGAAACATGGCCAGCTGGTAACCTCATGGCAACAGTGAGGAGGGAGCTCATTCTGCTTCAAAAGGACAATCTCCTACCCCTGAGCTAAGGATAATCTCCTCCAGCTGTTGGCAGTAGAGTGTATAAGATACCATTGTGTTGTAGTTCCGATTCTTACCAGGAGAGGGTAGTGATGCACATAAACACTGGGCAATTAATCACATTATTATGTGGACAGTGCTAGCATCTCTTTTGCACAGGACTGCAGACAGGGTCCAGGAGCCAGTGCTTGTTCTGTCCTGGGAAGCTGATGAAGAGGGATGTAATTTTGAGAGAAGATGGCAGATTTTTATAGAGAAAGAAGGGAAGATTCAGCTATTCCACACTTCTAGAAATCTCATAGGACAGATTTTGCACATATCCCATGAAAAAAAGCAAACGCAGACCTGTCTTCAGACCTCAGTCCCATAAGGGGAATGAGCCAGAATTTGAGCTCTGTGGCAGAAGTGCCCTCTAGAGGTAATTGTGGACAATCACGATAAATTGGACATTTCTGCAACTACTGCATTAGCTCTCATCTGTTAAGGGGATGCTGCAGTCACCTCTGAGATTTATCCATCCAACTGTGAGAGATTCCTCAGGGAAAGGAATCTGTTAAACTGCTTCCTACCAAGTTTTTGCTTGACATTTTGCTATTAATTATTTAATTTTAATTACACGAATAAATCTTCGTAATAAACAGCATTAGAGCAGGAGACCTGCACACGCTGTCCCTTTGACTCAGTCAGTTTGTGTTTCCCTCACGCTTGCATGTGGCATAATTTATACTGTAGCAAAGTGCGGCTCTTGAAGTTTACAAAGCAAACTCTGAAAGGCGTGTGGGAGAACAGTCATGCAAAGTCTAAATAACATAGAGGCACTCTGTAATGGACCCTCCCCCAACCCTTGGGGAGGAGCTACTGAACCCAGGACTCAATTGATGATGGGGGACGACTAAGGAATAACAGGGTCGGGAGTAGGGGTCATAGGTTCAAAACTAGGGATCCAGAAGGGGACACCAAGCAGAGAACCCCGGATGGCACCCGCTGCTCTTCAAAGCTGTCTAGGGAGCCAGCGGACGCTTCCCAGAGGAACTCTGTCCAGATACGTGAGACAAGGAAGGAACAGAAATAGGCCTCACAGTCGCAGAGCACCTCCCTATCCAGCATCCTCCTCCTGGTGTTGTAGATGGCCACTTTGGCCAGTGCCAGGAGGAGGTTGGTGACGTGGTCTCGCGACTGTGTGGGGCCACAAACCGGGTGTGCGAATATGAACAGCTTGGGGAAAAGTGCAGCCAGAACCTCAAGAAGAAGTTCTGGAGGAGCCAGAAAAGGGGCTGCAACCTGGTGCATTCCAGATAGGCATGCGTCAAAGTCTCCCTCACACTGCAAAAGGGTCCTCTAGCAGTTCAGCAAGCAAATCTTCAGTAGATGATACAGATTTTGGAACGGCCATTTAGTAAATGCACTCTCCCGGCGTCTCACTCCCTCACGCTCACTCTGTCTCGCTCTTTCGTCTCTGTGTGTGCATCTCTCTCTCTCTCTCCTTTTGTCAACTGGCCTCTCTGAACTTGCCCAATTCAAGCTTTTGTCAAGAAAACCTTTCAGGACTGTGTAAATGGGATCTGGTTTCAGTGTATCACACACAGGATGGAGCAGCTTTTGAGGCCACAGTAATCACTTAACCTTCTAAAAGAAAAAAGGGAGGGGAAGCCTGAAAAAGTATTATTTTACCTGTAGATTGCCATGTCTGAGAGCGAGATTGTCAGAGGGTGAACACAGGACTCCAAACAAAAGTTCTCGAGGGATGAGATAGGAGTGAAAGCAAAATGAGCTGTTGTTGACCTGACTGTAGTGAGGAAAATGCCGACCCTGTTTTACAATATTGTCCCCGTGCAGGGACTAGGTGGGGAAACAAACCCTGTTGACATATTTTGATGCAAGCAGAGGGCAGGTATGGGCTGTTACACATGAAGTTCCAAGATTAAAGTCAGTGATGTGACTCATCGGTCAGTACAAAAAATATTAGTGAATGTGCCTATTCTGGACCCGCACTGTGAAGTGCTAATGCTAGTGTAGAAATCCCATCCAGCGAAAATCTACCCTTACAGGGCTTCAGTTCATGTGCACGGAGTAAATTATTGCCTTGTTAAAAGATAACCATTTAGACCCATTTCACTGCTGGATGTTAACCACTTCTGTGTCTCATAGACAGATACTCCACATCCATAATGCAAGCACCCTGTGGTCCTATTGGCATTTGTCTCCAGGACAGTGGCTCATGGTTTCGAGCACTCCCAGTGCATGGTGCTGAGCGGGTTAATTATCTCTCTGGGAGTGTGATTGTTTTTACTAGATAGGAGGCCTCTGGTTTCAGGAGATGATCAAGGGAATACCCAGCAATTTACACACGGAAACCTATGGAATGGGTTAGCATGTGACACTAACTGCCCCAGCTGTCGCTGGTAGTACATTCAGTGCTGGAGTTGCTCCGGTTCATTAGGTTACACATGAAAGCCCCTGCGTGGAGGGTGAAGCATTTCTGCACCAGGGTTTGAAATAACATGACATGGCGGAGATCCAAAATGACAGCCTGGGGGCTGTGAGGGGAGGGCGGCTGCTCACACAAGAAAGGGCCTTGAAGAGAAGAAGCGCCATGGGCAGCCTCCTTCCCAGAGAGCGTGGCTGGGTCTGAGGCCAGTGTGTGTGACACACACACACAGATCTGTGAGGGGCCCGGCTTCTTTTCCTCAAGCGTGTGAGGCCTGCGCGCCAACATCCTCACGCCCGGGGAGCTGCAAGCCAGCCTATCCCGCTCCCAAGTGGTGAGGGGACGGAGCAGGAGTGGCACAGCGGCCATAAACCAGCCTCCAGCAGAGCTCGGGCTGTAATTTTTGCCACTGCTGTGAAGCCACAAAAAGCACTAGAGTGAGCAGCTCATTCATAATGAGCCAGATTGTACGTAGAGGTGGGGAGTTTCTCCCTTCATATACCAAGAACAGTTGCAGTGCTTGTGCTCTCCTGAGCACAGGGACTGCTTGCGGCCTGTGCCCCCACGGACACCTCATGGACCACGGCCCCAACAGACCTGTGCACTAGAGCTGGCTGGATGCACAGTCAGGGAGCCTGCTGCGCTCCCTCAGGAAGTGTAGTGAGACTCTCCCTGTGCACAGGGGAGCTCAGGGAGAGCACCTCCTGGACAGCTTTCCTGGCGTTCCCACAGCTGTTCTGCTGCTGTGACACACTCCCCAACAATGCGGGCCCGTGGCTAATCGGTGCGACCTGCCCCAGTGTGTCATAGAGAAGGCCGGTCACATCCACCTATTCAATATTTGCATGGCTCTTTACAGATAGAATTAAAGATGCAGCTCCTGCCTCAAGGCCCTTACGCGCTAGGTGAGACACATCACGACAGGGTGCCAGGAGAGCGGACAGGCAGGTGACAGGAAGGAAGGGAAGGGGGTGTTACACGAAGGAAGGTTAGAAGGTTGCACTCAAGGCCAGGCACACAGCTTGTCAGCTCCCTTTGGGGCTGGGAGGAAGAGCTATTAAATTAGATTTCATTACGCTGGTGGGGGAGGGTGGGGGACTGGAGACATGCAGGAAGGAAGGGGGCTTGGAGGAGGGTGTTTGAAGGAGGAAAGGATCACAGAGGATACATCCAGCACAGGAGACAGCAAGTGAGAAAGTGCAAAAGGGGCTTTGCGCTGGGTCTGTGTGAGAGATTTAGGGGAGGCAAGACACAAGATGTAACGGGGCAGAGCTGTGTAGAGGAATAGTGAGTGTGACAGGGAGCCACTGACTGGAATCTGAGATGGGACTGGCAGGGTCACAGTAGTGAGAGGAAGGTGAGTTTGGCTGGAGTGTTTTGGATAGATTGGAGGATTGCCAGGTGGGAGTTAGGTAGGCTGAAGAGGAGGAAGTGGAAGTAGGCTTGGCAGGAGATTGCGCTAAGAAATGCCCCGGGTGTAGTATTGCATAATGAGAGTAATTGTGGGAGATTTATACCTTCTTCTGAATCGTTCATTACAGGCCACTCTTGGACAAGGTTCTGGCCTTGAAACTGCTGTATTCCACTGTAGCAATTTTTAAGAGCTTTTCAATAGATTTTTTTTTAATCATATTGGTAAATCAGGCCATCCAGTTATTTTACAAAAAAGACACAGTGCAAAGCTATTAAAGCCATGTGGATAATATTTCTCCATTCCCTTTTCCTCTGAAATTTTGTTGTGGAATTTAATGAATACTTGAAATTATGTCATTGAAAGTCACTAGGAACAGAGCGCCTAATTCCCTTGGGTGCTTTTGTAAATCCTGCACTTCCTGTTGACTTTTGTGAGGTCAGGATTTGGCCCATTGTGAGCTTCCACTTCAGAACTTGAGCTTCCCTGAGGAGACAAGGTTGCACCAGAACCCACTACCCATTGCTAAGTCTCCCAGATGCTATTGGAATGTAACAGCCCTGCACCATGTTTCTGCTCAGCTCTCATTTGGATGAGTAGCTCTTCCTAACCTCAGAAAGGCATGGTTTTTGGTTTTTGGTTTTTTTTTTTGAATGACAGTGCTTTTTACTATGAATTTTTCATAAATTAATGCTGGATGAATCTCAGGAAGTTCAGTTCAGATCAACACTCAGAACTCTGCATGCTCATCTGGACAATCTGAACCTCTGGACCTTGTAAAATTGGCTTCGAGTTACGGAGAGAGCAGGTTCCTTGTACAATTTCTCTGACTCGCTGCTGGCATTTGGCCACATTTGGGGGAGCTTCTGAGCACTCTCAAGTCCCATTAAAACCAGGTTTGGAAGGTGATTATCTCCTCTCTGGATGATCAAAAAAAGACCAGAAGAACAATCAACCTTATAGAACTTTGGATTCTGCTTCTGGTCACAGCTGAACCCAAGAAATGCAAAGCATAGAATTCTATAGATGTGTCCTGAAAGGTGGCCATACTGCTAAGGGACACAATGAGGCCAAATTCTGCCCTGAGATACAGGTGACTCTGGTATTATTTTGTGACATCGCTGAAATCAACTGCCATAATTATAGAGTGAAATTCGATGGCCTGTCTTATGTAGGAGTTCAAACCAGTGATTGAAATGGTCCCTTCTGACCCTAAAATCTATGAACCTATGTAGTACTTATTTTTATGAAGGAACCACACTGGACCAGTATATGCAGTAGTGAGACATGGGCATTTCTTGCACATTTGGAGTAGGGTGTCTCAGAAACAATGCCAGCAGTCCCTATAGACAGCAGTGTAGTGCTCTGGTTGTGTGGTCCATCATGCACCTTGCTTAGTGTAATCATCACTTTGTGTCCTTTTCAGCCCGGCCCAGATTCACGCAACCTGCCAAGATGCGACGGAGGGTGATTGCACGGCCTGTAGGAAGCTCAGTCCGCCTGAAGTGTGTTGCCAGTGGGAACCCTAGGCCTGACATCACCTGGCTGAAGGACAATAAGCCCCTCACACCTCAGGAGGTTGGGGAGAACAAGAAGAAGAAGTGGACATTGAATCTGAAGAACTTAAAGCCTGAGGACAGTGGGAAATACACTTGCCGAGTGTTTAACAAAGTTGGAGAAATCAATGCGACATATAAAGTTGAAGTAATCCGTAAGTGCTGCCTCTGGGCTGAGTGGGTTGTAAGGGAGGGGCTTTTACAAGCAGACTTGAATAAACAGAACATTGTACCAAGAGCTGTGTGCAGTGCCAGAAACTGAATTCCCAGATTACACTAAACGGGGAGGTGTTGCAAACTTCAGCGCAGACAGAGAAACAATTCTTCAGAGTCTCTAATAGAGAGGTCAGAAACATGGGCAGGAAATAATAAAATGTGATACATCCTGATAGATGCAGGCTAGTATGTCTGGTGAGAGCAACTCCCAGAGTAGCAGGGAGGTATTCGGGGAAAATCTACTATCTAGAGAGAAAACTAATGGTGACAGTGATCACCCTGTTATGTGTGCTCACAAGGTGATATGTCTGACAAAAAAAGTAAGTGCAATTTCGGACTATAGACAGTCACTTTGTGGACCAGAGAATCCCACTTTTAGGGTCTAAGAGCCATTGGGAATTGTTCTATTGCCTTCATCGTGGGTTGGATAAGGCCTTTAATGTGTTTGAAGAAAAATAGTTTAGGGTGGCTACTACAGAGATAATGGGATGAAGTTAATCAATGGAAAAATTAGGCTGGATATCAGAGAAAAGTGATGTGATGAGTCATAGAGCAGTCTCCCAAAGAACGTGGTAAAAGTCCCATCACTAGAGTCATTAAAAATTAACTAGACAAAGCATGTAGGGCCAGTTACAGATAGATGCCTACTGGGATTTTCAAAAGTGCCTAGATGCCTAACTCTGAGGCACTGAATTCAGGTACCCATTGGAAGTTAGGCACTTTGAAAATCCCACTAGGCATCTATCTTGCATCTTTAGCGCATAAGTACTTTTATAAATCTGGTCCTTAAGGCACATGCCATAGGGGATTGTCCTGCTGTGGCAGAGGGATGAACTATATTGCTGTCCTCTGTATTTAACCCTATAGAGGATTCTGTGGCTCTAATTTCCTGTCTTCTTATATTTGAAGGTAATTATATTGGAGAAGCTTCTCAAACCAAGTGAGGAAGGGCTTCGATTCCTAAGTTTATGCTATGTTTATGATAGCCTAGTATGTTGCCATGGAAATGATTGATGCTGCAAGCTCAAGAAAGAGGAGGAGAAAGGCTGTGAGAGGGAAGATCAAATATCTTTGATTAGTCAGGACCAGGGGCGTGGAAGACCATAAAGCAACACATGACACATGGAAAGCATGTTGTTTGTGTGTTAGTGCATGTGTTTTAGCATGATAAAGTTTCTCCCAGTGTGAAATCTGCTCTCTGATAACTCCCTTTCTCTAGAATAGCAGGAATTAAAAGCACATGTGGGGAGTTCTGTTGTGCTCCAAATGCACAAACCTGCTGGACATCTGGTATCGATAAAAATGCAGCTGTGTGGAGACAGTAAAAACATGTGTTTACACTAAAACCAGGAGCAGAGACAGGGAAATGAATCAAGTCCCATCCTAATGTCAGTTGTGGCATTTTCACTTCATCAAAACCAGACGGCACCAGGAAGAAACCCTTTTCTGTGTCAGAGAGTAGTCCCCGTTTATCTTGGTTTTTATCAACTTACAGACATGTGTAACCTTTGTTTTCATTAGCGTTTTCTGGCTAGGAACAAAAACAGCGACCAAAGGGGCAATAGAACCAAAGTGATAAGAGTATTAAAGCATTTTCACAGGCTCCTATTTTAATAACATGCCATGGCGCATTTCAGGTTTTATTAAATTTCCTCCCTTAAATCTCCCCCCCCCAAGCCTCCACTTTTCAGTCTCACCTGCTTATCTGAGTCTAGATCTTTCCAACTTCCATCCCTGCTGGTGTATTCCTCATGTATGATCTCTTGAGAATATGTGACATTTCTGTCGCGCTGGCCCATGTTCCCTGAGCATGTCCTTGGGGTCTCGGTGCCAACAGCCTCCTGTACATCCTATCCTGATTCTTCGAAGTATAGAACATTGTTCCTTCCTCCCACCTTAATGCCTGCCCAGGGATACTGGGAACTGGTTCTTTACACACCCAGCCCAAGAGTGGTTTCCATTAAAAAGTCAACATTTGCCAGCAGCTACCACACGGTGATATCTGAGACACCACAGTGTCTCCCTGCACCTAGAAGAGGGAAATCTGTGGTACTTCAGATACTGCTCTCCAGGAACAGGTGGTAAATACTGACTTTCAGATGTGAAATTGGAATCTATTCAGCATCTTTTACAGTGCCTGACAAAATGGCGTCCCTGCCTGAGGCTGCTGAGTTCTAGTAATAATAAATAATAATAATAGGCTGGTCTGGAGAGCTAGTCTTAATGCTCTTCGGGAACCCTGCGTTTGATTCTCTATCATGGTATCTTGCTTCCCCGGCCAGCAGGGAAATCTGGGAGTGCTCCTGAGGTGAGATGGGCAGAGAAGGCTTCCCTGCTGGCTAGGGAAGCAAGATGGCTGTGGAGTTCTCCTCAGAAAATGGCGTGGGAAGCCCTGCTCCATGCTTAGCACATTTGCAATTAGACTAGACCATGGGTAGGCAACCTATGGCACGCGTGCGAAAGATGGCACTCGAGCTGATTTTCAGTGGCACTCGCACTGCCCGGGTCCCGGGCACCGATCCGGGGGACTCTGCGTTTTAATTTAATTTTAAATGAAGCTTCTTAAACATTTAAAAAAACTTATTTACTTTACATACAACAATAGTTTCGTTATATATTATAGACTTCTAGAAAGAGACCTTAGAAAAACGTTAACATGTATTACTGGCGCACGAAACCTTAAATTAGAGTGAATAAATGAAGACTCGGCACAGCACGTCTGAAAGGTTGCCAACCCCTGGACTAGATGAAGTAAGAGTTAATGCAGGTAGAAGTGAAGTACTTGACTTAGGAGGTCTTTCCCACCCCTGACATCTGTGGGCTTAAAACTTGGTGTGTAAGCCTCCCTGAACCAGGAAAGTGGGGGGAAGATGGAGGACTCCCCATCAGCATCAGGTTCCCACAGGCATTTTGCCAGCCCCAGTGATGAAGTACCCCTCCCAGTGCACCGCAGGAAGCATGTCCCTGAGTGGCAATTGCTGCACCCATTAACAGGATGCAGCCTGCACTCCCCACCATCAGCTGGCTAGTGCGGAAAGTGGAGTGGCCTTGTCCCATCTTCTTTGGTAAGAGCTTTTGGAGAGACAGGGATTGCCCTGTGCAAGGAGAGGGAATGTTCCTTCTTGTCATACCCACACTGGGCTAGCAACATCCTGCACCTGTGACTCTCCCGTTGACTCACAGTAGGTCCCCGTGGCTAAAGCACACAGTATCCTACCGATCTAGCAGGGAACATGCAGGACTGCCCCATGGAAACATCCTAACATTACATATAGCTGCCACCCTAGCAGGGAGCAAGCCTGGTGATGCTATGGGCCAGCATCATGATTAATGCCAGGGGCACTTTTGCCATAACAGTTTAGGTTGCCACCCTTGCTGCACTATCCTGCAGGGTTCCCTGAATTTCTTTCTGGAATAGTGGCAGGAAAGTGTCCCTGTGGTTTGCCCTTTTTCACCCTGGCTCAGGACACTTACTTGCCCTGTTCCAGATTCAGAGAATAACGCTGCATGTGTTATACCCCTGAGGGTCAAAGTGCACCATGAAGCAGAGGCCTGTGCCGGAGCGGTGCAGAACTGCACTGTGCCCCTGCAGCAGACATGCCAAACCCATGAAAAATTGGGCTTGTTTTTTGGCTTAATTGGCTTGTGAGTTGCTTGTTGGCTAGATTTTGGCTTGTAGCTTGTTGCTTCTATTTTTTTGAACAGCTCCCAGCAAGCAGGGGCAAGGGGGGGAGAGAGTCAGGGGTGCACAGCGGGCCCACCACAGTCCCAGACTGCACGCCAGGGGGATCTAGTCACATAGAGTGTTGGGTTCTTAGGGATTGGCTTGTTTTGGCCTTGGTTTGAAGTGGGATTAGCTTGATTATTGTGGAAGTCGAGGTGTTTATTTACCGCGTGAAAGTTGACAACTGTGCCCTGCGGGAGAGCTCTGGGAAATGCTGCTCCTAAGGAGGTGCAATCCGGGCTCAGGATGCAGTCAGGACAGTAGCTGCTGCAGCACCCCTTCCGAGCATGAAACCTGTCTTCACCTCTGTGACCAATCAGCTACACTGGCCAGCCTCAGCAATGGGGGCATGGCCCGTCCTCCTCCTTGCCCCTCCTTTTTGGGATAACCGGCGCCCTGAGGGGTAGTAGCAGGGGACAGTTCTCGCACTCAAGTGAGCACAGGGACTTCAAATGGGCCAGAACCTTGAATGCACAATATAAAGTGGGGGGAAGGCTGCTTGGTGTCTTCCCTTTTCTCCACTCCCTCCATTATTGAACACCTGCAATGTCTAGTCCTATGCATGCAACCCGGGAAATGCAGCTTTATAAACTGGGCTTGTGTTACTGTCAAGAGACAGTTTAGAGTCCTCTTTAAAGCAGGAGGGAAACTCGTTAGAACTGTGTGACTCCCTGTAACATTCATGGGGCTTGGGTGGCTGAATACCGATGCCCCTAGCTCAGTAGGTAGCTGGGATAATAGGATCAGAGTAGAGATGGAAAATACCTCTTAGATGAGATTTCTAGGGCCTGATTCCTTAGCACAGACAGAGGGGTTTGCAGCATATGTATTTGAACAATCACAAATCGGATTGAGGAACACAATTTATTTTTCATCATGTATTGTATTTGTTTGCAGAGAGGACTCGGTCCAAACCCATTCTCACGGGAACGCACCCTGTGAACACTACTGTGGACTATGGTGGGACCACGTCATTCCAGTGCAAGGTCCGCAGCGACGTCAAGCCCGTCATCCAGTGGCTGAAAAGGGTGGAATACGGCACAGAGAACAAGTACAACTCCACCATTGATGTCGGGGGGCAGAAGTTTGTCGTGCTCCCCACTGGGGAGGTCTGGTCCCGTCCGGACGGCTCCTACTTAAACAAACTGATGATAACACGAGCCAAAGAGGAGGATGCTGGGATGTACATCTGCCTAGGAGCAAACACGATGGGATACAGCTTCCGCAGTGCTTTCCTCACGGTGTTGCCAGGTGAGTGTGGGGTGGCTGGAACTTTCCTTCTAAACTGTCCTGGGCCAGCATTGCGGCATCATTGCAATCGCTGATCCAGATCCTCTGTTGGTATAAATTGACCTCAGTGGAGCTTCACTGATCTACACAGCTTGGGATCTGGCGAGCTTTGGTGAGTGGCCAGATGATGCTGATTTTTCTACTGCCCGTGGTGTCTCTGAGTCGATCTCCACCCTGAGCCTCCTTGTGCATAAATAACGGCTCCGGCAAGGGTAAATAACCGGGTCGAAAATGCCTGATCTGCTTTTGTGCTGGAGCAGGGCAGGGAAGTCATATTGTGATGCTGTCTGTGCAACGTCCTGTAAAGTGAGCCCAGGCACTCAAAGGAGCTGATTGCCCCTCCCCTCCCCCTTTTTTAAATTGGTTTGTTGGTAAAAGGAAACAATGAAACAAGCCAATAAACAGAGAAGAATGAAAACAGTGTGACGATCACAGCCACAGGAGAAGAATGGGTGCAAAAGAGAATATATTAGGCTTGTTAATTTCTTATTTGATGATCCCCTGGGAGCTGTTGTGCCGAGCTCAGAACTGCTTACCCCTTTGCTCCTGCCCTGTGCTCTGCTCTATGCCTGAGACCTGCAGTACAGAAGCATTCTAGGGCTTCCCGTCTAACTTCTTCATTGTCCCTTCTGCCCTCTTTAAAGTGCGGTTCTGCTCCGGACAGTGATTTTATAATCCAGACTCTGCTGGCTTTAGTGACAAAAAGAAATCGGCCTTGCTTTTCCTCCCCTCCGCCCTGCAGAGCCACCGCAGCTCAGAGAAGAGAGGAGAGGAAAAGAAGCGGTGTAAATGTGGTCCTATTGTATACATTAAGCATTAAAAAAAAAATAAAAAGATGTTTTTCTGGTGGGATTTTTTTTGCACTGAAATAACTAAAACAAAAGAAGCTCTACGTGTATTCTTTCAAACTAACACTAGATTTAGGCCTCAATGGGAAAAAAAAGTCATTGACTTCGTTAAAGAAGTTTGGCTTGGAAAGAAAGTTACACACATCTGAAAATATTGTACAGGAGAGTACAAGATTCTGACTGCAAATTCACAAATGATCTCGTATGTGTCATCTCAGATTTTTATATGGCACCTCTCTTCACATTATCTGAGCTCTGGTACTTTAGGGCCAAATGTTTAAAGTTATGTAGGTAGCTACAGCTGCAGATAACCGCTTAGCAGAATTTTCAAAAGCCCCTCGGCACCCGGGTCCCTGTGGTAGTTAGGCACCTAGCTGCTTTTTGAAAACCCCACTAAGGACCTATCTGCCTCTTTAGGTGCCTAGATACCTTTACAAATCTGGCTCTGAAAGCCCTGATTCTGCAAAGCAACTCAGCTTTCAGCATGTGCTTACGTCAATCCCTATCCAGCACAGCACTTACACATGTGTAAATCCTATTGAAGACAATGGGATTAAGCACAGGTTTACGGTTCAGCACATCCTTACATGCTTTTCTAACTAGGAATGGACACTAGCAGGTGCCTAAATTAGGTAATTCAAAGTTGTGTTTCCCACAGCACCACTAATTGAGTCCTGGATGCATATTATACAAAGTCTACTATTATTTAAAGTGGGCCGGAACCTAAACCCTGAAATTTGGGAGTGTGGCTCTGATTCTGATCAGTGCCGTTTTGGCCTGTCTCACTAGGGCTTAAATGGAACAACATGTTCATGGATGCAGGATGCTAGAGGTTTGTAAGAGGGATACTCAACTGCATTTCTTGACTATCTGCAATTAAATTCTCAGTGGCGACAGTGCTGTAAAATTGAATATAAAGTGCTGCGCTCAGTGGGCTGCTCTGGTGAGAACAGAAATGTAAGCCTCTGTCCCTAAGGGCTTAATCCTGCTCAGGGGGCACTGGACAGGTGCAGTGAATCAGAGCCTGAGCCATCAGTCGTGGGTCAGTGCCTTAGCGAATAGGAACCGCAGACATGGCGGAGGGCTGACACGGGATTCTTCTTACTTACCCGAAGCTGAGACTCCCAACCCTGGCTTATCCTGAACGAGTGCACACATTCAGTTCTGCAGTGCCTGGGAATCCCACACGAAGTCCTAGTCCTCCCTTGTCTCAGCAGAGCACCAAGAGGTGCTGCAGGAGGGATGCTAGTTAACCTGCCTCTTCCTGTCCCAAACCTGCCCACATAAGAGACCACTCTGCAAGGTACCACGCCTGCCTGGTCCCTCGCCTGAGCGTTGCTGAGTGTGTATTAGCTACAGGAAGATGGATTGCTACTAGAGAGGGATATTTAAGACGTAATGAACGGAGACGTGTCTGGCAGAGGCAAATATGGGACAGGCCTCTGCTCTCCATAACCAGATCATGCAAGTCCAATTGCTGGTCTGCTGACATGGCCTGCGTTTCATCCTCCGGTCTGGGCAGGGAAGCCAGCTCCATCTCTGAGCGCTGGGGCTGAGAGACCATCTGTTGGACTGGCTCTGAAGAGGACACTAGAACTGGGGAACTAAAGCATAATGAATTATTGGGGGGGAAAAACTTTTAGCTCCCCCCATCTTAAACAAAAGAAATTGATTTGTTTGTCCTTTCAGTGCTTTTCAGAGGAGAAACAGCAGCAAAACATTATGATGTTGGCGGTGTGTCCCCCTTGTATTTGGCATGGCTGGGGTTGTCAGACAGACTATACAAAAGCCAGCCTGAGCTTGACATCTGTTTTGAATCCTCCTCTCCTGGTTTTAATTAACTCTTTCGATTTCTCCCTTTCCCTCTTGTAACACACTTTCTCTCTTTCTCTCATGCAAACCTGATGTCCAGATCCCAAGCCACCAAGCGCCCCTGTGGCCCCATCCTCCGCTAGCAGCCTGCCGTGGCCGGTGATCATCGGGATCCCCGCTGGAGCGGTTTTCATCTTCGGGACGATCCTCCTGTGGCTCTGCCAGGCCAAAAAGAAGCCCTGCTCTCCCCCAGCTGCAGCGCCCGTGCACAGACCGCAGGCCAGAGACAGGATCTGTGTGTCCCAGGGTCCTGACAAAGACTGCATCTCCTCCATAAACTATGAGGAATATGTAGCCCACCAGCAGCATTTGCTATCCCAAGGGCCTGCGTTGGCCCCAGCCGTGGCATCGAAAATATACCCAAAGATTTACACAGACATCCACACTCACACGCACTCACATGTGGAAGGCAAAGTTCACCAGCATCAGCACATTCATTATCAGTGTTAAAGGGCAGCCAGAGACTGTAGCTTATTGGTGCTTTCTTCTCACGGTACCTCAGAACAGACTGCTTCGAGTCAGCTAACACTGCCAGCAAAAGGCAAAGTGAGCAGAGGAGGGAGAGAGAGAGAGAAAGAGATATTTTTTTTGTTTTGTTATTACTATCATTAGGATGTAGATGAGGAATAATGAAGGAATTCCCAATCTCAGCACAAAGGCGGCCATGTAAAACAATGGAAACTTCTTGTAGGTCTAAATCAAGATGGCAACAGATAAGGCAGGAAGCTGTGACATGAAACACCACCGACCCCCTGTTGCATTGCCAAGCAGAGGAAGAAGAAGAGGAGAACATGATGATATTGCAGTTCCTGCCTCTAGCACGTGCCACCTGTTCTGGTGCAAGGCCCATCAGACGTCTTACCCTTGAGAATGTACAGAAGAGCCCTTTATCTCAGAGTGGCTGAAGCTTGGAAGTAGCTGAGATGTAGTGCCAAAGCACCAGGAGACTGTAATCAACTGAAACATTCAATTGCCCAATTTCAAACGAAAAAATAAGCAGAAGAGTTTCTGGAAAACGCATTTCTATTTTCAATGTGAAACTCCACATGCATCTCGCCAGCAGTAATTTTGCCTGACCGTTGGTGATAACTTAGCTGGCTGGTTCCATGTCTGCAAATCAAGGGTATTGTGTTTTCCCCAAGGGGGCACTGCTTGAAATCTTTAAAAATGTTCAACTCACCCCAATGCTATGACTCAGTGCTACTGCCAGGAAGAAGGAAGGAAGGAAGGACATTGTACAATGCAACTTTATATTTATATTTAAGAAATAATAATTAATAATAACTGAATTGCTGAAGGTCAAGAAAAGAAAACGTGCTGCCCTTTTTTGATGCCGCTAGTTGTGATTTTCAATCAGATCTTCATGGCTTATAGTGACAAGCTACTGGATTAACTGTGTCAATGAAAAATAAATGAACAAGTAAAAGTAAAAATAAAAAGAGAGAGAAAGAGAGAAAATTACTGCTTATGGAAGAATGAATTTGCTAAATATGCACCTAGGGTTGTGTGTGGTTTTTCTTTCCAGATAATGTTTTGCAATTGATTCAAACAATCTCATTTCAGTTTCATTTAAAACAACAAGAAAGAAAGAAAGAAAGACCGTATTAATACCTATATGGACTAGAAATGAATTCAATCACAAATATAAAACCTTTGTAATTCTATATAGAGTTTAAACAGAAGTCATGTATATTTAATTTATTTTGTTAAACAAGAAAAAAATATGATATTTTCCTCAAAACAGGCATTTCTATACATATTTTTGATCAAAGGAAATAAAGATGAATTGTGGGGTTTTTCCAGGTTCTCAGAGGTGCCATGCTCCAGATATAAGCAATGTAACCTATAACAGTACTTTATTTAACCAAATTGAAAGTCATATGTTTGTATGCATTTTTACAATAGCCATGTGTAATTGTTCTAGCAGCATCTCTGGCATTACAGGTGCCATCATTTCCAATAGAAAATGCTATTTTGTGCTGTTTATAACCTGTTCGGAAAGTTTTGCTGTGGATTGATCACTGCCTCTGCACCCCATGTTATCCTGGCCTCATTAACAAAGAGCTCAGACCACAAGAAAACTTGTTTCACTGTTTATTTAAAAAATTGGTTTGATTTTTTTTTTTGGTTAACATTATAAGAAGTGAACTAGAGACCTGTGATATAATCAATAATTCCTTTTAAAAGTGAAATGTTCCTAGGCATGAGCCCATCGAGTGGACTTCTGCCTCTGAGTGTTTTGGGGAGAAAAAAATTACAAGTCTGGACAAATTATTTGATCCCTAAAAGCAGCATCTGAGCATAAAACATTCAGTAGAGATGAAATTCACCACAGCAAGAGGAGCCTGCACAAGGCTCCCTGTTAAGGACTTATGGCTCAATCCTGCCAAGGGTCAAGCACTCTGGCCTTGATCCACCAAAGCACGTAACTTTGCAAACATAGGGCCTGGTGCACTGTGGTTATTTTCCATTGGCTTCAGTATCAACCAGATCAGACCCATCGAGGTTAATGGGAATACTCAGATACTTAAAAATCAGCACCGTTTTAAATGCTTTGCTGGTCAGGGCCAGCGAGCTCAGCGCCTGACTGGCTGGAGCCTGTAAGTGGTGTGTAGGGCCTTCTGCACTGGCATGAATTTCACCCACAGGCTCTGGAATAACACAGCGAGGGGTGTACTCTACATTTGTTCCCTGTGTTGCATTCCTAGTGGTTGTAATGGGAGTGGAACAAGTACAGCTTATTATACCTTATTGTGTACATACTGTAGATGGCTATCAAGTCAAACCTTCACTCCGTTAGAGGGGAACCCAGGCCGGCTTTGATTCCATAAGGCCATAAAGTTAGTCACTAAATTCAGATCTTGGATGCTGGTGCATGGGTCCCTTCGGTTTCAGTGAGCATCGTGAATGAGCATCCATGTGCATAACTGGGGTGTTGTAAGTACTGATCTAACCCAAGATTTTGCTAATGGCTGCAGTTTACTGGGTGAGCCATCCACACATAGAAAAGTCTATGCACAGTTTCTATGTACATCAACGATGTTCTAAGAAGTCAGGAAACTGGTACACCTTTACCTCGATATAATGCTGTTCTCGGGAGCCAAAAAATCTTACCGCGTTATAAATGAAACTGCATTATATCAAACTTGCTTTGATCCGCCGGAGCGCACAGCCCTACCCCCCGGAGCGCTGCTTTACCGCGTTATATCCGAATTCGTGTTATATCAGGTGGCGTTATAACGGGGTAGAGGTGTATTTCCATGAGAGGCTGTAAGGGCTGTGGCAAAAATGTCACCATCTATTGTGTCTACCTCTCATACAAGTCTATGAGAAGTTTGGTATTTTTGTTACCATAATCTGCACAAAACTAATGCACATTAAAGCAATGTTAAGGGCACGACACAAATCCAAATTCAGAGACAAGGGGGATAGTTCTTCCAATGCTTTCTGGGCTGGGGTGCTGTAGGCAGGGACCTCAGGGTGTCACATGCCAGACACGCTGCAATAGCTTTACTGCTATTGCTTTAAAAGTATGGTGGACTCACCACTCCTGTGTGGCCTCACTTTGAGTGAACCACGAGAGACTGCCACATGACGTTGCCAAGATGGCAGCAGTATCTCTGACAGGTACTGATAGATTACTTTTAACTCAAAAATGACAATGTATTTAGTATACGTCATTGTGTTCCATCCCAAATCGCGTTCTTATTCTCCATTGACCCTCTCTACCGCCTTTCATCCTGGAGCTTCATAATCTTCTTTAATGGAATGAAAAACTTTAAAATGTTGCCAGCTGGTCCAAATGGAGAGATTACCGTTTCCATCTTGGAAATAGGCCTTCACCAAGTGCCCTTCAAAGCTCCGGTCTTTAAAATGCTAGTCATGTGTGTAGTTGTAAGGAGGGTGGTAATAGGAAAAAAATTAAGGTGGTCGCAGGTAGTTCACCACCGCCGTCAAGATATTGGTTGTGCAGAAGCCAAGAACAATTGTGGTTCCTGGCCAAGATTTTGAGAAATCACTAGAGATTTTGCGTGCCCAACCTGAGACATCTTAAGGGTCCTGTTTTTCACAAAGTGCTGAGCTCCTACCCTCTGAACATCAGCCTCCTTTAAAGGCCCTCGGGTTGGATAATCAAAAATTGAGGCACTACGCACCACTGGTCACTTTTGAAAATGTCGGCCAAAGTTGTGCTTATCTGGGGATAAGGTCTATGTGAGTCTGGTGCCGTTAGCAGTGTAAGCTCCCTCAGATGGGGTGGAGAGGACATCGCTATGGCCCTAGGCCATCCCCACTTCAGCTTGGGAAGTGAATACATGTCACCACCAACCCCCCATATCCCTCCCTTCCAAAGGGGGAGGTGAAATTCATCCCCATGCAGAAGGCCAGCACAAAACCTTGTAAGCCCAGCATAAACCGTGAAAATAGGGCTTGAATGGGACTTAAGCATTGCCTAGGCTTGGGTTGGCTCTGTACACGTGGGTGAACTTCACCCTTTAGACAGTCTTTTGCCTCCATGAGGCAATGGGCCTCCTTGAGCTCTTGATGGGGCCTACTCTGTTCCACCCTAACATGGGCCATTCATATGCAGGGCTGAATTGTGCCTTACAGGAAGCACAAAGCATTCCTACGTCTAAATAAGTTCAGTGAGAGTCTGCTCTTAGTCACCCAGATGTGAATCCATTTTTCCCCAGTGAGACAGAATGCGGCCTGACCTCTTCTAAATAAATAGAGAATATTTTAAAAGAACGGTGGACTTGCTAAAAGCTACCTACCACTGACCCTACTTTGAATTCAGGAGTTTGATATATATATATATATATACAAACACATCAGTCTATGGCATAGAAAGTGGGCCTCACTTTTAAAGGCACAAAACTTGAGGATCAGAGAGAAAAGCCAGGCTTAATATTGAACATCCTTGTTATTTTGTTTGTGTGGCACACTGAACATGGCCTTAAATGTCATTTTTTTGTGTGGTGTCTTTAAACTTTGTATTGACAATCTTTGTACAGTCAGCCCTTTTAAGGTGAAAGCTTTATCAGACATTTACAAATAAAAAGTGTGATGTCATTTTCAAGCAGTGGGAAAATAAGCTAATTAAAGATATTGGAAGGAGAAGCAATGGCCTGTGTGTGTGTTTAATGAAAGAGATGAAGGCGTAAAAGCATGAATTTGTAACTAACATGTGGGTGTTAGCATAAAATGGAGTTTTATAAACTTAATATGCATATAGAAATATACCATTTATTTATATGCATTTGTATGTACATATGCGCTCATATACAGGGACTATATGATCGTGTGATGTGGTATAAAAGTTTTATCGCAAAACAAGTGCTAATAAAATCTTTACACCACACCACAGTATGCTGTATTCTGTATACGCAACATATTTAACACATATATTGTATTACAAATGTGTCAGAGTTTTTAAAACATGTATAGGAACTTTTTTTTAACCCATTCACCTGTAAAGCCAGGTACCATGAGTCCAACTGTGGAGGGTTACACAAGAACTGCTTCAACCTCTGAAAAGGGGGCTAATTAGCTTTCATGTACAGAAAAATAACAGGTGAAATCCTGGGCCTGTTGAAGTCAATGGCAAATCACCCACTGACTTCAGCTGAGCCAGGATTTACCACCCTGACGCTGAAGTCTGATACCTCCAGTCCTGCAAGGGCGAAGAGTAAATGCTGGGTCCCACTGAGAAGCTGGTTCATGCAATATCAAACTTTAAAATTGTGACATTTTTAGGTATAGAAAAGTTGTCACTGGCCCAGGACTGAACCTTGGTTAGGCCCAGACCTTGGCCCAGGTAATTGTGTGGAGAAATTGCACGCTTGGGAAGAGAGAAAGGAAAGTGTCTGACAGGTTTATTATTTTGGTTGTTTGATGTTCATAGGTTTGGAATATTAGAAAAAAGCACTGAGGGAGTTGAATTAATGGGCAGAAGGCGGGTGAGGTGGTCAAAGGTGAATGATAAACCTATGACTTTGTAACTTATAACATGGATGCCACCTCCATATAGGTGTAGGGTCTGGAGGAGCATTTCCGCTTCTAAATACTTTTGAAGTCAATGAAAGTCCCGTACCTTGGGCCTGTTCCAGCTTCTGTGGATGCCATTAACTGCACTGGGAGCTGAATCAGACTTGTGGAGTGATTGAAGTGAGCGGGCCCTTAACTTTAAACTCTTTGTGCCAACTTCTGGCTGGCTCATCAGCGGAGAAGGGCATAACAACCCGTGGCCAGAGAGCGAAGCCAGGCAAATTCAAATTAGAAATAAGACATGCATATTAACAATGAGGGTGATAAACCTTTCAAACAAACTACCAAGCGAAGTGGTGGGTTCTTCATCTCTTGATGTCTTCAGATCAAGACTGGATGTCTTTCTGGAAGATACGCTTTAGTCAAACACAAATTGCTGTTCAGCTGGGACCGCAGCGTCTAGCCAGCAGGTGATGAAGAGAAACGGTGTAAAGAAAGACCGGGTGCTAGAATACAACAGGAAACACCAGTATTGGTGTCTCAGCCACTGGCAGAATGAGGATGGGAACACGGGACGAGTATTTACAGCAAGAAGATGGAGACGAGAGAGGTTTTGGTTACCTTCCTCCTTGGAGCATCAGAGCACTTTGAGATGAGCAGCTATTAGAACACCTAGTCACCCATACAACCCCATTGGCCTCAGCTGTATATGTTTAAGTGAAGGTGGAATGGGTGACTTCAGCACTTTCAAGGGTATTATTAAAGTAATAGTATTATTCCAGGGGAAATCATTTAAACTGGTGTTGTCTATCTGTGTGTAATACACATGCATTCTGACTGTAGCTACCCTGCGCGTAGCTACACACATACATTATGACCAACAAATTCAAGCTCAGCACCTGAATCCATATTTCGGGACTTAGATCTAGATTCTCATGGTTATTTAGGAGCCTAACTCTCATTATTTTAAATGGGAGATAGGCATCTAAATACCTCAGGAGCTGGGCCTGAAGCCCGAGTTCCATAAAGCACTTAAATGCATGCTTAAAGTTAACAATGAGTAGTCCCACTGACTTCGGTGGGACAGCTCACGTGCTTAAAATTAAGTGCATGTTTAAGTGCCTTGCTGAATAAGGGCCATAAATAAAACAAGTCTGCTTTTCAGAGGGGCCCAACATCCACATTTCCTATTGATTTAAATAGCTGTTGAAGGCCCTTGTTGTTTAGGCACTTAAATAAGGCTTGTGGCACTGAAATTTGAAAATGTTGGCTTGCGTGTGTATTATGTATTTTGGCCCAGCTGAAGTCAGTGTAGTTGCACCAATTTACATCAGCTGTGATGATGTATATTATACAGACAGAAAGCTGCATACGCAGAGTATGTGCATTGGAATATTTCTGTGTATATTACTACTTGGCTGTTATATAGCATTTTTTAATCTGTAGATCTCAAAGCGCTTTACAAAGTAGGTCAGCATCATTATCCTCTTTTTTAGAGATGGGTAAACTGAGGCACAGAGAGGGGCAGTAACCAGCCTAAGGTCACCCAGCAGACCAATGCCAAAACCAGGAATAGAACCCAATTATCCGTTGTACTGATCAGGATACATAATTTATACTATAGCTCATGTTGTTTGTAATACAGAATTATTATCATATTGTAGTGATGGCAGAAAATACAATTATGCTAGCAACCAAAAGGTAATAGATATTTTGCATTGTTTCATTAACATGGTTTTGCCAGGAAGGATTAGTCCACCGATTTCTTGGACTGAGAATTTTGTTTGTTTGTTTTTCCTAAAAACTTCTTTAAAGAAAGAGAAAAAAGTACATGTGGTATTGAGAATGAAGAATAATGCCTAATAAAACTTTCACTTTAACTGCAAATATTGCATTGGTTGTTTTATAGAACTGTCAATTGCAATTTTTGTTTATGTAGCAAGGTCTACGTGGAGGAAGAAATGACCATACTAAGCCTTTATGGAAACTATATGTGTGGTTGTATGACCTTTATTTGTGGTTCTTTTAGGTTTTGCATCACTGCCATTCTCAGCTTTAATTAGAATTAAACACATCTTTTTCATATCCTGAAATATACATGGGCATTAACAAAGCTACACATCCATATTTTTTTCCATTTTAACTAAACAAATCCAAATTGAAGGGCATTTGATCACTGCTTATTTCTGAGCCACTTTATGTCTTAGAAAAAGGGGTAATAAATAACACTTTAGAAAAAGGCTTCAAAATATCTGTTTTCCTTGATCTGGGTAATTAAAAAATTGAACTGCTGTTCCTGAGATTACACACAGCAAAATTGCACAGAAGTCACTTGCTGATGGAATTACGTGAATTACACAACTCCTCATTCTTGTGCCATAAAACATTATGCTTTCTAGCGGGAATTAACATAATTAGAACTTAAATATACATATAGTCTCTTGAGCATGCAACGTTAACATTAATATACTGGTTAGCAGTTTGGATAAATGCAGAATCCCCCAACATGCTCAAAAGCAATTTCATATTAATCTAATCTCGATTGATGTCCGTCTTAAGTTATTCTTTTAAACAAATATTTAAATGTGCAGTGGAGGGAGGATAAGGTGAACAATTAAAGTTAAGTAAAAATGGCATTTCTTTTAACCCACAATGTTTTTAATTCATTGCAAGTTTTAGTAATAAAAAGCCAATGCTGCATGGTGATCCATCATTTTGACATTTTTATAGTGTTTTTATTACGCCTGGCTCATTTCCATACTAAAGAGAACATTTGTAACAATGCTTGCTTGGTTATGAGTCGAATTCTGCTTTTGCCACGTTTTGCTCCTCGGTTGCTTTGCTCAGTAATACTTTTGGCCCACGTCCTCCCAGAGCCTGCCGTGTGTTTATTGAAAAGTAAGGAAAAAGAAGTGTCTGCTAAAACAATAGTCTGCTGCTGGCTGAGTTAACATGGCCATAACGTCCTCGTTCTGCAGACAATCAGTTAGCAAAGCTGTTCAGTAAACTTGCTCCTTGGTTGTTGAAAAAATAAATATTCATGCAATTCGCAGTGGTGTTTTCATGTATTTCATTTTCTCTGGTTTGAAATGCTGAAGGTTTTTAAAGCCAGTGTCTTAATCACAGAGAGAAGTGTTTAGGTTGAATTAGTATTGATGTTTGTATTACTGCTGCTTAGGACGGGATACATTTGAAAAGAGGTGCTCAGGTATTTGAGTGATGAGGCCACATAAATACATAGGTAAAAATGACATATCACATGTATTATTTGTATGTAAAAATGAATCATTTACCTAAATTGTCCTTATAGAGTCTGATTACTATCAGGTGCTCAGCACCTTCAACTTCCTCTGGAGTGAGTGGGAATTTAGGTTGCCGAACAGCTCACATTGGTCCCAGTACCAAAGTGCTTGAACAAACCTCACAGTTCTCAATTCTGCAGCCCGTTCCTCTTGAGTAAAGCATGTAAGCATGTCCTTAATCCTAAATATGTGCTTCAGTCCCATTGACTTAAAAGGTAAATCTTAAAATTAAGCATGTGCTTAAGTGTTTTGTTGAACGGGGGCTGAAGTTTGAGGCTTTGAGAACTACACAAAAAAAAGTTATGAACTGTAAAATTATATCAAGTTCTCCTGTAATTGAATCCCACTGTCCTCTTGTGATGGGGCTTATGCCTCACATTGTTAATTAAAGGTTAACAAAGGCCTAATTAGCCCAGCAGGTTACATCTGAGGGAGATGGGGTCAGCCCCAGTTTAGTATTGGGCTCAGCTAACGAGGGGGATAAGTCTCCATACATGTCCGCCCAAAGCAGTGTAAAATGAAGACTCTGGAGCGAGGCAGCTGGTAAAGACCCTGTGCACCCTTCTGTTTTTGTGCGAGTACAAGCAGTTCCTTCTGGACAGCCATGAGCTCAGCAAAGAGCCTCCTCCACTGGGTGTGTTGTACTTAACCATGTTTCTCTTGTCGTCTTGCCCTGAATCTGCTGTGTGACTGGTTCCTCACTGACACAATAAGAATGAGCAAACTCACTGGATAAAATAAGAACTGACCTGAACTCCTTCAAGTCCCTCCTTAAAAATCCCCATTGTCGTAATGTGTATAGAAAGCTGCCATCCAGTAATGGCTAGGCAGGTGGCGAATTGTTCATACTGCTACTCACTGGCTAAGAATAAGAAAACTAGTCTGTGCAAAATCCATCCTGGGACAGCTCCATTAACTCCACTGGCACTATGCCAGATACACCAGCTCAGGATCTGGTCTCCCAGTTTTTCTTAACTTGTCTTTTCATTTTCTTCCTCCACTCCTTGTTTGTATCATTCATCCATGTATGCCTCGTTTTTTCGGCTCCAGTCCTGCATTGTGAGCCATGTTCAGCCACCAACTGCCATGGAGCTCCGCATGGGCACGACAAATCCCCGGTGAATCACAAGGCAGGACTGAGGCTTTGCATAGCTCGTTGGGGCAAGGTCTGCTGTCACGATGAGTAACATTTTCAAAAGCACCTACATGATATAGAAACCTAAATTGCATTTCCAAAAGTGATCCTATCTGACATGGCTCTCCAATCTGCAGTTCATCATGCCTCATTGCACTATTCTCAGTAGAACATAAGATCCTCAGTAGAGAGACCTGTGGGAAGAATAATGCTGGGACCTGATGCTGCAGAATGCCAAGGTTGCTCTCTGATAGGGTAACTGTCCATGGTAGTTCAGTAGCAGCACAGGCATCCGCCTCTTGATGTTAGAAGAGATCAACCCTGACATTTATCTGAAACCTTCTTCCAAATCTGGATGCAAAATAGAAGGAGGCATGAGGATAAGTTTGACTTGATGCCAGAGTGAGATGATAAATACTTCTCTGCAATGTTTGTGTGAGCTGGGGCCTGATTCTCATTTACTTTAAGATCCCACTCCCTTTACATCAGTAAGGGGGGGTATAAAGAGACCTTAACGTGAGCGTAATTATGTTTGCACTTTCAGGCCCCTTGACACTGCTAGAGCATCATAAAGGGGCCCTCATGTACTCAGGCCTCTAGAATTTAAAGTGGCAGACCCTTCGTTATTTGTAACTTCAGTGCTAACCTTGTATTGTTGTCCTGTGTTCAAATCCAGAATGGAACAGAACATGCAAGCCAATGAGAGAAAAACGTAAAGACTAAACAGGTCAAAAGGTAACTGAAAAACTACAAAGCTATTTTCATTATATCATTTAACAGCAACCATGATAGACTTAGGAAACAAGCAGCAGAAAATAACGGCACTCAAACCATAAGTACTGAGTCTATAATAGGTACTTATCTAGCCCCCATTACCAAAGTATCTGAGTGCCTCATAATCTTTAATGTATTTATCCTCACAGCACACCTGTGAGGTAGAACAGTGCTATTATGCCCATTTTACAGATGGGGAACTGATGCAAGAGAGCCTAAGGGACTTGCCCAAGGTCATATAGGAACTCTGTGGTGGAGCACAGAATTGAATGTGGGTCTCCCATTAATTGCTGTTACGTTATAAATATGTGGCTATCTAGGAACTTCACTGTTGTCATTATGCTACTATCTATCTAAGCTCTTTTAAGGCCCTCTATTGCTGAGCTGCAACCAGTGACTGCTCAGACCTTTATGACAGTAGCAGAAATAGAACCCAGATCCTTTGTGTCTAAAAAGACACAGACTCTTACCACCTGAGATACAGGAGCATAATGTCAACAGTGTGTAGGATCATGACCTAAGTTCCCTGTAAGCTGTGTGGCCACGTGGCCGCGCAGCAACCTATTTAGCACTGCGCAGGCGCTCAAGGAGGGGTGGCCCTCCCCCAGCCCCAACCTAGCCTGGTCTCCAACCTGCCATGGCCGGGTGGAGTGGCCCAGACCTGCAGCAGCCAGGGCTCTCCCACCCCGGCCCAAACCCAGCTGTGGCTGAGGTGCATGGACTGGCCTGAACCCAGCCGTGGCCAAGGCGGCTTGGCCCGGCCCAAACTCGGGCAGCCAGGTCCGGTGCAGACCCAGCCACGACCGGGGAAGTCTGGCCCAGACTCAGCCTTGTCCGGACCTGCCGGGGCCAGGGGAGGGGCACCTATCCTGCGGCCCCAGCCCTGGAGCTGCTGCAGCGGGGAGAAGCGCCTCTCCCCTCCTCCCCCAAGCCCAGGTGCTGCTGGGGGGGTCCTCTCTCCCCACCGGAGCACCCTCCTGCATCTCAAGCCCCCCGTGCCTGGCCCCACCCACAACCTGCACCCCCAGCTGGATTCCTCCTAACCTCCCCCCAACCCTCTGACCCAGCCCTGAGCCCCTCATCCCCAGTCTCACTCCAGAGCCCACATCCCCAGCCAGAGTCCTCACCCCCTCCTGCACCACAACCCTCTGCCCCATCCCTGAGCCCCCTCCCACACTCCGAACCCCTAGGCCCTGCTACCACCACATGAATTTTGTAATGTCACACATCACCTCCATATTGGTGCACATAACAAAATTCATTCCGCACATGCATGGGAAAACTTAGAGGGAACACTGATTCATGACCCACAGCCGAGCAGATCTGATTCTCACTCACTGGGGGGCAATGGTACGTACACCCATTGCCCAGTATGTTATACTGTTTTTGTGCCCTGATCATTTATTTTGAGCGCTCGAGGCCTGATCTAAAGACCACTCATGACTCTCTAGGGACTTCAGTAGGGGGGAGGGATAGCTCAGTGGTTTGAGCATTGGCCTGCTAAACCCAGGGTTGTGAGTTCAATCCTTGAAGAGGCCACTTAGGAATCCAGGGCAAAAATTGGTCCTGCTAGTGAAGGTAGGGGGCCAGACTCACTGACCTTTCAAGGTCCCTTCCAGTTCTAGGAGATTGGTATATCTCCAATTATTACCTTATTATTATTATTATTACCAGTGGACCCTGGGTCAGGCTCTCAGCAAGGTTTGGGTTGAAATCCTGGCTTCACTGAAGTCAATGGGAATTGAGCAGTGGATATGGGGGAGATTCTCCACACTCCAGCCATTCTTTTTAACATGACAAATCTGAGGAACTGTCCCATATTGAGGTGTCAATACAAGAGGTTTTGGAACCAACTGAGAAACATGAATATGTCACCAAGACCAGATGGTATTCGCTTAAGGGTCCTGAAGGAACTAAAATATGAAATTGCAGCACTGCTAACTGTGGTATGTAAACTATTGCTTAAATCAGCATCTGGACAAGATGACTGGAGGGTAGCTAAATATAACACTTCTTTTTTTAAAAAGGCCCCTGAGGCGATCCTGGCAATTACAGGTTGGTACGCTTATCTTCAGTATCAGATAAATTAGATGAAACTAAAGTAAAGAACAACATTATCAGACAATATAGATTCAATACGATATATTGGGAAAGAGTCAACACAGCTTTTTTAAAGGGAAATCATGCCTCACCAATCTATTAGAATTCTTTGAGGGAGTCAACAAGCACCTGGACAAGGGTTATACAATTGATATAGTGTACTTGGACTTTCAGAAAGCCTTTGATAAGGTCCTTCACCAAATTCCCTTAAGCAGACTAAGCAGCCATGGAATAAAAAGGAAGGTCCTCTCATGGATTGCTACCGTAGAATTTGACATTCTTGTGTGTATCCCAAAATTTGACAGTACTGCAGTCAGCCATTTTGTATGTTCAACCGCTGCCAGCTGAAAACTAAATAGCAAGGAATAATCTTAGACCTTTGTGAGGCAAGGTCAGACAACTGCATATTTGTAAAAGCAGCAAAGAATCCTGTGGCACCTTATAGACTAACAGACGTTTTGCAGCATGAGCTTTCATGGGTGAATACCCACTTCTTCGGATGCAAGCAGTGGAAATTTCCAGGGGCAGGTATATATAAGCAAGCAAGAAGCAAGCTAGAGATAACGAGGTTAGATCAATCAGGGAGGATGAGGCCCTGTTCTAGCAGTTGAGGTGTGAAAACCAAGGGAGGAGAAACTGGTTCTGTAGTTGGCAAGCCATTCACAGTCTTTGTTTAATCATATTTGTAGTTTTCTAATCAGAATGGGAGTGTGGATATAAAGGTATGGAAGAAAGTGAGTGAATAGCGATCTTGGTTTTAAGTGCCTCTGACAGATTGTTATGTCTAGAAATGTTTTGAGATAATGTGTAGTTTATTGAAATTAGGAGAATTGGTGACCCAGTGGAGGTTGTTATGCTGACCCAGTAGGAGTAACTATAGGTTATGTGCTTTGTTAGAGTTAGCTATACAAGATTAGGTAAAAGTAAATACCTCTGAGCAGTCTGAGGGAGCTTTTCTTTGGGCAAGGAGCTGGCATTTAAACTCCATCACCTGGACAGAAAGAGGGCCCCTAGAAGCTGGGTGGTGATTACTTGAAACCATCTCAGACTGTGGCTAACTATATCTGGGATGTCCTAAATTGTGTGTGTGTGTGTGTGTGTGTGTGTGTGTGTGTGTGCTTAATATCGCTAATAAATAGAATCATAGGACTGGAAGGGACCTTGAGAGGTCATCTACTCCAGTCCCCAGCACTGATGGCAGGACTAAGGGTAGGTCTATACTCACCGTCCGGGTCGACGCAGTGAGTTCAACTTCTCGGAGTTCGAACTATCGCGTCTAATCAAGACGCGATAGTTCGAACTCCCCGCGCGCTCCGGTCGACTCCGGAACTCCACCACTGCGAACGGCGGTGGCGGAGTCAACCTTGGAGCCGCGGAGTTTGACCCCGCCGCGTCTGGACGGGTAAGTCAGTCGAACTAGGGTACTTCGAGTTCAGCTACGCTATTCGCGTAGCTGAACTTGCGTACCCTAGTTCGACCCCCTCCTTAGTGTAGACCAGGCCTAAGTATTATCTAGACCATCCCTGACAGGTGTTTGTCTAACCTGCTCTTAAAAATCTCCTATGATGGAGATTCCACAACCTCCCTAGGCAATTTATTCCAGTCATCTTAATCATCTGGACAGTTAGGAAGTTTTTCCTAAACCTCCTTTGCTGCAATTTAAGCCCATTGCTTCTTGTCCTATCTTCAAAGGTTAGGAAAAACAATTTTTCTCCCTCCTCTTTGTAACAATCTTTTATGTACTTGAAAACTATTAGAATCATAGACTATCAGGGTTGGAAGGGGCTCAGGAGGTCATCTAGTCCAACCCCCTGCTCAAAGCAGGACTAATCCCCAGACAGATTTTTGCCCCATATCCCTAAATGGCCCCCTCAAGGGTTAAACTCACACCTCTGGGATTAGCAAGCCAATGCTCACACCACTGAGCTATTCCTCCCCCACTGTTAGCATGTCCCCCCTCAGTCTTCTCTTTTCCAGATTAAACAAACCCCATTTTTTCAATCTTCCCTCATAGGATATGTTTTCTAGACTTTTAATCATTTTTGTTGCTCTTCTCTAAACTTTCTCCAATTTGTCCACATCTTTCTGAAATGTGGCACCCAGAACTGGACACAATACTCCAGTTGAGGCCTAATCAGCGCGGAGTAGAGTGGAAGAAGTATCATAGAATCATAGACGATTAGGGTTGGAAGATACCTCAGGAGGTCAACTAGTTCAACCCACTGCTTAAAGCAGGACCAACCCCAAAGGCTTCTTGTGTCTTGCTTATAACACTCCTGCTAATACATCCCAGAATGTTGTTTGCTTTTTTTGCAACAGCGTTACACTGTTGACTCATATTTAGCTTGTGGTCCACTATCACCCTCCCAGATCCCTTTCTGCAGTACTCCTTCCTAGGCAGTCATTTCCCATTTTGTATGTGTGCAACTGATTGTTCCTTTCTAAGTGGAGTACTTTGTATTTGTCCTTATTGAATTTCATCCTATTTACTTCAGACCATTTCTCCAGATTATTCTGAATTATAATTCTATCCTCCAAAGCACTTGCAACCCCTCCCAGCTTGGTATTGTCCACAAACTATATAACTGTTCTCTGTATGGCATTATGTAAATCATTGATGAAAATATTGAACAGACCCAGACCCAGAACTGATCCCTGCGGGACCCCACTTGTTATGTCCTTCCAGCATGACTGTGAACTACTGATAACTACTCCCTCGGAATGGTTTTCCAACCAGTTTTGCACCCATCTTATAGTTACATCTAGATTGCATTTCCAAAGTTTGTTTATGAGAAGATCAAGCAAGACAGTATCAAAAGCTTTACTAAAGTCAAGATATACCATGTCTACTGCTTCCTCCCCCATCCACAAGGCTTGTTACCCTGTCAAAGAGAGCTATTAGGTTGGTTAGACAAAATTTGTTCTTGACAAATTCATGCTGACTGTTACTTATCACCTTATTATCTTCTAGATGCTTAATTATTTGCTCCATTATCTTTCCAGGTACAGAAGTTAAGATGACTGGTCTGTAATTCCCTGGGTTGTTCTTATTTCCCTTTTTAGAGATTGATACTATATTTGCCCTTTCCCAGCCTTCTGGAATCTCTCCCATCTTCCATGACTTTTCAAAGATAATCACTAATGGCTCAAATATCTCCTCAGTCAACTCCTTGAGTATTCTAGGATGTATTTAATCAGGCCCTAGTGACTTGAAGACATCTAACTTGTCTATGCATCCGATGAAGTGGGTATTCACCCATGAAAGCTCATGCTTCAAAACTGCAAATCCACACCAGGATCTGGGTAGAAGCATCCATGGTCAGGCTGTCTGGCTGGATACAGGCACAGGTGGAAGAGACAGGACCAGCATTGGCACTGGCAATGCGGCCCTGCCTAACCATAGCAATTATATTATGACTCCCTCCCTGTTTGCAGTCCCCTGTTCACTAGCATGGTAGTTTTAGATAAGAGCACACTTTCTTGTATCTATCATTTATCAGACGGAAGCACTCTATTCCCATTGATTTATTCCTGACCCCTCCTGGAGGGAAAGAAGTTAAGTTACTGCTGCTTTGGGTTATGAAAAAACGTAGGTAACAGGATCAATAACTGGTAAAAAGATAGGAAACAAAGGGTAAGAATGAGTCATCAATTTTCATAATGGAGAGAGGTAAATAGTAGGTTCCCCCAAGAATCTGTACTGGGACCAGTGCTGTTCAACATATTCATAAGTGATCTGGAAAAGGGGGTAAACTGTGAGGTGACAAAATTTGCAGATGATACAAAATTACTGAAGATAGTTAAGTCCAAAGCTGACTGTGAAGAGTTACAAGGGGATCTTACTAAACTGGATGAGTGGCCAACAAAATGGCAGGTAAAATTTAATGTTAATAAGCACAAAGTAATACATATTGGAAAAAAAAATCCCAACTATTCATACAAAATGATGGGGTTTAAATTAGCTTTTGCCCTTCAATGACGAGATCTTGGAGTCATTGTGGATACTTCCCTGAAAACATCCACTCGACGTGCAGCAGCAGTCAAAAAAGCGAACAATGTTAGGAACCATTAGGAAAGGGCTAGAAAAAAAACAGAAAATATCATAATGTGACTATACAGGGCCGGCTTTAGGCCAATTCCCGGGAATCGGGCCCTGCGCCTAAGAGGACCCTGCAGCATCTGGAAGAGGGGCCCCGGAAGACAACTTCTGCCGAGGAAGGACCCTCTGCCGAAGTGCCGCCGGAAACAGTGGCAACCGACTCAGCTGCTGCCGAATTGCCACCGCTATCTTTGGCGGCAGCTCAATCGCTGCCACTGTCTTCACGGCATTTCGACGGCAGCTCTTTCGAATTGGGCCCTGCACGTCCTAAAGCCGGCCCTGTCACTATATCAATCCATTGTGTACCCACATCTTGAATACTGTGTGCAGTTCTGGTCACCTCATCTCAAAAAAATACATATTAAATTGGAAAAGGTGCAGAGAGGGGCAACGAAAACTATTTGGGGTATGATATGGCTTCCATATGAGGAAAGATTTAAAAGACTGGGACTGTTCAGTTTAGAAAATATATGACTAAGAGGGGATATGATAGAAGGCCATAAAATCATGATGGTATGGAGAAATTGCATAGGGAAGTGTTATTTGCAGGGGCGGCTCTAGCAATTTCGCCGCCCCAAGCACGGCGGCACGCTGCGGGGGGCGCTCTGGCAGTCGCCGGTCCCGCGGCTCCGGTGGACCTCCTGCAGACGTGCCTGCGGGAGGTCCACTGGAGCCGCGGGACAGCGGACCCTCCGCAGGCATGCCTGCGGGAAGTCCACCGGAGCCGCCTGCCGCCCTCCCGGCGACCGGCGGAGCGCCCCCCGCGGCATGCCACCCCAAGCACGTGCTTGGCATGCTGGGGCCTGGAGCTGGCCCTGGTTATTTGCCCCTTCATATAATAGAACAACTATGGCATCATCCAATGAAATTAATAGGCAGCAGGTTTAAAACAAACAAACAGAAATACATTGTCACACTATGCCCACCCAACCTGTGGAACTTGTTGCCGGGGATGTTGTGAAGGCCAGAAGTTTAGCTGGGTTCAAAAAAAGATTTCGATAAGTTCATGGAAGACTGGTCTGTTGATGGTTTTTAGCTGAGATGGTCAGGGACACAACCTCATGCTCTGGGTGTCCCTAAATCCCCAACTGCAGAAGCTGTGACTGGATGACAGAGACAGGATACTGACAGTGGCATTGGAACAATTTTTATAGTGAGGCTGAGAGCCATTGAACAAAACTGCCCTGTGTATGATGGAAACTACTTCAAGCCAGGGGGTGCAACCATACCCCCAGCACTCCTAGTTCTAGAACCCGAGGATACTGGGCTGCATGGACCATTGGTGTGTCTTTTGTGCTTATGACATCACTGCCAACAGCATTGCACACTTGTTTCCTTGACAAGCTACTATCACATTAAAAAAACTACAGTCTGAAGAGGTAAGTAATTTTCCCCCCATCTGAATAAAAGTGTGTGTGTGTGTGTGTGTGAGAGAGAGAGAGAGAGAGAATTAACACTGGATGATGAGTTGCACCATCCTGACAAGTGCAAACATGTTCCGTAAGCATCTTGTTAGCAGGCCAAGGATATTTCATGGGACCGCTTGCCCAGCAATAACTACATAAAACTGTATGTGCATTCTAGATAACATATTGCCACCATTTGAATGGTTTTGTGAGTGAGTGTACAAATTGATTTATAAAACTTGAAAAAATCATGCCAACTAACAATACACATTTTGAGAATCATTAACCCGAAACATTTGGAAGCAGATTCGAGTTGTATAAAATTGTTTAAATAAAGAAAGGTAAAGCCCCTCAGGAATGTCAGGCAACAAATGGTGGCTGTTGTAGGAGCAGCAGTGATCTGCTGCATGACTATGCTATGTATAACCTGTATACTCAAAAGGTCTGTTATACCCCTCCCGCCCGCCTTGTCTCCTCTCCCTCTCTGAATATCTGTGAAGTGGCTTTCCCCCTGCCCCCTGGAATTCTTGTGGGATAAATGGGCTGGTTGAACAGCTGGAAGATCAGAAGAGCTTCCAGGTAGACAAGGTGTCTGGATCTCTAATTAGGCAGCACTCACACACCCAATGCATGGACACTGAATGGACACTGCCCGAGGTGGCGTGTGACCAACCAGACGCGGCCAAGTCATCTCTAGTCGCAGGCCATGAGGAGCAAGTCCTTAAAAGGGGAAGGGGTCATGTAATCAAGAGTGCACTCACAAGCTTGTACCTCCCATGAAGGCCCTTTGCCCGGACCACCTGGCCAGTGGTTCGCTCAGGAAGACTTACCTTCATCGCACCATCCATCACTGCGCTGTGGGACACTTACCTTCAAGGATAATAACATCTGCAGTGCTATGCCTGTCTTGGGAGCGTGAGTATGTGAACGTGAGTGTGACACTCTTCCCATCCCCACCCTTCTTTTGAGCTTATCTATCAGTATAATAAACGTGCTGCTTTCTGCCAAACTCTGGTGGGTCATTAGTCGTCCCTAAGCTTGCTAGCTGGCTCAATTTTGGGTAAGAGTGGGCAGATTTAGGCAGTAAACTGGCTGCTTCCCACAACTATGGATGACCAGTATTTCCAAAATGCATTTTTGGATTGTTACTCTTGTTGGAGTAGTTTTGTAGTTAAGATTTGTATTTGGAAGGTGCTGAGGCCATGCATAAGAACATAAGAATGGCCGTAGTGGATCAGACCAAAAGTCCATCTAGCCCATTATCCTGTCGTCCAACAGTGGCCAATGCCAGGTGCTTCAGAGGGAATGAACAGAACAGATAATCATCAAGTGATCCAATAGCGATGTAATAGAAGGGAAAGTATATCTGGAAGGTAGAAGTATTTTTTATGAAGTTTGAAATTTTCTACAACTCTTGTTAGATTTTGGACATTCATAAGAAAATTAAAAGGCTCATTAATAAACGCAAACAAGTGTTGGGGATGGGATAGGATGGATTTCTTATTTATTTTGCACCATGTAACAAGGTGCATAGGCTCAAATCTGATAGGGGGAGAGTGTAACTATGTTCAGTTAAATAGTATTTTGTTATGACAAGCTATACATCTGCTAAGTACAAAGGGAAACAGAATGTTAAGGTGTCTGCCCAGGCTACAGGCTGCACAGGTGTGCATTTACGATGATCTCTGATCTGGGGTCACCTTGCTGTCACTGCATCTTTCTTTTCTTTTCTCTTCTCTCAGTATTATGCACAGGTTTTGCACATTTCCTTTTGATATAAAGACTATCCCTGAACCAAAAATTGCCATAAGTGTCCAATTTTATTGCAGGGATTGGCAAGGATTCCAGCACTTTTGCCATTGACTTCAATGGAGACAGAGTTCCACCTTTGTTTCTTTTACAAGCTTCTAGCTTACCCATGACACTGGACTCAGCTCCCCTGAAGCATGCTGTCCATGAGGAAAGAATGTAGGATGACAGAGCTGTTGAGACTCTTCCTCTCTGAGTTTCAGAGGTTCCAGAAACCAACCCCACCCTGGGAAAAGGAGGAGAAGGCAGACTGTGAAAAGTTCCTGTCTTCACTTACGGAATGTGGGTTAAAGTAAGGCCATTTCAACTTGTCCTCTTGAATCCAGATCAATTAGGTCATTTTTCATTCACTCAGCCAGCTTATCTGATTTATCAGACTCCCATTTTAACATTTATTTGCTCCGTGTTGTCTTTTTTACTTTAAATTAAGATTAATACATATTTTATGTTGTTTTGAATATGTGAAGTCTTATGAGTTGTTATGATTAGGCCTGCCTGCCATTTTTTCTTTCAAAACTTTTTTGGACAAAAATTGGCTTTTACGTCAACACAGAAATTTAGACAGGAAACCAAAAACCGAAGGGAAAAAAAATGTCCTGACAGGCAAAAAAAACAATACTTTTTTGCCTAGCTGGCTGAAAATTTTCAGTTTCCAGTTGTGAAAATTTGTGGGGGAAGTATGGGGTTTCAGTTTTCCAAGGAAAATCTGAAAAATTTTGTAGAAAAATTGACAAATGATTTTTTTTCATTTTTGGTTAATTTTTTTGCGGGAAAAAAATCCTTACCACCTTTAGTAAACTCTGGATTATTATGATTATTGTTTAGTTTATTATTAAGATCGTCTTTAGATACCTTTTAAGGATCTCAGAAGCCGATGAATAGCATATAGATAAAAATGTGTTACTCTATTTTTATCACAGTTACTGTGAGTGCTCTGCAACCACTGATTATTTAGAATCTGTGTCACTAGTGTTGCATGGCATTAGAAAGCATTTTTACTTTAGTCTAAATTTTATATTATATATATGGGGATGTGCTGTTATATTTGTGATATCACATTTTTATATGGCTTGGTTAATCTACAACGAGTTGGGCTTTAGTTCCTTCTTTGTTTAAAAGATTGTGTGACTCAGGCATGAGTAAACTAGAATGCATTTTCTGGGCATGTTGAGGCTGAAAGAAATGCAACATGAACTGGAAAGAGGACTATTCCACAGCCATTCCAAATCAGTGGCCAAGTGTCTCACATGCAGAGAACTTAGGGGCTGGAGCTGAGCTGCAGGAGTCAGAAACTGGACAATTCATAGGATGAGACTCTAAAGAGAACAGAGGAAACTCCCAAAACTCTGAGAATTGAAACAACATGGAGTGTGTGATGTCCTAATCCAGCTTCAGGAAATTAAGGGCTCATCTTGAAAAAACTGGGGAGATCTTGGTACAGGTGCACCTGTACACCAGGTGACACCAGAGCTGCCCTGCCACAGGGAAGTCCTCCTGGATTACTCATGGCTTGCAGCCAATATATATAGTGATGATTCAGAGATGAACCGCTCCATGCCTCATTAGCAATCCTCCGGGCTATCAAGTCTCCAAAGCCACTTATACCGATATGGAAATGATGCCAGTGTGCTGAAAGGAAGGAATACAGATTAATTGAAAATCAATTGATCTTGTCAATGAAGGCAGAATAAGTGCAGCACAAGTTGCAAGTACGCATATTTGGAATAGGTTCCATACCCCATGTTCCACCATTATCTCAAGCCAAGAATCATGAGCATTATAACAAGGAGTTATAGTTGAGAGTTGAGGATTACAGTTTTCTCATGGACTGTTGTTCAAAACTCCACAGTGGGTACAGCTTAACATAGTTCGTGATAATAACCAAGTATCACGTTGCCCTGAGCATAAAAAATGACAGATTCTGGAGCAGGTGGGCAGCTTTAATTATATGGCTCCAAAGGGAATAAAAACTCGGATGGGTTTTAGTGTCTCTCTGATATGAGTCAGTCCACAGTAAAATTACTTGTACAGAGTTGATGAGAATAAAGTATTTTGGCTCATATTTGTCCTTCCACCGTCTCTTTCTGTCTGTCTGTGGCTGTGAGAACTGAGAAAACAAGATCTGTAGGAGGCACTGAGATGTAATCCCGTCAATGACTTTTGCACATGCCACGGACAAAAAGTCGGATCAGGGAAGTGCTTCAACAGCTGGGATTGCAACAGATGTTCTCCAGACAGCTCTGCTACATGAAGATGTAGTACAGCACACAGGTCATGTTACAGAGACAGAAAATTAAAAAAGAATGATTTTACATGCATGGCTGCTGACCCCTGGGAGCTGGCAACATGAGTGACACTGAACAGAACAGGCAGCTGAGTCTCTTTCAAAGAAATCTTTACGTCCATTTCTATTGGAATCTGTGTCTATATACTAGAAGACTAGTATATAGCGCCAATGACATGACCCACAGTACTGCTAACAGAAACACAAATGGCCTGCAATGCGAAATCTTCTCCCTGTTTCTGGAATTTAGGGCCATGACTCTATTGTTCCAGGTCTGTGCTTGGGATTTTTCACCTCCTTTTTACCGCCTAATTTTGGAGTTGTATAGGGGCACGGCCAGCCCCTGGTGTAAATTAGAGCAGCCTCAGGGCTACTCTTATATTCTATTTCCAATTCCCCCCTATTGGGCTAAGAAATGAGAATAACCATAGTGCAGGGCACGCTGGCCACAGCTGTGACAGCGACTGGCATCAGGGTCAGTGTAGAGTCCTTACACCAGCATTAGACCATCTGGAGAGGTCTGCCAAGGTTGTATTTTCATGGGGCCATTTTCTGCTCCCTTTAAGTCCTCTTTGCACTGCCAGAGTGGCATAAAAGGAGGAGAGCAAAACTGAGCATGTTGTCTAGAGCTGGAGCCTTTGGGAGGGCTGCCTCCCAAAACAGAATTAGATGATCATCAGGGAATTCCTCTCCCCACCATCCTTGAAGATAACGATGGATAGCTCTGCTGATTCCTTCTCCCATCCCTCCTGATGGGACACTCAAGAGTCATGTTTGACAGGAGAGAGGACTCAGCATTGCTTGTTAACTGTGGGCCCAATCACCCTCTCCCAAAGGAGGAGGTTAAGTAGGAGGAGACCGTCGTGATGTTTCCCTCATGGAGTTTCCTCCCAAAATATTCCAAGGTGGCGGGGAGGGGATTGGCAGAGCTGGGACTAGGCATAAGCAGGCTAGGCAATTGCTGAGGGCCCCAAGCAGCTTCAGGGGGCCCCCATTCACTTTTTATGATGTGTTGCATGTGTGTGTGGGGAGAAATCTTCCTACTTAGGGCCCCCAGTGGGCTAGCATGGCCTGGGGATTGTTCCATCATTGGAGGAGGGAGGGTGGGAACCAACTGTGGGTCCAACCACTAAGCCCCATAGATCCCTTGGAGGCCCAGGTCATCTCAAGGGAGGCACTGGGGCAGCTCTGGGTCCTTGGAAGCAGGGCCAGAATTCCAATTAGACACAGTAGGCATATGCCTTGGGGCACCGGCATTCTAGGGGCAGCTAGAAGTTAAAAGTGGGTGGAAAGTTCAAAAGTGAATACATACAGCTCCCCTGTGCACGGGTGGGCTCCTGGCACAAGTTAGTGGCCGCCCAGCATGTGGGGCTGAAGCAGGGTGAGCATCCAAGTCAGCCTGCCTGGGGGGGCGCTGTGAGCCATGGCTGGGTGGCTACTGTAGGTGCTGGCTCCACCGCATGTCACGGAGGCAGAAGGAGGGGCATGGCCGGCGCCCCATTCATTTGCACGGGCAGAGCCAGAGTGCAGCTGCTGCACCATGATGCGGGCAGGATGGAAGACATCCAGGGACCGCTCGCTGTGGGGAGAGATACAGTCCCCCCCTCCTTGCACCTTGCCTGGGGTGGGTGGGCTGTGCCCCAGCTTGGGTTGGGATCGTCGTATGTGGCGGAGGGTCTTGTTCCTTCCCAGGAAGGCTGTATTTATTTTTCTTTTTGTTTAATTTCTTATGGAAAACATGAAGGCAGCTGTAGGCGGGTGGGCCCTGAAGATCCTGCACCGAGGGGTGCATAAGGTTTAAATCCAACCTTGCTCAGAAGCCAGGGTCCCCTGGAACCAGGCTACCACCACTTCCCAAGACAATAGTGTCCCTGGTACTCCCTCTGTATGGAGAGATTCCAGCTGTAGAGTGCAAACTTCTTTGGGAGTTGAAGCCACATCTCTGAAATTTACTCAACACTCTGTAGAACAGGAACATTGGAATTGCCATATTGGATCAGACTGAAGTCCAACTAGTACAATATCCTGTCTCTGACAGTGGCTTGCACCAGATGCTTCAGAGGATGGCAGAGGAATCTTGAAATAGGCAGTTGCTGAATAATCTGCCCCAACCTAGGTTTCACCCTGGTCTCTAATAGTTAAAGATTGGTTGAATCCCTGAAGCACAAGGTTTAATATCCCTTCCAAAAATTGTAGTGTCAATAATTATAACTCTAGATAGCCATGTAACTATCCAATCCCTTTTTAAATCTTATTACGGTCGTGGCTGCAACAATTTACTGTGGCAAGGAGTTCTACAGTTACATCCTACACTGTCTGTAAGGATCCCTTTCTGGGACTGACACACTTAATTTAGAACATCAGGATAGCTGAGAGAGCCTGGCCGAGACTGGCGCAGGGGTAGGAACAGGAACAGACACAGGCTGGGGCGGTCTGTCAGAACTGTCAGGCAGCTGGGAATTCTCCCAACTAGGTAGCAACGTTGAGCAGACTGGACTGTTGCTTCCATTAGAGGCCTATATAATTGCCTAGGGGTCACCTGGTTAGGCCGTTGCTTGTGGATTGGCTGGCCCCTGGTTACATTACATCATAGGACTCACAGGTAATTACCTTAGAACACTCCCCGGCTCAGGCTCAGGGATGACATCACAAGAACTCTACGAGGCATGAGTGGTTTAAATTTTTCCCTCCAATGTGTATTATTTGCATCAGTTAATATTAAATTTCATTTGCCATCATGTGGTCCATTTACCTGTTTAGGTCTGTCTGGGGTACCTCACAGTCCTCTCTGGTCCTGACTAATAACTCAGTAACTTTGTGTCATCTGCAGATTTTGTTACCTCACTATTCAATCTCCTTTCAAGATAATAAATAGTGTAATTATTGTGGCTGCTCAGTGCTGGACTACACTGAGGTACCATATATCCCATCTGGGCCTAGTGACTTATTGCATTTTGAAATATTAATTTGCTGAAGCACAAATTCTTCTGTCACCTTAGCTTCTCAGAGTGTCTCATCTTTGTTAGCAAGAAAGGGCAGTTCTGGAGTGAGAATCTTGTCAACATCTTCACTGGTGACGACTGATGCAAATAAATCATTTTGCTTCTCAGCAGCGTCCTTATTTTCCCCATTTCCTCCTTTTAACTCTTGGTTATCCACCAAACTCACTTATTCTTTCTTAGGCTTCCTGCTTCTGATAGACTGAAGAATCTCTTGGTTGTTTTTGCACCTTTAGCCATTTGAGCTTTGAACTCCATTTTGTCCCTTCTAATTTCCCTCTTTCTTACTGCCCGCTGTAATTTATACTTCTGTTTATTGGTTTCACTTGGGTCAGATTTCCTAATTTTGGCGGATTTTTGTTTGTCTCATATAGCCTCTTGAACCTTGCATTTAGCCATAATGGTTTCCCCCTTTTCCTTCAGTGATCTACATGTCTTCTGAGATGCTACTATTGTGTTTCTTAGGAGTATCCAACACACATCTAAGGACTTTACTTCCTTTCCTTCGAGCTTGCAGGCCTTTTTTTTTTTTTTTTTTTTACTAACCTCATTTTATTGATGTCTCTTTTTCTCAAATTTAGCATCACTGCTTCAGTTGACTGCTGTGTGTTACTAAAAAGTAACTCAAGAATAGCCTCTCCTCTTGTGTGCTCTAAAACGAGCTGTTCCAAAAAGCAACCACTTAAGTGCTGAGAAATTATTTCTATAAACTTTATTCCCTTGCACCATTGAACCAGTTTGTATGTGAATACTAGATGACCTCCTCAGGTCCCTTCCAACCCTGAGATTCTATGATTCCTGAGATTCTATGAATAGTTGAATCCCCCATTATTATCATTTCACTGAATTTTGCTGCATCATTGATTTCTCTTGCCATTGTGCCCTCAATTGCATTTTCTTGATCTGGTGGTCAGGAGACTAGCCCCAGGATAGGTGAGGAAAGATGGGTGCAGCACATTAGCTAGTGTGACCAGATGTCCTGATTTTATAGAGACAGTTCCGATATTTAAGGATTTTTCTTATGCAGGTGCTTATTACCCCCCCACTCCCTGTCCTGATCTTGCTATCTGGTCACCCTAACGTTACCTACCTTATAATATCCATCCATTACATTCTGCTTCTGCTATGTGTTCCTCTCCAGCAGCAGCTGATCCTCTTGACTCTTTTCTTGTTTGGTGCATAGAGTAATTCACTAGCCTGCCTGTTAATTTTAACATGTTTCAACAATTTCCCCCTTTATTTGTTTAGGGTTTTTCAAGTTAGAATCATAGAATCATAGTATTCAAGATCAGAAGGGACCATTATGATCATCTAGTCTGACCTCCTGCAAGATGCAGGACACATAAGCCGATCCACTCACTCTTGAACTAATTCTCTCCCTTGACTCTGCTGTTGAATGCTCCAAATCATGATTTAAAGACTTCAAGTAGCAGATAATCCACCAGCAAGTGACCTCTGCCCCATGCTTCGGAGGAAGGCGAAAAACCTCCAGGGCCACTGCCAATCTACCCTGGAGGAAAATTTCTTCCCGACCCCAAATATGGCGATCAGCTGAACCCCGAGCATGTGGGCAAGACTCTCCAGCGAGACCCTCTGGAAAAGGCTAACAATATCCCAACATTGACCCTTTGTACTAATTACCAGTGTGGCACGTTATTTACCTATTGACTAAACCCGTTATCCTATCATACCACTGCATGTGAGGTCAGCACCGTTAGGCAGTGACAAGGTAGCACCTTGGTAGAGTGACTAGACGACCCGATTTTATAGGGATAGTCCCGATATTTGGGGCTTTGTCTTATATAGGCTCCTATCCCCCACCCCCTGTTGCGATTTTTCACAATTGCTATCTGATCACCCTACACATTGGCATCTTATGTACTATTGCCAGTCTGACCCACTTTAAAAAACCACCACCACCCAGTAGTAAATGGAAGTAGATTGCCACGGCTATTTAAGTAAATATATTAAGCAAGCATTTAAAAAATGTGAATTCTGTTAACTTGATGAAATGAGATTACAGGCCCAGATGGATTCCATAACAGCATTTTCATTGCAAAGGGATTCCTTTACACATATTCCAAACATCCCCTCTAATATGAGGGAAGTGTGAACTGTCATGTCTTTGCATGATATCACTCTTCTGCTAGCATTTAAATAATTAACCTACATCAAGAGATGATTGGAGCTGGAGACATCAAGGTTCCTACTGTAAGAGTCTCATTTTGTTGTGTCTCTTGGAGTACGTCAAATTAAGTTACCATAGCAACTTACCATTACTGAACTAACTAAATCCTGGAGTTGGTCAAATCATGAAACAAGTTCACAGTTATGTTCATGACTATATGGGTTGACTTCACATGACCACTGGGTATTTGTGAAAGTGTTTGCCGGGTCCCAAGTTATTTATATATTTTAAGAAGAATAAATTATTCAGCTAAACATTAGCGAAGTCCACACTTGCAGTACAAATCACTTGTTTAAAAGGTTTCAGTCATCCAATCAGAACAGAACCATCACCATATGACTTAGCTGACTAATCGGACAAATAACACAAGTGGCTACCTGTATCTGAACAATGATAGTGAACAAACAAAGAAATCAGTTTATAAATGGCCCATAGGCTGAAAAGTGTACGTCCAAATTATTTCATGAATACTTTTAAATAACAGGTATATTTGCAAAAATCAAGATTGATTCATGAACAGAAAAGAGGACAAAATGTGTACAAATGGCACAACATTTCTAGTGACTAATTCTGTTTTCTCTAGTAATTACAGTGCAGTAAAACTTTATTTTAAATTTCAGATCTGTATTTTAAACTCAGTACTATATTCTTTATTTTTCTTGCTTCTAAGTGGAGAAGGCCTTGTAAAAGGCCCTGTGTTAACAGTTCTGGGGTCTGGCTGAGTGAAGATTTTTTCCCAGTGGCCTAAAGGAAAGAGTGCAGAATTGTAACAGCCTGCTGGACTTTAGAGGGGTCTTTAGAAATATTTCCCAACTGTCTGGTGGACACTCTCACTGAGGGCTTAGTTGAAGCAAGCTAGCCCTGGAACTTTGTTAATTTTAGCTGAAACAAGCCAAGAATTTTTTTCCTTGGGACCTAGCTTTACCCAAAAAGGGCATAATTTAGCCTCTTAATGGGAAAGATTTGTTGATGTAAAAGGTCATCCCAGGTGGAAGTTCTGCAGTTGACACTGTAAACTGAGATAATACGCTTTACAGAAAATAATGCTCATCAAATTATACTGACTTTCAACCACTGCTGCTCTGGGCAGGGGTGCTGGAACAATTTGTATAGTGGGGGTGCTGTGAGCCATTGAATCGACTGCAAATCCTGTATATAATGGAAACCACTTTAAGTCAGGAGGTGCTGCAGCACCCACCACACCCCTAGTTCCAGCACCTGTGGCCCTGGGTGTAATGTCTTGGGGGCATCCTATGTGTATTCAGGAATATTTGCTGAAAACATCTGTGGTATATTGAGAATTGTGTTGAAATTGAAAGCTGTCACTTTAAAAGTGGTTGCGTGGGTGTGGGCAGTAGGCCAGGGTGACTTTCTTGGTCTTGCTTGCAGTTTGTGGTCTCTGTAGGGAAGTGTGTGATCAGAGTCAGTCTGGAAAAAAGCCCGCATAGAAAATGGCGGGATGAGGTGTCCCTCGCTGCATTAGGGAGCAGGCTGCTTTGTCTCTCTCTGTTTTTTTGGGTTTTGTGTCATATCGTTCTTAATTCTAAAAAATAAAATAGTGTTATGCGGCTGCCTTCCAGAACGAATACTGTGTGTTTTTTTAAAATCTAACTTCTCTGTGTGTATGCCGTGAACATAACAACTTCTGTTAGAGCTGTGGCAGCTGGAGTCTATTTCCGCTCATGCGTCATTGTCAGAACAGTCAAAGGAATTCTGTTTGCAGTATCTCCAGAGCTGATGAGGTATAAGCAAAGAAGAACCCATATTCCAGATTGAATCTAGAGGACTGGTAGTTAGAAAAGCCATCACGGTACTTGTAATCCAAGTGGATGAGAAGAGGGGTCACTGAGGGACAAGAAAAACCTCATCATGCCGCTGCTACAGAGCCCCTTCACTATAAAACAGCACTCGAAGGAGCTGGGAATGTAGGCAGGGTTGTGTCACACAAGTGACCTTGTGATGAAAAGATCTACCAATCTCCCCTGCATTTAATTATTTGAGTCTAATTAACTTATTTTGTTTAATCCAACCACATGACTTAATATGATGCCCAGGGAATGGTTCCCACCTGAGACAATCATGAGGAACTTTTTCTCCTCTGTTTCTGATGGGAGCCGGGAGCTGTGCATTTACAGTCCCTTGGCATTGGGCACGTTAGAGATGTTTCCATGTGAGTGGGAAGGTTCTTTCTCAGTCATCCATTAGTGAGTAAAACTTACTCAGTAATATACCTCTAGGCAAATTACCAAACGTCTCCACTTCTGCTTTGTGACAACATACCGAGGGAATTTCTCTCATGCAGCTAAGAGAATTTTTGGGGCCAGGATCTACATGATATTATAAACAAATCATTGTAAATGCAGCCAGATTTTCAGAGGTGTATCTAAACTGATCCCAAACCTCTTTGCAGTTTACATGTCCCTGTAGCCATCAGCAGCAGTGACTGTGCTGCCAGTATTTTAACAAGAGACTCCCACAACCTCATTCATCCTTGCCCCCTGCAACCTGCAGTAAATCCTGTGGGTGAGGGGGCCTGGGCTTCCAGAGAGGAGCCCTGAGGGACTCAGGAATCTAGTCATGTTGGTTTTTTCCCATTGAAAGCAAAGTGTTTTCTCATCACTGCCACCAAGGAGGGACGCAGCACCGCTTAGCAAAGAAACCGATACTAAGCTGTGTGATGCTGGCAATGTTTATACTATACTCCTGTATCACTTATTGGGTGTATTGATGGTATAGCACTGTGTTCAACTTTTACCCTTTGAAGTGGGATGTGTGAGGAGAAAGAGGGAGAAGAAACCACATGCGGCGTCCCCCAGGAGATTTTCTTAAAAAACAAACAAACAAACAAAACCACCCTCCTTTTGGTGCAATCTGGGGCACTCCTGCCGGGAAAGCTGCTAGTGAGCCTGAGCCTCACTGCTGGTGCAGGCACCAGGGTAGTGAGAGATGTTTGTGAGTGAAGTTTGAGGAATGAGCGTGATGGAAGGCCGACTAGTGCGATAGATATGATCAGTGAAGCGGCTGTGCGAATATAAAGAGGAGGTGAAGTCATGGAAGATAAATATGAAGGGGCCAGATCCTCAACTGGCATAAACTGGTGGGATCTGGCCTGAAGTTTCTAAGCTGAAGAAATATTAAACTAAAGGGGACCCAAAGAAACATTGCAAAACCGGTAAATTTGGAGGGGTGGGGGAAAGAAAATTGGGTCATTTTTAAGCGTTTCTGACTGAGCCTATACAACAGGCTTATTTAAAACTGTCATAGAAATCCATTCTGGATGCTTTAGTAAGCAGTGTGAATGTGAGGGAAATATTTTGTTTTCTAATCAACTCAATGGAAACAATCTCCACTTTAACCTGAACTATGGCGTGTGATTCCCGCCCCCCCCCCCACTTCCAGAATACCACACCTCTGTCATCTCATACGCTCTGATTTTCTAAAAGGAATAGCCTATGTCATTTACATCTCTCCCTGGGGGCTGTTCCTTGGGACAAGCTGCAGCTGAACAGCAAGCTTTTTATGCTAGATGACAAGATGAGAGACCCAAAGAAGAAAACACAATCTAATGGATGGGGGTAAATGGCATGTGTTTGCAGTGGCAACTTACAGGGAAGGTGGGCACAATTTACACATTTTTTATGATGGGGAAAAATGATGATAAACATCTTTATATCTAAAGGCCGAAGTGGGTGAACAAGGCAGTGTCTAATGTAGGCTGGAGTAACAGATGGACAGTATAGTTATTGAAAAAGTAAATCATCAGGTGCAGTGGAGACTGGGATAGTGTCCAACACGGATTTAATAGAGCATGAAAAATAAGTATGAAGGAAACATTACTCAAGGGGGTATAAGATTGTTAGGATATATTTCTTGTATACAAGGAACAAGAAATCATTGCAGGGGACAGTTAGGCTTATTAAAGGGGATGAGGGTAGCTTGCTGGCAGAAGACATGATTGATGCCAGAGAGATTGAATGTATTTTTCCTCAGTTTATGAAGGACTATGGACCCATACCACAAAGAGACTAGAACATAATAGCTGCCATACTGGGATGGACCAGTATGGTCCATTTAGCCCAGTATCCTGTCTCTGATAAGGGCCAGTACCATACCTTCAGGGAGATTGTACAGAACAGGGCAGTTTTGAAGTAAGACACCCCTATCTTCCACTCCCAGTTTTTGGCAGTCAGAGGGTTAGTGTTACCCCAAGCATTCGGGTTGCATCTCTGACCATCTTGGCTAATAGCCATTGATGGACCTATCCTCCATGCACTTATCGTGTTGTTGTTTTTTTAACCCAGTTATATTTTGGCAATCACAACATCCTCTGGCAGAGTTCCACAGGTTGTATGGTGTGTGTAAAAATACTTTATCTTTTTTGCAATGAACCTTCTGCCTACTAATTTCATTGGGTGACACTCCGCTTACCTGGTTTTTGTATTATCAGAATAACACTTTAGTCACTTTTCCCACACCATTCATGATTTTATAGATCTCTATCATATAACCACCCCCCCTTTAGTTATCTTTTTAAAACTGAACAGCTGTACTATTTTCAGTCTCTACTCATACGGAAGCCATTCCATACCTTCGATCATCTTTTTTGCCTTCACGGAACCTTTTCCAGTGCCACTGTATCCTTTTTTTGAGATGGGGAGACCAGAACTGGACACAGTGTTCAAGGTGTGGGTGCACAATGGATTTATAGAGTGGCATTATGATATCTTCTGTCTTATTTTTTCTCTCTTTCTGAATAGTTCCTAACATTCTGTTAGCCTTTTTGACCGCTGCTGTGCACTGAGCTGAAACGTTCAGAGAATACTGAAACTTTCAGAGAAAACTGTAAGATCTCGTTCTTGAGTGATAACAGCTAATTTAGAACTGATCATATTATATATTTATAGTTGGGATTATCTGTTCCAATGTACATTTCTTTACACTTATCAATGATGAATTTCATCTGCCATTGTTTTTGCCCATTCACCCTGTTTTGTGGGATTCCCCCCGTAACGCTTTGCAATCAGCTTTGGATTTAACTATCTTGAGTAATTTTGTATCATCTGCAAAACTTTGCCACTTCACCGTTCATCCCCTTTTCCAGAATATTAATGAAGATGTTGAACAGCACAAGTCCCAGTACAGATCCTTGGGGGACCCCACTATTTACCTCTCACCATTGTGAAAACTGGCCATTTATTCCCACCCTTTGTTTTCTATCTTTTAAGCAGTTACCAGTCCATGAGAGGACCTTCCCTCTTATCCCATGACATCTTAGTTTCCTTAAGAGCTTTGTCAAAGGCTTTCTGAAAATCTAAGTAGACTATATTAATTGGATTACCCTATGCACAAGCTTGTTGACGCCTTCAAAGGATTCTAGTAGATTGGTGAGGCGTGATTTCACTTTTAAAAAGCTGAGTTCTTTCCCAACAAATTGTATTTAACTATGTGTCTGATAATTCTGTTCTGTTTCTAGCAGTTTGCCTGATACTGAAATTAGTTTTACCAGCCTGTAATTGCCAGGATCTCTATTTGAGCCCTTTTAAAAAATCAACATTACATTAGATACCCTCCCATGGTCTGGTACAGAGGCTGATTTCAGCAATGGGTTATGTTAGTAGTTCTGCAATTTCCTATTTGAGAGTTCCTTTAGAACTCTTAGGTGAATCCCATCTGGTCCTAGTGATTTATTACTGTTTAATTGATCAATCTGTTCTAAAACCTCTTTTATTGACATATCAGTGTGGGACAGTTGCCCCAGAAGAATAGCTCTGATGTGGGTATGTCCCCCACATCCTCTGCAGTGAAGAATGATGCAAAGAATTCATTACATTATATTTTGATCAGTCCATTGACAGTAGCATGCTATGGATATTAGCACAGGCATTGTTGCAAAGTAATCCCTGCGAGCACTTGGAGGGTTTACATCACTAGAGCTGCCCTGTCAGTGTTGTTGTGTACTTGTGCGAATGTAGTGGCTCACTAAATAAAGCTGTCACAAATGAACCATCTCTTGCACTGTGCTTCGGTTTTCCTTTGGCCTAAGGAAGGTGAGGGCTGGGCTGATGTACAGTATCAGAGTGCTAGCAATGGGAAGTGCACCAAGAATTTTCAGTCTGTATTCTTCACATAGAATCAAATCTGACAATATCCACCTCCATGGAACATTCTCCTGTTTCTCCCCACCCAACAGGTTGATGTGGAGAAGTGAGATGCAGCAGCAGAGAGTGTGTAGAGCTTGAGGGGCACAGTCACGTGCAAACCAAGGTCTGGTTTTCTTGATAAAAGCTGGAGTATTGCATCAGATTCTTCCAACTATAAAGAAGTTTGGATTTAAGGCTGGATCCAAACTTCCTACCTCAGGGCTCTCTCTACTTGGGAGAAGGAAGATCCAATGTAGTGATGAGATTAAAAAATCCCTGAATGCAAAAGAGGAGGATGATAATATTCAGAATGACTTTGGCCATGCTAGCAGCCTAGGCAAGGTTGACAAACCAAAATGAAACATTTTGAACTGGGAATGTCTGAATATTTATTTTTGACAGAAAATGCCACAATTTTTTGGTTCCAAAATTTCTGAATCAAACTTTTGGTTCCTCAAAAAGTTTAATCCTGAGTAGGGATGAAAACAAATGTTGAAATATCAGAATTTCACACTGGACAGAAATTCTGTTTTTCAATCAACTCTGCTAATCTGTGTGTGTGTGTGTGTATGTATATATATAAATTCTCTTTGGAATCAAGGAACTTAAGTGTAACGGTGTTTAGTTTCTCTACATCAGTGTTGTGCAACTTGAATAACAGCATACGCTCTTTGACAAATTATCTTCAATGTTGCTACAGGCCAGCAAATAACATTCACCAACCAAAACTACAACGAAAATAAACAGCCATGTTCTGTAGACTGTAACCTCCTTGGAGCAGGAACTGTTCTTCTTAAGTGTTTTGAAAATACTGTGCACATAGTGGCCACTGCTATAAATAAAATTAATAATAATAATATGGTTTCACAGGATCTTATGAGTAAAGCACCTTTGCTGGGCCTTCTGCAAAATTAAGCTGAAACTTAATGTCCACAGAAAATGGTATTAGGAACTATGTCACCCAAATAACCAAAACTGAACCCTACAGATTAGCTTCATAAATTCCAAGGCCAGAAAAGTCCATTACGATCATCTAATCTGATTTCCTGTGTAGCACAGGCCATAGAATTTCACCCAGTAATCCCTGCATCAAGCCCATAATTTGTGGCTGAGCGACAACGTATTTTTCAGACAGAACACTAACACTGGCCATGTTAGTCCTAATCTAGACTGATCCTTTCCCCTCTTCTTCTCCTTCTATTCCTAATGCTACCGGTGCTATTGACACAATAGTGTTGTACATCCTAGATGATTTTTGCTAATGCTACACAGTTATATGTAACATGCCAATAGAGAACGTTTGCTTTGGGGGATGTCAGTGCTTATTGTTGTGTAATATTTATTATAGCTAGTCGGAAACTGGAATTTCTGTTCTGTGGGAAATTCTGACATTTTGAAATTTGTTCTGGAACAAAAAGTCAAAATTTTGAATTTTTTTGTGGAATGAAAATTCTGGACAATTTTGAATTGGAATATTGAAATTTCTTTTTGAAAATATCAAATCATTTCAATTTGCTAAAATAAAAATATTTCATTTTGACAATTTTGAAACATTATACTATAAAATATAATATTAAAATTAATTTAATAATACAAGTCAAAATGAAATGAAATGCTAAAGTCAAACTGAAAGATTTAACTTTAGCTAAATAAAATGTTTTAACATCATCAAACTAAAAATGATAAAGTTAAATGATTTGTTTCTACACTCTGCCATCAAAAGCCTCATTAAAACTGACATTTCCTGAGAAATGTTTTGCTTTAAGTGAAACTGAATTTCTGACAAAAAAAACTGTTTCATCAATTTTTTTTTTTAAACCAGCTCCAATATGAATGTTGCAGAAGTTCCCTTTGCTCAGGTACTCGCATGAGTAAAGTTATTTAACTGGGTCAGGGCTGTACGCTGCTGTACACTAATGTCCCGATTCGCCTCTCTGGTCTTTCATTTTCTAAACAGGGGTAATTCCCCTTGTCTTCAGTGGGCCAACTTATTCCTGATTCGAAACATTCTAGGTGAGAGGAAAAATCGGGCCTCAAAAGTGTGTGGGTTTGGTGGGGTATATCAGGGTTATGGCATATCCATAATAAAACCCTGCTGGTCTGTGTGGATTTCTCCTACAAGGCTTTTCTTTGATTAACAGTTGCGTAGGCACCGACTCTGTGGATGCTCCAGGGCTGAAGCACCCACGGAAAAAAAATAGTGGGTGCTTAGCACTCACTGGTGGGCCCCACTGATCAGCTCTTCTCCCTCCCCCGAGTGTGCCTCCCGCCCACCAACAGACCCTGCCGATCCGCTCCTGCCCTCCCCCCCTCAGTGCCTCACCAAGGAGAGGGGGAGGAGCAGGGGCAGGAAGAGATGGAGTGAGGGCAGGGCATGCTCTGGGGTGGGGGTGGAATGGGGAGGGAAGAGGTAGGGTGGGGGAGGGGCCACGGGGGAAGGGCTGGAGTGGAGACAGGGTCTGGAGCAGAGATCGAGCTGTGACAACTTCTACTTTCTTCCTGGACATTTGCACATTTACTCCTGATGTGTGCCCTTAAATGTTGGTCATTGGGGGTAGATTACAGCTAAATTTCTCCTTTTCTCCCTTGGTACAATATTCTGTTGAGACCTCTCCCCCGCCCACCACACACACACCTGTTTTGCCAAGTCCCCTGCTTAGATGGATCCTTCTGAATCCTTCCACTCCTGAATCCTTTATCTTTGTCTCAAATAAAATGCACAGCTCGCAGCAATCTGCACTGTACAATGTGTGCTGCTCTACCTCTCTGCTCCATCTAGACTCCCTGGATTGTGGGGTCCCATGGACCCTGCCTTAATCCAGCACTACTACTTGTAATGACCACTGCCAGAGCCCACCTGTTCATTACTCTCTCCCTCCCTCAGTTAGTGTAATGGCAGTTGTCTTGTTGACGAGATCCACGTTGTTGAGAAATGCTTCAGGCCTAATGACATGTGCTTCCAATCATCAGCAAAGGAAGCAGGAACTGATATTTTCAAGCTGGATGAGCTAATTGTTCTAATCAACAAGTCCTTAAAGCAGGAGAGGTGCAGCTGTTCGGTGGTACGGTAACCCAGCCATCTCACATGAGGACAGCAGTTAGCTCACAAAACACCACAGGAAACAATAACCAAGAGGCAAAGGAGCTACAGCATAAATGGAACAACAGTGGTGGTTTAAAGAGAGAGGCTTCCAGAATACAAAAGGAAGCCAGAGGAGACTCTGACTCCATTAGAGTTGTCTGGAGTCACTGGTATGGTGTGGGAGTATCTCTGACTTGGGGTGAAATCCTGGCTCAGTTGAACTCAATGGCAAACCTCCCTTGCTTTCAATAGGGCCAGGATTTCACCCCAAGACTCCAGTCTGAGAGCTGCTGGAGCATACAGCTGTCTCATCACACAGAGCTGCCATATTTGAATGTATCAGGTTTATTAAGCAACATTGAGAGAACGTTTGTTGCTCATTAACTAATCTTTTCTCGTTTCTCCCTGTCTCTTCATCATTCTCTGTGTCATGTCTTCCCGGCTGGCCCCTGTGCCCAGAAATCTCTTACCAGCACTGTCTCTTGCCTCCTTTAAAACTCACTTCTTTGTGCATTACAGCAACCCAACTGTTACCAAAAGAAAAAACAATTGCTCTGTTAGAATCTTCTCTGGGGTCTTCCAATGCATTTTGAGCTGCCCATCTCTTTTATTGTCATTACATGAATTATAGTAGCAGCTGGATCGGACCCCCGCTACATGAGGCTCTATGAAATACATAATAGAAGACAGGCCTTGCCTGAAGGAATTTAGAATCCACCTGCATGCATCATACTGCAAGACTGGGGTCCAATTTTGGACCACACACACACACACACACACACACACACACACACACACACACACACACACGAAGGGAGGATGAGGCTAACAGTAGTGGGAAGGTAGTTACATAGACCGGCTACTAGCACTGTAAGTTGGGTTTGTGCCATTTAAAGTGTTTTGTTTGTTGGCTTTGTTTTAATAACAAGATAGAAATTCAGTGGATTATTTGTAATTTAGGAATACAATGATGCAGAGACTTCTGGAGCTGAGGCCTAACGCTGAGAACACAGGAGACCACTGGGCAGGATGAATTCCATTCTGGAGAGTGGGGTGGCGTTATGGTGGTACCAGTGGCAGAGAGAGAGGAGACAGTTTCCATGGACACATTTCACTTCCTCTCTCTCTGTTCTCCCCACCTTCCCACTCTCATGGAATTTGATATCTCACATTTGGCCAGCTCTGCTGGGAGTTGATCTTCTGTCCATTCCAAAAATGAGGCACCAACAGTCAATGGTCATGTTTGAAAATCTCTACCACAACGAATGGCTCAAAATTCACCCATGTCATAACCTCCTTGACTTCAATGGGAATCCAGTATGACTGAATTTGGCCCAGTGCATGTGATGCAAAACAAAGATGTTCTATTTTCTTATCTAAAAATATTAAAATGGAAGGATATACATGCATTTTAAAAGCACCTCTTTAATCCTTGCAGTTGAACTGTTCTGCTTTTGCATTGCAACTGAGAATTCAGAAAAAAGTATTTGACTGAATGAAAGAGAGGTGCTTTGCATCATTAAGAAAAATAAGGGGGAGAAAATGTGTGATCTTCAGAAAAAAACAACTTACATTGAATGCATCAAACAGTAAAAAGTTGACAAAAAAGGAGTGAATTAAAACTCTTAAGCCACACTTGAAATCACATACGCCTAAAAGTACATAGAGAAATTCCTTCCTAACTTTTTTTATATATATATAATTAGTCTTCGGATATGCTTGCTGGAGTGAGCACATTTGTCCCAAGCTCAGGAAACAAATGGGATGATGTAATTCGTTTCTTTCAGTTCCCACTTCACTGCAACTCTACAATACCCTTGGACTTCAGAGGATTAAATTCCTTCCTTGGCATTGGTCCAGTTACTGGTCATTGCCATTTGTTGATTATCCCAGCATTCCAGAAAACATTTTATCCCCTTCATTAACTCACAATTGACCAATCACATAAATCAGGTTGAGGAATTGTGGACCTGACTACAAAGACGGGCAAGATTCAAAGAACCAACGGATTAAAGAACAGGTTGATTTTGCTTTTATTGAAGGTCTCTATGCTTTAAATTTCAAATAATGACCCCCTGCAAAAAAAAAAAAAGAACATTAAACCTGCTAGTCTTTTATTTACTTTTCAAAGGAAGCCAAAATCATTGTTTCTGCGGTAAACACATCTTCTTAAAAGCACACAGGACCCTGTTCATTTCCATTACATTAGAAAATAGTTAATTTACAAATGGCTAGGTAAATAATGTATACGTAAATGTCTGCGATGGCATTTTTCTATGAATTAGCAAATAGCTATGTGGTGTATAGCAGTATTGCTATAAGCAGGTGTGACGGGATGTGTACCCCTACCCAAGGCCTGAAGGAGTTATATTGGCTTGAGGGCCAATTAGAGTACCTGGCTGTACCTGGAGGGGAGAGCGAGGCCTCACTGAATAAGAAACCCGGCTGGAGCTGAGCAGGCTGGATTATAAAGCCAGGAAGTTTGCAGCAGAAAGAGGCTGCAGGAAGACAGTTGGCAGTCCTTCTCTGGGAGCAGAGCAGAGGAGAAGTGAAAACCCAAGATGGCGTATAAGCCCTGAGGTTCTAGTTCTGGAAGAAAGGTCCACCCTAGAGGAGTTGTGGGGAAAGGAAGCCTGAGAGGATTAGGTAGAAAGAAGCCCAGGGAAACAGCAGCAAGGGTTAGGAATGTGCAGATTCTTGGCTGCTTGTTATAGGGTCTCTGGGCTGGAGCCCGGTGTAGAGGGTGGGGACTGGGAAGTGGCGCAGGAGTCTTGGAGATGCCAGCTGGACAGTTGGTTCAGAGAGCTCTTGTTTCCTTTTAGGGGGAGGACTATATAGTGACCTGGCCAGAGGGCTGAGTCACGAAGTGGGAATACCCTGCCGACAAGAGGTCTGTATACAAAGGAAACATTTTAGACATACAGGTGCATTGGTGCTGAGCTGTGCTCGATGTAGATATTGTTCACTATGAGCCAGATCCTGTGCCATTGGAGTCAATGGGAACCATATATTTGATTTCACTGGAAGATCAGGTCCTATCTAAATAACAGCATGGCATCTTTCTGGATAACTTTCTTGAGTTTTAGCTCAAACTTGTGGTCGTTTTTCCTTGACTGTTGCAAGTAGCTCATTAGCTCAAGCCCAGTGCTTCTCACACCAGACTTCGGTCTGGTGATTTCATATCCTGTCTTTCTCACATACCCTACTTTTTTGGCCACATTGTAATAGAGATTTCACTTTAGAGCCATAATAATGTGATGCCGGTCCTTGCTGCTATTGTTGGTATCCTGAACAAATATATTTCCTGGTTCGATCTGGGGAAATACCTCCAAGAATGTGAGAGGCTGGGTTTTAAATTGCACATTCTCCCTAAGGTTTTCTCTTAAGTCTGTGTGTATATGTGACCAAAATGTCTGGATCTGTGGGTAGTCTCAGTAAATGCTCTGTAAAGGTGGTGGTGGTGTGTGTGTGGGGGGGTGATTGATGACCCATTTGCTCACATCCTTTCCAGTCAAAGTTGGGGATTGTTGGCGATTCCTAGGGTAAGGAAGTGTATCATTACTTTCCTTTCATGGAGGTTTTTTTTTGTTTTTGTTTTCTTTAAACTAGAGACATAGGAAGTTATAAAGTACAAGATCTGTCCTGTGTAAGTGACTAAGGCCCTATGAAATGGAAAATGTTCCTGCCATAATATTTTCTTTACCAACAAAGAGAAAATTAGAATTGAGAATTAGCCTAAGATCCTTGGGACTGCCTTTTACTTGTTCAGTGCAGATCAGGGGGAGGTGTGTAAAGTGGCTCCCTGACGCTGAAGTGGCTGGGCTGAAACTCAGGCACAAGTCTAAGCAGCCCTGTGTCTGCTCTAAGCTGTGCTGTCTGTCAGTAGTCCCCAAAAGGCTGGGTTGCCAGCTGGGGATTGCCGTAAGATAAAGATTCCCCAAACGTGCTCCTGGTTCCTCCAGCATGTTCCCTGCACCAGAGTGGGATGAGAGCCAAGATAAAATAGAACTCTGTCAGCTCAACAACACTCGAGGATTCCCCACACATGTCCAGGTTCCTCAGAGAGGGTTGGTGAAGTTGGCTTATGCCTGCCTTGCAGCAAACGAGCAGCAGTGCTGGGGCCAAGAATCTGGCCTCTGTTTTATGAGATTAACATGCAAATAATCATTTCAACCAGAGGAGAGCTAAAGGGGTCTCATTTGCTGTAGCTTTCCCTCCCGGAGTTGGATTTTTAGCAAGGAGGTCCAATGGTGTCACATCAGGGATGAATAGCCCTGCCTGAGTTGTCACACAAGGTAGTGCTTTATAGTAGTTACAGCAGGAGAATAGCTGTTAGGACTTCTGGGTTCTCTGTGACACTGCTGCAGCCTGACGGTCTGAACGTGGTCAAGTCACTTAGCCTCTCTGTGCCTCAGTTGTATCCATTTTACAGATGGATAAATAACACAATAATAAAGCTCATGGGCAGTGTGGTGGCCTAAGGGTATGGCCCACACTTCTGGTTCATATCCCCAGGCTATTCAGGCAGCTGGGGGTAATCCAAACAGGGTGATCCATCTCCAAACAGGGTGATCCATCTCCTGTCATCCTGTCCCAGCTTCTGGCAGTCAGCGGTTTAGGGACAACCAATGTACGGAGTTGTGTCCCTGACCATCCTGGCTAATAGCCATTGTTAGACATATCCTCCAGGAGCTTATTTCATTTTTCAAAACATGCCCGGGCAACAAGTTCCACAGGTTGGCTGTGCACTGTGTGAAGAAGTACTTCCTTATATTTGTTTTAAGTCTGCTGCCTTTAATTTCATTGGGTGACCCCTAATTCTTGTGTTACGTACAGGGGTAAACAACACTTCCTTAATCACTTTCTCCACACCAGCTATGATTTTACAGAAATCTGTCATATTCCCCCTTAATAATCTCTTTTTTAAGATGGACAGTCTGTTTTTTTAATCTCTCCTCAGATGGAAACTGTTCCATACCCCTGTTCATTTTTGTTATCCTTCTCTGTACTTATTTAAGTTCTAATATATCTTTTTTTGAGATGGGGTGACAAAAACTGCATGCCGTATTCAATGTGTGGATATACCATACATTTATATAGTGGCATTATGATATTTTCTGTTTTATTCCTTACAGTTTCTACAGAGTTGGCACCCACCTTTCACAAGTGCCCCACTCTGGTGTGTCCACTGTCTTTAAACCAGTCCAGCCCTGGTATCATAGAATTATAGAATCATAGATCAGAAGGGACCAATATGATCATCTAGTCTGACCTCCTGCAAGATGCAGGCCACATTAGCCGATCTCCCCACTCCATTCCTGCCCCATGCTTCGGAGGAAGGCGAAAAACCTCCAGGACCACAGCCAATCTACCCTGGAGGAAAATTCCTTCCCGACCCCAAATATGGCGGTCAGCTGAACCCCGAGCATGCGGGCAAGACTCTCCAGCCATACCCTCTGGAAAAAGGTTAAGAATAACATATCATTGACCCATTGTACTATTTACCAGTGTGGCACTTAATTAACCTATTGACTAAGCCCGGTATCCTATCATACCATCTCCTCCATAAACTTCTCTAGCTTAGTCTTAAAGTCATGGAGGTCATTCGCCCCACTGTTTCCCTCGGTAGGCTGTTCCAGTATTGCACTCTGATAGTTAGGAACCTTCGTCTAATTTCTAGCCTAAATTTCCTAACTGACAATTTATATCCATTTGTCCTCGTGTCCACATTAGCACTGAGCTGAAATAATTCCTCTCCTTCCCTGGTATTTATCCCTCTGATATATTTAAAGAGTGTAATCATATCTCCTCTTATCCTTCTTTGGTTAAGGAAAACAAACCGAGCTCCTCAAGTCTCCTTTCATATGACAGGCCTTCCATTCCTCGGACCATTCTAGTGGCCCTTCTTTGTACCTGTTCCAGTTTGAATTCATCCTTCTTAAACATGGGAGACCAAAACTGCACACAATACTCCAAATGAGGTCTCACCAGTATATAACGGGACTAGCACTTCCTTATCCCTACTAGAAATACCTCTAATGCATCCCAATACCGCATTTTCTTTCTTAACGGCCACATCACATTGCCTGCTCATGGTCATCCTACGATCAACCAGGACTCCTAGGTCCTTCTCCTCCTCCGTTACTTGCAACTGGTGCGTCCCTAGCTTATAACTAAAATTCTTGTTAGTCATCCCTAAATGCATAACCTTACACTTCTCACTATTGAATTTCATCCTGTTACTAATACTCCCGCTTCCAAGGTCATCCAAATCTCCTGGAGGATATCCCGATCCTTTTCCGAATTGGCAATACCTCCCAACTTGGTGTAACTTTATCAGCCCACTCCTACTCTTGGTTCCCAGGTCAGCAATAAATAGATTGAATAAAATTGGACCCAAAACCGAACCTTGAGGAACTCCACTAGTGACCTCCAACCTGACAGTTCCCCTTCAATACTACCCTCTGCAGTCTCCCCTTTAACCAGCTCCTTATCAAACTATGGATTTTCATTTCAATCCCCATCCTTTCCAATTTCACCAGTAATTGGTCATGCGTTAACGTATCAATACTGAAATCTAGATATATTAGATCCACTGCATTTCCCTTGTCTAAAAATCTGTTACTTTCTCAAAGAAGGAGATCAGGTTGGTTTGGCACGATCTACCTTTCTAAATCCATGCTGTAAACTATCCCAGTTGCCATCGGCCTCCTGCACCACTCTGTCTTTTAAAATTTTTCCATGACTTTGCATACTACAGATGTTAAACTAACAGGCCTGTAGTTACCCGGTCACTTTTTTCCTTTCTTGAATATAGGAACTACATTAGCTAATCTCCAGTCCAACGGTACAATCCCGAATTTAGAGATTTATTAAAAATCATCATTAATATCACTCGCTAGTTCCCTTAATATTCTAGGATGAAGATTATCCGGGCCCCCCGATTTACTTCCGTTAAGCTGTTCAAGTTTGGCTTTCACCTCCGATACCATAACGTCTACCCCCATATCCTCATTCCCATCGGTCCCTGTATCACTATTCCTTAGCCCTTCATTAGCCTCATTAAAGACCGAGGCAAAATATTCGTTCAGATATTGTGCCATTCCAAGATTATCCCTAATCTCCACTCCATTCAAAGTTTTAAGCGGTCCCACTTCTTCTTTCTTGGTTTTCTTCCTATTTATATGGCTAAAAAACCTTTTGCTATTGGTTTTAATCCCCTTCGCTAAGTCCATCTCCACCCGTCGTTTTGCCTTTCTCACTGCTTCCCTACATCCTCTGACCTCAATAAGGTAGGTTTCTTTGCTGATCCCTCCCATTTTCCAGTCCTTGTACGCTTTCTGTTTTTTCTTAATGACCCCTCTGAGACGCTTGCTCATCCAGCTCGGTCTAAAACTGCTACCTACGAGCCGTTTTCCCTTTCTTGGGATACATGCCTCTGACATCTCCTGCAACTTCAACCTGAAGTAACCCCAGGCGTCATCTGCCCTTAGATCCCTAAATATGTTAGGCCAGTCTACTTCCCTAACTATGAGGCTGTGTCCCCAGGACTTCCTCCCTGGAAACACTATCTTCCTGTGGCCCTCCCCGGGCTCAGTCCCTACTCAGTCCCCGCAGCCAGCCAGGAGCAACTTCATTGCTCCTCTAGTCCCTACTAGCAAACTGTCTTTGGGTCAGTCCTAGCAGCCAGCCAGGAGCCTCTGCTCCCACTTAGCTGTCTGTGATCCTGTTGCTTTTCCAGCCAAGCACACAGTACTTCCTCCTCCAGCTCCAAGCAGCTACTAACTGCTGTTCTGGTATGCAGCTCCTTTTTATAGGGCCCTCCTTGCCCCTGATTAGCCATTCCAGCACCCCCTGTGATTGGTTGCTTCTTCACAAACACTCTGGGCTGTTTGGAGGACCTCTCCACTGCTCCTTTCCTGGGATAGGTGTGGCAGAACCCTGAGGCCTCCAGCAGAGGGCCTTTGGGCCTAGTCCACTCCATCACTCTAACATTGTTAGCTTTTTTGACAGATGTTGTCAGTCAACTGTCCAGGATGACTCCAAGATCTTTCTTGTGTGGTAACAGCTAATTTAGACCCCACCATTTTGGATTATTTTTCCAATGGGGATTACTTTGCATTTATCAACATTGGATTTCATCTGCAATTTTTTTGCCCAGTCTCTCAGTTTTGAGATCCCTTTGTGACTCTCCACAGTTGGCTTTGGACTTAACTATCTTCCATCATTTTGTATTATCTGCAAACTTTGCCACTTCACTGTTTACTCTTTTCCAATCATTTATGAATATGTTGAAGAGCATTGGTCCCAGTAAAGATCCTTGGGGGACCCTGCTATTTTCCTCTCTCCCCTGTGGAAAACTGATCATTTATTCCTACCCTTTATTTCCTATCTTTCCTACCTTGCCTCTTATTCCAGGGCTGCTTACTTTGCTTAAGATCCTTTGGTGAGCAACCTCATGAAAGGCTTTGTGAAAGTTCAAGTACACTACATTGACTGAATCACCCTTGTTCACATGCTTATTGATACCCTCAAAGAATTCTAATAGATTGGTGAGGCATGATTTCCATTTACAAAAGCCGTGTTGATTCTTCCCCACAAACTGTGTTTATCTATGTGTCTGATAATTCTGTTTTTTACTACAGTTTCATCCAGTTTTCCTGGCATTGAAGTTAGGTTTACCAGAGTGTAATTGTCATGACTGACTCTGGAGACTCTTTAAAAAAATCAATGTTACATTATTCCGCCAGTCATCTTGTACAGAGGCTGACATACCATAAGTGGTTTTGCAATTTCATATCTGAGTTCCTTCAGAACTCTTGGGTGATATCATCCGGTCCTGGTGACTTATTACTGTTAAATTTATCAATTTGTTTCAAAACCTCCAGTGTACTGACATCTCAATCTGGGACAATTCCTCAGATTTGTCACCACTGCGCACCCCCCCACACCAAAAAAAAAAAACCAAAACCAAAAAAACAACCAGGCTCAGGTATGGGAATCTCCCTCGCATACTCTGTAGTGAAGACCAATGCAAAGAATTCATTTAGCTTCTCCGCAATGGCCTGGTCTTCCTTGAGTGCTCCTTTAGTACCTTGATTGTCCAGTGGCCTGCACTGATTCTTTGGCAGGCTTCCTTCTTCTGATGTACTTAAAAGATGCTGTTAGTTTTTGTGTCTTTTGCTAATTGCTCTTCGAATTCTTTTTTTGGCCTGCCTAATTATAGTTTTACACTTGACTTGCCAGAGTTATGCTCCTTTCTATTTTTCTCAGTAGGATTTCGCTTCCAATTTTTAAAAGCTATCTTTTTGTCTCTGCCTCTTTGACGTTGGTTAGTCACGATGACATTTTTGTTCCTCCGACTGCCTTAAAACTGCTGTTGCTCTGCACTGTCCACTGATCAGTTCTGAGGCTGTGTCTAGACTGCAGGCTTCTTGCGGTGCCATTCAGGGTATGTGTAGCTACTGATTGCAGTGAAAAGCAGGCTACATCCACACTGCCGTGTGTAGCTACATGTGTCAGTGAATGGCTGTGGCGGGGGAGACAGCGGGGAGCTGTCAGAGCCTTTCCCCTCTGCTGGACTCTTTCACTGTGGCAGGGAAAACCTCTGGCAGTTTCTCTTGCCTGCAGACTAAAGGCTCTGGGGCTCCTTGTTGCAGGACTCTCCCTGTGATGGGGAAAGACTCGAGCAGCAAGGAGGCAGGAGGACATTACACAGCTGAAAATAGCACTTCCCAGGCAAGTAAAGAGCCATGTAGGGTACTTACAGGCGTAAGGAATGTCTTTACTCTACTTGCCTAAGCCATTCCTCACCATCTACACTGCTATTTATACCCATGCTGGGGGCATCTAGTATACCCAACGTGCTGCTGAAAGGAGCATGCTGTTTAGACATACTTTTCAGATGGAGCAGTGCTATGTAGACCCTTGGCAGAGCCCTCATTGCAAGAAATGCACTCCCCACAGATGATAAAGGCTTCTCTGCCCCAGCCCCCCTTTTCCCTTCATCTCAGTCCAGACACCCTTACCTGACTGTGCCTGACAGCAGGCTCAGTCAGGGTGACCCCTCAGCACATTTGCTGTCGATGGCTTGTCCTTGTGCACCTCTACCCCGATAGAACGCTGTCCTCAGGAGCCAAAAAATCTTACTGCGTTATAGGTGAAACCCCGTTATATCGAACTTGCTTTGATCCGCCCGAGTGCTCAGTCCCGCCCCCCCCAGCGCTGCTTTACCGCATTATATCCGAATTCATGTTATATCAGGCCGCGTTATATCAGGGAAGAGGTGTATTTCCCAACAGGGTCAACTGCATTTTTTTTTTTGCGCCTCCAAACTCAACAATTAACTGAATTTTAATCAAAATGTCCTAAACCATCATATAAAACTGAAATGCAAATAAATCCTAGCTCATTCAGTCAATCGCCCCTTGCTCTGCAATAGATGCCGGCAGAGAGAGCTCCCTCACCAGTGCTGCTCTGACCCTTCTGCAGTTCTTTAGCTTCTCTGGGATGCGCTTCTCACTTCAGCAACAGGTGACAACAGTGAGCTTTGTTTTTTCTAAGGCTTCAGGCCTTAGGGCTTACATTGATTTTACACTAAATGCTGATTGATGTTTACTTAATCAATGTTACTGATCTATATGTTATGCCTTATTTCTTAGAACAGTGTGATTCTTCCCAAAAACCTGAATGACGGCTTTGTGCTGGAAAACCCATAAAATGTTCCCTTTTTTCCACCTAATTTCATTTCACCTCCCATTACCATTACCTTATTTCAGTTAGTGGTGCATAGGATGAAAACCCTTGGCAAGTTTCTGGGTGAATGCATCCAAGCAGTTAGAAATTCTGGCCTTTCTTCTGGAAGGCCTTATGCCAAGCAGACATCTTGGATACATCTCTGCTTTTCTTCCTTTCAGTCTGGTAATCCAAGGACAGCTGTACCATTTTCAGATCCAGCTTTCGTATACTTGGGGATAGCAAGGCCCCAAGGATACTAAATCATAGAGGCCTACCAAATTCTACGTCAATTCTCACAACGATGTTGCAAGGGAGACATTCACCCCTGTTCAGAGGCCTCTGCACTACTTAAATCTTTAAAGGCTGACTCAAGTGGTGCATAGGTTTATGCTGGTCCTTTTGAACATGGGGCAATTTCCAACCCTTGTGTGTCCATTTGTCACAATTTTCAAATACTGTCTATTCTTAATCAAGAAGTGATTATTTATTGAATAAGCCAATGTGTATGTGTATCACTGCCCTCTACTGGGTAGCATCTACTGGTTAGAAATGACAAAGGCCCTATGATTCTGCCCTTACTCAAGCGGTTGGGGGCATTTCCTTTTGAAGGAGGAGGATCTGAGTTGGAGTCCTATTGTTATTAGGAACTGAACTGCAACCAGGATGCACAGCATAGTGATATGTTAATAATGAGAGAGGAACTTAATTATGTTGAAGAAACATTGCCACTAGGAAGAAAAATATACTGATTACTAGTGAGAGTTATCAAGTTACTTAAATGGAAATCTTGACGTTTCCACCCATTTCACACATGTAAATTACATAACAATAACACCCTGTTTCTCTATTAAAAGCTCCCCAATAAAGGAGATCCTTTCCACCAACATAAGACTTAGTAAAGGTCTGCCTTATCTCAGAAGTAAGGGCACTCTTATGGCTCTAGTTAGTGAAAATTCATTGTCTAGCAAGACAGAGCAAAAGCAGTAATACCTCTGATTAGGGGAGGGCAGCCTGGAGTAAAAGGAATTAATGAGTTTGATCTGAAACATGAAACTGAGCATGTCAGACTTGATTACAGAAAGGGGAACTGGGGTAAAAATCTGGGGATTGGTCCTGCTCTGAGCAGGGGGTTGGACTAGATGACCTCCTGAGGTCCCTTCCAACCCTGATATTCTATGATTCTATGATAATACACCGTCCAGAGGTGTATTATCCCCTCTGGGGTCTGGGGCTGCTGCAAAATTGAAGATCTCTGAGGTGTGCCCCTGTGCGAGGTTCCCTTTGGAGCTAGAGGATCCAGAAGGTAATGTGTCTTATTGGTGGTAGCTGAAAAAATGCTGATTCTTTCCTTAGCCAAAAGCAACTCTGTCAATGAAGAACAAAGGATGACATGTTGCATCTATTTCACCAGAGGTTCTCAAAGCGCCAAAATCCCAGAGCAAAACACCTTCATAGTTTAGGGAAATGGGATTTGGAACCCGACAGCTGCCATACTGGATAAGACCTGTGTTCCATCTAAGGTACTTATATGGCTCCCATTACCATAGTAACCAAGTGCCTACTAATAGTCTTCTGGGGGTAGGAAACTACTGTTATTTCCATTTTAGGTGGAGAACTAAGGCACAGAGAGGCTAAAAGACCTGCCCAGCATCACACAGGAAGTATTTAGCAGCATAGGGGATGGAACCTGGGTTTCTTGAACCCCAGGTTAGCCCCCTAAGCACTAGGCCAGCATTCCTTTCATGAAGTAGCCAATTTCAGCATCTTCTGAGGAAAGTACAAGAAATCTGCAGATGGCAGACCTGAGATCATCTGCCCCTCAGGCAAAGTTTCTTCCTGACACCTGTTGGTTGGGGTTTGGGTTGTGCCCGGAAGCATGAGGGTTTATATGGCCCTTCAAAACTCTAGAGCTTATTTTTGCTTGTTTTGTGTTAAGATTTATTAATTGTTATTTGGCAACAGCTCCTAACATAGCACTAGAAGTCATGTTTTCCCTTATACCCATACTGATGATTCAAATAAATGTTTAAAATGGAACAAGGAGGTGGGTGCACGGTGGAGCATTCCTAGAAAGAAGTTTGAGAGTGTAGGAGGAATTTTCTCTTTCCGGTGCACTTCTTGGCTTAGGCAGCACAAAAGGTTCTTACCCCAAACTGCACCCCGATACATACTTTTGTTGTACTAAGGTAGGATGGATGGTCTTGTATGTAAATCACTGGCCTGGTGCTTGTGAGATCTACGTTCACTTCCTGGCTCTGCCAAAGACTTCCTGTGTGACCTTGGGAAAGTCCCTTAGTTTCCAAATATATACTAGGGAGGGTGAGTTAATAATACTTTTTTCTATCCTTTTGTTTTGTCTATTTTAGATTGTAAGCTTTCTGGGGCCCCTAACTGCTGCAATATAAATACATACTACTATGTACACCAACCTACATTAAACTGAGGACTACTTTGCCTGTAGCCTCAAGGTCTTTGCTTCTCGCAAGCACAGATTTGGGGGGAGAGATTATCATCGAGTTGTCCCTTTCTGTTTTAAAAATCTGCTTTGTGCACATTTGTTCATATCCATCTCTCATAAAAGGAAACACATTTCTCGTCCTGAAAGAGCAGATGAAAATACCCCCTTCTTCCACCCTACATAATCTGTTGATGTCCTTTTGCTCCCATGTGAAAGGGCATCATGTACCCTGTTAAAGGCTAGTCTGGTTTATGTCCCTTGGCTCCTCTTCTTGAGGCAAGTGGCATCTTGGACTCAGCTGTATTCACTCCTTTGAAATTTGATGTGTCCCCTGGTCCTGTTGCCTGCTAGATAGAGTGGCTGTGGGCGGTACTTTAATGTTGATATCCCAATTGGTAATCACATGTATTTCAGGAATGCTCTGTAATACAACCTGTCTTATTGTTGCCAGCCAGAAGTTTCCATGAAGTCCATGGCTCCTTTTCCCTATATTGTTTACTCTTTTTCAGTGGGACATAATTACAAATCTGTGTGACCTAAGTATAAGGAGGCATTTGCTGTTCCAATGCTCCACTACAGACACTGAGCAGAAGTGAGGGACTTCTTGAAGGAGCAATTCCTCTTGCCATTCTATGCAGGCTGTCCTTATATATCCATTATTGCCTGGTGTATTACCCAAGGGCAAAGGTCTGACCAACATCTAAGCAGGCACAATGCCATCATAACAGATGGACATAAATGGAGCAGCCAAGAAGCCATGTATGTGCATCAAGTGTGTTTAAGGGCTGGATTCCCAGCCAGGAACGTCGGAGCAGCTGTCCATCCTGAGTTCACGTGCCTATAGTTTAGGGGATCTGCCATTGCTAATCCATCTTCAGAGCTGGTTTAACTTTCAGAAAATTAAAAATAGCTTCCACTGCCATGGAAGGAGCGTTCAGTCTTGGCCCATTTAAATCAAGGGGGTTGGGTGCACACGGGGCGGGGGAGGGGGGTAGGGTAAAGGAGAGATGTTAGCAAAAAGCATCAACCTCCATCCGTCTTTCTGCAGTGGTTCACTGTGGAATTGCATGTGGGAACCTTATGTATCCTAACCAGCTCTGGGCAGGATGGACTAGGCTGGTTTGGGACCTACCATGAGACCTTACACCAACTTCCATTCCATTGTGTGGGGGGGAGGCGTATGATGCTCCCGTTCAGATTCTGTCACCCTTACGCATGTTGAGTAGTCCCTATTCACCCCCATTGAAATTAATGGGGCTAGTCATGATTCAGGTACTAGTCCATGTATATGACAATGCTTGAATTTGAAGGCACTTAATTAAAACTGCCTTGTTGCTCAGTTGAGCCTCTTCCCACAGCATTTTACCACACCTTTGTGAACTATGCATAGGGTTTGACATACTTAAACCTCCTAGGAATGAAAGACTGATATCTCTTAGCTCCGCTCTTCATCCTTCAAATAGATGTAGTTGCACCTCAGTGGTTTTGTATATAGTTTGCTTCTGGAAAACTTTAGGATGAAAGTTAAAAGGAACTGTAGATGTCAACTATTACCCCTCCTCTGTTCAGAGTGAAGGTGGAGTTTGTGTGAAAGATGTGCTACAAAAATGAAACTGTGTTCTGCCTTCATTCCAAGGCCATGTCTACACTACAACTTTAGACAGTTACTGACCTGCTTGGTTCTAAATGGTCAATTTAGTGACAATGGCAGCTAATTGTTCCAGTGGCCTAGTCATGTGATTCTTTTTCTTACAAGTTTCTAACATTGGTAGTCGATGTAGCAAAATGTGTCTGTATAACTGGGTTGGCTAGTTCTGCTCCGCCCATCTTTCTGTGGGGTCGGACATCCCAGAGTGTACTGCTTCTCGTGTTGCTGATGCTCTTTTGATATGTCCTCTGTACACTTTGCCTTCCTGAGGCAGGAGGACAATTGCCCACATTTTCCCAGAAGGCACCAGTGGTAGTGCTCACTCACCAATGGGGTGCCCCCTTGTGTCAGTGCAGGGTGTTGCTGCTAGTTTAGCTCCAGCACTTCCTGCAGGTTGCCTGCCTGCCTCTGGAGTTGGGTCTTCTGTGGCTCAGCCCGTCAGCCAAACTGCCTAAGTGCAGACCCCTTCCAGGGTATCATAAGTCCAAAGAGAAATCCACATGAAACTGAATAATTCTTCTGCTCTCTCAGGTTACTGAATCTTCTCCTCTCACAAACCTTATCTTAGGTCTCCCTCCCACAGGTCACTGACTCTGCTCCCTGTGAGTTTCCCTCCTGTCTTCTCTGCAATCTCTTCCTAAATCTTGCCTCCTTTTTCCCAGGCCCCACCAGAGGGCCCAGTGCTGTCCCTATGACTTTCCTTAATCTGCATACCCCAGGCCCTTCCAAGGAATTGAACTCCCTCCATCCCAGGTCTTCCCTTCGTAACTGAGCTCCCTCAGTCTACTTATAAAGCCTAGCTCTGCATCTTCTGGTCAGGAGGCTGTTAGTCAATCAGCCACCCACCAGGTGCAGAGCCTGACTAATTGGGGTTTTATTCCTGACCTTAGAGGTGTTGGGGATTAAGCCAATACAAGATACATTGTTAGTGCCCAGCATGACTGATCCATAATACAAAAAGTCTCTGAATATTTGAAGCACTTTGCACTACTGATTGTTACTCAGTCGCACTGCTTATTTCATTTTGTCATTTTAGCTCCTACCAATCTCAGCCAAATCTGCTTTGTGCCTAGCTTGCCATATTCCTCAGTGGATGAGTGTAAATATTCATGCCCAACCACTACACACACCTGCCTGTATAGCAATGAGTATACAAAACAATGTAGAAATGCTGGAATATAATTTCTGGAAGTACCTCATCTGACAGGGTCATTGTTACTGCACATTAAATAGTAATCAGCAACAAAAAAGGGGACATAACATGGACTAATAGATTACTGATCACTGCAGATCTACTGGAATCCTACAAGGTGCTCTTCAAAACTTTCTGTCATTGCTTGCAAAGCTCTGGCTTTACTACTATTAATTATTTCTATTGTGTTAGTGTTTAGGGACCCTGAACGTGGATTAGGGCTACATTGTGCTAGACATTGTACACACAAGTAACACAAAAACTCTCCCTACCCTATGGAGCTTGCAGTGTAGAATGAGGACAATTCACAAGAAGTGAATAAGCAGGCAAACAAAAGAGAAGAGGATGTGGAAGCAGTGTTGCCAACTCTTGTGATTTTATTACAAGTCTCGGGCTAGTCAGTGTTTTTCTTAATGCCCTAACTTCTTGAATCAAGTGATTACACAAGAACCACACTTTTGATAATGGACAAAAGCTTGAAAATGTGACCTAAATGTAGCCTAAAGTTGCAGAAACCAGAAAAAAATCTCCTGATTTCTAAGCCAACCTCATGATTTTTTGAGGCTTGACTGATTATTATGAATGTTCGAGATTGGCAATATTAGGAATGACAAGGTAACAGCAGGGTTTCGGTATCCATAGGCAGTCACTAGGCTTGGTATTCTAGGTAATCTTCAGCTTTAAAGTCAATAGGAATTCCAACTTTGTGTCTGAGGGGAAGGTTTGTGTCATGATAACACAAGGTAAGCCTTGGGTCTCAGGAACTTTCTTGCGTTGTCCCATTGCACGGAGAGCATAATGCTCCAATGAATAGCTTACAAGTCAAATTTTACCCTGTTCTAGGAATACATTAACCAAAATACATGTTGTATATTTGACCTTCTAGCACTCACTGACAAAGTTTACCTCATAGTTACTATTTTCCTAATAAATTAATTTTAAGGTTTGTTTTTCAAGCTCAAATGGAAAATCCCAAATTGTGTCATGACAAGAGTAAATACTCCTACATGTTTAAATGTTGTGTTTTCCACTACTCTGCTGCCAACATCTGGGGGTGCAGAAAAGAAACCCAAACAAACTGAGTATGTTGAGAATGAACTAGGACAGTACTGTAGCCAGCTCGCTGTGGCCTGGTGCTATGTGTTCTTACATTTATTCAGATGTTGTCCCCAATCTATACACAAAGAATAGAAAATCAAAGCTTTCACTTTGATCAGTGAACACCATTCTTTCTCCCCTGATGAGCTGCTGGAAGGCCTGTTATTTTAATGTTAGAAATGTAATTGGCTTGTACAGTGCCAGATATACCATATGCAAGTTAAGATGACTTTGTATCCCACACATCTGCATACTGAGTGCTTCTGAAACAAAGTAAACATTGTGCTTGAAAAATATTAGTGATCATACATCATTTGAGTCTAGGCTTTCACAGTTCTGACCTCAGACTTGTATCTAGGAGAACGACAAAAGGCTTGGGAGAAAACTGCTAGGGGCTGTAGTCTGATACTCAGAGCAGTGAAAATGTGTAGAATCCTGGTTGTGGAGCGATTCTGGATGTGGACTGGTCTCATTAAAATCATAGTATAGCCTGAGGAGTGTATCTGTTGAGTGTGTTTCTACACTCACTCACACTCGCTTTACACATGGTTACTCCACTGACGTCAGTAGTTACTCTTGATTTGCACGGTAATGAGAGGAAACTCAGACTCCCTGTATTTGGTCCTAATTTGGGTTCTGCCCTATGAATTGGAATTGTAGTTCTCTGCTCCATGAGGGTGTGTGGCTGTTCCTGGCCATGTTTTCCTGAAACAGTCTGCTAACATCAAAGATTTTATAATGAACACAGAGGGTAAAATCTTGGCACCATTGAAGTCAATGGCACAACTCCCATTAATTTCAATGGGAACAGGATTTCACCAAGGATAATTACCAACCAACACACATGTATGAAAATACTGACATAATCCAAAACACTGACATGATCCAGACATGCAGGTGGAAATGAAAATCACTTATTAAAATCAGAAAGAAAACCAAGGTGGCTTGAAAGGTTTGGTCAATATTTTCACATGTGATGAGTGATTTTTTGGGTGCCCAATTTGAGCTACTGTAAAAGGGCCTGGTGTTTTGGAGGATGGATTCTCATCACTGTCTGAAAATTTGGGGGCCTTTTACGGTGTCAAGTTTGGCACCCATAAATGGAGATATCTAAAATTACTAGTCCCTTCTGAAAATCTCAGACCTTGCGTCTGTCTTTGCCTGTTCATTGAGAAAGCTTTGCAGGTCAATCTCCAGTCCTCCAAAAGGACCTTCTAGCCAAAACATTAACCTTTCATTGGTAACTGTAGTTGTGTTTTTATGTAGTACTGAATTACTTCTGCTGTGAGCTGGAATTCTGAAGTATGTTACAGCATTGCAAAGGTTTTGTATTTAAAAAGTTAACAAAAAAAAAAAAAGAAGTTCTCTGCAGGCTGCTCAGGAAAGGGTTTTATGAGTCAGTTTTGCACTTCTGGATTGTTGTCTGTTCTTTTTATTCAGTTAGTGACTCTGATTTGTGTCTGTGCATTCAGTCATGTTTTGTAAGAACGGAGTATTTAAGCATCAACATCAGCTTATTAACAGAAGAGGACTCACATTTTCCAAGAAAGAATGCCAAAGTTGGGCCTGCAATATTTGCAGGCAACTGGATTGTTGGCAATATACATGAGTGATAATTCATTGTGTTTCTGCAGCACCTTGTATCCCATGTAGGGATAGCAGAATATATTAGAACAATCACCAATCAAACCTCACAACAATCCGGTGGGGTAGTAGGCAGGGTTATACCTACTACCCCACCAGATTGTTGTGAGGTTTGATTGGTGATTTTTCTGATATATACAGGATTTCCTTCCCCATGCTGAAATGCAGATGTCTCTGGGATGGAAATCAGCCATATTTTAACAGCATGCAACAACAATGCATGAAAGAGCTCAGAGCAGCAACTATATTTCTTAAGCCTGGCTGCAGAGGATGACTGAAGCTGTGTGAAATTTCCATAAGCTGGCTAGGCAGAAAGTAGGGTACCTAACTCAGTCCTACTGGAAGGTGCTCTGCAATGCACACTTATACAGGACAGGCAAGGCAATGCAATACCTGCCTAGGCCTTCCCCTTTCCCAGCTGCTCTCAGACACAGAACCATGAACTTTGATCCTAGAACTCCATGAAGGAGAGAACACCTTAAATATTCAGGCTTTTTGCAACCCTGGGCCTCCATGTAGGGTGTATGGGAAGAGCTCTTAAGGGTAATCATGACCCTGGACTTGCATAAAAGAGAAAAGAGTCTATCAGGCCAGTTTCAATGGATGGGGTAGGGATTGGAGGAAGTGGGGATGAAGGAGAGATTGCGACCAAGACTCAGTGACAGCGAGAGGAGACTAAGAGCAAGGAATAGAAGAAGAGCAAAAATGAGGTGAAAAGGGGAAGTGGTACTTACATACCAGAGAGAGAGAAACCCTTAAAAAAAAAAAAAATTGCTAGACATCAGAGCAATGCAGAGGCAGGAAAGAAAGATGGAGGGATACAAAAGGAAGGGAGAAACTAAGGGTACGTCTATACTACCCACTGGATTGACGGGTAGTGTTCGATGTATCGGGGATCGATTTATCGCATCTTGTCTGGACGCGATAAATCGATCTGCTAATCGACGCCTGTACTCCACCTCGGCAGGAGGAGTAAGCGGAGTCAATGGGGGAGCCGCGGCAGTCTACTCGCCGCCATGAGGATGGCCAGGTAAGTCGAACTAAAATACTTCGACTTCTAGCTGAAGTTGTGTATCTTAATTCAAACCCCACTCCCCCTCCCCGGCTAGTGTAGCCCAGGCCTAAGAGTAGTTGATATGAGGAGGAGACAGTAAGAGAGGGAGCAGTGTACCAAAGGGGAAAGAAAAAAACAAACAGGAATGGAGTCAGGGAAAAAGGAGGCGGGAAAACAAAGACGTACTGGAGAAATAATGAGAAGAGGGGCTGAAGGTGAACTGAGAGGAAAGTTACACCTCAATTACATTGAGAAGGTCAGTGTGAAAGGGCTGTCTTTCAAATAAAGGAACTAAAATAGCAAAAGCTAGGGATGACAGGAGATCATGTGGCCCATCCACCCACTATATCTGTCCACCATGTAATGTGTTTTCCCTCCAAGGGCTAGTTTGACTCATACTTTAATATGTTCACAGTTGCAGAATTTCTGCCTTTGGTTGTCTGTTACATAAAGACATTTCTTCTAAATCCTCTTCTTCACTCCCATTCATGAACTTTCATTATGGTTACCCTTTTAAACAGTGTAAATGAGCGTCAGGCTGCTTGACCCTGCAGGGAGGGACAGATCTGGTCTGCTGACTCACCCTACTGGCCAGATCAGAAGGGGCTCATTAGTTCCATTTAGGAATGTAAAAGACTAAAGGCTAAATCCTGGCCCCACTGAAGTCAATAAGAATTTTGCCATTTATTTTAATTGGCTCAGGATTTGCACCAAGATAGAAAAAAGACAGGAGGTCGTGTAGGGAGAAAGCCTAACTGTTACACTCAGGAAAGAGCTAAGGTTTGTTTTGTAGGAGCAGTTCTGCACTATTACTTTATTACCTTATCTAACTACATAGTCACAAAGAGAGTGATTTTGGACAACATCCATCTTGTGTGTGTAAAGTTAGGATCAGGGTGGGGACCCCACCAGATGACACACAGTTTTGTGGTGTCCCCCAATTCTATGCACCTCAGGATTTAAGATGTTTAAAGCCAGATTAGCTCTTCCTAAAACTCATGTCTCCATGACCCCTGGACATAGGGATCATCAGAGCTGAATCTGCCTTCCCCAGTTTTTTTGAGTAAGAACCAAAACCTTGAATCTGAAAATCAGGGAAGTTTGGCTCCAGGACCAGGTCCCAATTCTAAGGGGAAATTGGAGAGAGACAGAGAGAATGACGTTCCCAGTGTCACACAGTGAATCAGTGGCAGAGCCAGCAGGACAATCCAGTCCCCAGACTCCCAGTTCTGTGCCCTAACTAATAAACTCTCTGAGAATGCTTTGCAAAGCAGCACCATTAACAAAGCACATATGAATTCTCACCTGGAAAACCAGATGGAAAAGGTAATGCAATGCACTGGGGAAGAGCTTACAAGAATATCCCTTATACAGGAACATAGAAAATAATGACTGCAGTTGATGTGATGAGGGGATTAGATTGTGAGGATAATCTGTATATCACTATATGGAACTTTGCTTCAATGGAAGGTGCAAAGAACTATTGAACCAAACTGAATAAAGGCCAAAAAAAAAAAAAAAAAAAAAAAAAGCAAAACCGCCAAGAAATAAGAAAGAAAGCTCACTTAATAAGGCCAAACCCCTCTCCACCCACCCAAATTTTCCACAAGGAATTTTAATTGATAAAGAGGCTTCTAAGTTCCAAAACAATTTTATTTGTACCAGTTAGTTTTTCAGGGAGCACATTCAGAAGCATTAAAAGCAAGTCTCTTTTATTACGATGCCTTAGTCTAATTATATCCTAAACAGAGCACCCTTCGATTTGACTACCCAAAAGGGACAGCTAAAAACTGGATTTTTAAAAAATAGTTTTTCCATTTCAGAGAGCTATAAAAATAATGACACTGTTCAGTCCCTAATGAACACTAGCCAGAATTATGTGGCACAATCTCCTTTTTGGCTGAATGTACTTCCTGTTCCATAGTTTTAATGCTCTCTCTTTCTCAGTCTCTCCATTGGTCTCAGAGGACACCAGTTTACTACTTCCTCTAAAAGTGCCCAAAAGGAAATGTCCAGTAGAATTGAATTAATTGTTTATTAATGATAACTTCTGGGATTTTCCAAAAGCGCTCTCATGATTTAGGAGTAGATGTGCCATGGCTTGAAAATCTCTCACAATAATATGACACTGATAATATATCATCATTTATATTGTAGTGGTGGTAAGGCCTGATTGTGGTAGGTGGTGTGCAGACACAAAGATAGACAATTCCTCCTTCAAAAGAGCTTACAATTCTCAGACCCCAATCCTGCTCCAGACCCCATGCCCATGTGGAAGCCTCCTTATTATGCCGAATCTTAATTGCTAGTGATGCGTGAGCCAGAAAGCACCCAGCTTAACTTTCAGATCCCTGGCTGAATTTGCGGGGCTGGCAGACAGAAAAGGTCTGTCTTGACTTGTAAACTGAGCAACTATGTTTTGAAAACAATTAAGAGAAAACAAATGTGTATCTCCACAGTGTCTCTTTTAGTCATTTTGCTAATTACAGTTACATTATAAGTAGCCCAAAATATCCTGCTTTAGTAATTATTTGAGAACTGGGAGCATAAATAATGATTTTTCAAGTAACAGACCTTTTGCATCTGACAGAACAGAATATATCCGTAATTGGCACATGGCTCACAGCTGAGAAATGTTATCCCAGAATTGAAAGTTTGTCATTAAAACTGCACTTTGAGGCTTTTCCAATGTGTTCAGTATTGGCCTAACTCTGCCCAATGTAAGTTAATTGTAACACTCCCTTTGATTTCTATGGAGCAGAACTTGGCCAAGGCTAAGCACTTTCGAAACAGTTTATTTCAACGTACTTCATGTGTTTGTGAGGCAATGATGTTAAGACAGTAATCAGTATGTTCTGTAAACTGTTACATAGGTCTTCATGGGGGAGGGGAGCGGTTAATTTAACCCCATCTGAACTGGCATGCCATAGGCATACGAATTGTGCTTGAACCCTGACCTGGAGAGAGTACTGTAGCAGTGAGGGTATGTCCAATTCCATGTTGTCTATTCAACCTTTGAATGTTCTGGTGAAGCTTTCACATTATTTGTGTGTGTGTGTGTATGTGTGTGGGGGTATCAAATATATTTGTTTCTCCAGGAGAAATTGAACCAAAGCTTCCATCATGTCATGCATGCCTCCAAAGAGCAATCTCGTGGGAGCAAAGTTTTTATTGACCAGTTACCTAACTGAATTTGAACCAGTGACTTCAAGGTGGAAGACTCCATTGTGAGGCCAGCTACTGTAAATTGGTCCAGGTCCAGTGGATTTCATTACAAATTCCAGGGGCCTTCTAATTCCAAGAAGTTTGATTTGCAGTGAAAACAGAATAATGGCACTCCTCATACTTGCTTTCTGCCTCAGCCAAAGATTGATACTAATTCATAGCTTTTGCTGGCACAAACCTTTACATTTTTCTTTTAATGTCAACATAACTCCTTTAGATCCCAACGATTAATTTTGAAAATCTTCTTCTGTTCTGTGGACTACTCAGCAGATGAAGAAAAATGTGAGAGAGCTTTTTATAATGTTCAGGCTAACTAACATTAACTTTGATTGCAAGCCACACTATTGTCGGCCTTTTTTGCCTTGTGGTAAGAACAAAATGTTGTTTCACCAATATATTTTCCAGTGTATATTTTTTGGCAGGAATGTTAGTTTGTCTCTCTCACTCTCTTTTTCCCCCTCTTTTCTTTTTCAAGAAGCAGAGCTGTTGGACATGGAAAGGAATGCATCTGGCCTCCCGAGAAGAGAAACGCAGAAGGAAATCAGAATTTGAGTGAGTTCTGCAAGGAAGCCAACTCTATTTTGTGTCTGTGCTTCCTTTCCAAAATTGCTAATGGTGAACTGTCCAAAACATGTCACTTACCAAAGAATTTTGGCACTGGGAGAAAACAATGAGTTATCCCTCAGTAAAGATTAACTTTGCAATATCAGTTCTTTGATCTAGTCCTTTGCATGACAAGTATATTCATTTATAAATCCATTTTAAAGACCATCTGGGCTAAATTCACCCTAGTTGAAATCCACTGAAGCCACCAGTGTTACATCAGGGATAAAGTGAGCTGGGTGTTTTTCTTTAAGTGCAGTACCAGTTAATATGTATTGATTTTAGTAGTTATTATTTGTATTACAGTAGTGCCTAGAGACCCTAACAGAGTTCGAGGCCCCGTGGTGTAGATGCTGTACATACACAAAATCTAACTAGACAAAGGAGCAGAGAAAGGAACTACTATCCCCATTTTAAATGTGGGAAACCAAGGCTCAGAGAGATTAGGGTCCAGAACCTCAAAGATTTTTAGTCGCCGAACTCCTATATTGAGTTCCATGGGAGTTAGGCATCTAAATACTTTTGAGGATCTGTCCCAATGGGATTTGCCCACAGTCACAGAGAGGAGTCTGCAGTAGAGCTTGGAACTGAACCTACGTCTGCCAACTTCCATGCCAGAGTCTTAGCTACATGTCCATCCTTCATCTCCCTTTTTACATCTCCATCACTGTTTCGTTTCCATTATGTTATTGCTTTAAGGGTCAGATCTCGCTCTCAGTTACTTCAGATTTTTACAAGTCTATCCAAGGGCAGAATTTGGCCCTAAATACATACCCTATTCGGTTATTGAAAATGGCACACTTCTTAGAATGACATTGTACGTAATGCAGTATCAATAGCATCCTAGTTCTTCCAAGTCACACGATTATTTTCTAGGTTCAAAACTTGGCTCTGTTGTGTTTACACCATAACTCCACAATAAAGGGACAATAAATTAATACTAAATGATTGTAGTAGACCAGTGGTTTTCAATCTGTGGTTTGCAGACACTTAGGGGTCCACAAACTATATCTAAAGGGTCCGCAAAAAGTTGTCATTACCATAAAAAAATGGTTTTTAACCTGTGGTCCGTGAACCTCGGGGGGGGGGGGTCAGCAGATTGTCTAAGATTTCCAAAGGGGTCTGCACCTCGGGGTCTGCAAATGAAAAAAGGTTGAAAACCACTGTAGTAGACGAAGTACAGTTAGCAATAATGAACTTCTTACAGTTATAAGCCACCTGTACCATAGAATCTCTATGGATCAGGTGCTGGAACAATCTTTATAGTGGGGGTGCTGAGAGCCATTGAACCAAAATGCAAACCCCTGTATATAATGGAAACCACTTCACACTATGCTACGGATAAGAACATAAGACCAATAAGAATAGTCAGACCCAGTTTGGCCAGTGGTCCATCTAGCCCAGTATTGAATCTTCCAACATTGGCCAGTGCCAGATGCTTCAGAGGAAAGGAACAGAACAGGGCACTTTATCAAGTGATCCATCCTCTCTCATCCTGTCCCAGTTTCTGGCAGTCAGAGATTTAAGGACACCTGGAGCAAGGGGTTGTGCCCCTGATCATCTAGGCTAATAGCCATTTATGGACCTATCCTCCATTAACTTATCTAATTCGGTTTTGAACCCAGTTGTAATTTTGGCCTTCACTGTATCCCCTGGCAATGAGTTCCACAGGTTGGCTGTGCATCATGTGAAGAAGTATTTCTTTTTATTTGTTTTAAACCAGCTGCTTCTTGATTTCATTGGGTGACCCCCATCCGCTTCTTGTGTTATGTGAAGGGGTAAATAACATTTCTTTATTCACTTTCTCCACACCAGTCATGATTTGATAGACCTCTATCATATCCCTTCTTAGTTGTCTCTTTATCAAGCTGAGTACTCCCAGTTTTTTAAATCTTCCCTCATATGGAAGCTGTTTCCTGCCTGTAATCATTTTTTTGGTCCTTTGAACTTTTTCCAATTATAATATATCTTTTTTGAGATGGGGTGACCAGAACTGCACACAGTATTCAAGATGTGGGCATATCATGGATTTAGATAGTGGCATTGCGGTATTTTCTGTTTTATTATCTATCCCTCTCCTAACGGTTCTTAACATTGTTACCTTTTTTAACTGCTGCTGCACACTGAGCAATGTTTTCAGAGAACTATCCACGATGACGTCAAGCTCTCTATCTTGAGTGGTAACAGCTAATCTTAGCCCCCCATCATTTTGTGTGTTTAGTTGGGATTATGTTTTCCAATGTGCATTACTCTGCATTTAGCAACATTGAATCTCATCTGCCATTTTGTTGCCCCGTCACCCAGTTTTGTGAGATCCCTTTGTAACTCTTTGCAGTCAGGACTTACTACACTTTTAAAAGGGGTAAGAAGCAACTCCCTAATAGTGCAGCTCTCTATCTATAATCTAGTGCTGGGGTCAGAGGGCGTTGGAGGGTGGGGAGCATGACCATGCTCTTCTATGCCAGGACATCATCCCTATGAAGCAGTGTGTGCTGTCAACACCCCCTTGAACTCCCAGGGGATGAATGTGAAACTATGGCTGTTTGAGTGTCTCCCGACAGCCTCTCCTTGTCTAGCACACCAGTACTGGGCTGCAGTATTTAGCCTGTATTGTGGTTTACATAGAGAAATATCTACTGTGACAATGTGATCAAGAAAACATCAAGGAACTCAGGAGATAGCCTTCATCACAGCCATATTAAAACTCCGTCTGGCAATCTTTCTGGAAAGGGTGGGGGGGCTGCTGAGCTCATTGTTGGATGAAAGAAATCAAAGAAGGCAGGTTCTCTAAGCAACATATACTGCATTGTGTCAGTGAAAATTATCCAGATGGGTGCTTCTTTTGTAACTTTTTTAAAATCATAGAATACAGGGTCAGCAGAGACCTCAGGAGGTCATCTAGTCCAACCCCTTGCTCAAAGCAGGACCAATCCCCAGATACATTTTTGCTCCAGATCCCTAAATGGCCCCCTTAAGGATTGAACTCATAACCCTGGTTTAGCGGACCAATGCTCAAACCACTGAGCCATCCCTCCCTTGGGAATTGGAATACTTGATGGCAATATGATATAATCTTTATGATCTTGGTGGCTTTCTTATTGCTTCTTCAAAATAGTAAGCAGGAGTGCTTGGCCAAATGATTTATACAAAAGTTGATGCCTATGCTAGATAGACAAGAGAAAAAGATTGTGCTAATATTTTCATGGTATGAAAGATTTCTTTCAGCTATTACTATCATTTGTATTACAAGTGCACCTAGAGGCCCCATTCTTCCAGGCACTGTACTACATAGACAAGTAAGGAACAATCCTTACCCCCCAAACAACTTACAGTCTAAGTGGAGAAGCCAAAGGGCAGGTGAAAGGCATTATTATTACGCACATTGTACAGATGGGGAACTATAGCACGGAGAGATTGTGTCTTGGCCAATGTCACAGCAGATGTCTACCACAGAACCGGAAACTGAACCCAGAGCTGAGTCCCAGATCCATACCGCAACCACAAGACCATCCTGCCTCCCCAACAACATGTTTAATGCAGTAGCTGTTACGGTCTTTAAATCTACGGGACAGGTTTAGAGTAGTAGAAGAACAAAACAAGAAAGACCACCATCTTAAACCTGGGTAGTGAGCTGGGCAGAAAGTCTGATCACTGACTAAAAGGCGGCTTACACAAGTCTATGGCCTCTGTATGTCATTTATCGTCTAAAGCCCTGATTCTGCAAAGACTTACTCACATGCTTAACTTTATGCACGTGAATAGTTCTACTGAAGTCAATGGGAATATGTGTCTGCCAAAGCATGAGTGTAAGCAGGGCCGGCGCAACCCATTATGTGACCTAGGTGGTTGCCTAGGGAGTTAACATTTGTGGGGCGGTGACTGTGGCGGCCGGATGTTCGGGCGCCACGGTCATCGGTGGTATTTCGGGGGTGGGACCTTCCGCTGCCTCCGTTGGGGGCGCCATTTCAGGGGCGGGACCTTCCACCACGTAGGGCGCCAAAAAGGCTGCTGGCGCTCCTAAGTGTAAGTCTTGACAGGATTGGGTCCCTAGAAGACCAAGGGATATCCTTAAATATGTACAACTTTTATATACAGATATACATTTGCATTTAAAACCCCCCCCACACCTCTAATTGGATTTTAAGCCCAGAAAGGACCATTATGACCATCTACTCTGAACTCCTACATACCACAGACCATAGACTTTCACCCAGTGACTCCTACATCAAGCATCTTAACAATAGACCAGGAAGTGTCAATTATCAAATGCATTTAAAACACTTTTCATTATGAAGTAAAGGATTTTGTCATAATTTCCAATGACAAACAACTGAATATGAATTAAATTCCATGACACTTTAAAAAAAACTAAAACAATGACTTGACAAAGCCGTAACTTTTCCCCATTTTCTGCCATGACAACAAGCAGTGTTAACCCTTCCATTTCCCAGTGCCTCTTTCCAACTTAGGGGGGATACATTCCAAGGTGGAAAACAGGAATAAATTATTTTACTTCTTCCAGATCAGAGGGCCAGCTTTCACTGGTAGCAATGGCTTGTTCTTTTGCCCTTGGAACTATAGCATTGAACATTGTAGTGGGTAGGCTCTGACCTTTTCTGTTCAGTTGGGAGCAAAGAATGCAAACTTGTTCACTGTTTAATAAATACAGTAAGTGTTATTTTTTATGGGCCTTTTTCTTTTTTGTCCAATAGCTAGAAATTGCAAGTGCTCAGGAATAGAAGCAAGGTTGTAGGGGAACCCAGTCCCCCCGGGCAAGCTGTCGTACACATGTACAGGAAATTGAATGCAGAAATTATTGCATGCAAGGCTGTTAAAGAAGTGTCAGGGTTATAAAACAGATCTTTCAACTGCCACCCATTATGAGCATTCCAATTGTAAAGGGTCACATTTTAATACAAATCTGCTGTCCCAAATTACATTTGTCTTTTCCCATAAACTAGATGTTGCCAAAGTTTTATAAGAAGGTATTTCTTCTCCTTGCCTTAACTCACTTATCTCCTTTCTGTATTCAAAACAAAAAACAAAACAATAGAGAAAAACAAAAAACAAAACAGTGACTTCGGAGAATTTATGAGCTCTTAATGCTGTATCAGTGATGGGGCTTGTTTTCTTGGGTTGATGAAATGTGTGGAATTTTTTTTAAAGCACCTCATTCTCCAAAAGTGGATAACGTGGGACTGCATAAATAGAACACAGAATCCCATTAGGCTTAATGTGACTAATTTATGGTACGAATTTTTCCTCTCATAACCTGATAGTCCACCCTCTGCCATGTACAATAATAGCATACACTTAAGGTGAAATGACTCTTTTCTAAATAATTGTGACAACAAACTGGTGAGATGATCGTATTCTTAGTTACTACAAGGCATTTTTAATATGCTTTCCTTGCTCTCTCTCTGCCGTTATTCTTATTTTCAAGGCAGCAGATGAAAAGATGTCTCGAGGCCATCTGGGGAATTAGATTTGAGCTTACAGGCTAAGTAAGTAAGCAGAGTAACATTTAATTTAATTAGCTTTGAAATAGGTAAAGGGAAAACAAGCTCACAGCTCCATCAAAGAAGTTGTATTTCAGAGGCATGTTAATTTGTGGAATCATCTTTCCAGAATTCATCTCGCTTTTGCTGCCAGCAAATGAAAAGCCAACCTTAACACCAATTCAGATCTAAATTCCCTTTTTACTTTAAGCCATAAATACTTTAAAAATAATAATACTGCAGCCCAATTTCTATACTGATAGTTAATGGCTTCATTTGAATAGTCATTATTCTTTGAGACTCAGTAAATGTAGAGGGCAAATGTAAGAGTTTTGCCTTTAAGTCAGCAAATTCAATTATTTCCACAGTTTCAGATAGCATGGTTCATACAAACATTTAAGTCCATATCACAGATGGTATCTACTAATTACAATTCATACATTTCAGAAGCTTTTTATGTTATTTTGCAGAGTACTTTTGTGTACTCAGTCAGTTAGAATTGTGACCAGAGATCCATATCAGCAATTGGTTTTGAACTACGTGACTGGTACACTTGAGATTTACATTTCGTTCTTTCTGGCTAGAGAGCAATTATTTTATAGTACTATTTTCAGAGAAGACACGCTGATTTCTTGACTACAAACACTTTAGTCAACCAAATAGTAACCAGAGAATTTCAATGAAGGTGGGTTTTTTTGTTTTTTTTAATACATTCATCTACTAGAGTAATAGGAAATTCTTCTTTGCTGAGTTCAATATGATTTTCAACAACATCATATGGCAGCAGAAATAATTGTTGAGATAAATAGTCAATAAAGGACACCCAACTTATGGCACTGTTGCTGGGAAAAAAAATTCTTCAGACTCTCAAATGCTGTAATCAGATAGTTATATATAAATGTAATTTTTAAAAGAATAGTAAGTTTGTTTTGAATCCATACATCTAGCAAGTCATATTTATAGCTGCAATTTTTAAAACATAGTAGCTAGAACAACTTCAGATGTTAGCATTATTTTACACTTATACCCATTCACTATGTTCCTTAGATCACATTTCACTAAGACCATTTGTCAGTATAAAATACTTTTGCTATTACTGATGATAGATTTTGAATGCAAATACATTCACTGCTGCTTACAATAGCAGTAATAGCTTTATTTATAGTTAACAGAGGCTGTTGTTGCCTTTAAAATACTCAGATATACCAAAAGTTGATTGAAGTTGATTCTATTTGGGATACATGTTAATGATTCAGCATTGAGTGTAGGTTTTGAATACACATGAGTTTAATAGTTGAGGAAGTGGCATGATCTAAACAGTCTGAACATGGTTCTGGAAGTCCAAAAACCTAGTTCTGATTTTGACTTTGGATAAATCTCTTAACCGTGCTCTCTCTCTGTGCCTCAGTTTCCCCATCCATAAAGTAGGGATAATACTTAACTACCTCCCAGGAGTGTTTGTAACAATTAAAGTTCGTGATGCACTTTTATGTCTTCATATGGGAGGCAATACAGCAAGTGCTGAACATCTATGACTACAAAGATTTCCTTACAAGGTATCATTATTAATTGCAATTTTCACATGAGCATAAAACTGTTGCATGATTAATTTGCATGCCAGAAATAGCCAAACACTTCAGGTTCATTTCAGATATATGCATATATGGCCATTCAGCCAAATCCCCTGGCCACATTCTGCTGTGTTATGCTAGAGTAAAGCTAGAATAACGCAGATATTAAGCTGGCCCAATGTCACAGGAAATTAGGTTGGAAATCTTACAAGTCTGACTTCTCTCACAAGCATCCACTGGCCTGGGAATACTGCGAGAATCGCCTTCTCTGCAGTATTTGGGCACTTCAGCTTCTGGGTGCCTTGCGGAAACCAGGGGGTATGTAGTCCCACGACAGTGAGTGAGTCTCTCTCAATCTCTCCTGTTGGCGCTGTTCCACTTTGTATAAATAATTAAATATTCATTGGGCCAAAGAAAAGAAAAAAAAAAGCAAGAGTTAGATGCTATAGCCTGGTGATTGGGGCACTCCTCTGGCATGTAGGAAAGTCAGGTTCAAGTCGCTGCTCCAATGACTAATTATTTATACAAAGAGGAACAGCTTCTATAGCAGAGGTTGAGAAAGACCTACCCCAGAATACCCAGTAGTCTGGTGGTTAGCACACTAACGTGGGAGACCTTGGTTCACGTCTCTGCTCCAAATCAGGCAGAGTAGGGATTGAAACATGGGCCGCCCACATCCCATCTGTGTGCCCTAATCACTGGGTATTCTGGGGTATGCAGGACAGCCCCAAGAATTCCCAGCCTGCTCACCCCTGGCTGGTTTTCATGTGGGTCAGTTGTGCTTTGAGCATAGTTACTGGATAGGCCCCTGCAGACATAACCACCAGCTCCATGGGTGCTCCAGGGCTGGAGGTGAGATAGACTAGGGAATGCTGAGTCTGAGAATCCTTCCTGGGTTCAGGCATGAGTGAGGGCTCACAGCAACTGGGGAAGAGCGGTATCAGGACTTAGGCACCCATGGTGATTTAGGTGCTTCCAGGAGTAGGTGGCAGCTGAGACGAGATTTTGAGAATGAGAGTGGCACCAAATATTGGACTTAAGAGGCAGTTAGGCACATTAGAACCATTGTGAATCTAGCCCAATGGCAATGTCTCACATTTGTGAGAATTGAGTGCTCATGAACAGCACCAGAGCTCCAGCTGTGGAGGCTGTATCAGTCATCCACAGACTAGGCCCATCAAAAGCAGCAACAGTGCAAGCTTCCCTGCCAAGGTGCCTCAACCCTGATCTAGTGTAGAGGTGAGAAGGTTGTCTCGTCTCTGGAACCAGCTCTCTGCCCACTTTGAAGAAATTGCCAAAACAGGTGCCAATTGCAATGCTGGCTTTTCTGTCCACTGGGCGCTGAACGTACAGCACTCCCCTCCTTGTACTTTGCTCATCACACCGCAACTGGGCAATCACCATTTTTGGTCACTACTAGCTTGAGCTGCAGCTGCAGCCTAGAGGTTAGCGGCTCTCTGTTCCATTGCCAATCAGTTGAGCCCTCTGGAATCAAATCTGAAAACTCTCTGCTAGCGGCGTTTTAGCAAATCGCGTCAAATGGAATCATTTAGCCAAACTCACTGGCTGGTGTGACTCCACAGCCTTCAGAAGAGAGACCCCCAGTTGTGAATTTGGCCCACTCAGTCAGTGCCCATTTATGGCTAGCACGTTTTTCAGATACCACTGCCAAGGGTTAAAATGTTTACATGCCCCCAGAATTCAAATGGATTGGTTGCATGTCAAATGCCAGTGAGAGAGACAGCTGGAGTATCTAAATGGAGTGCTTTGATCTTACTATCTGTAAAAAAGAGATCATTTGGTTTCCCCAAGAAGCACAGACATTTAGAAGATCCATATACAACTCATGCAAGTATTTGATTAGCAACATTTTCTATTCACATTTAGATAGTTTGTATATAATGCTTACTAAATACATCTATCTATATCTATATGTGTGTGGTTATATGTATGCATACTAATATACATATTTGTCTGTATATATAGAGACACACTAATCTGTTATGTTTATTTGCCAGAAACATTGCAGGATATTAAAACTTTAAGATTATTTTGAATTTAGTGTTAACACCAATACTCTGAAGTCATCTCCTCTCACCATATGCAAATCCTTAGGTAACACGCTGATTGTAATATTAGGTATTCAATATTTTTAAGGAGATGCAGACATGAAAACACAGACTTCATAGTACTTTAATCAGGTCTGACACTGATTCAGAAGAGAAGAATTCTAAAATATGATATTGCACAGGGGAAATATTTCTATTCTTTACAGGAGAGGATTTTGTGGTTAGTCCACAGCACAATTGAAATAGACAGCAGATGTTTGTGACTTCAGGCAGTTAACTTTAGTCTTCCTGACCCACTATCCTCTGCTCATTGTGTCAGAATAAATAAATGTTTTTTTGGTACTGGGAAGAAAACAGTTTATTTAAAACATATTAGAGAGTGATTGTATGTATCTGCAAATAAACAATAGTCAGTGCTCACATTGTTTAGTGACAGGTTTATGAAGAATGCCAATATTATAGTTAAAATAATAACCTCCAAGATTTAATAAACATACATTTAATTAAATGTGAAATGAATTGTACACGAATCTTAACATTAGCATAATGACATTTCTGAGATGCAGTGATATAAAGGAATGTGGTGTTTACAGGAGCTTTCATAAACATGATAAGAGCCTCTTTGCAATTGAATGATTGTTATTAACATGTAATATACTTCTTACAATGACTTGCTTAAAGAAAGCTTGATATGACTCTGTTTTAGTAATTTTCCTTGGTGTCTATTTTCCCCATTAATTTGGAAGCAATATTATATTCAATGTATATCTTTGATTATCAGACTCAGTGAATGATCATTTGTTTCTGTAGTCCTGCTCATCAGCGCATGAATTTAGCATCATGATCTCAGTGTCAGGTGGGCAAATATTTCTAGTTTTACATTATCATAAGACCATCCTCCAGCTACGGTTGTTATAAAGAACTGAGCACCTTGAAGTATGCTTCCAAAAGCGTCTCAACCAGCTTCTAAACATGTGGGAGGATCTTCGCATGCCCAGTTCTTGTGCACACAGCTTTCACAACTAAGCATTTTCACAAAGAGATCAAGTAATTAAATGACTGCATGGTCTCTGTTCACGAAATTGGGCATAAAAATATTTAAAAAAGAAAATGTGATCAGAGGTGAAAGAAGGGCATAAGGGAGATTCACCAAAAACTGCATGTAGCTGTGGAGACTACAAAGGCCTAATTTAAAGCACAGAAACAGACATTTTCTTTTGTTGATAGTCCATCACTGACGATGATGACGGTATTGTTGCCATTCTCATCTCTGTTTTCTTTTATAAAGCTGGTAACTGCATCTATCAGTGCCAATTTTGAGCTCCCGAATAAAGGTCATGCTTTTCAAAGGTAACTAGTGATTTTGAGTACTTATCTCAAGATACCTTAATTTAGGTCTCTGTTCAAATGTGTCTTTGTAATTGTGTGTCTTGAGTGGTGCATGCAGTTTGGTAGACCCCAAGGCTGAGATGTGGAAGAGTGACCTGTGATTTGGGATGACCAACACGTTACACTTTAAGGGATCCAGCTATTCAGAGGGCAAGTACGCAGCACCTTCTGAAAAATCAGGCGTCTCAAGTTTCAGATCCCCCCCAAAATGGAGGCACCCCAAATTGCTAGTCATTTTTTAAAACCTTGTCCACTGAGTTGGTGCATCCAAGAAGTTCACTCTTTTAGCTGGTCATCAAAAAATTGGTACTTAGGCACCTAAGTATCTTTGAGGACCTAGGCCTAACTCCAATTAAAATCAGTGGAAGTGAGGCATCTAAATCCTTTGAGAATCTGGGCTCAACTGTCTTTGGTTTCAAAGAAGGAAAGGCAAAGCAAGTTATTCTAATGCATTTATTAACGCACTGTGCTACAAACAGTGACAGTGCAGCATTTTCTTCAGTAAACTACATACATGATTTTCATACAAAGCAAAGAACAGAGGGAAAAGTACTGTAACAATGACTGCTGACTAGCATGACATGACACATCAAAGGCTCAAAATAGTATTTCCAAAAACATGTTATTCATTAAATCAGTGGTGCCTGCTATTACCATAGTCACTTTTATGGGTGGGGGGAGGGAGAGAGGGATGAGAGTGGAAATAGTGGTTTTCAGTTTAAAATGTTAAATTAGGTAGTTCTAGAATGTGGGGGAGGTTGAAGAATCTTTTTTTTTCAGCCAGTTTATTCAGCTTTCACCTGCTAAAGTGCCATAAGAAGGGATGAGTGGAGAGACTGAGTAACAGAGCAGAGTTAAGGGTACTCACCCAATAAGTGGGACACTGTATTTTGTAGAATATTAGTGAGTCACATTTATTCAAATCAGATCAGTGTTGAGTCCAGTCATGATGGGATCTCAGACTTAATGAAAGTGCTTTTTTCCTTGGCCACCAGTTCGGGCAACTGAATTTGAACCCTGCCGTTGAATATTCATGAGAAAGAGCTGCGTCACCATTGAGAACACCAACCTTCAACAATACTTTTCACTTCAGGAGCAGGTCCTTTTTAAGCCACTCGGTGTTAATTTAGTAGTATTTGTTGGTTATACAGTGCCCCAAAGTGGTATTGTAGGATATTTGGTAAGATGGGTCCTGGCCCCAAAGAGCTCACAACCTAATAAGACAGTATATGGACAAAAAGGAGCAGGGGAGAAGGATGCACCATTCCCTGTTATGTTCTTGCCCTGCACCCAGTCTTTGCAATGTTTCATTTTTTTTATCTGTAGCATATATTGGCCCAGAACCCCAACTGATGTAAATCAGCTTAGCGCCATTCTCCAGTTTACACCATCTGAGGATCTGGCCCTTTATTACTGCTATGCTTTGCTTGCTAACCCAATACATGTATCCTTCTCCAGTAGCTAAGAAGAGTGCCTTCTACCTTCAGGCCGTAGTTTTCTTATTGTTGCAACATTTCAGATCTGTCTCAATGAAGTCTACAGAAGGTCACCACATATCTAGGTTTATAAGCACACTTCATTTCTATTATTCATAGAATCATAGAATATCAGGATTGGAAGGGACCTCAGGAGGTCATCTAGTCCAACCCCCTGCTCAAAGCAGGACCAACTAAATATTAGGCTTGATTAATTACCTTTTTTATTTTCCTCTCAGCTGCTCCCTTTGCATTAACACACTGTAAAAGCAGGAACATACTTTAGCAATGTGCTCCTGGTGGATCATGCAAGGGCCCATCTAGTCTGGCATGCTGGCTTCCATGGTGGCCTATACCAAATGCTTCAGAGAATGTGGCCAGAAAGCCCATAACAGGCAATTTTGAAATAACTTGCCCACATGACAAAATGTCTTCTTTCTTGGGTCAGGTAATGGTTGGTTTGTGGCCTGAAGCGTGAGAATCTATAACCTTTATTGATATTTTATCTATTGTTTCATTATCCAAATCAATGTTCAAGCCTTTTATGATTTTTTCTAAACTCCTAGCATGAGAAATTTCTTGCAGCAACAAGTTCTATCGGTTAATTACATGTTTTGGTTTTTTAAAATAGTCTTTCCTTCTATCTTTTTTTTAAAGATTTTTTCACTTTTTGGTTTCATAGAAAGTTCCCTATTCTTGTACTGAGAGGTTAACTAGTAGCACCTGATTTAACTTCCCTGTACTCTTCATTAATTTGTATACACTATAATTCCAGTTATCCAGATTCCTTTTATCCCAAAAATCCTTGTTATCTGAATCCACAGTGTCCCCCAATGTAGGGCTATGTTAGTTAGTTAATCACATCCTTTTTACCCAAAATGCATGGTTATCCAAAACTTTTGGACTTCCCCCTGACCATTTGGATAAAAGAAAGTGGTGTTGTCCGGATGCTGAGCATACACTATGCTAACACACACCTCTGGTATATTTGACTGGGGCATGTAGTAAAACTGACTTTTGAACGTTATTTGGTCTTTGAGTCAATGATTCCCCTTCTGCTTTTAAAGCCAGGGCCTTGAAATGGGACATTAACTGTTGCTAATCGGTCTGAGTAAGCTTTGTAGAGTCAAACTCCAAGAATGTATTTGCTCCATCTTCCCTCCAGCCCCTCCCTGCCCATTGCTTTTAAGAACTGTGATTGCATTGAATTCCTTTCCTTTAGATCTGGTCCCTTCCAGTAATCAATTGCCATCCTTTACCCTCTACCCCCCACCTCCACCACTGTGCTGGCTTAACTCTGCTGGCTGGTGTGTTTGGGGTGGAGCTCTGCTACTCCTGCCTATCTTCTTGCCTATCTTCTCACAGTGAGGAGAGGACAGTGGTGGGAGCAGTGAAGGAACATAAAGGAGAATAAAACACTCCCCCCCTTATGATCCGTCATGCCTGCATAGTTTGATTTACAGCGTAACCATATGTGATGTTGCACAACTCACTTAACCTCACTCTGCCTCAGTTTCACCACTTGTAAAATGGAGTTAATGATATCAAGGTTTTGTGAAGGTAAATTCATGAATGCTTGTGAGATGCTACAGTGATGCATGCCTCTAAAGCAATCAGTATTTTTTCCTGTTCTTAAATTGCCATTATTCCTCCTTCCACAATTAAAAATGGAGACTGATTGCTTCATCATTTCTTTACAACATTTCCCCCCACCCCGCCCCCATGAATGGATGTTTCAGGGCAGCACTTTCTCTGGGATCCCATGGACAAATTCCACGAAAGGGATATCACTCCTAGTGCTATATTAGTTATAGCAGATTGCAAAACGTGGGTCGGGGGTGGGGGAGGAGGATTCTTTTCCTTTTGCTGCTAAAGCCTATCTGAATCCTGGCTCTGATCCTATTGAGACAGGAAGAAATGAAGTTAAGATCAGAATCTTTATAGCAGTGGCATATTTACGGATTTTACTTTCTTTAGACTTATTAAGAGTCCTAATGCAAGCACTAAGATAGCACCTGTGGATAACTATCCTTAATACAAACGACATTACTGCCCAAAGCCATTTCACATGGGACTGCACCGATATCACAAATAACCCTCTAATCCAGTGGTGGGCACCCTGCTGGTAATCCACTGGCGGGCCGCGAGACATTTTGTTGACGTTGACCATCCGCAGGCACGACTGCCCGCAGCTCCCAGTGGCTGCGGTTCGCTGTTCTCAGCCAATGGGAGATGCAAGAAGCGGCGGGCCTCAAGGACGTGCTGGCTGTTGCTTCCCGCAGCTCCCATTGGTCAGGAATGGTGAACCGCAGCCAGAGGGAGCTGCAGGGGGGCCGAGCCTGCAGAGTCAACATCCGCAAAATGTCTCGCAGCCCACAATCGGATTACCCCGATGGGCCACATGCCCACCACTGCTCTAACCCCTCATAGGCATATTAGCCACTGCTGACTACCCCCATTTCCTTCAACCTACTCCTCCCAGAAAGGCCTAGGAAATAGGTCTTTCGGCAAAACCTAAAGAGAAACAAATCTGGTCTGTTTGAAACTAACGTGGGGGGATGAGTTCAGAGCCAGGAACCCCTCCCACAAAATTCCCTGCTGGCAGCTGTTGAACCTGGCGCTGTTGGCTGCAGGGCCTCCACTGAAGATAGTTGCCATGAGCTCACATGGAGAGACAGGCTTTACTGGTCAAACCCAACCCCAAGGGAGCATCGCTAATTGCATTGCCGGCCCTAGACACTGCCCTTGTTGTGGGCTGCCTGTGGAGATGTCTGTCATATCCCTCGTGCAAACGGCGTTTTATTTCTTGCCAAAAAATGTTTCACAGAGTACGTCTACAGCGCAATCGGGAGGCGTGAGTGCAGCACATGTGTGCATTCCCAAGGTCGCTTTGATCTAGCTACATCCAAACTAGCTCGAGTAACAGTAGCAGCATAGCACAGCAGCAGGGAAAGCCGCGTAGGCTAGCCTCCTGGATAGAACCCTGCCCAGGAGCCGGGGTGCATATCTGAGCACCTCGCCCATGCCACCTCACTAGACTGCTGCTGTTACTTGAAGTGGGGTTGATCTAGACAGATCAAAGCTAGTGTGGCTAGGCCTAAACATGCTGCAGTCACACCATCTGTTTACTGGGCAGACACATCCATAGACTTCATGTTATCTCATGCCAAAGGATTTGCAATGGACACAACGTTTTGATCCTGAGCAGTGCTGAATCCCTTCTGCAAAGTCCTGAACTTTGGTGGGTGATCAACATGACACAGAATTGGGCTCCTTGAGCCACAATTCTTCCTGCCCAGCCCCTCCTGCTTATTGATAAAATGGTTCTTAAAGTCACTTCTACATACACAGATCTTTAGTTTTTCAGGTCTCTTCACCAAACACGGTAGCATGGTCCAGTGGGCAGAGCATGAGCATCAAGCCAGGAGATCTGGGTTCTATTCACAATCCTGTCAGTGATCTGGGGCAAGACACTTCATCTCTCGGTCTCCCCTCCCTCTTTGTTTAAATGAGGGCTCTTGAGGGCAGGGACTGCCTGTCACCATGTGTTACAATGAGACCCTAAATCTTGCTTGGGCGTTCTAGGGCATTCTATACGCCAGGATAATCTATTCCCTTCATCTGTATTGCACAAAGTTTCTGGTGCTGCCCCATCTGACTTTTCTGATTCGAAGCCAGTTGCAATGGTTTTCAACAGCAATCAGAACTTCTGGCCACATTTAAATGCATTTGAAAATGAGGTTTCACTTAAAGCAAAGCAAGATCGCATTGCGCTTTACTAATGGTGCTAGTTAAATAATTTATGTTTTACTGCACTTGAGGCTTGTGCTATATAGCCCAGGCAACTCCGCTGACAAGACTTTGTTGCCTCCCTGCCCAGAAATAATGATCTCAGACAAATGTATGTTCACTGTCAGCTGGGCTCTTTTTTGGTTCACTTGACACGGTTTTGGCAGAAAAGACGGTTAATAAGCACCTACATCTGAGGTCATTGTTGCAATAAAAATTGCACATTCCGTACAATATCCAGACCACATTTTAAAGCTTTTAAAATGGTCTGTCTCATTACTGTGCTACTGTAGGGGTCAGAATAAATCCTATTTAAGCAGACTTCAACTATCTAATCGACACAGGATTTCATGCTGCTAAAGAATATTTATATCACATAATACAGCTGAAAAATGAATATTGCTTTTTAAAAATATTAAGCACAGTTTTTGTGTGTGTGTGAATACAGGATCTGGGCTAGATCTTGCAGTCCTTACTCAGGTGAGTAGTTCATTGAAATCAAGATCTGGTCCACTGTATCTTTCATATATTAGTGTTAAAGCAGTTGCAATTCTGGGGTTTGATTCTGTTCTCAAAGTTTTGCACTGTCAGGATTACTATAAAGTATGATAGACTAAAACAGCCATTCTAACAACTGTTTAGAAGAACGATCTCCATTTTAAAACTGCATACTTTTGCACTTTTCATTACCAGATAGAAGTGGGGAGAGAGGGGAAGAAGAGGAAAGGAAAATAAATGATGGGAAAGAATTGTACCCATAAAAATCTAAATTTCTATCATTAACATAACATATTTTTAAATTACTCTTGGATTATGTGTTTGTTTTGTTTTTGCTTTAATGCTATTCCATTCTGTGGACATTTGAGATTTTGAAAATAATGTTTCACCCTACATAGGAGTGAAAATCCAAAATGTTCATGGTTGCGAGAAGAAACAGCTCATTTTGGGTCACTCAGAATGGTCTATTTAATTTTTGACCATTTTGTTATAAGATAAAGTAGATTTTGAAATAAAAGTAATTTCAGAATGAAATACTCAAGCTTTCAATTCCTATTTTTGGAAACTGTTTTTTCCATTTTTTGTTCCAAAATGAAATTTCATAAAAAATGTTGAGAAAAATTTTGGTTTAGTTGAAATGGCTTTTTCTGATGGAAAACTCAACCATCTGTATTCACAAGAGTAATCCTTGACATCACAAACCGGGAACAGAACCCAAGAGTAAAATCCTGACCCTGCTGAAGTCAATGACAAAACTACCATTGATTTCAGTGGGGCCACGATTTCACTTCAAAAGTTATGATTCGACTTCTTTTCTCCTGCCTCAAGCGCACATCGAAGAATGAACTTTAAAAGACTGGGTTTCTATTCTTGTTAATATGAATTATTTGCATGACTAAATATTTGATTGCATCAGAATCCAGTTCAAGATCCAGTTTGCTCTTAACGGCTCCCAGCGGGATCTATAACTTTTTAAATGTGTTTTTAGGGACAGAACATTGACTTTAAAATGTATATTAATGAGATGATAATAAATGGAGCATCTGTAACAGGCATTGCAGAGACAGCATTCACTGGGCAATTTTTAAAGACTTATCTGTTGCAGAAATAATAGACATGCTTTTTCTGGGAAGTGCTATCTTTATTTATCATGATTATAAAAATATCTCTGAAATTTCAAAATTATCATAAGGACAACTTTTGATTAAAAAAAAGTTAAAAGATCAATGGACAAAATTAATAGAACCAATCTGATACTGAGCACTGGTATATTCCCCTTAGGTATCTGTGAAGACAGAACTTATTCTACTGCACCAGAAATGTTTATCAAAACCCAGGTTGATTGCCAAAATAGTGAGACTGCAAACTGAAAATCCTGATCATCCCTAACAGAGCTAACATATGATACCCATGTTCAACATGAATATGTGAGTACTCCTATTGAACTTGTTAAGACCACTCACGTACTGAAAGTTAGGTACGTAAATAAGTCGTTGGAGGATCAGAGCTTTAGAGTTGACAATCAACTAAAAAGAGTCCAGGATAGATTATCCTTATTTTAAATAAAATTATTAATATATACAATGCCATAAAATGCTCATATTGCTAATGTGTAAAGTTTGTATTGCTTACTAGACCACTTTTATCGAGTACACGCACACCCACGTGTATATAAGTTGTACATCATACTCTTTTCTTAAACTTAAGTTTTACTGTAAATTAGACACTAATTCCAGTAACTTTTTTTCTTTACATTGTATGTTAAATGTTACATTTATTAAAAAAGTTCTCACTACTCCACAACACACAGAAGCAAACATACAATAATATAATAAATAATAACAATAATCAATCAAGGAAAGATTAATTTAAATATTGCAAGCATCATTCTCAGCCAGTCAGTTTTCTTTTAAATTGTTTATATTTGCCATGAAAAACACAAACACTGCGACGGACACGAATAAATGAATACAACAATCCTGACAAAGGAATGCAGGTATATACATGTCTTATGCTTTTAGCTTCTGACTTTTTTTCCTTTTAAATTTTGACACATGATCTCATAACATTTTTTTCTAAAATACTGAACTTGCTCTTCTAAACAAAATTGATCCTTCATGATGGATGTAAAAAAAATATTGTCCTCTGACTGCTTTTTGGCTTTTCTGATTGGCCACAGGAAACTAGTTTGATGACTATGAGTCGAATCTGAACAAGATAAAAAAGCTATCAGCTTCTCAATGAATATTTCTAAATGTACATGATTATTCTGAAAGCAACTAAAATTGAAATCTTCATTAGGAATCGGCAAGTATGTTTTTGGCACAATAACGCTTTTCTGGCTTATCAAGAAAAATGCTTGTTTGGTTTTCTGCTCCCTCTCTCTCTAATACCAGGCCCCTAGGAGTGCTAACATTTTGTAGGATGTATTATTTCCATTACTGGGGCTTTGGACCAATTTTTGGGGATTTTATTTGGTATCATTTTAAGTGCGATTGATACAAGGTGAAGATCAATGTAAACAAATTCAAGGGCAAAAGTATGGGGTAGCAACATGTCCGCAAAACAAAAAATAAGACTCTGCAACAGCTGTGTGGTATCAGTTTTGCTCGATGCTGCAAAGACCTGGGGCATTACGCAAGCTGACAAGAAAAGATTTGATGCATTTGATAGCAGGTGTTTCGGAGGGATATGAAATGGCACCACTATGTTGGGAACACTGAGTTTCACAAGAGAACAAGAAAGAAGCATATTATATACCTCCTAACAAGGAAGTGAGACTTGAGCAGACCGACCATCTAGCAAGCATGGAGCAAAGACGGACAGGGAGAGGACATACAGAATGGAGTCCCTTATCTGGGCTTCCAAGTGTACCCTAGGGCTGAGCCACAACTCATTGAAGTCAATGAAAAGCCTCCCTATCTTCTCTGCATCTATCTTGTTAGACTGTAAGCTCCCTGGGGCAAGGACCATCTGAGTGTTAGCCCTGTTCTGTGCTGAATACACAGCTGGCACATAAGAAATAATCATAAAAGAGGGAGGAAAAGAAACAATTTTAAAATGAAGGTCTGTGGCCCAATCCTGCAAACCCTTGCTCTCCAACAAACGTGGAAATAATGGTTTGATGAAGCAGGCCCCTAGAGTTTGGCAAACGTGAACTTAAGCTGTGCAGGGAAAAGGAGTTAATGGCACACAAAGAGCCAAAATCTACTCTGCTAAGCCCATGTGACTCCACTGACTTCATGAGGCTCCACAGATGTCAGCAAGAGAAAGATCTGAGCCACAGTAACAATACCCGATTGTTTGCTTTCTCAACATCTTCCCAGATGCAGATTTTGTGAATGAAAGATGAGGAGCAACTTTTTGAAAATGTAGCCTGAAGAGTTTCAGAGTAGAAGATAATTGAAAACAGACGGGCAGTAGAGCCAGGCAATATGGACAAAGCGGACCTACGCTACGGAAGCTCTAGCAACTGTTATGACCCTTTAAGGTGCGAAAGAGGCTGGACTACCAGCAAGTTACATTTGTTCATGACTGAGTCAAGAAAAGGAAACTTACACCTTCCAAAGAGTAATTAGAACCACATTCAAAATGATCTATGTTGATTTCCCTATATCAAATGATGTCAAAAATAGTTCACTGACCAAGCTCGGATTTTGCCTTTTCCTTTATTTTAAAAACCTCTTGTTTCAGTTTTTTCAGTTGTCTAACATACCTCCAGCTGGCATAATCTGGTATTGTTGTTTTCATTTGAAAACTCCTCAGATTTCAGTACAAATATTCAATTACTGCAGTAAGACTTTTAAGTGAGGCAACTGAACCTTTGTTAGCCACCAATTTCAATTGCTATTTCCTAGCTGGTATCTTTTTCTTTATTTTTATATGCAGAGCTCAGGACAGGCTCCCAGAAACAGACTTTCTTTGTTAAACTTTTAGTAATAAAAATGTTATTTGCCTGCTGTACTTTATAGCTCACTTTAAGAAAATCAGCGAAGGACAAATGTATATGATTCATCAAATCATTAAACAGAAAATATTATAATAAAAATAAGAATACACCCCCCCCCAAAAAAAACCCCAAACCCCCACTCGTTTTACATTGAAATGTCCTCAGCTTTGGACATACACCAGAATAAGTGACAATAGTCATTAAGGCAACTCAACTGGCCCATCAAACATTCAGTATTTGAAGGAGTTGAGCTCTTAGGTGCTTGTCACAAAGGAAAGATTCACACACATGCTAGAAAAGAGACAAAACTGAAGTTTAGCAGAATCGTGCTCGGGACCAGCAGACTGAGACCGGGGTAGGATTCACACCAGTTAGATTATTATGACAAAATTGATAATGGTATGGGGAAAACTCCCTTTTTGACTTTGAAAGGACCATACGTAATGCCTATGTGCTGTGCCTGAGTATCTATTCACAAACATAGAACATAACCCCATTGCCTGATGCTGATAGATGCCACTGAATCTACAGTAGTTAAGAAAACCTAGTGGAGGCAGCTGTTTTATACTTAGCAAGTCTCCCATTAGAATGGAGTGGACAATTGTCCATCTTTCACAGCCGAGGAGAGGGAATGAGCTTGGTGCAGGTCAGGAAGCTGAATGGAGCGACGACTTCTGAATTGCATTCTCATTGCACTGTGCCAAATAAAATATTTAATCTTTGTTCAGTTGGGTTGGGTATATAATAGATAGTCATATGTAACCCTAGCTAAAAGGCATTTCAGGGAAATATAGAATGTGGATTGTAGCCTCTGATGTGATTTAGTAGTATATTATATCTCCCATGTGTACCTATAGTGGAATTGTGTCTCTAATAGAGAGAGGAAAACTAGAGGAGCAATTTTTTCATACATGAGGGGCCTGACTCTGCACCATAAAGTCATTGGGACCTTTGCCATTGACTTCAGTGGGTGCAGAATCAAACCCCAACCGTATAAGTAAGACGTTCTATTGTTTAACAAGAAATTGTGAAATGCTGAGTGGTTAATTAGGGTTGCAAGCTTTCTGATTGCAGAAAACCGAACCTTGCCTCGCTTCTGCCCTGAGGTTCCACCCCAGCCTCACCCCTTTTCCAAGGCCCCACTCACTTCATCCCCCCTCCCACCCTTGCTCACTTGCTCATTTTCACTGGGCAAGGGGTTGGGGTGTGGAAGGGGGTGAGGGCTCCTCCTGGGGTGGTGGGCTCTGGGATGGGCGCTCAACCTTTCCAGACTAGTGTACCCCTTTCAGGAATCTGATTTGTCTTGCGTACCCCCAAGTTTCACCTCACTTAAAAACTACTTGCTTACAAAATCAGACATAAAAATACAAAAGTGTCACAGCACACTGTTACTGACAAATTGCTTACGTTCTCATTTTTACCATATAATTATAAAATAAATCAATTGGAATATAAATATTGTACTTACATTTCAGTGTATTGTATATAGAGCAGTAGAAACAAGTCATTGTCTGTATGAAATTTTAGTTTGTGCTAAGTTCGCTAGTGCTTTTTATGTAGCCTGTTGTAAAACTAGGCAAATATCTAGATGAGTTGATGTACCCCCTGGAAGCCCTCTGAGTACCCCCAGGAGTACATGTACCCCTGGTTGAGAACCACTGGCGTAGGAGACAGCTATCTCTGCTATACGCCCACTGGGGACTCCTCACGTGCCAGGGGAATGAAAATCAGGGGACATGCAGTCAGTTTCCATTCCCTTTGTGCTGCCTGAACAGCACAAATATTGCACAGTATACTAGAGAATATGACCCAGAGCCTTCTGATCTTTCATTATTTACCTTAAATAGTGTCTGTGCGATAGGCGCTTCTGGGCAAGTTTAGCCCTTCAAGCAATATTTTCACCCAGTGCTTTACATCCAAAAAGTTTAGTAACTGTTTTCCTTACTCACTTCATAGCCGTGCTAGCCATATTATTATTCATTTGTCTTATTGTAGCACCTAGATGCACTCGTTATACCCTCAGGAGTAGGTGGTGTAAAATACTGAACAAAAAGATGGTCCTTGCCCCAATGAGCTAACCATTCAAGTATAAGACAAGATACAATCGATAGGGGAGTACAAGGAAACAATGAGGCATATTGGTAAGCATGATAGACAGTGGTCTCAGAGCACCAGCAGCCTCTAGGTAAGCCTGACAACATTTGGGGGCAGAAGGTTCATAGGTCTATTTTTTTCATTCCTACGTGCTCTACTTTTACATCTCTTATTCAGCATATGAAGATACAGTCCTGACAAAAGATCTAATTGACTGTTTTTCACCTGTATTTATACCGATGGCATCATATCTGACTGGTACTGGCAGCGGACATGAATAATTGTGTTAATGGGAAGTGTGTTGGCATGATGAGTCGGCATATTTGACAGGGAGATACGTTTACAAGAGTATAATATGTACAATTTTTGAAATTTGAATAATAAGGGACAAAAGAGACATTTCCACTAAAATATAATAGTGTATTCTTCATTGCATTAAATATGTTATATCACTGAGGATATTGAAAGTCGATGATATTTTGCAACAATCTCAAAACACCTGATGCAATACGCCTGTATTTTTCCTGCCAGTTCTCGAGTTTCTCAAAAGTTTCTCCAGCAGCAGCAACTATCTGTGATCATCATGGTGGTAGTCTTGGGCAGACAGGTAAAACCCATTTCTGGAAAAACCCATTTCTGGAAAATGTCCATTAATTACATGTCATTTTGTATAGAAAGAGCATTGCGAAAATATTGTTTTGGAGGCTTTCATGGTCATCTGGCTCATAGGGTCAGTGTGACACAGTGAACTAAGCATGGGATTTGAAGCCTAATTTTCCAATGTAGGGGCACAAATTTAGGCACCCAAGTGAGATCATATTGGCCGTAATCAGTTGTGTCTCCGTTTTCTGATCTGTAAAAATACTTACCACCCATTATGGCTGCATAAAAGATTTACTGTGCTGCAGCTATCAAGTCGGAGAGGAGTGAAATCTCCATGGCAGTGTACTGGCTCTACCATGGCTACTCTGGCAAAGCAACCTATTAAGAATCCCTACTTAGACTGCGGAATTCATGATCACTGGATGTCATTGGGTATGTCTCCACTGCAATTAGACACCCGCAGCTGGCCTGTGCCAGCTGACTTGGGCTTGGGCAAGGAGTCTGTTTAAATGCAGTATAGATGGTTGGGCTCAGGCTACAGCCCGGGGTCTAGGACCATGTGAAGTGAGAGAGTCCCAGAGCCTGGGCTACAGCCCACGCCTGAACATCTACACTGCAGTTAAACAGCCCTTTAGCCTGAGCTTGAGTCAGCTGGTACGGGCCAGCTGAGGGCGTCCAACTGTAGTATAGACATACCCACTGAGAGCAAGAATTGAGAGGATTCAAAGAAGGAATGGTCTAGAGTTGGTCAAAAATTTTCCACCTGAACATTTTTCTGTCAGGAAACACCATTTCCTCACAATAAAAACGTTCTGTGGGAATGTGTTAATTTGGGAGGAAGTGGAGAAATTTTTTGATAAGGGTCAAAACAATTTTTCATTTTGAAAATTTTATTCTATGTTATAAATTATAAAAGGAAAAAAGGGGAAAAATCAGAAAAAAGCATTTTGATTGTATTGAAATGGAACATTTTGATTGACCTGAAACAATGATTTATTTACCGACTGAATTTTTGATTAATGGGAAATGTATTGGCTTTGTCTTGACCTGGAAAGAAAACCAATTTTGAGATGTCAGAATTTCTCATGGAATGGAAATCCCAACTTTCAACCAGCACTTGAATGGACATTAATAAGGATAATAAAGAATATGCAGTTATAACAGTAAATACTAAAAATAACAAAGTTTTGGAAGGGATTAAATCCTCATACTTCAGGACTTCAGTCAACTTCTAACTCCTGGGGGCTAGGAGGAGACTGATTGCCTTGCAGGGGCTGTCTTACGCCTTCTTCGGAAGCAGCTAATACTTGCCACTGTCACTGACAGAGAGGATACTGGCGGGGCCGGCTCCAGGCACCAGCTAAGGAAGCAGGTGCTTGGGGCGGCCAATACAAAGGGGCGGCACTCCATCCGCTATTGGGGTGGCACGTCCGGGTCTTTGGTGGGAATTCAGCAGCGGGTCCCTCAGTCCCTCTCTTCCTCTTTGAGCTGCTGCCGAACTGGAAGACAGGGAGTGAAGGACCCGCTGCCGAACTACCGCCGAAGAATGGAGAGGCGCGATTGAGCTGCTGCCAAAGTGCCGCTGATCGGCTCCCCTCCCGCCCCCGCCGCTTGGGGCGGTAGAAAACCTGGAGCTGGCCCTGGATCCTGGGAAACAACCTGAGTTTGATCTAGTATGGCAATTTCTATGCTACTTTTAAGAGGAGTGTGAGGATTTAGTCAAAGGGCTTGATTCACCAGTGCAGATATCCCAGATATTTTCAGCATGTACTCAGTGGCTGGAAATTTGTCCAGAGATGACAACTGGCAGTTTCAAGGCCCCCCAAGAAGAGATAGGCAGAACTGGCCATGGAAAGGTGAGACCAAGACAGCCAGGGAACAGGTTGTCCTGTTTATCCCCTGGGCAAGCTTGGCCACTGGGGATTCCTATTGAATTGCACTCCCCAATGGAAACCCCTGGGGAGACCAGTTGTGCAAACAGCACCTGTCCTTGCCTGGTATGAATCCGTGTTGCTGGCGCATAGGATTTCTAGGCCCCTGCTGGCACAGACAGCTTGTAATTTGCATCCCCTGGAGTCAGTGGGCATAAATTAAGCCCAATGTTTGTACGGCACTTTGAAGATGTAAAAGGACTAAGGGCACAGCAAAACTAGAGTGAAACTGTATATGCAAGTATCATTAATGTGCAAAATATTTGTGTGTGTGAAGAATCCTATGAAAAATTCCAGAAATTCTAAGAAATCTATCTGTATGTCTGTTTCCAACCCTGCTGTGCTAATGTGAATTGGGAGTCATTCCACTGCCATTAACAGAGCTGCACTGGTGAGAGAATAGAATCAGGCACATAATTCACACAAATCATGTCTGAATCATGCAAATCATGTCTCGATTAGAAACAGCTGTTTTTTCCCAGTGCTAGAGACCATCTAACATTTAAGGCTCTGGCTAGGAAAGTATCCTCTGGTACAAAGAAATAGCTGATGCCAAAATTGCATTATGATCATATGAATTTCAATAGGTGAACAGTCACAGAGGGCTCTTCCTCAGACCCCACTGCCTCCTCCCCCAAGTCTAGTAGCTGGGCTTGGTACAGGAGGTTCTTGGCAGGGGCAGTGGAGTAGTAGCAGAGCAGCAGGGTGGTTGCTGCTGCTGCATTCCTGCGGCTACATCACCAGCCCCACACTGCAGTGACCAGCAGCCCATCTTAATCATAGAATCATAGACAATTAGGATTGGAAGAGACCTCAGGAGGTCATCTAGTTCAACCCCCTGCTCAAAGCAGGACCAACACCAACTAAATCATCCCAGCCAGGGATCTGCCAAGCCTGACCTTAAAAACCTCTAAGGAAGGAGATTCTACCACCTCCCTAGGTAACCCATTCCAGTGCTTCACTACCCTCCTAATGAAATAGTGTTTCCTACCTAAACCTCCCACACTGCAACTTGAAACTATTGCTTCTTGTTCTGTTATCTGCCACCACTGAGAACAGCCTAGCTCCATCCTCTTTGGAACCCACCTTCAGGTAGCTGAAGGCTGCTATCAAATCCACCCTCACTCTTTTCTTCTGCAGACTAAATAAGCCCAGTTCCCTCAGCCTCTCCTTGTAAGTCATGTGCCCCAGCCCCCTAATCATTTCTGTTGCCCTCCCCTGGACTATCTCCAATTTGTCCACATCCCTTCTGTAGTGGGCGGACCAAAACTGATGCAATACTCCAGGTGTGGCCTCACCAGTGCCGAATAGAGGTAAATACTCATTCCTTCAATATGCTGGCAATGCTCCTACTAATACAGCCCAATATGCCATTAGCCTTCTTGGCTACAAGGGCACACTGCTGACTCATATCCAGCTTCTCATCCACTGTAATCCCCAGGTCCTTTTCTGCAGAACTGCTGCTTAGCCAGTCAGTGACCAGCCTGTAGCAGTGCATGGGATTCTTCCTTCCTAAGTGCAAGACTCCGCACTTGTCCTTGTTGAACCTCATAAGATTTCTTTTGGCCCAATCCTCCAATTTGTCTAGGTCACTCTGGACCCTATCCCTACCCCCCAGCATACCTCTCTCTCCCCACAGTTTAGTGTCATTTGCGAACTTGGTGAGAGTGCAATTAATCCCATCATCCAGATCATTGGTAAAGATGTTGAACAAAACTGGCCCCAGGACTGACCCCTGGGGCACTCCGCTTGATATGAGCCATTGATCACTACCCATTGAGCCTGACAATCTAGCCAGCTTTCTATCCACCTTATAATCCATTCATCCAATCCATACTTTTTTAACTTGCTGGCAAGAATACTGTGGGAGACCGTATCAAAAGCTTTGCTAAAGTCAAGGTATATCACATCCACTGCTTTCCCCATATCCACAGAGACAGTTATCTCATCATAGAAGGCAATCAGGTTGATCAGGCATGACTTGCCCTTGATGAATCCATGTTGACTGTTCCTGATCACCTTCCTCTCCTCCAAGTGCTTCAAAATGGATTCCTTGAGGACCTGCTCCATGATTTTGCTAGGGACTGAAGTGAGGCTGTGACCAGTCTGTAGCTCCCCAGGTTCTCTTTCTTCCTTTTTAAAATATGGGCACTATATTTGTCTTTTTCCAATCGTCCTGGACCTCCCCAACTCACCACAAATTTTCAAAGCTAATGGCCAATGGCTCTGCAATCACATCAGCCAACTCCCTCAGCACCCTTGGATGCATTAGATCTGGACCCATGGACTTGTGCACGTCCAGCTTTTCTAAATAGTTCTTAACCTGTTCTTTCATCACTGAAGGCTGATCACCTCCTCCCCATACTCTGTTGCCCAGTGCAGCAGTCTGGGAGCTGCCCTTGTCTGTGAAGACTGAGGCAAAAAAAGCATTGAGTACTTCAGCTTTTTCCACATCATCTGTCATTAGGTTGCCTCCCCCATTCAGTAAGGGTCCCACACTTTCCCTGACCTTCTTCTTGTTGCCAACATACCTGTAGAAACCCTTCTTGTTACCCTTCATATCCCCTGCTAGCTGCAACTCTAATTGTGACTTGGCCTTCCTGATTACACCCCTGCATGCTCTAGCAATAATTTTACACTTCTCCCTAGTCATCTGTCCAAATTTCCACTTCTTGTAAGCTTCCTTTTTGAGTTTAAGTTCACTGAAGATTTCACTGTTAAGCCAAGCTTGTCGCCTGCCATATTTGCTATTTGCTATTCTTTCTGCACTTCAGGGTGGTTTGATCCTGCACCCTCAATAAGGCTTCTTTAAAATACAGCCAGCTCTCCTGGACTCCCTGCCCCTCATATTAGCTTCCAAGGGGATCCTGCCCATCAGTTCCTTAAGGGAGTCTAAGTCTGCTTTTCTGAAATCCAGGGTGCCTATTTTGCTACTCTCCTTTCTTCCTTTTGTCAGGATCCTGAACTCAACCATCTCATAGTCACTACTGCCTAGGTTGCCACCCACTTCTACTTCCCCTACTAATTCCTATCAAAAGCCTCCCAGCTCTTTCCCTTATCCATGCTACAAAAGGATATGGCAAAGACGTGTTCCTAGAATGCAGCAGGTACAGATGGGCTTCCCTCGCAAGTCTTACACCACATGGTTTCTGTTGCACCTGGAGCTCTCCATGACTACAGATGATGGATCATCACTTGCCCCAGGCAAAGGAAGCTGTCCCATGGGATTCTGAAGATGGTGCAGAAACTTTTAGTCTTAAAAATACAGGTGGGATTCTCAAAAGTGTTTAGCAGTGGCTTCATTTTGCTCCCATTGAAAAGAATGGGAGTTTTCGCATTGGGCAGTTGGCCATCATTGCAGACTATTGAGAATTCCACTCTACAAATATACACTACTGCAGTCTTCTAAAAGGAAATCCTTCTTGTTTTTCTCTTCATGGAACAACTTAATTAGGCATTTACTTCCACTGACATCAATGGTGCAGGATCGAAAAGAGAGAGAGACTTGGCATAACCATATTTACAATTTTCACATTGCATTTCATTGACAACGTGGGTCTCTTTCATATGATTCTGCTGTAAAACTTCACTAACACCAATGACACCAGCATTAATGGGTTCTCTTTTTGTATCAGGAATACTGTGCATGGCATAAATCTTCATTTCTTAAACACAAATGTCTCCTCAGAAATAACCTCCAGTATGAAAACTAGATTCCTATCTTAGGTACATATGAGGCCCACTTAACATAGTATCTGAGTGTCTCAGAATCTTCACCTCACAATATCCCTGTCCACTAGTTATTATCCCAATTTGACAGCGGGGGAACTAAAGCAAAGAGAGACTAAATGATTTGCTCAAAGGAAATCCAGAGCAGGGAATTGAACCTGGGCCTTCTAAGGTGCAGGCTCTAACCACAGGATGAACCTGCCTCTTTTCAGCATAGATATACACAATCAGCCTAGCTTTTTAAGGATAAGTATTTCTTAAGAGCTAATACTGTGCTCAGCCTTGTATAAGGCTAAAAACAAAACAAGTCCTTGTCAAGATTTTACAGCTTAAACATTTCATTATATGAGAATTTTCAAAGGAGCTGTAGTTTTTTAAAAGAGATCCAAGGTGGCAACATCCAGGGATTCTGTACCTTGTCTGTATATCGTAGTTTATCACAAATATCCATTTGTCTCTAGTTTCAAAAATACTATTAAAGCATCTGCATGTTTTACAACGATTCACTAGGCATTAGTGTTTTTACATGCTAAATGTTTTATGCTGCACAAAGCAAATGTGAAATACATGCATGTATTAAGCATGTATATGGAATATGTGCTGGGGGGGGCATAGAGGTTTTTATCAGCGAGTTTGGGGTAGGCACGTGACTCACAAGTGGTAATGTCATGAGTAAGCAATGCAGGTTATCCCAAAAGTGTGCCAATAAAATGTTATAACACTTCATCATGCATTCTGTATATGCATGATATGTTACAGAAAAAAATATTTTAGGATTTTTTTAAAATTAGGACTATTTTTCATATCCCTCTGCTTATAAATCAAGATGCCTTAATAGCCCTAAGTTAACAGCACAGATCCTGGGGGCAGGGGAGGAGGGACAGGGAAATTGCTTTTTCTGAAAATTAAAATATTACAATGTTACATTCTGATAATATCAGAGCGAGTATAACCCTTCTGCCAGGTGAAGCCAGTAGCAACTGGGCCCGGGTTCAATATCTTGGGGTTCCTGTCCATTGATACAACACAGAACTGGCTCAAGCCCCCACCCAGTAACCTGGGAAAATTACACACCACTCCTAAGCACCTCTGAGAGGCAATACTTCCCCACTCGCAAGCACAGAGTCTGAGTGTAGAAAAGAAACTTTTAATAAAAGGAGGGAAGCAACTTGGCATTAATTTGGGAAAACACCACAAACAGGGTTCATAAACATAAACCATGAGCAAAAGACCCAACTTACTTGAGGGTGGACAGTGTCCTTTTCCCCTCAGGTTCTTAAGTCCGGCAACCCAAAAGTCCCTTTAGCGTGCCCGACCCTTCTCTGCACCCCAGTCATAGTTGCTGTCCTTGATCAGTGCATACTCAGAGTTCAAAAGGTGCATGTGCAGAGATCACCTCCCACCCTGGATCAAGGTAAGGAAGCACCTTATTGGCTCCTCTGCTTGGGCACTCGTCTGCTGCCCCTCTCTGCCAGCCACCCTGCTGGCTACCTGCTGAGCCTCTCCACCAGCTGCCCTGCTGGCCACTCATTCACCAGCCAACTGTCAGTCACCTTTTGCTGCCACCCACCTCCCTGCTGTGACCCCTGCACATCAGTCTCCTAGTAATTTTCAGCTCTTTGCAGGCTGGGCAGAGACACTGCCCCCTCTCAAGTGATTTCAGCTCTCAGTGATCAAGCTTTAAAATAATAAAAGAGGCTCCTAATGAAGCCTATTTAGCTCTTCTTTTGAACAGTGGGGAGGAACAGGTCAAACCAGTCTGGGGACTCTTAAGGAGAGTCCAAACATCTCCTGACTAAGACATCTGCTGCACCACCCCCTTATTTTCACAGGGCGCTGGCATTCAAACCCCTGGCTTAACAAGGGCCTTTCAGCTGAAGGTGACCCCCCCCTCATTTGGGACAGGTTAAGCACAGTCCTGCTTTCCTCTGTTCCTACAATAATTACAACGTTTTGGTAACAGCATTTCACTACCCCTGCATTCAGCACTACAGTGATTTGATCACTTTGACACCGCTCTATCCGCTAAATATCTAAGCAGAGCAAGAGCAAACTGTATTTACATATACACACCCAACATCTCTCCCCTTCCCGGCTAGCTGTCAGGAAAGCATTCATTCAGACCCTGCTTATACTAGCATGGCTAGAAGTTAGTGCTGAATCTCATGGGGAATCTGAGATTGTTCCTTTTTGTAATGGTAAAGGGCATAGGCTAGCTGAATGTAAAGGTGTGGCATTTTTATGTATAAACAAAAGCAGTCAATGGCTCAGGACTTAGTTTTGCCTTTATTGTACCTTGAGGCAGAGTAGATTTTCAAGGGAGACATTTATGTGGCAGTTTGTTTATTCAGTGGCAGGTATCCCAAGCCACTTGAGAGGTTAGATGATCAGTCCTGGAGGAGATAGATTAATGGGCAAAATGCAAGTGAAGCCAGCAAAGAGTGTTATAATAAATTCATTTCCCACTGGATAACACCATCATGTAGGTGGAATGTCTGTATATGGAGGAAGAGTGGGAAGGGGGTGGGAATTGTATGTATACCAGCATTGGCCTGCTAATCCCAGGGCCTACTACAAGACAGGCCCAACAAAGAAAATAACAGAACGCCACTAGCTGTTACCTTCAGCCCCCAACTAAAACCTCTCCAGCGCATCATCAAAGAGCTACAACCTATCCTGAAAGATAATCCCTCACTCTCACAGATCTTGGGAGACAGGCCAGTCCTTACTTACAGACAGTCCCCCAACCTGAAGCAAATACTCACCAATCACCACACAACAAAAACACTAACCCAGGAACCTATCCTTGCAACAAAGCCCGATGCCAAATCTGTCCACATATCTATTCAAGTGACACCATCATAGGACCTAATCACATCAGCCACACCATCAGGCTCATTCACCTGCACATCTACCAACGTGATATATGCCATCATGTGCCAGCAATGCCTCTCTGCCACGTACATTGGCCAAACCGGACAGTCTCTACGCTTTTCTGAGAGAAGAATGCATCTTCAAGAAGCATCTGTGCATCTGTCCAAGTGCATTGTCATGTTCTCCTCACTCTATCTGCTCTCTTTCCAATAGGGGTTTTGTTCCAATTTTTTGTTTATTTGCCGTTTACCCTCCACAACATTTAGCAAACCTGTTTTGCTGTATTAAGGGTTGGATGCCTATATTGGCTGGAGAAGACGAGTTACAGTTTCAAAAACCAAGTGGCGAGACCACGCACATCTGGGGAATACTGCTCTCTTAATCCCATTTTTTTCATTCCCAAAGGAATATCACTAGTTAGAACTACTGCTGGGCCCAATCCTGCAAGATGCTGATCATCTCCAGGGAGGTATCATGCACTCTCAGGGGGTAATTGGCTCCTTACAGGATTGGGCCGAATTCTGCTCACATACCACAATTTATTTTTGTTATGAACAAGAGCTTGATTCATGAAATAAAATATACAACAAATCTGATTTTGACTCAGATCCTCTATGTGCCAGTTAGTGTTCACACTAAAACATTGACCCCCCTCTGACTCATTTGTATCACAAATGGAGTATTGCATGTTTTAATTATAATTATCTTAATTTATATCCACGTGCTTATAATTAAAACTGCTCAGCAATGTAGCCTAATTTAAGAGATGGTGCACAATTACCTCTTCTTGTCAGGCTGGCCAAACAATGCTTTCTTCTTATTTGTAAGGAAATTGGAAATTCTGATGATTTCCTCAACCTTTTCTGTGCTTAACGTAAGGCCTTGGTGATAAGGATGACAAGGCAATATTTCAGTAATGTTAATATTAAGGAATTAATTTACTGCTACAGCACATGGGGAACTAGACACACTTCCCATTAATGTTAATGGGAATGGTTTATGGTTGTCCCCATTTGCAGTCTGGGAAATATATCCCATGTAGTTGACCTGCAGTATGACCTGGTCAAATAAATCTGAGAACGAAAACATGGCTTTCATGAAGACTTTCTGTTTCCTTTACATTTTTTTATTAATCTAAACAAAAACAAACAAAATTAATAGATTCCAAGGCCAGAATGGACCATTGTGATCATCTAGTGCAGGCGTTCTCAAACTGTGGGTTGGGTCACCAGGGCTGGTGTTAGACATGCTGGGACCTGGGACCAAAGCCCGAGCCCCACCATCTGGGGCCAAAGCCCAGTGCCTTCAGCTCTAGGTGGTGGGGCTCAGGTTACAGGCCTCCCGCCCCTAGGGCTGAAACCCTTGGGCTTTGGGGACCTCCACCCACCCAGGGCAATGGGGCTCAGGCTTTGGCCGCCCCCAGGCCGGGACGGTGGGACTCAGGTGGGGGCTCAGGCTTTGGTCCCTCCTCCTGGGGTCATGTAGTAATTTTTGTTGTCAAAAGGGGGTCACGGTGCAATGAAAATTGTGAACCCCGGATCTAGTGTGACATCCTGTATAACACAGGCCCTAGAACGTTCCCAAAGTAATTCCTGTTTGAACCAGGGCATAGCTTTTAGAAAGATATCCCAGCTTCATTTAAAGAGTGACAATTCACCGTGACAATTGAAGGACAATCCACCGTGACCCTTGGTAAATTGTTCCAAGGGTTAATTACTCTCAGTGTAATTAAAAATGTACGCCTTATTTCCAGTCTAAAATTGTCTAGCCTCAACTTCCAGCCACCGGTTCATGTTTTACTGCTGAAGAGCCCATTATCAAGTATTTGTTGCCCATGTAAGTACGTACAGATTACAATTAAGTCACCCCTTTACTTTCTCTTTTGTTAGATAAATAGACCCACGGAGCTCAATCTATCACTAGATAGCATGTTTTCTAGCCTTTCATCATTCACATTGCTCGTCTCCAAACCCTCTTCTCAGCATCCTTCTTGAATTGTGGGCAACAGAACTGGCCACAATTGCAACAGTGGTAACATCAGTGCTGAATACGGTAAAATAACCCCTCTACTTCCAGTCAAGATTCCCCTGTTTATGTATCTGAGGACTGAATTAGCCATTTTGGCCAGTGTCACACTGGGAATTCATGTTCAGATGATTATCCACTATCACCCCAAATCTTTTTCAGAGTCACTGCTTCCCAGGATAGAGTCCCCCATCATGTAAGCATGGCCTACATTCTTTGTTCCTAGATGTATATACAGTAAAAGCTTTGTTATCCAGCATGTTGGAGGAATGAGGGGCGGGGGGTGCCAGCAAGTCAAAAATTCTGGTTAACTAAGAGGGAGTTTAGGTGCAGGAGGGGGCTGGGGCATGGGCTCTGGAAGGGAGTTTGGGTGTGGGAGAGGGCCCAAAGCAGAGGTTTGGGATGCGGGAGGGAGTCCGGGTGCTGGATCTGGACAGCGTTCACCTTGGGTGGCTCCCTGGAAGTGGTGACATGTCCCTGCTGCTCCTCCACCCACAGGCGCTGCCCCCGCAGCTCCCATTGGCTGCAGTTCCTGATCAATGGGAGCTGTGGAGGCAGCGCTTGGGGCAGGGACAGTGCACAGAGCCACCATGGATGCTCTTAGCATTATTTGGCTGAGTATAAAGTTGTGCTGAGAATGGAAATTCTGTTTGGCAGAGGATTGTGAAATTAGCTTTCATTTCAGTTCGGCGTGAAAGTTGAAAACTTCAAAATTCACTGTGAAAGAAATTTAAAAAAATAATAATTCAGAGTCAGTCATAACGTTTCTTTTTAATATTGACCATTTTATTTTATGTATTTATTATAATTCAATTTTTTTTAAAAAGTTCTAAACAAAAAGTCACTTCCAAAGGGAAAAATCAAAGTGTTTCATTTCAACAGGAATGACATGAGACTTTTTTGATGTTCTTGGAGCTTCTTCCGTTTTCCCTTCCAGAATGAAATTTCAGCTGAAGAGAACTGCAATATTCTGACAGAATATGGTTTCATCAACATTTTCCCCAACCGGCTGTAGCTTTGGGACCTACTTCTCATGTGCTGTGGTGGATGTGATCAAGCCAGTTCATGTGCTGAGACGGTCTTTCCAACATCTCTGGGGTTAATTTTGCATCAAAGTCAGAAGGGAATTGCTGTCATTTCCAGTACAGGGCAGGAAGGAAAAAACCAGCACAGGTAAATATGACCTGACATTCTAATTAAAAAAAACCAAACTAGGGAAATGTTGTCTAGATGAAATTACTATAAAGTGCATGCTAAAACTGCTTGAAAGATCATATTCAAAGAGTAGTTGTGAACGGTTCATTGTCATACTGGAGGACATATCTAGTGGGATCCCCCAGGGAGCTGTCCAGATTCCAGTATGATTCAATAGTTTCATTAATGACTTGAATAGTGGAGTGCAAAGTATGGTTACAAAATTTGTGAATGATATCAAACTGGGAGGGACTGCAAGCAATTTGGAGGACAATATTAAAATTCAAAATCACCTTAACAAACAGGAGAATTGGTCTGAAATCAACAAGATGAAATTCAGTATAGACGTGCAAAGTACTACACGTAGAAAGAAAAACAAAAAAAGCATAAATACAATTGGTTAGACAATAGTATTGCAGAAAAGGATTTGGGAGTCATAGTGGATCACAAATCGAATACGAGTCAATGTGATACAGTTGCAAAAAAAAAGGCACAAGTGTATGTATGGGTATGTCTACACTACAAGACTATTTTCATCAAACTTAAGAATTTGTTTGTGATCGACACCTAAGTCGATTTGTGTATTCCACACTACACTAACTAATTCTTTGTGAGTCCACCAGTCCATTAACGGGCAAGACGCGTTTTTGGAAGCGTGTGCAACTGTGGAAGCTATCCCACCCCCCCGCACCCCTTCTGCCTTGGTAATTGCCCCCTGCCCTGCCTGCTGCAATGGCTGTGGTGGTCGTGGTGTGGTGTCAACTCATGCCGCGCAACGCCAAATCATCGCCGGCGCAATTCGTTCGCACTTTTCCTGTTATATAAGTGACAAGCGACTACCAGCAACTCCACATGCTGTCATGGAGCTGCTGTGATCATCGCTGCACTTTATGGCACTCCCACCTCCCTTACACCTTATTCTTACAGTCAGCAGCTTTCAGATGCAGGCTCGAGGAGCTCGAGCGAGAGCAGTGAGGACGGCGAGAGACTGGCTCAGACCTCCAGAGACCTCCGAGAAAAAGAGATCGATGCGGCAATGGGGATCATGTGGTGGCAATGGTCTGGGGCATGCTGGGGGGGCGGGCCCCGGGCCCCGAAGCACGGACTGACTGGTGGCACCGTGCTGTGGGTCAGGTCTGGGATGAATCACAGTGGCTGGCTTCTTTGCGGTGGGGCACACTGTGTTGAACTTCTGTGTGACCCCGCCCTGCCCTGAAGCGCCAGGCATGACACCCGCATGCCCCAAGAAACGCACAAGGCAGAGTGCAGCCCTCTGGCCTCTGGAAACAGCCAGACAGCTACCGACAGATGCCGCCAACCACTTTGGATGGGGCAAACCATGAGGGGGTTGTGCTTGACCCCAGCAAGCCAATGCAATGCGTCCTGCTCTGTTGTGAGCTGTCGCGCGCCCCCTGGGCCAGCCCCTGGCTTCGGCCGCTGTGGGACTCACAAATGGGGCCTGGGACGGCCAGTGGGAGATGGGACTACATCTGGGGCAGTGGGACCGACCCAGCAGCCAGCCAGACCGAATAACCATAGGGGCGCTTTTTCAATGGTGGTGACACACTGGATGGCTTAGGGACGCTTTTAACATCAACCCCGGGCTGGTCTGGGCCAGGGTTTTCTTCGCAGGTTTCTTCCCGGACACAAAATAACTTCAGGTAGTTTCTTCCCGACCCAAAAACATGTGCAGATGCCTACCTATGGCCTAAGTGCAGTGATCCCGAACTCCTGGCGCCCTGCGCAGGGGCAAGGCTCCCCCTAGGCAGGCAGGCCGGCAGGGGCAAGGAGGTGGCGGAACACTACCGGCTGAGCAAGAGAGGATGTGCAGAATCGTGGTGGAGCGTGGATCTGGGGAGGGGGTGGGGGAGATGGCGCGAGCTTCTGGACTTCAGGATCTCTGTGAGAGCATTTGAGACTTCGCTGTGTGGGTGGGAGCAATCTGAGAATGGAAAAGGGGTTGAGGTTAGACCTTATGGGGTGCTGGGGGAGGATTATGCTGCTGTGGCTGCTTGTACTCCAGAAGACCTTTAAGGCATAGATGAAGAGTGCAAGTGGTTGCTGCCATCCGACGCTTTTGAAATGCTGGTCCAGAGAGCAGAGGGAGACCTATGACTGTCCAGTTGCTTTAAAGAGAAGCTGAACCTGGCTCTGTTTCTTTAATTTTTTTACTGCTCTCTCTCCTCTGCACCTTCATACCCCATTCACCCATTTCCTTCCACACGTAAAAACCAAAATAAAGAAAATTTTTTATTTAAAAAATTTTTCTTATTAATTGTTTTTAAATGATTTCGGTTGGAAACGACTGTTGGACGGATGTGGTGGAGTGAGGGTGAGTGATGTAGGAAGAGGCTACTGCTAGACTCTAGGGATAGGGGGCTACTGCCAGGTCAGTGCAGGGGGGGGGTGTGGGTGAGGGGGAGGGGGGGCGGGGGTGGGGCTGGGGGTGGGTGTGGGTGGTGGGGGGGAAGGGGGGTGGGGGGGTGGGTAGGGGGGGGGGGGAGTTGTGGGGAGTGGGGGGGGCTGGTGGGCTGGGGGCTGCTGGGGGGGGGGGGCAGCAGGGCAGGGGGGGTAGAGGCTCAGAGGAGGGGCTGCATGGGCAGGTGGCCTTGCCAGGGGCAGGCTGGGGCAGGCGCTAGGACCCTGGCCTACAGCAAGCTGGGCCAGTGGTGGCCCAGGCAGGGGTGGGGTGGGGCAGGGGGGGCAGGGGGGGGAGCAGGTGGGGCCAGAGCGGGAGGAGCAGCGCCGGGGGAGGGGGCGGGGAGGCCAGGGGGCCCAGGCAGGACTCCAGGCAGGGCCCCTGGACAGCACCACCTGCGCCTATGCCTGGTAGAGGGTAAACCACTATAAACAACACCCAGAAGAGCCTCCACTGCTCAGTGTGAGTAAGCTGGAGTGATGACCCCGTGTGTCCCCCCTGTTCCCAGAAATGACCCCTTCACAAAACAACACAGTATCTAACCCAACTAAAACAAAATTCACAGAAAAAAACAGACAAAGTACAGTGCAGCAAAACTTTCCACTTTTAAACTTAATTTAACAAAAAAAAAACAGTGTAAAATAGAACAGTTCAAAACAGTAGGGACTGTGTTGAGGGGGTTGGTAATAGTGGTGTTGTTCATGGTGCAGGTGCCCTTGGAGTGTGGTTTCTGGGGCTGGTGGGTATTGTGGGTTGTGTGGGGGGAGGGGAGTGTGTGGGAGTGTGGTGCAACCACAGGTCCTGCCTGAGCGGTGTCCTCCTCCTGCCTCCTGCGCGAGCGCCTGTTGAGTCGCCTGCCTGTCCCTCTCGCTTGCTCCCTCCTCCTCCCCAAGCTGCTCCGCGCCTGGCTGTGCTCCCTCCTGATGCCATCTGTCCTCCTGCTGCTGAGGTCTGCTCTGCTGCTGCTGTCTGGCTCGCCTCCCTCCTGCTCTGCGCATCCTGCTCTGGTGCATGCTCTGGATGCCTTGCAGCTTTCAGCTCTGTTCTCTTTTGAGCCTGACCAGGGCAGGGGAGTGAGTCTGGATGGAGTGCATGGTGGAGCAAGGTCGAAATACTATTTTTGCTGTTACAAAAATACATTTTCTCAAAATGAAATAGTCTTTACATCAAATGAAACATAGTCTATGATTGTCACCAAACCAGACCATGGATCTGCATTATCTCATGCCTGACTCCTCTTCAGCAAGACCAGAAGGTGCAGCATGGAAAGCTGAGGCTGCTGGCAGGCAGGGCATGGCAAGCCAAAGGCTTGAAAGCAGGCAGTCTGAGCAGCAAGGCATGGTGCCCAAGGGGCTTGGCTGCTTAAAAGTGAATGTCCAGCCTGTCCCTCTGCTGCTGTTCCACTCCCTGAGCTAACTCTGCTGCTGTCCTCAATTGTTGCTCACTGTGAATCCTTCAGTTTGTTGCTCTATGTTGCCCTCCAGCATGTGGCTCTATTGTGTGAAGTGAGGAAGATACACATTCTACTCTGGAATGAAGCACACATATAGCACAGATCACCCTGAGGAGTGCAGAAGGAGGGGCTGAGATGCTGCTGAGCCTGAAAGAGAGCAGAGGCCAGGCTGAATGAAAGCGAAATGAAAGCCAAAGCCCACTGGTCTCCAGCCAGCCATGGCCAGGATGCTGCTCCCTACTTATGGAGCAGAGCACTAGAGATCGTGGAGTGGGCTTGGTAAGACCCAGAGCACCCAATCTCCCCTCCCCCATTCTGAACCTCCTCCATAGGCTTTTTGTCTACCTCCCTCCCAGCTTCCTGATCCTTCTGTTAAGATGCCTGTTCCATTCTTCTGTTAAGACTTCATGTACTTGTTGCATGTTCCTTCCTTGATTCAGATCCTTAAATGTTTTCCCAGGTGAAATTGAATCTGATCGACTCCTCGTGATACAGATCTCCCCCCTGGTGCCCTCTCAGGGCTTCTTCTCTGCTCTCTCTCTATCTTCTGTCGGATCCTGGCTCTGTCCATCTCGTTCCTCTCCTCCTCCCCCTCCTCCTCATCTTCCCTCCTCCAGTGGCCGAGCCTATCCCCATCCACGCAACACGCGCGGCCGCCCGGGCAGCGCACATTGGGGGGGCGAGAATGGCATGCACTGCGGGTAGCCTTGTCATAGCTCCTTGACTTTGCTGGCAGGTCTGCCTCGGCTTTGTGGCGGCTCTGTGTCAGCGCTGGCTTTGCGCGCGTTCTGGGTTGTCTCACAGCTCCATTTGTTGGACATCGTCCCGGCATCAGCTGTATCCCGGTCAGTCCTCTTGTTGAGAGCTTTTTTGGAGTCCAGTCCATGGTCCTCTCTCTCCATTCTGGGATTGCATTCCTCCTCTGCTGAGCTCTCTGCATCATTGCGCTCTCCATGCTGGGCCGGCCTGCTGGTGCTGCTGCAGAGTTCAATTTTTGCCGATTGCTGAATTGCCTGCTGAAGAGAGCATCATGTTTTCGGCAAACTGAGAGCATCAGGCAAATGTCCCACCAAGGTCCAGAAGGAAAACTGTTCTGGTCAGACCTGTGGAGCCTGACTGCTGTCCACCAGGCTCACACTGTTCAATTTGGGACAAGGCCCTGAGCTGCTAAGTTCGATTCCAAGCTGGCCTCAGTGGTAAGATTAAATAGCTGCCTAGTTCGACATGGCCATGTTGAATTAGTGATTAAGTTCGGGCTGAGCCAAAAGTCCTACTAGATAAATTCATATGGGGGAGTAAATCATGTAATTTTAGACAAAGGATATAACTGTCCTACTCTACTTAGCCCTGGCGAGGGACAGCTGGAGCACTGTGTCCAGTTTCAGATGCCGCACTTTGCCTGCCACACTCCACAAATTGGAGAGTCCAGAAGAGAACAATTTAAATGATAAAAGCTTTAGAAAACTCGACCTACGAGAGAAGGTTAAAAACACTAGGCATGTTTAGTCTTGAGAATGAAGACTAAAGGTGGTGGGACCTGACAATCTTCAAATATGTTGCAGGCTGTTATAAAGAAGATAGTGATCAAGTGTTCTCCATGTCCACTGAAGGTGGGACATGAAGTAATCAGCTTAATGTGCAGCAGGGACATTTAGAAAGCTTTTCCTAATATCTAACCTACCTAGAAGTAGCAAAAGCAGTGGAATAGGATGCCAAAGTATTCCTTGTCGTTGGAGGTTTTTAAGAACAGATTAGACAAACACGTGTCAGAGATGATCTAGGTTTACTTGGTCCTGCCTCAGTGCAGGGGGCTGGACTAGATGACCTCTTGAGGTCCCTTCCAGCCCTACATTTCTGTGATTCTATTGCTCTATGTATGTGAGAAAAGGAGCTGTGTTGGGCAATGGTTTTTGGAGCCAGGAGTAGAGAGGCATGCACTTGTGTGTGTGTGTGTGTGTGTGTGTGTGGTCTCCAAAGCATAATGGGAAGAAAAGTACTAAGGCAAGGTTGAAGTGTCCTGAGATAATGCTGTGTCAGAGGAGAGGTTCATAATGCAGAAGGCAAGTGGGACTTTTCTATCATCTAATCCAGCTCCATGCCAATGGCTCCCCACTGTAGGCATACATGTAATGCTTTGTTCAGGCTAGTTCTAAATGCCTAAGTGATGGAGCTCCTGCCATTTCTCTTGGGCCACTACTCCAAAGCGTGATCAAGGGGGGCTGTAGCAAAAAGGCAGCAGGAAGGAGTATTTCTGCACTGGAGGGAGGGAGGGGAAAAAAGATAGTTCATGAGAGTTTTCTGCATGAGGAAGGAGGCAGTGGGAGGGAGCAGAGGTGGTGATGGAGGGAGATTCAGCATGGGGAAGCTGATTCTGGAGCGAGGAGGCAGTGGGAGGGTAGAGGGAGAAGAGTGTACCTGGTGAGATGGGACCAGGTGGAGTGGTTCTGCTCTGGGAGAGAGGTCGTGAAGGAGGGAACAGATGGAATGGGGTCTGTCCTGAGTGGGAGGGCAGAGATGGGTGTGTGCATGAGCACGACGCTGATAAAGTCTCTTGTCAACAGTGGTTACTCGACTCTACACCTTGTTGCTATATAGCCGTACACTATTGACTTGAAATAAAGCTATGCCAATTGATACCAGCTGTGGGCCTAGCCTACAGTCTGATCTGTCACGGCACAGTTAGTATCAGGGAAGGGAGAATGTCTTGCCTAGCTTTAAAGTGCTGTGCTGAAACAGGAGCTGATACACATGAAACAGTAAAACTACTTACTTCCTACTGAGGTTAAAGTAAGGGCTCCTAGCACCTCTCAGGATCAGGGTATTATGGAGCTATGCATAATCCGATCAGAACAGGCATTGCAATGCTGTTGCCACTTAAAAAACACAGGTCCATGGAGCAACTCCTATTTCCCCACAAGCTCACAAATATTTTGTTTAACGGCAGAAATTTCCGGTGAGTGACAACCATGTTGGCAGGTCACAGGACCTGCTGTTGGGTTATATCATTGTTATGAAATTCATGCTGCTAAGGAACTTTGAGTTGTACTCCATACTGGGAATAGGCCAAATAATCTATGACTCAAAACATCTCTCCTCATGGATCACTGAGAACACAAAAGATTTGAGTTGACCTGGTAGGCTAAACACAAACATGTCAAGATCTCACCAGCACCAAAATATTTGTTTTAACTATCTTGGGAGAGGAATAAGGGCCAACGAGCAACATCTACTGGGTGGACACATTGTTTCCCAGATGTTTCATTTCCTAATTTTATTATTAATTAAATACAAATATGCGCTGGAATTGAAAATAATGGGTGTGAAGAACAGTGGGCCAGATTCTGATCTCAGTTACACCTGTGTAAATCCAGAGTAACTCCAGTGAAACCAGTTAAAGTACTCCAGATTTGCACTGGTGCAACTGAGAGCAGAGTCTGGCCCATAATCTCGAGAGACGTTTGTCCAAACACAGCACAAACAGATACTTTTGGCTTAAATGACTCCTGTTATGAGAACGAATCAGGAAAGAACAAAAGGAAAATCTCTTCTCTCACAGTCTGCACTGAGGTGAAAGTACAGCACATGTCATTAAATGTTTAGCATTCACTGCCGAAGATATCTTAAGTCACTTGGTCCATACCTCTCCATTTCCCAAGGCCCAGATGAGGGACAAAGATATTTTATTACTACAGGAATCACAATACTGCATGGATTGATTCCTTTAGGATAAGTTACTATTTTAGTAACCACAGTCATAAGAACATAAGAACGGCCGTACCGGGTCAGACCAAAGGTCCATCTAGCCCAGTATCTGTCTACCGACAGCGGCCAATGCCAGATACCACAGAGGGAGTGAACCTAACAGGCAATGATCAAGTGATCTCTCTCCTGCCATTCATCTCCATCCTCTGACAAACAGAGGCCAGGGACACCATTCCTTACCCATCCTGGCTAATAGCCATTTATGGACCTAACCACCATGAATTTATCCAGTTCTCTTTTAAACGCTCTTATAGTCCTAGCCTTCACAACCTCCTCAGGTAAGGAGTTCCACAAGTTGACTGTGCGCTGCGTGAAGAAAAACTTCCTTTTATTTGTTTTAAACCTGCTGCCTATTAATTTCATTTGGTGACCCCTAGTTCTTGTATTATGGGAATAAGTAAATAACTTTTTCTTATCCATTCTCTCCACATCACTCATGATTGTATATACCTCTATCATATCCCCCCTTAGTCTTCTCTTTTCCAAGCTGAAGAGTCCTAGCCTCTTTAATCTTTCCTCATATGGGACCCTCTCCAAACCCCTAATCATTTTAGTTGCCCTTTTCTGAACCTTTTCTAGTGCCAGTATATCTTTTTTGAGGTGAGAAGACCACATCTGTACATAGTATTCGAGATATGGGAGTACCATGGATTTATATAAGGGCAATAAGATATTCTCAGTCTTATTCTCTGTCCCCTTTTTAATGATTCCTAACATCCTGTTTGCTTTTTTGACCGCCTCTGCACACTGCGTAGACATCTTCAGAGAACTGTCCACGATGACTCCAAGATCTTTTTCCTGATTCGTTGTAGCTAAATTAGCCCCCATCATATTGTATGTATAGTTGGGGTTATTTTTTCCAATGTGCATTACTTTACATTTATCCACATTAAATTTCATTTGCCATTTTGTTGCCCAATCACTTAGTTTTGTGAGATCTTTTTGGAGTTCTTCACAGTCTGCTTTGGTCTTAACTATCTTGAGCAGTTTAGTATCATCTGCAAACTTTGCCACCTCACTGTTTACCCCTTTCTCCAGATCATTTATGAATAAATTGAATAGGATTGGTCCTAGGACTGACCCTTGGGGAACACCACTAGTTACCTCTCTCCATTCTGAGAATTTACCATTAATTTCTACCCTTTGTTCCCTGTCCTTTAACCAGTTCTCAATCCATGAAAGGACCTTCCCTTTTATCCCATGACAGCTTAATTTACGTAACAGCCTTTGGTGAGGGACCTTGTCAAAGGCTTTCTGGAAATCTAAGTACTCTATATCCACTGGATCCCCCTTGTCCACATGTTTTTTGACCCCTTCAAAGAAGTCTAATAGATTAGTAAGACACGATTTCCCTTTACAGAAACCATGTTGACTATTGCTCAACAGTTTATGTTTTTCTATGTGTCTGACAATTTTATTCTTTACTATTGTTTCAACTAATTTGCCTGGTACCGACGTTAGACTTACCGGCCTGTAATTGCCGGGATCACCCCTAGAGCCCTTTTTAAATATTGGTATTACATTAGCTATCTTCCAGTCATTGGGTACCGAAGCCGATTTAAAAGACAGGTTACAAACCTTAGTTAATAGTTCCGTAACTTCACATTTGAGTTCTTTGAGAACTCTTGGGTGAATGCCATCTGGTCCCGGTGACTTGTTAATGTTGAGTTTATCAATTAATTCCAAAACCTCTTCTAGTGACACTTTAATCTGTGACAGTTCCTCAGATTTGTCACCTACAAAAGCCAGCTCAGGTTTGGGAATCTCCCTAACATCCTCAGCCGTGAAGACTGAAGCAAAGAATCCATTTAGTTTCTCCGCAATGACTTTATCGTCTTTAAGCGCTCCTTTTGTATCTGGATCATCAAGGGGCCCCACTGGTTGTTTAGCAGGTTTCCTGCTTCTGATGTACTTAAACATTTTGTTATTACCTTTGGAGTTTTTGGCTAGCTGTTCTTCAAACTCCTCTTTGGCTTTTCTTATTATACTCTTGCACTTAATTTGGCAGTGTTTATGCTCCTTTCTATTTGCCTCACTAGGATTTGACTTCCACTTTTTAAAGGAAGTCTTTTTATCTCTCAAAGGAAGTCTTTTTATCAGCCTCATGCTTGTTTATTTCTGATGGAAATTATTATCAACAGTAAAACTGAGGGGGGGACACCAAATTCGGGTGGAATGTAGGTGATGTTGGGACTAAAATGAATGCGCCCCCTTGAAATAAGGGGCATTTGAGAAATAGGATAATGGAACTGTCTTCTGCAAAGACCAGGAGATAACACAAGACTACAATAGCAAAGTAAGCAATGTTGAGTTTTACATGGAATCCATTGTTGTCAGCCCATTCTATAAAAGAAACAGGCTTAGAAATAATGAGACACAGAGTTCTAATAATAAATGTCTTTCCCTTCAGAGCTGCTGTTAATTCAGTGAAGAAACATTGCTGGAATACACAAAATGGACAGGGCGTAGAATCTGGTTGCAGAGGACATTGGGTTATTTGAGTGGAAGGTACTGGACATGAAAGAGACTTAAGGCTGCATTTGTTATTCTTTTTAAATCTTTATGCCTAAATTAAACAAACCCACTTAACGTACAGATTGTAACTTCTGGGGGAATTCTGCGCACAAGATTTTAAAATTTCGCAACGTTCTGCATATTTTATTTGTCAAAACAACACAATAAAATCATGCCAGTTTCAATTATTTGGGTCATTTATTTCAAAATACCTCTCAGCAAGTATGTCTGTAACAATAACAAAAAAGATTCAGGAAATGTTTTTGACAAATAGATTCCTTACTTGGCATATTAATACAAAACTTTAAGTAATAATTCATTTAAACTACAATACAGAAATGCTTTTCCTACACACTCAGCAGTAGTCCAAAGGCTTGGGAGAAATCAGGGGTAACAGAGAAGCTGAGACAGAAGGAAGTAACTGCTGGGAAGGAGCGTAGGAGCAAACCTGAAGCGTTGTTGGGTGTGGGTGGGATAGGTATGGAACAAGTTTTTTCGGTGGGAGAGATTGTTAGGGAGTTGGGGAGCCCTTCACATGCAGACCTGGCTGACCCCTAGCCTCCTTCATTCAGTCGGGCACGTCTGCCCCATCCCCATGTGTCCCTGCATCCACCCCCCTGCGCCCAGATTTTATGTTCTCCTTTAAGGTGTGTGATGTGGCTAAGTGGTGGACTTCATCCTCTAACACTGTCAATCCAGTTTATTCTGGGAACACAAATTCCACTTGAAAAGTTAAACACAATTTAGAGGGGATCTGAACATTTCAAAGGAAGGTTAAATGCCTCTGAATGGGCAAGGTATGACTAGCTTGTCAATGTGGGCTTTGGTTGAATACATGGGTGGTCCTTTGCTGACAGAGGGACTTGTGCCCACAGCTTAGGACTGAGTGGCAGGGTTCTAATCCTTCAGTTGTGTGACACCGAGCAAGTCACTTCATTTCCCTGTTTGCAAAGCTTATTCTCACCTATCTCATAGGGTGAGGTTAAACCCATTTATATTGGAAAGAGGCTTGGATGGAAGGGAAACAGAAGGGTAAAGTGTCACTTTGTTCAACACAGATATGAGTCAGTTTGCTTATCTCTGTGATGTTTAACCAAAGTTGCAAGGCAATCAAAATCTCCTCTACATTGTGCTCTCCACCTTCCCTGCTGGAGAGCATACTTTTTCCACTTTAACCAGACCAGACACAGCCCATCTTTTATTAACTCCTAAAATAAATCACCACCCTAAGTAACAGATGCTCCAATACATGATGGACACAACAGTCATTACACTCATAACCATTTTTCACTTGTCTAAGTGGAGACCACCTATGGCTTGTTAGCAGTATACTGGCCAAACTGATGGCTCCAAGTTGACATGGTTGGACTTTGTAACTTCTCAAGGTCCCTTCCAGCCCTATATAACATAGAACCATATAATCTTATAAAAATTGACAAGTAATAAACTCCGGCCCAATGCAGAGGATGCTCAAGCAGCACATAAAGAATGTTTACATGTGGACACTGTTAGAGCAACATATGGTGTATAGTTCATTCACAATGTTAAGGTATACCAAAGTGGAGCTGGTCAAATAACTGATTCACAAATATTTTTGTCCCTGATTTAGGAAATCACCTAATTAAATACTTAATTCCATCCTGTTTCCAGGACTACACAAGTATGTGCTTGAGTTCTGTCATGATTCAGGGCCTTTATAAATACAACTGCTGCATTCAGTTCACTATTATTTTGTGGGGTTGTGTTGTGATTATTCAGACATTCCATGTTTGTGAAACTCTCTCAGATTATAGCACTAATGATTATTTGTCCAAAATATGTACCAGAAGGGTTATTTTTTAAATGCTTGAATCCATTAAGCTTCTAGTTTTAAAAGTTTTGTTCATCCAGAGATAGAACAAAAGCAACACTGTATGAGTTGACCAATCAGTTACTACAAAGAATGGACAGCTGAAAATGATTTGTCCAAATTATTTGGTGAATACATATGAATAAACTCTTCAGTAGAACAATTCCTTTGAATAAAGTTCCTAAGTGAGTAACAACATCAGGATCAAGTGCCTAGTTTCTCTCTTTCTGCATAGCAATGATACTGCCATAATAATGTAAACTGATAGAAAGCTTTCTCCAGCCAAACACAATAACTAGCAAAGATGGGAACACAGGCTTCTTCCACCCAATTCACTTCCACTGAAGAATGCACTTTGAAAATGAATTGGGGCATAATGCTAGCAAATGTCTAACCATAGCTAATCAGACAGACAAGGTAGGTGAGATAATATCTTTTATGGGACCAACTTCTGTTGGTGAGACAAGCACAACACTGCAGATAACCCCAGGTAAGTCCCTTTTTCTCTTTTTAAAAAGCAATCAAATTAAATGCATGATGACTATGTTAATTCAACTTTTTCTGGATGAGAGCAATTAAATGTAAATCAGACATGTTACTATAATGGTGAGATTTTGCAGGTATATTCACAAAATAAATAAAAGTTCAGAAAATGCTAAAGTTCAGGTTCTAACAGGACCATTAACTTGGCCCTATTGCACATGGGTATCTTCTATGCCTGTTTTTCTGGATAAAGTGTAGTACTATTTCTACCATACACTGTGTTCCATCATAGGTATGATGTGCAACACAGCCAAGTTAGCACTGCTGTTGGAGTCTTAACTTAGGTATTTATTGCCTTTTTCAGATTTCAGCTGCGTAACCTTAAGATTGCATTCATATAAATTTGGGCATTTGACAAAAAAAAAAATTGTCCAGGGAATATACATTGTCACAGAGTAATTAAGACAATTATACAGTTAATTACCATATACAGTCAGTAGCCAAAGCCTTTACCATGTGTCAAGAAACCTTAATATATGGAGGCTTCACATACTGTGTGGTAGCCTGTAGAGGCCCTCAGGGTGGTGGCTGCAGGTAAAGCTTATCATTACTAGCAGACACCCCACCCTTTGTGCTAGCTCTCAATCAGGGCCGGCTCTACCATTTTTTCTGCTCCAAGAAAAAAAAAAATAAGCCACCTGGTCTGTGCCGCCCCAAGAATGGACGGAATGCCACCCCTTAGCATTTGCCTCCCCAGGCACGTGCTTCCCCCGCTGGTGCCTGGAGCCGGCCCTGCTCTCAATAGCCTGCTCTCCTGCCCAATGGTACGGCATCAGTTCTGCTGCCTATTGGACTCCAGGGGCTGTTGGACAGAGGAAAGGGTGGATCTGAGTCTAGCTCCCCAGTTTACCGCAGAGGTACATTACTTCCAAGGGTTGTTACCTGAGACAGTCGTGGGAGCTTATGCAAGGAAAATACTTAACACATTTCCACTGAACTTCATGTCTGAGCAACACAAGTAGCAGCAAAAAACGTTTTCCAAGCCATTTCCTTAACTTTCGAGATACCTTGCGTGTGAGACTTTGAACTTCAGTTGCAACCTCTCCAGTTTCCCTTGATCATGCAGTATTTAATTTGGATGACATCTTTTTATAGTATTTATTATTGTTTTGACCCCATTCCGAAACTCTTGTGTTAATGCCACAAGAACATCAGTCTCCTGCATAACATTTCAGTCTTGGAAAACACATGCACTCTTCCCTCCCCCCACCAAACATGACCCCTTTCTGTATCCATTTAAACTGCCTTATGATAATGCTTGTAAAAAGTTCTGATCAGCAGTTTTCCAGCCCACTCTTATTTAATATGAAAGAAATTAGTGGAAAACCTAAATCCTGGAAGGATATTTTCACTACTGTACAAAACAAGACATGAAACCTTTAACATAATATTTACACATATTATGTTAACCTTGCAGAAAGTATTTAAGATTTAGCACTGTTGCTTTTAGAGTCTCAAGATAGAGTTTTTCTGGGATTTATTTACACTTAATAAATCTGACCTTGAGGGAAAACTAGGCCTCTGCTTTGTTTTTGTTCCCTTTATATACTCATGTTTACAGACCAACTATGAATTTTTTTAATGCGTTTATAAAAATCTTTAGACTTTTCAACACACATCAGATGCAATTCACACTCCAGTGTACAGCATTCTCCCCTCCCCCAGCCATCAAGGTTGTTACACGTTATATCAGTGGTGGCCCAGAATAGCATCTCTGAAGTTAAGAAGATCTCAATATGCCTAGTTTATGACACGGCGTTGTGCAAGGCACGATGGGGTATTCACCTTACACCAGAGTCCTGAAGGGGTGAGGGTGGATCAGAAGGGGCCAATTAACCTGATAGGCCACAACTGTGGGAAAGCCAGGGACTGAAATGGATGATGGATTTTGATACCCCAGAAGGGGAAAACTGTACAGTTACCTGGCCATTGGGCTGAGTCATGAAGAGAGAGCACCCCGAGTCCTGATGAGCAAGAAGAGCTGTAGGGCAAGCAAGTGATGGAAAGGGGCACCAGACCAAATGAGAGCTGATCCCCAGACCCAGCCACAAGGAGGCGTCCCAGTGGAGTGAAACCTGCTACACATGGCCATTAGAAACGATGCCCAAGCACCAAACATACCAGCCATTTATCAGAGAAGTTTCTTCTACTCCCTCTCACAACAAGTGTCATGGAGTCAAGTGTGGGGCAGGGAAGGGAGACACCCATACATGATTCCAGGTTGAGCAGCAGAGTTGAAGAATGAATTTTAATTCAGCATTCAGCAATGTCCCTGGCCTTGGATTTGTCTTCCAGCAAGAGAATGGGAACAAAAAAGGAGTAAAATCTTTCTGATGAAGAAAAAGGAAATATTTTTTAAAAATGGATGAGCTATTTAGATTCCTGCATACCAAGGCCAGAAGAGGCCACCGTGGTCATCTAGTTTGATATCATGTATGACACAGGCCATAGGACTTTCCCAAAACAATTTCGTTTGAACTAGTTCAGTGTTTCCCAAACTTGGGACACCGCTTGTGTAGGGAAAGCCCCTGGCAGGCCGGGCCGGTTTGTTTACCAGCCGCGTCCGCAGGTCTGGCCGATCGCAGCTCTCATTGGTCGTGGTTCGCTGCTCCAGGCCAATGGGAGCTGCTGGAAGCGGCCTGGGCCGAGGGACGTACTGGCCGCCGCTTCCAGCAGCCCCCATTGGCCTGGAGCAGCAAACCATGGCCAGTGGGAGCCGTGATTGGCTGGACCTCCGGACGCAGCAGGTAAACAAACCGGCCCGGCCCGCCAGGGGCTTTCCCTACACAAGTGGCATCCCAAGTTTGGGAAACACTGAACTAGAGCATACAGTTTTTTAAATCCAAGCTTTATTTAAAAAAATGCCAGTGATGGAAAATCAGTCATGACCCTTGGTAAACTGTTCCAATGGTTCATTATCCTCATTTATGTCTTATTTTCCATCTGAATTTGTCTAGCTTCAGCTTCCAGCCATTGGATAGTGTTATACCTTTGAAGAGCCAATTATCAAATACTTGTTGTCCATGTAAGTACATACAGACTAATCAAGTCATTCCCTTAAGGTTCTCTTTTAAGGTAAATAGATTGAGCTCTGTAATTCTATCACTATAGGGCATGTTTATTAATCCTTTAATCATTCTTCTGGTTCTTCTCTGAACCTTCTCCAATTTATCAACATCCATCTTGAATTGTGGACACCAGAACTGGACATAGTATCCCAGTAGCAGTCTTACCAGCACCAAATACAGAGGTAAAATAACCTTTCTACTGCTACTGGAGATACCCTGTTTATGCCTCCAAGGATCACATAATCCCTTTTGTCTACAGTATTGCACTAAGAGCTACACTTGGAGATGATTATCCACCAGGCCCTCCAAATCTTTTCCAGATTCAAAGCTTTCCAGGATGGAGGAAGAGCTCAGTCATGTATTCATAGATTTTAAGGTGAGATGGAACTATCATCATCTAGTCTGGCTTCTTGTATAACACAGGACAGAAAATTTTACCCAATGATTCCTAAATTAAGTCCAATAACTTGTTGCTGAACTAAAACATCTCTCAGTCTTGGTTTAGAGACTCCATGTGATGGAGAGTCCACCATGTTCCTTGGCAGTCTGTTCCAATGGGAGTTTTGCCACCAATTTCCATTGGGGCAGGATTTCACCCATGGTTCATTATGGACTTCACTCGGAATATTTTGGGATTATAAAATACATGAAAAAGGAGGTGGCTAAAAATCTCCAGGAATTTCAAGAGTGTAATGGGAAGTCACGTAAGTGATTTGGGAAAACATTCCCCAGTTTTTACTGAACTCTGACACTAAGGAAGAGTGTGAATGCTCTGCAAAGGGCTGGAGATGGGCTCACTTTGCACTTGATTCTGCATTCCTTGTGCAACCAAAAATCCCACTGCACAGTTGCAGAATTTGGTCTGAAATATGAGTACAAGGCAGGATGTTAAGGCCCTGTTCTTCTGCCATTGTTTCTTGGGCAGAGCTCCCATAGATATCAATGGGAGTCTTTCACAAAGTTACAGTGTAGAACTATCCTAGTGCCCAGAGATCTTCTGTTTAGAAAGCTTTCAATGTGAGCTGTCTAAATATAAATATGAAAAAAAACACAACATTGTTACTCACCAAGATGTGTACTCAAACTAACCAAATCGTTGCACCATCTTACTTTGGTTGTGACCTAAAATGCATGGTGTCATTTAAGTGCAGTTATGAGTGGAAAAGTGACAAGCTCTTTTCTGACATGCTGCTCTCTCCACCTGATAAGGGACCTTCTGCAGTGGTTCTCCATTCATCCTATACGTAGTGATCAATGGCTTGATGTCTAGTTGGCAGCTGGTATCAAGTGGAGTGCCCCGGAAGTTGGTCCTGGGGCTGGTTTTGGTCAACAAGAGCAGCAGTGGTGCCTGCAGCCGTACACACATTACACATGGGTAGAGGCAAAAGGGGCAATTTGCCCCAGCCCCCCACCCCCATTGAGAGGGCTCCCAAACATGAATGATGCTGTGATCACAACACCACTCATTGAAACTTGGCCCGGCGGTGCCTCCGTCACATTTTCAGTTTAAGTGAGAGCGGTTCAGATGTGCGTACCATGTGAAAAATGTCTGGGGGTGCCCATGAAAAGCATATATGCCAAAATGTAAACAACATTTCTTTGTTCTGAAACAAGAAATTGTTACAAGAGAAAAAATGTAGGCCCACATTTATTTTTACTTATCTTAAAGAGTGTTGCCATTTCCAAAGCAGCCCTGATAGTGCTCCTTTTTCTAGAAAAGACTTGGTTCATTCTTTCTGCAAAATGTATCTCATCAGCCTCAGTTAATTCATTATTGAGATTTGACAATAATCCCTGCCTTTCTTTCTAAAGATACTCCATGTTTAATGGCTCTGTTATGTAATGTGCAGCAAGCCAAGAATATCTTGAAAACTTTTGGAAAGGTAGCACTGAAATGTTCTGCCAGGTTTATCTCGGCATCTAAACACCATTTTTTAAATGCCAACGTTCTTTCAATTACTAATATCTGGTAAGCGTTGAGAATCAGTGTAATTTATGCCCAAGAATATTCAAGGCTGAGAAATTAGGAAAAATTGTCTATATTCCAGGGGATGTCAAGTGTCACTAAAAGAAGAAAAAATATTGATGTTTACACATGTCCAGGCAACTTAGGAAAGGTCTCGTGCAAGTGAATTTGGAACAAATTTCTGACTCAAGAGAATGCATGGGAAGAGAGAGAGTAAAAACTCATCTCTCCCAACAGTTTCTGTAAACAATCAGGAAATACCCAGTCTAAGGTATCTATTATTGTTAGTCATGTGTGCAAGCACCACAAGACACAGAAGATGACAGTCTCTGGTGTAAGGAGGTTACGGTCTAAGCAAAAAGACAACTCCAAATCCACGAGGAAACCCAGAGGGTGTGTGTGTCAATTTTAGCGCATTCCCTTCTCTCCCCACCCACTTTAGTAAAACAGATGGGTGGGTTAGTGCATGCAGGGTGAGGGTGGGCTTCTAGTTCACTGCAACAGCGGCCCAGGCATACACAGCAGCATGGAAGAAGGCAAGAAGATAGCAGAAAAGGCAGACAAAAAGAGGTCAGAAGTGGGGCTTAATTAGGAGAGTGAAAGGGGCACAGGGTACATATTAAGAAATGAAAGCAGAGAGATACAGGTGAGAGCAGAGTTGTGCAGAAGTTTGGAGGCAAACATCAGTTTCTCCTCAGGGATTGAGGACAGCCTGTCTTCACTCTCCACAACCTGACTTGCTGGTTTTAAATCTGAGCGCAGGGAGAAGCAGCCAGACTTGGTAGAGTTTTGAGGTCTTGAGAGAGAGAGAGAGAGAGAGAGAGAGAGAGAGACTGACTCGTTTGGCTGATCTCTCCTTCATACCTTCAGGGAAATAGCAGGAGATAGAAGCCCAACACAAGGCCAAAAAACAAGTGAACATTAAGCTAGACCAGGTGAGCTCAGTACGGGAGTTCAGGGAAAAGGAGGCTTAACAAAGTGTCGATCTGGCCTGCTAACACATGGGATTGGAGGTGGGAAACAGAGCAGATATTGCATAAGGTATTGGGCTCCATACAGGGATAACTGGGTGACAATTAATGGCTTGTGACATACAGGTCAGGCTAAGTGATCTAATGGTCTCATCTGTTTTTAACTCTGTTAAAGTTAGATATCTGCTCTAATGACCAGGGGCCCAGAGCATACCTTGAGGAGATAGCTGCACTATTCATGCTCAGTTAAGATGTTAACCAGTCCCACCCAACAGAGTGCACAGACCAGTGCAGACTGTGGATCAACAGCTAATACTTGGCAATTTGACCAACGCTAGAATTGGCCTCCCAGGACCTCGCCCCACTCCTAGGTTGCAAATGCTCGGGATGAAAGGTACCCATATACAGAGATCCAAAGACATAGGCCAGGGGCGGGGGGTTGGAATGGTAGTTTGACATAGGTTGTCTCTCTGCTAGGTAGTGTTTAAAGGGTCACAGATCCAGGAGGTTAGATTTCTAAGATGCGAGCTAGATCACTCGGGACACATTTCAGTCCTACCTGGGGTAAACCCCCATCTTCCTGGCCACTTCCCTCACTTGTCCACCTCCTAAGTAGAGCTGCTGTAGGAAGCAGGCTCGGGTCCCTCCCCACTCCTCTGCAACCCAACACAACACTATGCTCACAGCAAGGTAGGGGGGAGAAAGGAGCAGAAAGACATCAGCAGCTCAGGTTAGAGCTGCTCCCTCCTCTCTTTCCCATGAGCAACAGGAATGACTCCTCTGCTCCTCCCCGTTCCTTCAACACCCCGGCAGGGAAGTGGAGCAAGGAGACCCTGTTGCTGCCCCCCAGACTTGAGAGAGGGGTGTGAAGAACCCCAGGAGCTGCAGAGGTGAGGTTGGGGGGATGCAGAACAGGTTGGGGTAGGGATGAGACTAATTTGAGGGTTGGGGAAGAATTAATTGCTGGGCAGGTAATAGACAGATGTGGGGGAGATGAGACCCTCTCCACACCTCCCCGAACACACACACACACACACTCTCTCTCTCTCTTCAGACCACTTTAATCACTGCTGCTAGGCACATGGCATTATTTTCTACCCATTTTCAGAGTTAAGACACTTCTGGGTGAGTTGCTCTCAGATGTCACCCACTATTGGATACTCTATTGTGGGTTTTCATTAAGTATAAAGCTGGAGTAATTTTCACATTATTTACTAATTCTTCTCAGTGGGTCTGGAATTTCACTGTTTGCCAGCTGCCTGCTAAAATGGTTTGAACGACCTTTTTGGTAGTGTCCTTTCTGGGTAGTTGCAGGTCTCTCCCATGCATATAAAATACAACACAATGGGTTAAATAGGGAGGGGAGATATTCAGGGTTCAACCACCTCAATCCCAGAAACCTAGGGACCACTGGCAGCACACCGCCGATGGGACCCTACACAGAGCTTTAGGCTCCCCAACGGCAGAGCCCAGAAATGTCATTATGGCGAGAGAGTTCGACAGTTCCAAAGGCTGTGGTTTGTCTCCTCCAGTCTTAGGGCAAAGGACAATTGTGCCCCTAATTATAAACCTTTGCCCCTGGGTGCTCTCTTTAATGTTTAGTTTATAATACCATTTTGCACTTCTATATGGATTTCAGTGCAAGGATCTAAAAAGTGCTTTGCAAACACTGATGCATTTAGATTCAGAATATATACGAAGGTTGGTAAACTTATCTGAGTTCTACAGAATGGGAAATCAAGGAACAGAGAGGCTAAATCATCAAGTCAGACAAGCGTCTGTTGGAAAGTCTGGAGTAGAACCTGACCACCTGTGTCCCAGTCATTTTTGTTGTTATACTGGGGCTGGGAAGGGCATCTTTGAGCTACTGGCAGTGCCAAACCTTATTTAAGCCAGTGGGCATGATAACTATCTTAAGGGAGTGGTTAAATGCCCCTTCATTTAGTGATAGCTGAAACAATTGAAACCACTGCCCAAATAATAGAATACCATGGCAAGGCTGGAGTAAGGGCTGAAAGGTTTTCCCTGGGGACTGAATACAAATTCAGGGGCTGGGCATTGTTTGATGGAAGTCGGTGTGAGTCAGAAGCAGCCAGAGGAAGGCAGAAAGCAGCAGAATGCTAGAAGGCAAGAGAAGCGCCCTGAGAGAAAGCCAAGAGAGCTTTATGGGCAGAGGGCTGGGTGAAGAGAGGCTGGGAAAAGCGAGCTTGAAAACGGTTTCCTGTTTGATTCCTACTCTGTTCAGGAAAACAGCACCCAATGTACATTCTTTGTACTTAAACAGGAGTGTATCAAATAAATATTTAACTCCATCATCGATTTCTCACCCTAATAGAACCCACCAACAAAGCCCCGAATATTGGCTAATCACTCAAGCTAGAAAGGGTAAACTATTTATATTACAATAGCACCTACAGGCTTCAATCAAGATCAGTGTCCCATTGTGCTAGGACCTGTACAAACACACAGTAAGAGATTGTCTCTCCTCAAAGAGGCTACGCGGAGAAGTCAGGTGTACGGCAGGAAGAGAAATAGAGGCACAGAGAAGAGGTGGTTGGCCCAAGGCCACCCTGCAAGTCAATGAGTAGGACCCAAGTCTTCTGAGTCCCAGCCTAGTATATTATTCATTAGACTATGCTACCTCTTGAGCCCTCACCTCAAGATTAGCTTCCTATCTTCTAGGAAATCTATGCAAGTATATTAAAAACTGCAGATTTCTTTGCATTTAGCACAACATATTGACTGTGAAAGATAATAATTAAGAGGCTCATACTCAAGCACATTTTGAACTTTAAGCCCCTGCACTCATTCAGATGAAATAACAGGAATAGTTTGCAGTGAACTGTAGTGCAAACTCAACATGACAATTTGACACATGATCCACTTACCATACATGCAGGTTCAAAAGAAATCTGTTCAGAATTGTGCCAAGTTCGGAAAGTATTTTTGATCAATGTGCTTTGGAATTCTGAAGAACATTAATTCCATATCCTATTCTCCAAAATGTCTGCTTTAGACACAATTTATGAGCATACTTGTCAGGATATATTTAAAACCCTTTAGATTTCCAAGTACAGGAATAAAACACATATCACTACCACCTTCCTTAACATATTAGGATATAAATCAAGTGAGAGAGTCAGGGTTTTCTTAACTAAGGAAAACCACTGCATTTAAGGAGAGAGTTAAGTACTTATTTATCAGTGTAAAATGTCTCAAATTCCTTTCTGTCAAGAGCGATTTAAAGGGGATTGTCCTGAGGGGTTGAAATTAATGCACACTTAGCACTTGGAAGTTAAGTCTACTTCTTTACTTTGTCTAGTTCTCATATGGAGCCTAAACGGTGGGGATCTATTGGCTTCTTCTCCAAACTATGTGAAAATGTCTTAGGAGAAAAAATTGGAAAAATGATCTGAATTTATCAGCAATCTTCTTGTCTTACCCAGCCATCTATCATCCGTGCAGTTAGGGTTATCCTGAGGTGCTCAGCCCCAGAGTATCTAGGGGCTGTATTTTATTGGAGATACTTCTTCATGCCCCCTGAAATGCAAGTTTTACTGATTAGCCAGGTTACACCAGACCGAAGGGAGGGTTGTCATATATGGTGGATGCACAAGTGGTTGATCATACTCAAAGAGCACTTATCAATGGTTCACTGTCACCCACTAGATACGGCCTCCCAGTTTGTCTGTGAAAGGGTTCACTTTCATCAGGTGACGCCTCCTTGTGGCTGCTCTGGGGAAATCAGCTCTTGGCTGGTCTAATACGCTCTTCTGTTGGTTACCAAGGAGCTAACCCCTCTCTCCCCCTCTTCAGGACTCAGCCTTCCAGCCAGGTCACTATGTACTACTCCCCTTCCAGAGTATCTCCAGACCAGCTGTCCAGTAGGTGCTCCTGTGCCACTTCCCAGTGCGTGCTAGGGGAGCCCAGCCCTCCTTCCCTTCACCACCTAGTTCCATCCCAGGGACCCTATATCAAGCAGTTAAGATCTGCACAGTCCTCCCCTTGCTGCTCTTTCCCTGGGCTTCTTTCTACTCAGGTTCCTTTCCCCACACCTCCTCTGGGGTGGACCCTTCTTCCAGGACTAGAAGCCTGGGGCTTATTCTCCCTCTTGGGTTTTCACTTCTCTTCCGCGCTGCTCCCAGAAAGGGAATGCAGACTCTCTCCCTACAGCCCCTTTCTGCTGCAAACTTCCTGGCTTTATAATCCAGCCTGCTCCTCTCCAGCTGGACTTCTTGTTCAATGAGGCCTGGCTCTCCCTCCAGGTACAGCCAGGTACTCTAACTGACCCCTTTCAGGCCTGTTTGGGATGCACACCCCCATCACCAGAGTGAGTCCTGGGTCGGGTGTGATTCAGTATTTTCATTAATGGCCTGGATAATATGCTTATAAAATCTGAGGATGACACCAAGCTGGGAGGAGTTGTAAGCACTTTAGAAGACAGGATTAGAATTCAAAATGACCACGACACATTGGAGAATTGGTCTGAAATCAACAAGATGAAATTCAATTAAAGTAAGTGCAAAGTATTAAATTTAGGAAGGAAAAGTCAAATGCACAAACACAAAATGGGGAATAACTGCCTATGTGGTAGCACTCCTGAAAAGGATCTAGAAGTATAGTGGATCACAAATATAATGCCTGAACAATGTGAGGCAGTTACTAAAAAGGCTAATATTCTGGGGTGTTTTAACAGGAGTGCTATATGTAAGACACTGGAGGCAATTATTCCACCCTATGTGGCACTGCTGAGGCCCCAGCTAGAGCACTGTGTATAATTCTGTGTGCCACACTTTAGGAAAGATGTGGACAAATTGGAGAGAGTTCAGAAGAGAACAACATAAATGATAAAAGGCTTAGAAAACCTGACCTATGAGGAAAAACTGGGTATGTTCAGGCTTGAGAAAAGACACCTGAGAGGGGACCTGATAACGGTCTTTAAATATGTTAGGAGGGTGATCAATTCTTCTGCATGTCCACTGGAGGTAGGTCAAGAAGTAATGGGCTTAATCCCCAGCATGAGAGAATTTGGTTAGATAGTAGGGAAAACTTTCCAACTATAAAAGTTAGTTAAGCTCTGAAATAGGCTTCTAAGAGAGGCTGTGGAATCCCCGTCTCTGGAGATTTTTAAGAAGAGATTTGACAAATACCTGTCAGGGATGGTCTAGGTTTACTTGGTCCGAACTCAGGGCAGGTGAATGGACTTGATGACCTCTCAAGGTCCCTTCCAGCCCTACATTTCTATGCTTCTATGACTCCACTTGTCCTTTGAGATTTTGAAACAGGAGACAATGGGAGTTAAGAACACAGCATCTGAAAGATCAGGCCTTATTAACTTTTGCCCTTCATCTCCAACACACAGAAAAGGGCTTATCTGTACCATTCCTTTTTTAGCTCCTTCGGTAGGTCTAACAGTACCATTCAGAAATAGAATGTTGCATTGCACAGAAGATGAAAATTCAGAGAAAGTGGAAAAACTGCACAGACACTTTAGGTCAGGTCTGTCTTCAGTTGTGATGGTGCAGCTCCATGGACTTCCTTAGTAAGTCATTGGGCCAAGGTGAAATCTGGTGTTAAGCAGTTGCAACTCAAACAGAACAGAATTTGACTCTATCTTCAAGTCAACAGGGTCCAGTTCAGAGGAGATCACTCTGCCCAGAGCTTGTAAATCATGAGATACAGTCAGGTTGCTACAGACATGGTGATCATACTGCATACAGTTGTGACACTGAAACGGAGGACAATTTTCCTTGTCCATTGCCATGGATGCTTCAGTAGCAGTGCAACCCCCCTCTGAAGAGAATATTGGACAATTCAGGTTTCTGCTTACACTTAAACACCAAGTTTGCTTACCAGGCAGCAGATAGCATTCAAAGGGTCTTTTAACTGCTTCCGATGCCATGATGTTTCTGTGACCCTGTAGTTCCTGTTCAGTTTCCCCTTCCTTATTACTGAAGAGATGGCACATCCCTAAAAAGGAGAATCTCTCAAATGCCTCCCTGTTATGCATAGTAGCTTTACCGCTGCATGACCTTTGGGGAGCGTGGGGGGGGGGTGCGGAATGCTAGACACTTGTTGATAGCTGAATGAGCAATGGCAAGTTTTTTTTTTGCAGTTCCACAAGAGTCATCTTTTCTGTTTCTTTTTCTCAATGAGCCAGGCTGACAACTCATTTGGCTTTGTAACTTTTTCATTACACATATGCAAGGTTTTTAAAAAAAAAAAAAAATTCAAAGCCCCTGCTCCTTTTTCTGTGATCCTGGGTCAGAATATGTTACAGGAGTATTTGTGCCTGGAATTGAGTTGTACAGCACATCAGTATCTACTCTCTTACTAATCACATGTGAACACATATTTCTTGTGATCAAAGGTCAAAATCGGTCTATGAATAGCATGTTGTCTTTTCTGTTAATCAAAGAGAATAACCCTGAGCACATTCAGGTTTTCTCCCAGCCATCCAACCCAAGTCAGGATGGCTGGGAAAAAACCTGTACCTCCCACTCAAGCCTGAACACTTTTACATCCCTTGTGGGGTATTCCTCAGGGGCTTTGCGGACATGGTCTTCCCAGAACCATGATACACCAGGACTCCCAGCAGCCACTTAGGCCCAGATTCACAAAGACATTATGCACCTAAGTCACATGGTTTTCATTGTGAGAAAAACGCCTGCGGGAGGTCCACCGGAGCCGCGGGACCAGCGGACCCTCTGCAGGCACGTCTGTGGGAGGTCCACCAGAGCCGCGGGACTGGCGACCGGCAGAGCTTGGGGCAGCGAAATGGCTAGAGCCGCCCCTGCTTTTGAGTCCACAAAAATCACCTCTGTGTCAAGCCCAAGTGTTTGGGGCTCCTTAGCTCTGAAAAGAAGGCCAGGGGTGAGAAGAACAGCTGTATTCTGGGGTCCTCTCTGAGCAGAGGCAATATTAGTTCATTCATTAGTTAATGAAGCTCTAGACACTATTAAATCATAGAATCATAGAATATCAGGGTTGGAAGGGACCTCAGGAGGTCATCTAGTCCAACCCCCTGCTCAAAGCAGGACCAATTCCCAACTAAATCATCCCAGCCAGGGCTTTGTCAAGCCTGACCTTAAAAACCTCTAAGGAAGGAGATTCCACCACCTCCCTAGGGAACCCATTCCAGTGCTTCACCACTCTCTGAGTGAAAAAGTTTTTCCTAATATCCAACCTAAACCTCCCACATTGCAACTTGAGACCATTACTCCTTGTTCTGTCATCGGGTACCACTGAGAACAATCCTACTTTGCAATGCATTTGGAGAGGGAGACCCACATTGCAGCCTTGCTGCCATGAAGAAGTGGGGTGCTCGCCATCACTGAAGAGCCAGCTTCCCACCCAACAGTAACATCTGCACCCTCTCCCTCATACACACAGAGTCCCTGAATCTCAAGTGTTCAGACACTGTCTTCTGCTTCCTTAATGGCTCCCCAAGCCCATCTTCTGAGATGAGCAGTCAAGGAAGTTCTGTGAGGGTCACCTCACTGAGTCTGCATGACTTTGTTCCCTTCCCACAGGCTTTACCCCTACGGGAAAGTGAAAAAAAGGATATTGTCTGGTCAAATTTGGGTTTGCATAGAAAATAATTATTTACAAACCCAGAATCTTTCCGAAAAGTTCCCTTAGAAGTTTAGATAAACAAGTAATAGAAAGAAAGAGGTTTTTAAAATAACTATTCCCCGGCAATATTTGTGACCCAAACACTGCAGCCTTGTGCTAATGCCAGAGGGCCTGCAAGTGATCAGAACTAGTAAGAGAGAGTGTCGGGCACAACCTTAAAACGGAATATTTATACGTGCTGCAGTTCTGGCAATGGTGCCCATCCCATTCTAAACAGAGAGTACTACAATGGGACTATTCACACCGAGTAAGGTTTGCAGAATCAGTTACCTAATTTAGCACCCTAGGCTAGATAGAACATGACACAGGCCAGGGAGAGAAGATAATAGGCAAGGATGTGGAAACAAGAGAGAGAATTACACAGGATAAGGTTGTAAGATTACTAATTTTTGCATTGTATGCCTCATAGTATAGTAGTTTTGATAGCTCCCAGGAGCATGATTTAGGTGCTGTGCAGAACAGACAGGCCCAGACATGCCAGTGCCATATTTATTGTTATAACTTTATTTATTAAGTTAGCATCAGAGCATTTGTATACTGATTGACTCAGGACAAAACATGGATGGCTGTTTCTTTTCAGGACAAGCATTATCACACAGCACAATACTGACCCAAATGTTGTTATAAAAAGGAATCTAAAAAGTGACTATGGATTTCCTTGACTAAATGATAAGTACCAGTGTGTCACTTTATAAAATCCTAACCTCATTCAAATTGGTTTCCTCAGGACTGACTCACTGCCATTTCCCTAAGCAACAGTCACAGCTGGATCCCAGTGCAATACTTCATAGTAATAATTGCATTTATTCTTGCTGTCAAGGAGACTCAATGGACGTTTTTTGGAAACCCACCCTATTACCTTTGGCAGCTTGCAAAAGTCAATTTTATTCAACGAAATTGCTCATGTGCACACTCTCAAAGGCCCCAGACTTACATTTTTCACTGGAAATTTCACAGTAATGGGTTGCCTTTGTTCTTAGCATTCAGCAAACACATTTTAGAGTTTGCTGTTATAAAAAGCCCTGCTATTACCTGCCAAAGCCTGCAGAAGTAAATTATCTTCGCTCAGTTATGCATCTGCACACATTGCAGAGTGAATGGAAAGAAAGGTTCCAAGGGTGCAATGAATGCATCGTAACACAAAGCTGTCCCTACTCTCCTGTGGGTGCTGTGCCTTTACCAGAGGGTCGGGAGGAAGCAAAGCTCTAGTCCTGCCTCTGCCCTCCTCTGCACTGGCCTGTGGGGCAGCACTGGTTGATGGGAGTGGGAGCCGGCTACATGCTATTAAAGGAGGTGCAGTAACAGGCACACACATCCTGCCTGCCTGGGAACCCCATCAGATGAGCACGCACCGGGACTGAGAATGCCTCCCAGTGCTCCACCAGTGGTTGGGAGGCTCCACGCTTCCTCTTACTACGGGCTGTCCCCCAAAAAAGCACCATACAGCTCTATTCGATGTAGCACTCTTCATACCCTCTAAAGGCTCAGTATCCCCACTTTAGAGGTCTCACCTAGGGATTCTTCCTCCCAACCCCAGAGAGAGAATTCCTCCCGGTTCACCATTCCCCTACACATGACCTCTGGCCTCTCTATATCACACCCCCACCTCTCAACCCAGAAATAGTCTTCCTTCTCTCCCTTCCCAACTTTAGTCTCTCAAGATTCCTCCTCATATCCCATGTGTTCTCTCTTTCCCACCTCCCTTATCTGTGGAGCATCTCCTTCCCAGACTGTTACCTCTCACCCTGGGTTTGACCAGAGCGTCCCCTGATTTTTACTACCCATCATTTCCTCAGCTCAGCCCCTTCCCTAGGCTCCTTATCCTGGCAAGCCTTCCCTCTTCAAGCTTGGGTGTGTCCTGGCTGCCCATGCTATCCATCTCCCTCCCCATCCATCTCCAGCAATACTTGCTATCGTCTCTCTCAGGTGTGTGAGAGAGAGACAGTAGCTATTCAAAAAACAAACAAACAAAAAAACCACCCAACAACCCCAAACCCCACCCTCCACCCCAACAACCAGGAGTCCTTGTGGCACCTTAAAGACTAACACATTTATTTGGCCATAAGCTTTTGTGGGCTAAAACCCACTTCATCAGATGCATGAAGTGGAGAATACAGGAGTAGGTATAAATACATGAAAGGATGGGAGTTGCCTTACCAAGTGTGAGGTCAGTCAGTCAGTCATTACAAAACCTTATTTGCCCCAATACTTATTTCCCCCTACTGTTACGCACATCTTCTTGTCAACTGTCTGAAATGGGCCAGTCTCTTACCACTTCAAAAATTATGTTTCGTCCCTTGGTAGCCTGCTGTTAAGTGAATTGTCTCATTAGACTGACCTCATACTTGGTAAGGCAACTCCCATCCTTTCATGTATTCATACCTGCTCCTGTATTTTCCACTTCATGCATCTGATCAAGTGGGTTCTAGCCCATGAAAGCTTATGCCCAAATAAATTTGTTAGTATCTAAGGTGCCACAAGGACTCCTCATTGTTTTTGCTGATACAGACTAACACGGACACCACTCTGCAACCTAGCATCATGCAAAGTAGATATTCACAGGCATTAGGTAGCAGCTGCCAGCAGGAGCCAGTGAGGGAGTAGGTAGACTTCTGAAGGAAGGGGCTTTCTGTATGCAAAACTGAACCAGGAGGAGACGAGATTCCCATCCCAGAGGGTTTTCAGCTTCCTCCCCTGTGGAAGTCCAGGAAGGATTTTGCAGCACATTTTCAGCGGAAGATTCAGAGCTCAGAACCGCTGACAACTTTCGTGAAAGGCTTTGCACTTAGGGCAGGAAATGGGCCTGATCGATGTGGTGCATACCAATGCCCCTAGATTCAGTTGTAATCCACCACTGGGCCACAGTCTTGGGTCTTTGTTGGTCTTAAATTATTATTACAGACAGTGCTTATGTAACCCACTAGGTTAGTATGTGGCCCTGGTCCAACCCTGTGCCTAATCCTCAGATGATGAGAGTCTGTTACAGTCCCAGCTAAGGAGCTATGCCTCTTTATCTCACATTTTGAGCGAGATCTTGGGTGTGGGTCATCTAAGAGATAGCCATCACATATGATTATCAAACTTCTCCTAGAACAGCATGGAGCCATGGGGCAGGTAGCACTATCCTATCCTATCTGAGAGGCCCGGACATTTCAGAGCAGGGGTCCATTAGGGGTGTGCAGTGAGTGAGCACCCCGGGGGAGAAGATCTGTGTTAAATGACTACGTTCAACCAGGACTTTTTCCCCTCCCCTCCCCCACAGAATATTTCAGGCCAGAGTCTGTCCACCTCCTGAGCAGCTGCTGCAGGAGAGGGGAAGTTAGATGGAGCTTGTGCCTTCCACAGTTGCTAAGGTGAACTGCAGCTCTTTCTCCTGCTCTGTGGGGACTGCTTCTGCCTAGCACTGCTAGCCAGCCCAGAAGGGGCTTGGAGGGCTGGGAAGGAGGCAGATCCATGTCAGGCTCAGAAGGCAGTGCACTTCAGATGGGCAGTAGCCTGCCGGTGCTCTCAGTTTGCTTGCTAGAGAGTCAATGCCCCTAGGAGCTTCTTCTGCAGTGGCACAGCTCTACGTCTGCTGCAGCTTCAAGGCACAACTGGACCTTCAACCTCAGGCTAGCCAAGAAGCACAATTCTCCAATTAATTTACAATTAAAATTGTATGTGTGAGATCTTGTTAGGACTCCCATAGACCACCAGACTTCTGTGTATTTTACCTATTACCAGCCTGTAGAAAGATACCTGTTCACCTTCAGCAAAAGCCCAAAGGAACAAAAAGTAGAGTGTCCTATGCTGTGTGCATCTGCTAAGCAGGAAAGGGAATTTGAGCAATAAACTCAAAAATTCTTTCCTCCTTTGTGAGTCTCAACTGGTTCTTTCTATTGCTGCCATTCCCTCAAAGCCATGGAAATTCATAGACAATATCCCATGACATTGCAAGTCCAAGTCTCATTTGCACGTGCAATCCATGGTATTTGCAGTGTCACAGTGAGGAAATACCAAGAGGAATTCACAGGAGGAAAGACTTTGAAGTTAATTTATATCTGTGCCGAATACCGCCCTTCACACAATCTGGTCACCAGTGCATTTAAAACAGATTTCTGTGCTAACCCAAAATCAAATATGAACATTCAGTTTAACATTAATTGCCACCTTTTAGACACCAGAGAAAATAGAACTACTCCACTGAAATTAATGTACACATCTAAAACTCATGGGGCTGCAATTTATGGCTCTGTTGAGGAGACAGTTAACAGGAGAAAGAGAAAGATTACACATGACTTTTGACTCCTATTTGTAAAAGAAATTTGATTTGGTAGATCTGAGCAGCACAAACTGTACTGGTGAAAGTGAGGGGTTAGCTTCACTCATGGAAAGTTTTATTTTGAAAAGAACAGAAATATGGTAATACACTGAGTCAATAAAGACATCGCAAGGCTGAGAACTGGCAACTGGCAATGTTTTTCCCCTGTAAAATGTTGCCCGGGGGAATTTAAACTGCATAATTCAAAATGACATACCTCTAGACCTTATTTTTTCTTGAAAGAGGAAAAGAAATTATTTCCACAGAGTACATTTTTCCTCCCCTGAGTTGGCATAACCAGAAACAGAATTTCCTCAGAAAGAAAATATATCAGATATTTAAGATAAATATGAAAAGTTTTTTTAAGCAATCCATATGCTCTTGTGTAGCAGCCCATTATAAAGGAAGCTTCCTGCTTCCCCCAGAGGTCTGATGGCACCTGGGAGAAATTAAGTGGAAAACGTACTGGCATGAGAAAATATTATCAAGTATCTTTGGAGAGCAATACCGGGTTGCTCACTTTGCTTGAACAGGATCAATGCAAAATATTCCAGAGCTGCAGAAATGTTGCTCTCCCCTCTGTAGATTTAATTATTAGTATGATGGCCGTGATGGTGCTAGAGACTTTCCAAATGTATAGGAGAAAGTCCCTGCCCTGCAAAGCTTAAACAAGCCAACTGCTCTGTGACTAGTCAGTTCAATGAAAGTCAGTTTCACTTTCCCTAAAGCAAGCAGGTTTGAGGCAGACTTAGCAGAACACCCCTAGAAAAGGGTCACCTCCACAGATGTCCCCCACCCCCAATCCAATCCAAAGATGCCCCTCGAGGGGGCCAGGAGGGAGAGAACCAGGCGGAGAGCTGTTAATGTAGGATTATTCTCCCCTCTGGAGGCAGTGGATATCATGGATGGGGTTGGTATTGATAGCAGCACTATCATCTGCCCTAAGCTTGTGTCCTCTTCAGTGAGATGTGGCTGGCCAATGGCACCATAACACCTAAAGGAGCCATTCTGAAAGGGAAGTCCCAAAAGAACAGCATAAAACAGAGCAGTCCTCTGATACTCCTGTGGCTGTGGACTCCTTTCCCAGCCAATACCCAGCACCTGTACAGTTGGAGGTGATGCCTCCGGCCTCTCATGTAACTAAGTCACTCCTCCCATGAGGAGGCAATTAGTTGTAAACTGCAGTGGTCATCTCAGATGTTCCTGGCTCCTCTCTCCCTGTCAGCTTTTCCATAGGGGTGGGGGAAGGAGGAGTGAAATGGCCCTAAATTTGAAATGAAAGAACAGCAATGTTGCTGTTGGCTGGTCTGAAGAGATTCCTTCATGTCACACCCATGACCCTAATACTTTACGACAGCCCAGTCTATCATCAGCCAGAATCCAAGCATATCCTATTTGTATGCGGTTTTCATTTTCACGTTTCTGCTATTTTGGGGTGGATTTATGCCCCTTGTTCATTGAGATTCAAGATTTGAGGGGGGATTTTAAAAAATATTTGGGAATCCTTTCGGAAGACAGATGCTTGAAATGTAAGATTATTACTGATCAGACTTAACACAGGCAGTCACACATGTTGCTAAATCAAACTGCTGCTGGGAATGGGCGAGCTTTCCGAGACTTGTTTCCAATGGGACATAATGCTGGAAAAGTTTACCTAAAAATTCACCATTAAACTCAATCCTAGAAGTAAAAGGCGGACACTCTATTAAATACAGTTGAAGCGGAGAGGAAGTGAGGGGGTGGAATAGGAGATATTTTGCCCTCACTAGCTAATGCCCTTCTGACTGTCATTCCAGCCGGAATGTTACCAGTACCATATCCTTCACAAGGGCTCAGAAACCAACATTTTTCTTAAGGATAATCATGACTGAAAATTAAAGCTCTTTGGGGGAATAAAGAAAGGACTTCAAAGTAATAGAAAATGCTAAATCTGGAAATTTGTTTTTCATGGAAGTAGAAACCTGTAGTTTTATATTCCAAAATGTAATGAGTAGAATTTGGTTTCTATACATGGAATTGTGCCCCCAAATTAACAAATTCCAGATTAAATGCCTATTCCAAAACTGAAAAGTGCTTTCTCCATCTGTAAAATGATGAGACAATAAATGACATTACACAGTCTACATATACTGTTGTGATAACTGAGCCTAAAAGTTTACCCTAAGTTTAATTCTAAAAAGTATACGATCTTATGTATTATAAGAGGTTAAAATAACCTAAAACAACAAATGTTGCAGGTCAAGTTGCTTTCAATGATGAATGTTATAAACAGGCACACGAGAGCCAGACAGAAAGACTAAAAGTTAGTCCAAAGGAAAAAACAGGCCTTGCTGATATCATTCAAGGACTATGCTGAAACCATGTCTGGTTAAAAAAAAAACAAAAAAAAGTAGAACTGGCAATTCATGTACCGAAATAAGTGTGTTGGATATTAGGTCTAATTGGTGGAAAAAATAGTGAGGGAATGGGCTATTTCACCCACCACTCCCTATTTCGGTCCTTAAAGAAACAAATTTAGGAAAGAAAAAACAGAAGAACAGACAGAGGCTACTGGAGAGAGTTTTACCATAATGGCTGCCACCATCTCCTGAGAACCTGAACCTTTTTTGTCCTAGTCCTAAGGGTTGCCCTGACCATACTGGGATAGAGAGAAGGACCCAGATGACATTGCCACGTCTACCAGCATTGTCTGAATCCCAACCACTGCCTGGGATGAAATGGGATTGGACTTTAACAACAACAGCTCTAGACCATCTCATCTAACGTCTTCTCTTTTACCCCAAAAGGTCAGTTATCACCATTTTTGTTACCATCTAAGAGACTGTGGGGTGGGGAGCTTCCTTCAAAAACTCTTTCTAGCTAAAGGGAAAGGGAACAAGGGGTGTTGTTAAAATGAAAGCCTTTTTTGATGCTTTACATTTCAACTGCTTTAATTGTTTTTCTTTCTTTTCTGTATTGTTAAAAAAAGGTGAAAGATATTTACTGGTGTGTTTGCCAGGGTGAAAATAAGCAGGCTGAGGTCTCTGTATACCAAACAAACTATTTAACACTCTTTAATGCTGGACAGTGACTGGGTTATTTGAACACTTTGGGCTCATTTATTTCACTGTTATTTTCTACTCTAGATAAGAAAATGTACAAATCTGGATGGTACTATATTTGTTAACTCAAACAGTGACCATTTTACTGACTGATACTTAAGCAGTTCATGAACATTAACAGGAGATGTTAAGATTAGGAAATGAAAGCCACTATATAAAGGCTGATTTATAATTTGACCATTCAGCTAAAGTCTTGTGTCATGATCAGAAGGTTGTAAGAATTGTTCTAAGCCTGTTCTATGGTGGTTGACTTCCATGGGACTAGTTTTCCTTTAGATGCAGCTGCCATGGAGAAGGGAAGAGGTGGTTTTAGAAGTAGCTCTCACTGCACCAGCCCAGGAGGGGAAAGTTATGCCTATTGCTTACCTAAGTCAGGGAGGTAGTAAATTAGCCTTCTGAGCTATTTTTGAATGTAAGAAACATTTTCCCAGTTATAGAAACTCTGGGAAGTTTCTGGGCATTTGTCTTACTAAAGACTAATTGACTCTGCTGAAAGACCAAGAGGAGGAGGGAATCTATGGCCTTTTTTATTACTTGGAAATGCCTAAAGAATATTTTTGTTGTTCGTTCCCTGCTTGACAAAGAATGCAAAGTCTTGTTTTCCCAAGTTTTTAGTTTTAACAACCATCGTGCTAAGTGGATCAGTCCATTAAGGAATTTGAAGATAAGGATTGGATCTTTGAACTGAACTCAGGATTGATCAGCGGCCAAAATAAAGCACAGAATATTGGTGCTGTGTGTTCTTGTTGGTCTGCTCCACTTAGCATAGGAGCTGGTGAAACTTCCAAACTCTGTGGATGAGACTGGTTCAGACTAAGGTGGCAAGCGTATGGATCAGTGTGGTTAGGTCCATATCTGAGATAAGGAGGCATAGTCTCGAACTTCCAAGAGCTTCTGGACACTACTACTACCTGATCTTCCTTGAATAGGTGAAGAGTCCCGCATGATTGCAAGGTTCCATACTACTTTGATATTTGAAGGCAGAGATGCCTCAGAGGCCAAGGTGATATTTCTTGCCTGTTTCTCCAGATGCTTCCCCTTTTCCTGCCAGCATTCCATTTGCCTTATCCAGCTGAAGCTTGAAACAGTAATTTTTCATCTAGAGTGAAGTGTTCCTTTAGATCACGGAGCAGCAGGAAGTCCAGTCTAGAAGAGAAGATGTAGAGCAAAATAGCTTTCTTTAGATCATGGAAGTAGTTTAAATACTAGAATCTGTTTGCTCCTGTAGGGCTTGTTCTTGCCAGGTGATTAGGATGCTTATGGGTTCTGAATAAGTCTGGCCAGAAATCAAGTCTGTTTTGGAAAAAAAATTGACATTTCAAAATTTGTTCTGATGCAGAACAAAAACGAGACCTTTTGAAATGTCACAAAAAGGCATGACAGACCAACCCACTACAGAATTGCCAATAGCCAGGTGATTAGGGAACAACTCACCTGGGATGCGGGAGACCCACATTCAAGACTCCCAGTCAGGTAGAGCAGGGACTTGAATCTCCCACATCTGCAGGTGAGTCCCCTCATCAACTATTCTGCGGTGGTGCAGGGTGGCACGTCATTTTGACTAGAAATCCCATCTTGGACCCGAGATGTCTTCAACAAGACTTTTGTGGAAATTGCACAAAAAAATGTACCATCAAAACCAAAACATAGATACATCATTTTAACTGAAAAAAGTTTCACCAATTTCCTCCCCCCCCCGCAGTTCCTACAGCCCTCAACTTCCACCAACTTCAGCCTCTCACAGGAGGGCTCAGCATGTTGCATGATCTAGCCTCCAACTCTTACCCTTTAATAAAGGGCTATCAAAAATGCTCTTCTCAGGGTAATGTTTCTCCTGCATTTATAACAGGAGTTTCTAACCTTCCGAGATGAAGCTTTGAGCTTCATGTGGAATTTCAGGATGGACTCTTTCTCTTGCATGAGATGGAATTCTTTTCATGGCAAGTTTTGTCTCCTTTAAATGTTCCAGAAAAATATAAGCGTATCCTGCAGAGCTCAAACAATGTGTATTTAAAATCCACCTTAATCTTCTTATGGCACTGATGAAAAATCAAGTGCTGCTGGAAAGTGGCGGCGTTTTTTATAAGCTTGCCAAGAGCTAGCAAAGTCTTTGTTGGCCAAAGTAATCCAGGCACCCTCTTGCTTGCTGATATGGTGGAAAAGACATGTATAATTATCCCAATCTAGTATGGTTTCTTCCTGGCCAATCCCTAATCTGATTTTGCTACCGTTAGCCTGGGCTCCAGTCTGATTTGGCAGCTTCTCATGAGGTAATCCTCTCCTAGTCTATGTCCCCTCAGGTGGCTTTGGTTTATTTTCTCCTCTCTGCAGTGGCTCACCTCACAGAGTGCTGATTAAAAGGAAAGGGTATCTTCTCTTCTCATGGCAAAGTGCTCCAGAGAAGGGAGTTCCTTATGCTGTTTTAGATCTGAAGGATTTGAGAGGCTACAAGAACTCTGGGAGCTATAGCAATTAGAATAGGCAACAACAAATTCACCCCAAAAAGGGAAGATTAAACAACATTTACACATTGTTACAGTTGAAATAACACTGCAGCTAACACAGCAACCACTTCAATGTTCCATACATGAGAATTAGTTTTAACAGCCATTCTGCTAAGTGAATCAGTCCAATATGGGCACTGAAGACAAGGACTGGAACGTTGAGCTGAACCCAAGATTGATCAGCAGCCAAAGCAGAGCGTCGGTTCTGGTTCTGTGTGTTCTTGCTGGTCTGCTCCACTCAGGATAGGGGCTGTTGAAATGTCTATACTGTATGGATGACCTCTGATCATTCCATGAAGCTCTTCCTTTGCCAAGCAAAGCATGACACCCAAGTCCTGATTAACTCCCTTAATCAGAGACTGGACCAGGCAGGCAGAATGATCTCAGCGCTAATCAGCTTCTAACCAAGGCCCAGGATGTGCTGATGTTTCTGGAGGAAAAGCCAGTCCGGTGGCCCATGAAAGTGACTTGCCAGCCCTGGCAGCACTACTGCCTGGGTGCATTTGCATGGCTGAATGAAACTGACATTGCACCAAATGTTTGACCTTTTAGGATGGCTGCATCGTTCATTTTCAGGATTTCTTTACTTTCCACTCCCTTCTCACCTCGCTGGACAGCCTCCAAAAACAACCCTCCTGCAATGCTCTCCCACGTAAAACACAAAGAGCTCCTTTTACCAACCCGCTAGCTGTGCTGCGCAGAGCACAAAGAAATTAAACTAACAATGCCGCTATGAACTAGCCCATTAGAAGTCAGATTCGATGAAGGTTTTCTTTGATTCTGTCTTCAGATGTCCCTGCCACTTCTCCCCTTGTGGAGCCCCCTGAACGCCTCAGAGTCTGACCATAGGTGATGTTGATTATGCCAGTACTTGAAGCAAGCGCCAAGTGAACTTTGACTGTCCCCGGGGTCTTTATAAAGAGAAGTGAACACACCCAGCTGCACAGCTCAGCCCAAAACACTCTCCGCCAGTGTGAAGGCAATATAGCATACACGACTTAGTTCTCCTTTTAAAAATACTTCTGCTGCCTCTTCGAAAGTGTTTCATTTAGATGTGATTTGTGCGTATTGGGCAGGTTCACACAAGGATCACACTCTACTTAGGGAGTTCTTACAGCTGTAAAGGGAATATCATAAATATCACAAATAATGGCAAAAACAGTAACTGGCACGATTTTAAGGACATCCACTGAAATGCAAACTGGAATTTCTTATATATTCATACATGTAGTAGGCTACAATAATAGTCTTCAGATGGTTTGATTTCAGACCTCAATGAGATCTACAAAGCCATTCAAGTTTGAAACTACTGCACTGAATTTCTTTAAGATTGTGGATTCATAGATTCTAAGGCCCGAAGGGACCATTGTGCTTATCTAGTCTGACTTCCTGTTCCAGCTTCCCCCAAATAATTGCTAGAGCATATCCTTTAGAAAAAAACAACAACAACAGCCAGTCCTGAACTAAGAATTTCAAGGGTCAAGTGCATTAGTTAAACCTGCTCTCCAGAGAGTTCAGCCAGTTGCAGTCAGTGTGAGCTGCAGGCATCTAAACACTCAGAAAATCAGCTTCTAGTTTTGCAGGTTTTGCTCTGAAAAGTAACTACATAAAAGTGATGGCTGGAATTCTGAGGCGTGCCTCCTGGGTAAGGCAGAGCTAGCTAGGGGCCATTCAGTTTACTGCAGTTTACACCTCTTTCATCCCCAGCTTATAGACTGCTCTGCAGTCACTACAAAGTCATACCCAGCACTTACCTGGTCTGGCACCCAGACTATCACCACCTGTTTTCCCTCTCAGCAGTCACCCACAGGTTTATAGGCCAATGTGCTGCTCTTATACAGGAGCTTCAGTGCCATACCACCAGGAAGTGACTTACCCCTCCAGCCAAGCCACCGAGCTCAGCTCTTCTGGAGTGAAGAGTCCAAAGGAAACACTGACACAGTTTAGCGCACCAGACTCTTGTCAGGCAATGCTTTTCCTCCAAGGTCTGCCCTCTTCCACAAGAGCCCTGCCCTTCCCGTGGGCACTAACCAATCCTTTCTTCCCTTTGATGACAGAGCTGGCTGTACCACCCTTCAAGGGGGCAGCACAAGTAGGAACCCTGGGGCCCCCGGCCTACCAGGCACATCCCTCAGGCAGCGGATAAGGGAACCCCATACATGGTACAGGTTGCTCTAAATATACTAACCAAGGGGCTGTGCCTTTAATGGTTATAGTGGAGCAAACAACATGGCACGAGCGAGACAGCGGTAGGGGCACTGAGTTTCCTTGGGTGTCATGAGGCAGGAAAACATCTAATCTAAGTGAAATACACCCACCCACTTCTACAGGTTTCTAGCCTTGGGGCCCCAGCTAATTAGGCTGTCCTCATTGTAGAGGTAACTGCCCAGACATTTCTTCCCAGGGCCCCTTCCTCTCCACTCAGGCCAGGCCCCCTCACTGGCACTTTCCTGGCTACTCCTCCACTCTTTCGCACAGTTCCCCCTCTACCCTCCCTAGAGTCCTCTCTGAACCAGACAGGCTGCCCTTATAAACTCCCAGCAGGCCTGGCTCTTAGTCACATGCTCACCCTATCACATGACCTGTATACTCAGTCCCTTCACCTGGGAAGTTGGGCTCACTCTGGCACAGGTGAGACGGAGTCCCAACTCCCGTAAAGGGCCAGCTCACCCTGAGACAGGTCAACAGCTACCAACAGTTATTGCACTTACTTCCCGATGTGAGCATGGTGGAAACTGCAATACCTCAGACACCAAACTGCAGTAACTGCGGTAAATGGGGATGCTGTAGCAGCCACCACAAGGTTATGTCTTTGCAGAACGCTGCTGTCACCCGCACAAGCTAAACCCTATTTTTCACGGGTGGTGAACGTTTTAAAAAGAGGTCGTATTCTAACTGGATCCCGCAATGAACAAGGAGGCAGCTGAGTTGTTTGAAGCTACCAATAATGTTGTTGTGCTTCTTTGAGAAAGCAGGCGGCACCATTTTGCAAATGCTGAGTTCTGGAAACACGTGAAGGCCGTTGAGAGTGCTGTAATTTTGACAGCTATGTATTAGGGCCTCATTAGCCCAGCAGAAGGGGATTTGAGGCAGTGACATACATGGTATGGAGCTGGCAGTAGACAGCCATAGAAAATGGAAGTAAGGGAAGCGGAGGATCAAGGATGACCCCACAGTTGCTATGGAGGACAATGGCTAAGGTCCGTTACTGGTTAAACAGTACCTTTGTACTGGCACGGCGGACATCTCTAATACAGCAATTGCATCGCCCTCTGCTTTCCAGCCCCTCCCTCCCCCCCATGATTATTTGGGACAGACTGTGTAACAGGGGCACAGCCTTGGGACAATGCAGACCTTCACACAGCTCCAAGGGCAGTTCTGCTCTGGCACACAGGGGAGTGCATGCTCTGTACCATTTATTAGGATGGTGCAATCTGCCTTCCTCAGTAGGGAAGGGGCTGGGGTGAGGGCCAGCCTCTTCCCTGCCTTTTTGAGCTAGTTTGTACCCCTGGGAGTATCTGGGGGAGCAGTCGCTGTGACCATCCAAGTGCAGAGAGTGCAAAGGGGTCTGGCCCCTGTGCTGTCCCCTCCCTTGCACACATGCAAAGCCCAGACCTATCTTGCCCTTAGGTCTGGTTTTCTTTATAAAGTACGGCGAGTGCTAGTGTATTGTAACAACCTGCGAGCACTCATAACATATATTAAAAGTAGGCACGGTGCTCTATCTCCCTTATGTCAACATACTTTAAAAGAATAAAAGGGAAACAAATTAGGAATCCATTTGTAATTTAACTCAAAATTCATCCATTTTTATAATGGTGTCATGTGGGCACCAGCTGGGCTAGGAGCCCAGTAGCAGGTTTCCTTGATGATGGACATGTAACACCCTTCGAAAATACCCTGTTAAATTAAAGCCTACTACTGTTTAAAAAGCTCCTAGCTGGTTTGAAGTCTACAGATGTGCAAACCTCAAGTCATTTTCCATTCACCTACTTCGATTGATTAAAGCCTGCAAGTTTGTCAGTGTTTTGTGAAGTGCTCTGATACTAACCAGAGCAAGTCACCCATAGGAAGTCTTGTTATTGGACAGCTAGAGACTGGAAAATAAGAGGGCACCTGCATTTTGTTCCTTCGCCAGTACTGTCAATAATTATTTAAAAATTGCTATTTTTTATTATTGTCAATGGGATCAAAACAAATTTTACATCAAGGTCTTGGGAACAAAGGAAACCCCATTTCTAGAGGAAAAATATTAGGGACCTTGCCCTATTTGTAACCTAATAAAATATTTATATAGATTTTTTCTGGTGCACATGAAACAGGGTTTCTGTAGAGTATTAACTACCGGGAGAAAAAATATCTAAAGAAAATGAAAGAAAAAAATCCTCAAACCTACCAGCCCTTACACAATTTTATTTTTCATAAATAATTTCCAGTGTCGAACCAATTAAAACCAGGCTACACGGATTTTTTGTGATCTGAACAAAGTTTGCATAGTGCTAGATACAGTGAGTTGTTGGGTGGCAGCAGAGAACTGACTAGTGTTTTCACTACGTTATTTTATAATAGAACTGTGTGGAAAAGGACGTTCTCGTTCACGAAGGATTTTGAGATTTCGAAATCTGTCTTCATTCTGAATTGTAACAAAAACTGAGAATTTTGAAATTGTCGGTGAAGGAGAATTATGAAAAAATTCATTTCGGGTCAATCAAAACATTTTGTTTTGACAAAATCCCTTCACTTCTATTTGACCCTTTTTATATTGTAATAGAATATGAAATAAAAAAATACTTAGAAAGACAAATTGTTTCAAAATGAAAAAAAAAATCAAAATATTTTGTTCCAAAAATGTCAGAGTGAGCTGTCTTGATATTGACAGAACTATTTAGTTCTGAATTACTTCCAAAATGAAATTTGGGCAAAATTGACCTGATTTTTGTGAAGTATTTAGATTTCAGCAGAACTGCAAATTCCAGCAGAATACGGTTCTGTTGTAATTTCTCTGTGTTAGAGTGATGCAATATTTAAACTAATTAACAATGTGGATAAGGCCACAGTTCAGTCAGGTGCTTAAAGACCTGCCTAACTTCAAGCCCCATCGAAGTCAATGGGACTACTTTTGAGCTTAAAATTAGCCATGTGTTAAGTACCGTACTGAGTTGGGGTTTCAGGGGAGGCCTATGCAGCCAAAGGGAAACAAACAAACAACCCCACTAAGTCTCAGAGCCTGGGTCAACTGATTCAGCCTCATGGGACTCACGCTGCCAGGCTAATAGCAGTGTAGATGGCTCAGGCTGGAGCCTGGGGGCTCTGAGACCCAGTGGAGGATCTTGGAGCCTGTGATCCAGCTTGAGCCCAAATGTCTGCAGTGCTATTTTCAGCCCTGAAGCACAATCCTGAGTCAATCTGTTGACCCGGGTTCTGAGAGTCGCTGCTGCAATGATTTTTTTGCTGTGTAGACATACCCTAAGACATCGGACTACGACTCCAGAGAGCCGGATTCTGTTCCTGGCTCTGACAGACTTCCTGTGTCACTTTTCAGGCGCATAGATACTACAGTGACGAGAGCCACAGACAAGCCTATAGTTAAAAATTATGAAAATATTTAATATTCACTGAAGAGTGATACAATTTAGGGGTCTGAGCTCACCTATCTACATAGGTATGTAGCAAGATGTCCAAATATTAAGGTATAGGCTACCTAAATCTGAACATCAAGAGCTGGAACCAGTTTAAGGTTATTACTGTCCCTAGGGACGCGTTAATGAAAACAGAACATATGCCAGAACATCTTCAGGACCCAAACAATGATACTATTGCTAAGACCCCAGTTTTCTCTTTGCTCAGAATCTATTTCTGTGCTGAACCCTGATTCAAATTTGTAATAAAAACCATCTCTGAATTTCCATGGGATCCAGTCAGTTCAAACTATGTGCCAATAGTTCACTTCCTCAGCTTGTGTGGTATCAATCCACAGAGAATCATTCCCCACACATTTAACACATACAGTTCTATATTACTGTACAAGAAGTCAATGGGACCACTGTGCAGGCATCTGTGGGTAGAATCTAGACACCCTTCCTGTATTTGCAGATGGTTATCATATCAATGCTATAGTGATCCTTCACTCCAGCTATATATACAGCGCCACATTTTAAAAAGTGGTCCCTCAATCTACAAGCACAGTTTTAAAGCATGGTCCAAATACACACACACACACACACAAATAAATAAATAAAAACCACACATCCAGTGGGAATTTCCTTTTGTAAATCACACCTGATTTGCACACATTATGTTTGCCTGGAAAAAATTATGTGCAAAAAATTGTAAGTGCAAATTTAGAAGCTGGGTTGAGACCACTTTGAAAGTGCGGGTCATGATCCTGCAAGTTCACACACATGTAAATAGTCCAAATGACTTCAGTAGAACTTTTAATGACCGGTCAGTACTGGTTTGCAGGATTGGCCTCCTCTTGGGCCACAATAATTAGGTATTTTACCTTTTTTGTAATCTTATTGTAGGTCAATCCACCAAACCCTAACTCCTCTTTGTTGTTTCTCTCTAGATCTCCTCCAATCTTTGCTGTCATACCAATACAGCCAAGTGACATGGGGAAATTGGGCCAGCTAGATCTATACTGTACTTCTGTACAGACAGGATTGTCTTGCAGTTACAGCACTGGACTGTGACTGGGCAAATTGGGTTAGATTCCCAACTCTGCTACAGACTTTGGGCAAGTCACTTAGCCCAGCTCCTCAAAGGTATTTAGGCAGCTACGGCAAATATCTTTAAGGATCTGGCCCTTCACCTCGCTATGCCTCAGTCGCCCATCTTTAAAATGAGAATAATACTTTGCTCCCATCCTTTGTCTTGTCTATTTAAATGGCAAACTCTTCCGAGTAGGGACTGTCTCAGTGTATGGCTGCACAGTGCCTAGTACAATGGAACCATAACCTTGTCTAGAACTTCTATATGTACCACCATAACACAAACACTAAATAATGATATTAATCCAAAGTCAGTAAATTTCCTCCGCTAACCTACTCGTGTATGGAAAATACTAGACAGAAGTCTGCTTGATATTGCTTATTTTGTCATTTAGGAAAGTTCTCTTTAATTATTTTTTCTTGCTGAAAGAAAGTCAGAAGCGTGCCAGTTTTCCAAACATTCCTTGCTTGCAATTTGAAAATAGGTCTCCCCAGACACACCGCAGGCGGTGCATTCTCAGCCTCCTGTGCATGGCATTAAACACGCACCATTTTTCCAAAGAGAGTGCAAATTCTTAATTGTAACAGACTTTTCCAAAGCACGAACTACCTCCTGGCTCATTTCTTTCAGTGGCGTAGTTTATCACTATTCATATACAGCAGTCAGATCAGTGTCCGTTTCATTACCCAGCTGATTTCTCTGGTTAGTTCTCTAGCAGCAGGTGTCCAAAATACAGCTTTGTCTAGTTTTGTCAGTGTTTTAATAGACAGACAAGGCTGCCCTCTGCCCCATTTTTTAATATTGGAACTTAAGGTGCACTAGCTGAAAACTTTCACCCTCTCCCTTCAATATATCTACAGACAGGAATTTTCAGTTTCTGTACAGTAAGAGAAAGAAAATGCTGTTCTTTTATGAAATAATCAATGAGATTTCTATTTTGCTTCACTCATCGTAGGGGTCTCTATACCCAGAACTATGATCATGTGATATAACCCTCTCTCCCCCTGGCCAACTTCAACAAAGAAATAAATTAAAAATAAGAGGCCTTGCCCTTGAAGTTTATCTGATCAACCATTGAACTTTTTTTTAAATTAAACTTCATCCCCAGATAGAAAACTCTCCTCATTTATTGTATTGATCCTGAACTGAATACAGTAGAATACCTGTGCAACTGTTCAAATATGTGCAAACACTCACAGTCTGTACATGGCATCTGCATTACATTAGGCCAGCACTTGTGAATGGAAGTCAGCATGACATGAACGAAGAACATCGGTTAAAAGGAAGGCAAATTCCCATTTGCTTTTCATTCACAGGTTTTCAGGCCAGAAGGGATGATTAGATTATCAAGTCTGACTTCCTGTATAACACAGATCATAGTCACCCCTTTATTGAGCCCACTAATTTGTTTTTCGGTAATGTATATCTTCCGGAAAGGCATCTAGTCTTGATTTGAAGACTTCAAGAGCCATTGCTTCTTGTTATGCCTTTCTTTGCTAGACTGAAGAGCCCTTAAGTGAAGATCCTTTACACTAATTCAGTCATCGTCAATGTTCGTTTTGATACACTAAGCAGACTGAGCTTTTTCATCGTAAGGCATTGTCTCCAGCCCTCAAATCAGTTATCTCTCTCTTTTCTGCTCCCTCACCAATTATTAAACATTCTAATTAAAAAGTAAATACCAACTGGCCTCAGAATTTGAGTATTGGTCTCATCAAAGCTGTAAACGTAGGTAAAAATCACCTCCCTATGTCTACTCCTGTTTACACATCCAAGGATTGCATCGGCCTTTTTCGCCACAGCGGCTTTCTGGGACCTCATATGAAGCTGCAGTCTCAGATACAGTAACTGGCCATAAAACTGTAGGAATGGCAACATGTACCAGTGTACAATGCTGTAGTTATACCATAGTGATGATACATACATTAGGTATAATTGCTGGTGTGTCAGTGAAGCAGTAGTTAGTGGCTTGTAGCTGTAGTTAAATCGCTGGAGAGGTCTCAGGGCCACTGTAGTTAAAGGCTTGTCAGTGTTTCCATTATAAAGTCTGAGTCTCTGGGTGTTTCAGATTACATCAAGAAGAAAAACTCAGTATTTAATTTGCCAGCCAGGATACAAATAGCTTTAGAGGTAGTAAATTAGCCTTCTGAGCTATATTTGAATGTAAGAAACATTTTCCCAGTTATAGAAACTCTGGGAAGTTTCTGGGCATTTGTCTTACTAAAGACTAATTGACTCTGCTGAAAGACCAAGAGGAGGAGGGAATCCATGGCCTTTTTTATTACTTGGAAATGCCTAAAGAATATTTCTGTTGTTCGTTCCCTGCTTGACCAAGAATGCGAAGTCTTGTTTTCCCAAGTTTTGCTGGAAAGCTCCTTGGAGTTCCAGAGACCCGTAGGAAAGAGCGGTCTCAGCCCTTAATTGAAAGACCAGGATATAAAAATTTAACAAGGAGGACTCTTTTCCAAACTATTTGAAATGTGTTTGAGTTAAATGATTGTTAACAAAAGCAAACAAAACTAGTTTAAATAAATCACTGGTGGGGGGGGGGGAGAATAATGAAAAAAGAATAACTACATTCAAAATTGCAGGGAAACAGTCTTCACACAAACTTTTTTCTTATTGTTTTAGTAAGAAATAGTTTTCATACCTTTTTATTAGGAAACCCTTTTTCTAACGAAAGGATACACAGAATAACGTTCCTTATCTTTCACTCAGAAATGTTTGGTTTTAAGTGAAAATTAGAGTTACTAAGCCACACTTTGCTAGCAGTAGCTATCTCAGCATGTGAATGGTTACACTTCATACTTGAATGCATTCAGCTTCGTGTCTAAGTCTCACCATACACATAGAGCATGCTTGGACTGTTGTGACTTAATGCTATATTATTCTCTCTCTTTACTGGTGGCACCTTAAATGCGTACTTCTCAAACTATCCAGGTGACAGCCAATGTTAAGTGACAACACTGCATGCTCTTATTTCAGAAATACCATCATTTAGAGTCAATAGTCTAGGAACCAGATAAAGATATGGCAGGCCTCATCCCTGGGTACAGAAGGGCCATACAGAGAGAAGAGTTGGTCAATTCAGATCTGATGCATTACTAGTTTGGTGCAACTCTAGCTCCCTTTCAAGAATGGGAGTTAGTATTACAAAGAAGTGAGAAAAAAAACCTTAAAAAAGCCAAAGGTAAATTAGCTGCACAGCTTACATTATTAATGGAAATCATATGACTAAATCCTTGCTCACCACGCTGTCAGAAATATGTCCACACAAATTAAAGAACTGTTGAATTAGTCTGGCAACATCACTCTTTAGTCCTCTCCAGACCATTCTGATCTGTTAATTAGGCACTGTTAGGTCTAATCCAGGTGTGTGCAGGGAATTAATTGGTGCTTAAGTGATCAGAATGCTGGCTCAGGTGTGGGACCTGCTATTCTGGCCCTAAAGAACTTTCAAGCAAAACTCCTAATCATGCACTAGCATTCACTAGCACAGGCCCTGGCACCCATTGTGTGTGCCTCTGAAATTGATAAATGGGCACAAGAACCCTTGCTAGCAAATCCCAATGAGAGATCCAGGCTTAAGGAAACACATAACATATGCAGGGCTGAGATGAATATAATCAGTAAATAAAAACCTTTTCTGTAAATGTTATATAGACCAAGGCCGCCCGGGGGGGGGGGGGGGGGGGGGCAAGTGGGGCAATTTGCCCCAGGCCCTGGGCCCTGCAGGGGCACCGCGAGCTGTTCCAGGTTTTTGGCGGCATTTCGGCGGCAGGTCCTTCAGTGCAGTGGAAGACTCGGAGCGAGTGAAGGACCAGCCGCTGAAGTGCTGCTTAAGATCCGGCCCTGCCCCAGGCCCCCTGAATCCTCTGGGCAGCCCTGATATAGACTGCAGGTTCAAACATCCTCTCACACACAGGGCTATCTACAGCACATGATCTGAACGTACATTCCTATTTTACATGAATCAGGAAGCTCCAAGACCCCTAATGGTTATACTCGTCTGCAATATTCTATCTTGCAAAATACCAGTTGTCACTAAATATGTGCAGGAACTAACCAGCCAGTGGGATTTTCAAAAGCCTTCTGTGTCAGCCTGGCTCTGCTTCCACAGGAGTTAATGAAAGTTTTACAGGGGCAGCACTAGGGCAAGGCTGAGTGTTTTTGAAAAATCCCATGCTTCATATCGACCATACAATAGGCCCTAGTCAAAGTGTACCTTAAAGTAAGACAGCTAAGCTGCCACGCTGTATCAGGATCAGAGATGTCAGACTATCATATTGCAATGGTCAACATTTGCCAGTATGTGGCTTTGGGCAAATTCATATACCCTTATGTTAAACTTTCTTTTCTGGTTTTCATTTACAACATTTCCCCCCTTTCAGATCTGCAATACTGTATTTTATTGCTGCGATTTTAAGATTGTAGTCATTTGTATATTCTGAGTCAAACTTTTAGAATATTATCAACTGTGTTAACTGTCGTTGGAAGTACATACTTATTTAATTAATTATTGATTCTGCTACAACAGAGTAATCCACAAAGGTTTGGCCTTCCATATAATCTGCTGTATTTTAAAACTTACTGTTCATTCTCAATGAAAGTACAAAATAGATAAAGATATGAAAGCAAGTGTATAGCATTACACTAACCAAAACAGACAATACAATTTAACTGGACTTTTAAAAACAACGTGGGAAGCTAAAGTAACTTTCCTTGTCTTCTGGATTTATGCAGTTTAAACAAATAGTTTAAAAACTACACTAGTTTCCCTCCTTCTCCTCACCTCCATATCACAGTCCATCTTTTCTCCTAGTCCTACTTGACCTTTCAGTGAAGTTATATGGCCAAATTCACCTTGTCTCTAACTCCATTGATTTCAGTGTTACACCAGGGATGACTCTGGCCCTTTGTAACAGAGTTAGGTGCCTCTTGAGCTCCCCCTGGTGGGGAGAGTTGGCTCTGCAGCACCCTGGTTCACTTTCCCCTCTTGGACTCCTTGATCACTCACAAAAAGCTTTTCTCTCTGCTCCATAAGATCCTTCCTTAGGGTCTGGCTTTATTGGCATAAAGTTCAAAATAAACAGAAAAGACTCTTCCCCCAACCTTATGCTGGGCAAAACCCCTCCTCCCTGAGGTACTGTCTTAGGATCTTCCCTGCAAGAATCTCACTCCCAGGCCTTCCTGCCTGGAAACTTGTCTGACATCTCAGTGTCTCCTTTGTTTTAGCAAAAAGCAACAAAGAGTCCTGTGGCACCTTCTAGACTAACAGATGTATTGGAGCATGAGCTTTCATGGGTGAATACCCACTTCATCAGACGCATGACTCTTTGTTGCTTTTTACAGATCCAGACTAACACGGCTATCCCTCTGATATTTGTTTTAGCAGACCACTCCCAGCCCTTCCTACCTGGAGCAACTCACCTGGGGTCTCAGGGCCTTTGCTCCACAAGCCGCCCTCGCTCATTCTCCTCAGTCTCACTGCATCTTCCTCTGGCTCTGGCTTCCAGGCCCGAACTCTTCCACCTGGTCAAGGGTTTCCTGCAGGAGCCTCAGATCACTACAGCCTCCTCTGGCTCTTTGTAGGGTGTCTACACTGCAGCCTCTTCATGTTTCCAGGCACACAGATATACCCAGCCTTCCCTATTGTCCACATTCTATTAGGGAACATGCAAGATCCCAAGCTAGCTAGCTCATCTGACAATGTAGGTATGCTCCTGGATGAGTGATTCAACCCTGTACCTGCCCATTTTGCAGAATGGATGCATCAGTAGAGAAAAGCTGTCTCTATCAGCCCCCATCAAGAGGCTGTTAATGAGGCACAGGTGCGCTAGACCAGTTTCCTCTTAAAAGGCTCCGTCCACCCTATGACACCCTTTAACAATGAATTTCTAACATCACAATCACACCCCATACTCATGTCATTATTTATGACATACTAGACTATGGCATCATAAACAGAGGACCATGATTTCACTGCAGGATAAAGTAGGGGATAGAACTGATTGCAATATGTTAGAGTGAAATTTCATCGCAATAAGGTATTTTGTTGAAGTCAAAATATTTGACAGAGATATAGCAGTTTTGACAAGGTGTTGGTTGGGAAGGTTTTGAGGTCTAGGGCTCTCAGGAAACTTCTGAGCAGGGTGTGAGAGAGAGAACCTGAGCTTTTCAGTCGGAAAACAGATATTTTGACAATTCTCTTTCATTCAGACATTTGAAAGGGTTTGGTTTTGTTCCAATGCAAAAGGAAAGCAAGTTTCAAAATCTCAAAAATGGTCATGAAACAAAATTGTCATCCTTTGGGCAGCTTGGTGATGGAGGGCACAGCTTGCTCCCTTTAGAGAGAAAACCCATGAGAGGAATCTTGGAGGGGAGAAAATGCTGTGAGTTTTTCCCACTGGGGGATCGCCTCCCTTTCCCCCCACCATTAGAAATGACTGTTCCATCCCTTTTCACAGGGTGTATGAATCATTTTATAGATTTCCGTTGACATTTGGAAGGGATAGTGTGTTTCATTTTGGGCCATTGGTCACCCATGAATCCCTGACACGGCAAGGAGCAATAGCTGGAAGATGAAGCTAGATAGAAATACAGGCACAAGTTTTTAGTACTGAGGGTATTAACTGGGAATGTAGCTACGTATAAGATTAATTCTCCATCACTTAGTCTTTACTCATAAAATTGGCATCTAAAAAATATGCTCTAGTTTAACCACCAGATATGGCTTGATTAAGGAACTAGTGGGTAAGATTCTGTGCCCAGTAATAAAGGTAATAATTGGAGATATACCAATCTCCTAGAACTGGAAGGGACCTTGAAAGGTCATCAAGTCCAGCCCCCTGCCTTCACTAGCAGGACCAATTTTTGCCCCAGATCCCTAAGTGGCCCCCTCAAGGATTGAACTCACAACCCTGGGTTTAGCAGGCCAATGCTCAAACCACTGAGCTATCCCTCCCCCCAGTGTTATACAGGAGGTCAGACTAGATCAGGGATTCTCACAGTAAAAATTTTGGTGACCTCAGAGTGTGGCCACCAATTCTTGCTGGTGGGCACTCTGACAAATTTTCCTAAAATACTTAATTAACTTTAGGAAAAACAAATAAATATGCATATCCATGTCCAAACCATGTAATTTAATTATGTAGGGTTTTTGTTTGTTTGTTTGTTTTTTTCAGACTCAATAATAAAAATAATGTACAGTTTTATATTGGTGCCCCTGGCCCCCACTGCCTCCCCCGGGTTTCCTATCGCCCCCTGGGCCCTGCTGCTTCTCCCCCCAAATTGCCCTGCGCTTCCTTCCATGGCCTTGTACCCCAGGCTCATCCCGCTCCTTGACTCTTGATCACAGCGCCTGGTAAGGTCCACCCTGCTGAAGAGTGGTGTGGAGGGGTGTGTGTGTATGAAGCCTGGAGCCCAACACCGGAGAGAGGAGGAGGGAACTGAAGCCTGCCCCTGGCTGCAGCAGAGAGGGGCCGCCGGTTTGCCCCCTCCCCATCTCTGCCCAAGAGGCTGTTGTTGGCGCAGGAAAAACCCCTGGAGGCCTCATGCAGCCACAGAGGCCACATTTGAGAAATGCTGGACTAGATGATCATAATGGTGTCTTCTGGCCTTATAGTCTATGAAGTTCAATATGTCATGCTAAACATAATCTAGACAGTGTTCAGAGGCAAAGTGTCATTCTGCTTTTGTACAACCAGATTTTTACTCAGTTTTCAGCCATATTTACTACTTTCTGTATTTGGAGGCATTTAAAGAATAATAAATTTGAACGTACTGCATGTTGTACTTCATTATACCAAGAGATCTGTTGTTAAGGAACTTTATGAAAGATGTTCAGTGCATTAATAAGCTTTCTGTTGCAGACTATGTTAACAGTTTAAATACCAGGAAAGAATTATTTGAACAGGGAGTGAAAAATGTTGGGTTTTCCACACAATGTTATTTTCTGGAGATTTCCAGAGGAAAAGTGCTAAATGGCACAATCCTCTGCTGGAATAGTACAGCTCTGCAACACATTCAACCCAGGGCTGTGTGCAAATCACACAGTGTAGCCCAGGGTGTCACACATTATTGATAAGTAAAAGTCTAAATGGGATCTGATATCCAGGCTCATCAAAGGGAAAGCATTTTTAAATAACATTACACCACAACAAAAGCATTCCCAGTAAAGTATCTGGCGTTGGTGAATTGTTACAATTCATGCCGATTTCTCAGAGTGCAAGTTACTGAAGATAACATCTGAGAAGTGAAAACAAAACTTGAGTGCACCTGTGAAAAAAACAGATTCCATTAGCAGCTCCCTTATGAACTTCTATTCTGCTGGTCTGAACTCCTGGCAGTGATATTTTCTGATGATATGAGTAATGATGAAATGACAAACAAATTAAACCAACAGAGTCTCCATTTCATTTACAAAGCTCCTTTCCCATTATTTACCATTGCAAAGGAAACACAAGACCAAAACATCTGGTCCTGTAGCTGGGCTTCCAGCCAAAGCTTTAAAGTCTGCCACTGAGCTAAAACAACAGTCGCCTAATCTCAGCATTGTCCTTAGCCCTTTTACTGTTCATCCTCCAAAGCTAGACCGAAGAAAGGAAACTTCTCTCAATGTCTTTTCTTCAGGTGCGGTGCATGATACTGCAGCTGCATTCAGCTTGCTCACAAACCCACCACTTCCTAAAGGCAATGAAGACCCAAGCTGGGGAACAGAGGTGCTCCCATAGCACACCTCACCGCACGTGGCTTTTTACACATATATAGTTCTGTGCTTGCACAACACCACAGGAGTCACCAGTGCGAAGTCACAATTGATTTTGGAACATCTGAAACTTTGTGAGCCCAGAGAAGAAAGAGAATGTGGAAAAGCCCAGAGCTTTCCCCATTGACTTGCATTAAATTATCTCGAAACTTTCAAGCTTGGGAAGCTTTTTTTCTTAAAACTGGTATCTCAAAAGCCATCAACTCTTCTGCTTCAGGGTTTTAGCCAATCTCTGACTATTAGGGATTAGGGAGACTTTCATGAGAGGCAGATTAACCCTCATTGACTTACTATGGGGTTTCTTGCACCTTCTCCTGAAGCACCTGGCATTGGCCAAAGTCAGAGAAAGGATATTGAATTGTATGGACCACTGGTTTTGATGCAGTCTGATAATTCCTATGTAGTAAAGACAGCATAAAAGGGAGAGCCTGCTCACTGGGGGTGAGAGAGTATCACAGAGTATCAGTGCCGGGATATAGGGACTTTCTTACTCCCCTGCACAGGTTGTGACTCCAGCAGCAGGGATCTCCCTCCTCTCAGGAAGATGCTTTTACCACTGAGCTGGCTTTCATGGATCGCAGTCTAAGGTGCCCATATCTCCCCAGCCCTTGTACGGAGAGCTGAGGCACCTCGCTCGCCCATCTCCCCCCAGCCCAAAAGTTAGGCATTGCAATGCTCAGCATTGCATCGCCTAAGTTCCTTTGTGACTCTAGCCCTTACAGTCTACCTGTAAAATAACACATAGGGGAAGCACAAGATTATGATTACTGTAATATGCAGCAGTCACAGCACACCATTATTCAGTGTTCTGTGCTTATCACAGCATATGTGGGTTTAAAGGACAGATTTGAAAATGGATAATGTAGTGGTCTTGCAGATTTTTTTTAAACATGGAGCCATGTCCATGCATAAGGGGTAGCCCAGATGAGAGCATGAAGCTCCAAGGAGTGACTCAGGAAGCTGTCTACTAACTTGTGAGAGTTGAATGGATCGTGGGGCAAGATGATTTGCACCAGGGTTTAGCTTTTTATACTGAAAGCTGTTTTCCTAACTGAGCATGCCTGTATTTTCCCACCCTCCAGATGCCACAGCACCTGGAGAAGAACCCAGCAGTGGCTCCTCTGAAAGCAATTCAGTGTTAAACCATGAAATTTCTGGGAAGAACTCACTGCTACATACTAGCAGGTCCTGCCACCCTGTTTCATGCACCCACACCACACCTGGGTTCTCATGATCAGTTGTCTCTCAGGCACCTGAGCTGACACTACAGTAAACTGCTAACCTGATCCATAACAGCCTAAAATGGTGGAGGAACTGTGGGGAAGAGAGGTGGTTTCTCTTTTCATTAAAGAAAATACACAGCTCCCTGTGAGAGACAGTGATAGCAATGGAATTGCTGTTTAAGTGCCAGTAGCAATTACATTATTAAATAGTTTGTGTGTGACCGCTCTGAAAGGCATTTGCTTTGTTCCTGAACAAAAGAATGACATTCTGATTTCAACACTCTGTTTTAAACAGCTATTACCGCTCTGAATGCTGGGGAGTATTTCTTAAATGAGGCATGCCACAGCAGATGTGGTAATCTCAGGCTCAGCTATGCTCACCTGTAAGCCATTTTGTGTAACTTCTTAGCAGACAATCGGAAGTACCTTTGTCCTCCCCCCATACTCAAAGCTGACAAAATGAAGCCGAACACCTTGATAAGCTCAATGAAAGCTCTTTTCTTCTTCAAATAGAGAAAACCCAGGCAAGCCCTTTAAGAAAAGAAAGGAAAAAAAAAAAAGACCTTGGAATGGGAAATGCGTCTCATAGGCAGAAAATGCATTAGAGGCCTTTGTGTTGGTCTCTGGATGACAGTGCTTAAAACGCTAAACTTGGCCTTTTCAAGAGCAGCCCCAGACTGCCAGGTCTGTTCTAAATAAGCCACATTTATGAGGCCAGTATGTCCAAAAGAAACACACTTCAGAAAAGCAGAAAATGTGTATAAGCCAGTTCCCAGCACAAAAAAAGAAAATCTCTATTACAAAGCTACTAGTATTCAGCCTCTGTATAAACACCATTATCAAAGACATATTGGTCTAAAAAAAACAGTATGAAAAGGCAATAATGCTAGCCAGTTATTTATACATGTTTCCATTCTTCCCAAAAGGAAAAACCACAAAGGTTCCCTTCGCTGGATGTGGAAACATATTTGATAAAGAGACGTTTGAGATGCTCAGCAGCGGGACACGCAGTTACTATTAATATATTAGCTTACTAAAAAGGTATTTTTTTTCCAAAGAAAGATCATATGTGTTCTTCTGCTTCCTGCTCACAAGGGGCAAACATCTCTCCATGCAGACCTCCAGCCTACAGTACATTGTGGTTTTTCTAATGCAGAGATTTAATTTGTTTTACTTGGCCTTTTCCTTTCAGGGATATAAATCCCAGTCCATCCTAAAGTTGCCCTTTAAAAAAAAAGTCATAACTGAAGGCTCAGGTCTGTTTACGGGAAAAGATCTTGGCCCAGATTTTAACCTGCCCATCACAAAGGCACCCTTTGCTATCAGGCTATTGTCAGCATAACTTAAATAGACAAAAAGAAAATCTTTGTTTGAAATCTTATAAAGAAAGAAAAGCCCAGAAGGGAACATGTTATTCTTTGTGGGAAGAAAGTCCAAATCCTGTCCAAACTCCTTTTGTTTTGATCAGCGATACAGTTACATTGCTGCCGGGGAATGCAGAGAAAACATCCACGCAGTCCAGTTTTCTTGGATAAGAGTTTCACCTGTTTCCCTGGCACTATAAATAATAATGTCATGTGCTCAGTTTGGCCTGCTAATCCCCAAAAGGCAAAATTCATGCTTCTTCCTTATGGGAGGTCTAAATTAGACAAGCCATTTTATCAAGTTCCTAACTCACCAGGCCTCTCAGGGTAGGTCTCCACTGGGATAAAAGACTGTAGCACAGGCACGGCTGGCCTGGCTCAGCTGACTCCAGCTAGCAGGGCTCAGGCTTCTTGGATATAAAATTGCAGTGACCCTCAGCGACCCTCCCTCCTTACGGGATCCTAGAACCCAGGCTCCAGCCCGAGCCTGAACATCTTCATTGCAATTTTATAGCTGTGCAGCCCAAGCCCGAGTCAGCTGAGCCAGGAAGCCGTGGGTCTTTCATTGCAGTGTACGTATACCTCACCTGTCACGGCGGAGAATCTAAGTGTGTGTAGGGCCCAAGCTTGTCCATCATTCCCTACTACAGCCTCTAGCCTGGAGAGATCACTTTGTATTAATCATCCTCACCCAACCCCACTGCTAGTCAGTATATGGGGACCCTGTGTTCAGTAAATCACTGAAACCTGAGACTCCCTGCTTCAGTAAGAATAGAGCTGTGAGAGTCCCCAGGATGAAAGGTCTCCAAGAATGGGGAAAGGAATAAAAGGAAGGAAAACTCTGGAAATTCTCAGAATCCACCCCCCATCCCATCTATAGGGGCACCACATAGTGTCGATGTGGCGTTATAACCACCAGGAACTTGACGGAGACTGCAAACTCATTACATACATAGTGCCTGCTCCAAAGCCTATTAAGTCAATGGTAGTCTTTCCAATGACTTCAAGGGGCTTCGAGATAATCACCGGAGTGCTGGTTAAAGGCAACAAGAAGTGAAGTTCCATTTCTTTTATGTATGTGCTATTTCGGTTTGGAAACTTGCACATGGTTTGTGTGGTATGATCTACAGTACGCTACTGGTAACATTCTGGTTTTCTATAAAGGTAGGATTTCCATTTGTGTGTTCCTGTAAATATGGGCACTGAGTAGTTGTCACAGGGAAGTACAGTATCTGCTGACATTCAGAAATACCTGTCTTTTATGTTCTCTGTTTGCACAGCACCTAGCACAATGGGGTCCTTGTCCATGACCGGGCTCCTAGGCTCTATGAAAATACTAAGACTCAGAAACCGAACAATAGCTGCACATTTTCTCTGCTGGGGAAACTGGCCCCCTGAAGGACCTTGTTGTAGTCGTTTTTACCCAGCAGCCACAGAACTCAGCACAAATACTCTTGAGTGGGTGGAATTCACTTCAGCCTCATAAATCCAGCAGCATGAGAGTGTGTGTTACTGGTAGGGCAAAATCTAACCCCAGTTGGGACAGGGGTGCATTGAAACCACCTTCTTCCTCCCACTACTACTACTCCAGTCTGTGAGCTGAAACAATAGCTGCAGTCCCTCTTCAGTGCTTACCAGATGGTGGGGCTAAGCCTATTGGAACCATGTTAGCTCAGATCCTCTGTCTACCCACAGTACAACTTCCCAACCCAACCTACATGGGATCAGTGCAGAGATCCCCTCCAAAGCATGCCAGGGGGTTGGAGCCACTCTGCTGACACTTCCCTGCCATCCCGACCCCAACACTCAGACAGAAAGAGTCCCACCTTAATGTTTCAAAGGGTTTTGAACAGGCCCTTCAGACCAAGATAAAATACTTGGATAATATTGTGACCAGTGCAACATACATACCTAAATAGAGAGAGAAATAATGATAGTGACAGATTTAATTCTGGGCAGCTAGACAAATCTGTCTTTAATGTACAAATCCTTTGCTATGGACATTGTCACACCACCAAATTACTTGTAGTAACTAACTAATTGCTGGAGCACCACACGATGGTGATGTTTGCCCTCTTATCACCTTGAGGTATCTCTTGTTGTGAAGGGGTTTGAAGACTCCATGTCAGCATTATACACAAGACAGTCGGTCACACAAGCAAAACCCTCAAATTAAATCTGATCTCAAGGGCAAAGCTACAATTATTAGTACTCCTGTTTATAAGCAGGCTGCTCTAATCTTTTCCTTACAACTTTCCTCCCCCATCTGTTATCCATCAAGGCAGGGAAGTTGGGAGAAACTGTGCAGATGGCTTTACGGCAACCTACATTTTACACTAAGCAGCATTCTAGCCTGCTGTATATTTCATGGCGACATAACAGTGACTTTCCTGCTTTTTCTAACCCATTCTGTCTACTGCTGAAAAGCGTAGTGTTTTCTGCTCTGAAATCCACAAGACAGCATCTTTCTCTGCCTCCTCCCCTTAAGTCTGGGCTTCCTTGTGATGAAGGGTGCAACATTTAGTTCTAGTGCCAGAAGATTAAACTTTTGTCCTCTGGGTTTAATACTTGGATGGAGTCACAAAAGGAAATGAGCGTTAAGTGGCCACTGCATGCCAGGCTCTATTGAAAGATCCTGCTGGTAATATATGCCAAGAGAGTAAACAAGGGGATATTTGGGGCTTTTGCACTGGGGAGCATTACATTTTCCTAAAACAAAGCTTCCACAGCTTCACTGTAAGGCTTGACTCTTTAGAGAAGTGAGGCAATTCATGGCAATTTTTTTAAAAAAACCCACCTATAGCATCCTTCTATTCAGTGGGAAGGAAAAGGCAGGCAGGCAATAGTGGCAAGAGGCCCACAGGTGATATGAAACAGATTAACGGATGTGTCTGCAATGCAGTAGGGCAGTTCAAAAGGACAGCACGATGTTGGGCTGCACTCACACAGACGTATCACGGAGCAGGGACACAATAGGACTGTACAGGATATTCACCTAGAGTCTAGGAGTGAAATCCTGGCCATCGACGGCAATGACACTTTGCCATTGATTCAATGAGGACAGAATTCCACACCAGATGTCACCAGAAGTTGAGGGTTTTTATCCATCAGAATCAATGACCCACATCCCACGCTTGGAAAAAAGATCCCTGTCCTAGTCCCATAGAGTTTAGGCCTATTGGACAGCCCCCAGGTTTTCCCTTACCATTCACAATGCAAGGTTCCCCACCATATGCCACCTGGGTAAAGCACTAGGAAATACATCCTTGTGAACAATCCTGTACAGGCTGGTAGATGGACTACATGGCCTCATGGGTCAGGCTAGCTGCAAAACAACCAGCCTGTTTCATCAAAAAGTTCAAGGTTTTGAAGTTTGTCTTGATTCCGATGTGGAATGCGAATGGTACCTTTCAAAAAATGTAATGAAAAAAATTGATTGTATAGTGCAGTGCCAGGGCATTTGGGAGAGCCAGGTTCAAGTTTCTGTTCTGCCTGGTTCAGGTCAGGGACTTGAATTATCCTCCAGACTTTTCTGTGTGTTCTCAGTCCAGAAATTCCCACCCTGGACCTCAGATACCTTCCCAAAGTTTTGTCAAAACAAATGCGTTTCCACAAAACATTTTGGTTTCAGTGGAAGAAAGTTTTGTCCGGGAGAGGTTTGTAGGAGTGCGGCAACAACTGACATAAGTCATTAGAATTAGAGATTTCCAGACCAATTTAGCAGATCTTAAGATTCCAGTAAGTGTCTGAATTGAAATCTTAAAGGGGGGCTCTATATTGTGAGATGTACTTATCACCCGAACAAACTGTGGAACAAAAGTCCAGTTAACTTATTGCTGTAAAAGAAATAACCACGTGCCTTGTGTTTAAAAAAAACCACAGCAAACTCCCTTGCCTCTCTATTATGGTTATGGGTATATGTAGAGCATCTTCACATCTGTGCACTAGCTTGGAAAGCCACTGACTGGTAACCATGGGTACCAGACTGATGGATGCTCTAAGACAGAAGTGTAAACCTCAGCATATCAGTTTAACTTCTTTCTGACTGATAAGTGGAACAGCCAAACTGCAGAACACATAAGCCTATGCAAGAGCACATTGTGGTCCCGTTCACATTCAGCCAGTTAGAGGCATGTACTAATTGCTGAGTGGGTAAAAATAGTGATTGTTAAATACTGTAGTGATTAGTCTTTTCAAAGGCAAAGCACCATGGAAATTCATAAGGCCCTCAGATGTTCTTGGAAGAATGCCTTGAGGTTTGCTCTGAAGTAGGGATGTAAATCCACCTGCTTTTTGAAGTGCCCTTTGTAAACTGGATTTATTTTTCTAGGGAGCCATTGTTACGCTCTGCATAGGAAGCTCTGAGAATAAAGCCCTTGGTATTTCTTACCTCAAAGCTTTTAACAGCACACTCCATCAAAGTCAATATTTTTAATTTAGTTATTTAGTACCATTGGTGGGTATGATGCCTTACAGATACACAGTCAGATTTTTTTCCTTTAATTACACCTCAGCAATCTCCTTGAAGTCAGGGCTCTACAGGTGTGACTGGGAGGAGTTTTTGACCCACATATTTTTAGGCATGTACCCATGTTACATATATTCACTAATGAAAAGAGAGATCTTCCCCCCAGTTTCTGAGAAGCCTAACAAGTTGAGTCCAGTCTAATTTGCAAAGGGTGGTCATCATTCAAATGTTATTCACTCACACGTTGTGATTTAAGATATCTGTTGTAAGGCAAGAGAAAGGATGGTCTTGTGGTTTAAGTTTTGGACTGAGACTGAGAATTCCTACTTCTGCTACAAGTTTTCTTTAGCAAGTCACTCTGTGCTTCAGTTCTGCATCTGTAAAATAGGGTTAATATTCCTTCCGTTGTCTCTTGTCTATATAGATTGCAGACTGTTCATCTAGGTATTAAGATTCTCGCTTACTGTGAGTTTGTTGAGTGCTCAGCACAAAGGGGTCCAGATTAGAAATGAGTGAATAATGGATTTTTTTCAGTTTGGGGGCCAAACTGAAAAATCTGGTAAAAAATTCAGTTTGATTTGAATGGAAACTAGTTTTTTCAAAATTTATGAAAAATTGAGTTTTCATTTCATTTTGGCCATTTTGGGATGTTTTCAGACTTTTTAAATTGACCAAATATAAAAATAAAGTGCCATTTCAAAATGAAAATTCAAAACAAAATATTTCAAAATAAAAAAACAACATAAAATGTTTTTAAATAGTTGAAAGAAAATGTTTCAACTTTCTCAAGGGGTTGAGGGTTTTGTTGTTGTTTTTTGGACAAAACTCTTCATTGACCTCAGGCTGAGTTTGAAAACAGTGTCCGAGTCCTGAAAAGTACATTTTTTTGTCAATTTCCCCCCCAAAAAACCAAACTGTTTGCCGAATTTTTTTGCCCAGTTCTTATTCTTATCTCAGTTTGGGCTTCTATGCCCTACTACAATGTAAATATTGAATAAATAATTGCACTATCACTTTGTTGAATACAGTCCAATTTCTAGTCTCAACTTCTCTCCTTAATGCATGGAATTCACACATCACCCCTAACTGAGATGAGAACGGGCTCCAGTCCTCATAAAGGTCATTTTAGATTATCTAATTTTTTAACTCCCTGTTAGAGAAGATATTTCATTCTCTTTCTAATGGTGCAGCCTTTATCCACCAAGAAATAAAGATTTTATATTCTATGAAACAATACACTAAGACGGAATCATGACAGCTAATCCTTACTGTGCACAACTCTTAGTACAAGGAATGTCAGAGTCTGAAGATATTGAACAATTACAAAAAATTGTTGGCAATGACATTTTTTGTTTTGAATGAGTGAAGCACTAATTCCTTGCAATAGAACTACCTGTCATGCTGCCACTCGGGAATTAAATTCATGTTCCTCCTTCAAGCTTGTACTTATTCGGTAACATGGCAAACCTTTATGGAAAATAGTATTTACATGTCTGGCAATTTAGCTGCAATGTTAATGAAGTGGGGAGAGGGAGCATGAAATGGGGAGGGAAGAGGGATGGAATGCAAGAGGCGTGACAAATTTTAAAATCTCAACATGAAAGGCTGCTTCCAAAACCATCTGCCAGGCTGCTGAAGTGATGAGTTTCTAAATGTAAGTAGATTTTTTTTAAACACTCCATTTAACTATGGAGAAGGCCATAGTGATCTACCACAGGCACAAGAAACAGAGTGAAAGACTGATCCACTCAGCCTCTTCTCTCTGATGTACTTTGTGCTGAGAATCCTGTCTCTGTCATTTGTTCCTGTGCAAAGTGGATCTAAAGGGCTACCAGATCAGACAAGCCATGGTAGATGTTATATCCTTGGGGCAGCCGGTGTAGGAAGCAATCACTTGAGGCCAGAGAGCAGGCAGCTAAAAAAAAAATTTTTTTTTATTACAGATATACAGAGAGCTCTCCAGCCGGTTGACGAACTAGAGCTCCCATCCCTAGTCTAACTCCAGTTGCCATAGTAACAAAAAAACCCAAAACAAACACACACATATTCATATTCCCCCTAATAAGAACATCCCACAAAAAAAACACACACTCTAAAGGAGAGAAGGAGGGTAGACTGCCTCCATTCCCTTTGGGGATTTGGATTATTTTGCCCACGCATGCTAACGCGCCCTCCAAGATCCGAGGCCTTCTGTCTTCTGTCTCTAGGTGGATTCTTCTCTCTTCGAACTTTGGTTGTGTGTTGCAGGGTACAAGGGGGGGGGCAAATATAGCACGAGGTGGTGAGTGGGGGGTATCTCAGCTATGCAGCAAAGGGGGGGTATCTCAGCTGCCGGCAATGGGAGAGAAGACAGGGAACAACAGATGACTGATCTCACCAGGAGGGGAGGGTCAGACCCCTCACCAGCAGATGGGTCCTGGTCCTGGGCATGAGGCATGACCTGGCAACAGCTGATCCGCATGTCAGCTGATTCTCTGGTCTTCTCTGCAGTCCTGGAAAGAGACAGGTGGTGATTGATGTGTGAGGACGGCCTGGATTTAGCTCTGGAGCCAAAATTCCAAAACCTGCTGCTGGGCTAAGCTGGCTCTGCTTTTTCTGCTTTGCTCTGGGTTGCCGGATGACTTGATGCTGCTGTTGGCACAGTTGTTGGTTGTTCAGAAGGTTTCAGCAGATCAAAGCAGAGTCAAGCAAGTCCCCTCATTAGAAAGTCTGGGGAGTAGAAGGCTGTTGGGAAAGGGTGGGTCGTAGTGTGTATAGGTAAGTAAAGGTAAGGTGGCAGCTTTGAGTTTGAAGCGTGTCTGCTTTTTGATTTTTTCTTTTTTTTTTTTCTTTGCTGATTTCAAAATCTGATCTGGTGGGACGGAATGGTGACGTGATGTGTGCGTGATGTGGTGTATCCCATTTGCCTTCTTTCCTTTTTAACTTTGTCCAAAGGCGGCTGACTTCTGCTGTCCGACCAAACAGTTACTCTGGAAGAACCAAAGCGACTAAAGAGTTCAGGAGTGTTTGGATAGTACTAGACTTCTGTGGAGTTAGAGTTATTGAACTGACAGAGCATGCATCAGACCAAGCCATCCCATGCAGGAGCAAGCAGCCACAAAAGTCAACGTCAAGGCCAGTCCCATGGGTGCCCAGGTGCCCACATGGGTGCAGGGTGCCAGGGGGGGTGCATTTCTTGCACCTGACATGACATCACAAACTTTCTTTTGCCTTCTAGCCTTTCAATCAAATTCTTCTTCACAATCAAATTCACACCACCAAAATCTTCAAATCACACACTGATCAGTGACTGAATTGTATGGAATAATGACCATCTGTGGGTGGAACACACACACAGATTCAGGGGTGGTGGACAAACAGAACACACATAACAACACCGTCGACCGACGAGACCGAGGGAATTCGTGGGTGACCGAGGAAGGAGGTGAGACCGGTTCGATGCATCACCAGATTTTCATGCATCAGTTGCCTTCTTTATCTGAGTAGCAGTGAACGTTGTATTCTTATCTTGTCCTTTGTCTCTGTTGTTTTCGTAGGAGATCTTCCTGTTCAGAGTAGAAGATTTTTTTTTGCTATCTTGACTGATGCCCGGTAAGGGCAATTTGAGAGGTTTGCCGATTGTGAGTGTGCCTGTTGGCATTTCGATATTTGATTTCATATGTGTGTGCAGAAAGTGCCAGCAACGTTGCTGGCACTATCAGAGGTCTGCATGGGTTGATAGTCAAGTCAAAATTGATGTCAGAGGTCAATGGTCTGCCAGAAAGAGTACTCTTGCCTTAAAACAATTCAAAATGAATTCACTAATTCATTCCAATGCTTCCTTCGCCTCCTTTTGCGTTTGGTTTAGTTCTGCTTTGCTTAGTCTTGTCCCAAAAAGGAGCAAAAAACACATCTTTTGGGCTCCATAGGCTCGAAGGCATAATGTGTGCTCCAGGTCACAGCAGAATCCCAGAATTTAACAAAGGAGGATGGAAGATGTTAAGAGCAACAACAAGGGCTTCAGTCCACTTCCAGGCCTTGTTCTGCCCAAGGCACAGGCACAGTCCACTTCAGTCCAGTTCCACCCAAGGTTCTCATGTCAAAGTTGAAGTTGTAGTAGTAGTTGTGATGAGATGAGAAATGACTTCAAGTCAGTTGGGGAGAAAGGTGCTTAGCTTTACTTAGCTTTTTTTACAGGAGGGGGCCCTTTATATAACTTTTGCTTTTGCAGGGCCTGCAGAAGCTTGAAGAAATCACATGATGTTGTTGAAATATTGAGGCCAGGCTTTTCTCATCTGTCTTTGGTCTTCTCTCTTTCTAGGGCATATCTCTTTTCTTCCAGTCTTCTAAGCTCTCTTCCTGTTAAGGACTCTCTTTGATGACCAGGATATCACCCAGATAGCACACTGAACTAACCCCAAGCCACAAGACACAAGATCTGGTCCATAGCCCTCAGGCACAGCGAGCCTGTGATTCAAGGACAGGCGACAGTGTCGATATCGCTCAGCTCTGTTCATCACAATAGCCAAGAGCTCTTGGGACTTTCAGACTTCATTCTTTGTACTTTATTGCATCTCATCCATCGCGGAAGCTGACTCGCCCTCCCAGCCAGGGCGAAGGTCACATCGATGCGGGAAGCAAGTACTTTAAAATCACCAACACTGGGCACACAACACTTTTAAAATCACGACTCACGAGAGAGAGCCATCTTTCTTGAGCCATCTTTCTAGACAGGGCGCCCATATGGGCAGGGGTGTTTGGGGACTCTTTGGTTGGTGACCTATGAGGTCTGGTGGTCAACTTTTGGCCTGAGATGGCATATGGCACAGTTCGGTTTTTCATATGGTTGTCTGGACAGGTTGTTTTAAATCAGTTTCAGTGTTCAATGTCAAAAGGTACTTCCCCAAAATTCTCCAAAAAAATCCTCTCATGTTTCCTTAGTATAGGGTTAGACTTCTTTCTTCTTCAGCTTCTTGTGCACTTCTGCCCAGTTCTCCTGTACCAATCCCTGCCCAAAAGGCCCAGTTCAGCAATCTCTTAACACCTGTCACAACAACTCCACAAAATTTAGCCGCTGCTCCACATCAATTCAGCATCAACAGTTACATGGCCACAGTTTCACTTCACTCCTTACTTCAGATGCAGTTGCTTTTGCGAGACACACCTTGTGGCGCCTTAGCACAGCTTCCGGCACCAGCGTTCCCAGCTGCAGGTAGCTATTCCCATCAGTTAGTGGGCCTGCCAAAGACAAGTATTCCCAGTATTTCCTGCAGTAAAACAAAAACCACAGGCCAAATGTGTCACATTTTCTTGCAGAGGTGTCACATGTCACCTTCTCCACTCATCCTGGGCTGCTCTAGGGTCTCAAGGGTTGTCTTTTTGTCATTTTTTTTTTTCTGCTCTTTTCTTTGTTTTACTCTTGCCAGGCTTTGCCCTTTGCACGACACACTTTTTTGCCACACACCTGCACCCTTTCTGCCCCTTGCCAGCTTGTAGCATTTCTGACTAACAGACTCTTGTGAACACCAGTTCTGTGAGTTCTTGCACCACCTTGATACACTGGACAGTAGCACAGCCTCATGTGTAGCCAGTTCCATGGTTCCAGCATTTCAGCCAGACAGCTAGCATGCTGGCTGTAAGCTGTTTAGCCTCTGGCTTCCTGTCATCTAACAGCTTCACTGCAGACTGTGACAAACACAGTCATTTTACATCTCTTTAAATTCACAGTGTTCTGCTAGCTTTTTAACTGCTTTTTTTCCCATTATTTTGTTTTTTCAATTATTTTCACTCTTTTTTTTTGGTCTTTTTTGTGGAACCTATATCTTTTTTTTTGTACAGTGGTTTTTGGGAGAATTGAGGCCATTTCAGTGTAATGTTTGTAAGTGTTTAGTCTCAGGCAAGTCAGTAAAGTCTAAAGTAATAACAGAGGAGAAGTAACAGTAGTTAAGAATACAGGCAACAGTTCTTTCAGCTTCTCTCTAATTCCAAAGCCATACTCAAAAAAAATCATCAAAAGCTCAAACGCTGCTGTACTTCCATGCCACACTCAAAGGCTTCAGCAGCTTCAGTCAGAGTTTTAGTTTCACTTTTTTTCTTTTTGTTTTTCAGTGCAAACTTGCAAGCTTTGTTTGTTTGCCAGTTTTTTCCTTTCTTCTTCTTTTACTGGGCAGCACAAGTCTCACCGTTCCCAGTGTTAGTTGATTCTCACTTAAGCAGGAAATGCAGCAACTGTTGCAGCAGCACTTGAGGCCAGAGCAACTAACCAACCAAGCCATTTTATATGAGCAGATACTTCAGCCAGAGCTCAGCGCTGAGCTAGCAGGCTGCTAGTTCAAACACAAAACCCATGACAACCAAATACACAACAGTAGAAGCATACCTTCCCTGCACACCCCGAGTATGCCTCAGACCTTCATTGAAAAGCTTTTTGATTCATGAGTGAGTGAGATACCATTGGAAGTGGCCCTTGCAGTGATTCTCTCTAAGGAAAACACATATGGAGGAGGCGGCAGCACTTTGCCAGGTTTGGGACCACTACTCAAAAGAGATTTTTTCTTCCTGTACTTTCCCCCTATATTATCAGAAGGCCACATTTATCCTTCAGAACAATTTTAATATGTCTTGTCTTAAAACTGCACGTTAGACCCTTAAAGCGTGAGAACCAGGATATTACAGTTTCCACTCCTGTAAGATGTCCTTGGAAACACTTCACAGCTTTGGTGTTCAGAGCAAGACGTCTTAGGCCCCAATTCAGCAGGTACTTAGGCTGGTACCTATGAGCGGTCCTGTTCAAACTGAATTGGGGTCTTACATTGCAGATGGAGACGGGTAGGAAGCCTTGGGAAATTAAGAAGTGTTTTGTAGGGTATCTATGTCCAAAATCTTTACATTCCATAATAATAGACCCATTACTCTGAATCCAGCCTTCTGCCAGATCGCACATATTGTAGAAGGGGCACATTAACACAAGGTTGGGGTACTACTTGAAGGAAGCCATGACCTTTTCTTTTGAAATCTATTCATTGCTAGAATTCAGTAGAAATATTTTAAACTGAAAAGAAAAAGGGAAAAAAAGTGCCTAGCTGATAAGGCACTTCTTGCAGAGGTTCCAAAAAAACCCCAACCCCCCAAATAAAATAAATACGTTAAATGAAATAGATGATATGTTAAGATCTGAGACGCAGTTTGTTAATCAGGAAGTTAGGAGCAGGAGAGAGTAATTTGCTCTTTCCCTAAGACTATTAGAACACTGGATCAGGTGTTTACTAAATTGGAGGTATTGTTTGGGGCTAATACTCCTATACTGCGTGGGAGGAAGTCTATGGGTTTTCTTTAACTCAAACACCCCCCGCACACACACAATCCTAGTGAAAGTGTATGGGAATTTGCTTTCAGTTAATAGGAGTTAATGACCAGACTAGCTAAGCATGACTCCAGTGGCATCTAGGAGCCTGATGAAAGGTTGCAGAATTACTTGGTGACAGGTTTAACAGAACCCAGCCTTAGATAGTAGCTTAGGGGAAATGAGAGTATGACCTTTTCTGAAGGTAAGAAGGAGACATTATGTAGGTAAGGGGAGAAAAGCTCAAAAGTTAATGTCTGGCTTTGCAAATGGTTCATCTGCACCTGTGGCTTATTATAAGATGGCTGCACTGGGAGTGAGAAAGACTTGTGAAATGAAAAAGCAGAAGATATGGTGGGAAGTGACTGGGTAAATCTGAAGTGATGTTTGTCAAAAATTGGAGAAGTTAAGGGGAGGAATGAAAAAAGGTATGGAATGTTTCCCAAATATTAATAAGGGCCACATTGTCCTCTGATTTGCATTCCCAGGGTTTCATTGTCTTCTAACTTACACCAGTATAAATCAGGTGTAACTCCACTGAAGTCAGTGAGAGAAGTGAAAGGAGAATCAGGTCTCTAAGCTTTTACCCCCTGTGTATCTCTAATGCATATACTGCACTTGATCTGTGCATGGAACTTTCATGGTTGCTCTCTATATAACAGAAACGCAGAAAATACAGGAAACAGCTTCAATGCAGTTTAGAGAGAATTTTGCCCTAAAGATGTATGTAGCCAGACTAAGTCTTTATTTTTTCTCGTAATAGACCAAGTTAGGGCAAGATTTTTAAAGGTATTTAGGTGCATAACACCCCTCAGTAATGAATGTGGTAGCAACTAGTGTTAGGCCTAGTCTTATTAAATAGCTTCACAAATCCTTGAAGAAGACCTAAACAAATTTGCAAATTTGCGTGGTGGGGAGTAGAGAGATTGCTAATGAAGAGTAAAGCTAGCTTGTCCCAAGATTTCCAATCATTCTTCCTCTTCCTGCTGGATACTGTTTGACAAAACTCTGTCACGGTGCCGCATTTCAATGGTTTCAATTCTATCTGGAACCTGGCAGTGCAAAAGATTCTCAAAACTAAAATGTAAAAGAGAGAGAGGAAAAGAAAACAAACAAACAAAAAAAACCAATGCTGTGGCCTTCCAGAAAGTTTAGGTTTGATTTGGGTTGAAGGTTTTTGGGAGGGCAGTAGGCAAGGGTGAGCGGGGTGATCAGGCCTGGGTCACTAAACCATCCTGTCCTGCTGATTGCACGTTGATCATGTCACAACAAACACATTGTTCAGGGTTTCTGTAACCCTGGAGAAGAGAAGATATATAGCACCCAGATGCCACAGGAAGAATGTAGCCTAATCAGAGACATACAGATTAGAGACAACACTAAAAAATGAGTTCACTAAGGCAGATCTGTAAGACTGTCTCTGAAGCTGGGAGAACCAGACTAGCTCCCCTGCAACCTATTGGTGCTCTGCCAGGGGATTCCTTAGACAGCAAACCACCACCTTTGTTGACCAGTGGCCCAGGGAATAGAAGTGACTAAGGGCCACTCCCTAACTGCAGCAGAAACTCATGCTCCAAACTATTCACGGGCCAGCAATGGAAATTAATAGTTCATTGTTTACATCAGTGAACAAAATAAAATGTGACTTTTTTTTCTTCCTCTGGAAGAAACTAAGAACATAAGGATGGCCAAATTGGGTCAGACCGAAGGTCCATCTGTATCAGTGTCCTACCTTCTGGCCAGTTCCAGATGCTTCAGAGGAAATGAACAGAAGATGGCAATTATTGAGGGATCCATGCCGTCATCCAGTCCCAGCTAATAGCCACTGATGGACCTATCCTCATGAACTTATCTAATTCTTTTTTGAACCCAGTTACACTTTTGGCCTTCACAACATCCTGTGGCAAGGAATTCCACAGGTTGACTGCATTGTGTGAAGAATATTTCCTTCTGTTTGTTTTAAACCTGCTGCATATTAATTTCACTGGGGGAACTCCTGGTTCTTATATTATGTGAAGGGGTAAATGACACGTCTTTATTCACTTTCTCCACACTATTCATGATTATATAGACCTCTATCATATCCCCCCTTAGCTGTCTCTTTTTTAAGCTGAACAGTTGCTGTCTTTTTATCTCTCCTTATATGGAAGTTGTTTCATACTGCTCATGACTTTTGTCACCCTTTTCTGTAGTATTCCAATTCTAATATATCTTTTTTGAGCGGGGACAACCAGAACTGCAATCAGTAATCAAGGTGATTGCCGTGGATTTATATAGTGGTGTTAAGAAATTTTCTGTGTTAACTATCCCCTTCCTGATGGTTCCCAACACTGTTAGCTTTTTTGACTGCTGCTGCACATTGAATGGATGTTTTCAGAGAACTATCCACAATTACTCCTAGATGTCTCTCTTGAGTGGTAACAGCTAATTTTGATCCCACCATTTTGTATGTACAGTTGGGATTATGTTCTCCAAAGTGCATTACCTTGCATTTATCAACATTGAATTTAATCTGCAATTTTCTTGCCCAGTCACCCAGTTTTGTGAGTTCCTTGTTTAACTGTTCACAGTCCTCTTTGGACTTAACTATCTTAAGTAATTTTGTATCATCTGCAAACTTTGCCACCTCACTGTTTACCCCTTTTTTACAGATCATTTATGAATATATTGAACAACAATGGTCCCAGTACAGATCTTGGGGCACCCTGTCATTTATCCCCCTCCACTATTCCTACCCTTTTAACTACACCTCTACCCCGATATAACGCGACCCGATATAACATGAATTCAGATATAACGAGGTAAAGCAGCGCTCCGGGGGGGGGGGGGAAGGGGGCTTCACACTCCGGTGGATCAAAGCGGTTTCACCTATAACGTGGTAAGATTTTTTGGCTCCCAAGGACAGCGTTATATCGGGGTAGAGGTGTAGTTACTGATCCATGAGAGGATCTTCCTTCTTATCCCATGATGGCCTACTTTGCTTAACAACCTTTGATGAGGGACTTTGTTAAATATTCTCTGTAAGTCCAAGTACACTATATCCACTGGATCACCCTTGTTCACATGTTTGTTGATCCCCTTAAAGAATTCTAGTATACTGATGAGGCATGATTCCCCATTACAAAAGCCATGTCGACTCTTCCCCATCATGTCATTTTCATATGTGCCCCTGATAATTCTGTTCTTTACTATATTTTCAACAAATTTACCTGGTTCTGAAGTTAGGCGTACCAGCCTGTAATTGTCAGGATCGCTTCTGGAGCCTTTTTTAAAAATTGGTGTCACATTAGCTATCTGGCACTCATCTGGTACAGCGGCTGATTTAAGCAATATGTTACAGAACACAATTAGTAGTTCTGCAATTTCACATTTCCTTTTTAGTAGTTCGGCAATTTCCTTTAGAACGCTTGGGTGAATGACATCTGGTCATGATGACTTATAACTGTTTAATTTATCATTTGAGTTAATTGGGGCCATTTAAACCAGCCAAAACAAACTTCACATTCAAAAAGTCTTGTCTGGTCTCATAGGGTTTTGATTTTTTCCCTTGGTTTTTTAGATAAGTTGAAAGAGGAAAAACAAATGTTGCCTCTCTGTTCGCAGCTCTCCCACACACAATGGGAATGGTATTACAGCTCTGACATATCCTGGAGGGCAGTATAAAAAGCTTCATTCTCCTCTTTATCTCAGTGTAGGACATCATTACCCAGTGAAATACAATACCTCTACTCTTACACCTGAAACACAATCTACTCCCTCCTTTTTCTCTCTCCCCTTTTTACTTGGATCTGCTACTCCCTTGCTACTTTATGTAGAGTATTACTTTCACAGTCTATAGCAGGGAAGACATCAGCTGTTATCTTCTAGCTGATAAAGATCTTTATTTGCTCCTGATGGATTGGAATTGAAGAAAAAAGTTCCTTCTATGGAAGATATGAATAGCAGAGCAAGAACACTGTGAGTAGCCCCAATCTAGATAAAGCTATGTATCTCAACATCAGGAAACATGAGTGTGATAGTCTCTGAGACTTTTTGATCACCTGTCAGGAGTCTATGTTTGTCTATGTTTTTTCTCCAGTGAAAATATGTAATTATCACCTGTGCCACATCTTTTCTGCTCTAAGATCTGGTGTCAGCTTTAAGTGCAGGCTTTGGGCAGAATTGTTGATAATAAAGATGAAAATCTATTAATCCTGAAAGCCCAGCTGTATTCCACGTTTTCTCTTTTGAGCTCTTTCCCCTCCTTTCAGTAGGCCTAGCCTTGCCAGGTGCCCAGCGCCCCTGGCATGATGCTGTGCCTCCCCACGTCCACTGACATTGGTGGGAGTTAAGGGCACTCACTCAACATCTGTCAGAAGGCACTCTACACCTTGTAGAATCAGGCCCCTTAATAGACCAAATCTGACTAAGTGCTCAGAGGTATGGGGCACGGAAGTGATGGGATTTATGGGTACTTGGCAGATGCTCAGCTTTGCCTCATGGGAATAAAGGGCCAAATTCAGGACCCCATTCAAGGAAGCACTTAAGTATATTCTTAACTTTAAGCATGTACGTAAGCCCCATTGACCTTACAATTATTATGTGTATTATGGTTGTGCCTCCCTGGATTTGAATGAGACATGGGTTCTCCTATTTCTCCACAATATAGTCCCCATTTTAGCAGAGAGCTTGCCAGTGGGAGAGCTGATGTCCATGAATCTTACCCAGACCATCTTCCCTGACCCCCCATATTACGTCTCTGTGGCAACAACAGCAATTACGTATGCAGAAAAGTAGCATTAGGAAAATATTTAAAATATTTCTTTATCTATTTTCCTATGTGCTTTAGCAGCTGCACACTAGGATGGGAGTTAACTCCATGAGATCAGCCATCACTGAGGACCATCAGCAAGGACGAAGCTTTGGGAACCACAAGGATAAGGCACTGCACTATTGTCCCAGCAGCTGTTGAGCAGATACACACAGACAGATGGACAAGTTCACTTTGGCAGCTCTTTGTGCATCCATTCAAACACAAAGCATCTCATCTGTTGATAAAGGCTGATGTCTACAGAGTTTGAATTTCGGGGGACCATAGCGAGGGGGTAATATTTCCCACGGAAATATTCTGAAAAGTGGCTTCCGCTGACAAATGAGCTTAGTTCATGCAGACTCAGTTGGCTGCACACGACTCACTGCATGCAGAGTGCACCTAGGTGTTGGTGAGCACACTGAGGCCAAGCAGAGACCTCTTGGAAAACTTGACTGCAAGCCTATAAAACACTCCTCAGCTGCAGCGTTCATCATGGTTGTACTGGGCAGCGTTTGGTGTTTTTCTAAAAGATACTCCTGAGAGCTAAGCAGTCCTCCGTGCTGTGGCTTTGTTGGCTGTCACTCTGGCTGATCTTGATCACTGAGCAGCCCCCTTTTGCTGACAATCTGTTGGCTGACTATAGTTGCAGTGACGGGTGATGTTGAACATTAAGCAACCCCATTGCTGCTGCTCTGTTGGCCACCACAGTTGACATCAGCCTGTCACTGCCAGAGCAGCTGTAGGGACGAAAGCATATTACAATCTGGATTGCATTGTATTAGACTAAGGGATATAGTCCTCGCAAATCAGACCGCAGCACGCTGACAGCTGAGCAATCACTCTGGTGGTGATTTTCTTGGTGCTGCCAGGCTGACAAGCAGCCAGAGCAGCAACCACTCTGCTGCCCAAGCTAAATGCACTGTGTGAAAAGCATGAAAACTAACAAGGAAGCACTGTCTAAAGTCAGCAGCGAAAAAGCCTTCTCAAACAAAAACTCCCATAATACAATAAGGGCCTGATTTGCTGCCCCAAGCCTCCACTTGTGCGTGCACAAAATTCAGTGCACACCTATACGTTTCCACACGTTACAGGTGCAAACATGTGAACAATTCCAGCCTCTACACAGAAACATAGGACTAACCACTGTAATAGAGTTAGATATTTCTGAGGGTACAAATGGTCCATGTAATCTGCAGTGGTCTGTCTAGGGTGATCAGACAGCAAGTGTGAAAAATCAGGACGGACGTGGGGGGTAATAGGAGCCTATATAAGAAAAAGACCCACAAATCAGGATTGTCCCTATAAAATTGGGACATCTGGTCACCGTAGGTCTATCTCATCTGCTGTCCTACCTGCCTCTGAAACTGCCCCGTACCAGGTGCTTTAGAAGAAGAGACAAGAAACCCTGTGAATAATTGTGGAATCACCTGCTCATACAGGAAGTTTTGCCCCATTCCCAGTTATTCAGTGCTTGATTTATTCCCTGAAGTTTTTATTCCTCATATTATGAGGTAAGATTTTAAAATAACTGGACATGTTCTCATTACGGATTAAGTGGACAATCCTTGTGGTAGTGAGTTCCACAGGCTAATTCTACATCATGTAAAAACAATTTTCTGTGTAGCAATTTGAAAATGGCTGCCTTTCAATTTCACTGAATGGCCCCGTGTTACTGTGTTATGCATGTGTGCTAGAATTTGGACGCACTAAACCCAGTTATCCTAATTGTTATGGCTGCACATGCAAGACTTACACTTGTGCATTCAGGCCTTGGAACTGTTCAAGGAGCTTGGCTGAAAACTTGGCTCTACAACAATACAAGATTTGGCTCTTACCATGATTTAATTCTGTAGACTCTTCTCTATATTTTCCTTTAGTTCCTCTGTCCCTGTCCCCTTCTCTCCTTTCCTTCGTCTCTCCCCCTCCCCCAGTCACACTTTGGCTGGCCCTCTAAGGGTAGCTGGGCTCAGACATACCTGATTAGCTACAGGCTCCACCCGCACCCACTCCTGATTAGCTGGATGGTTTCTTTCCAAGGGCTGAGAAAACTCAGTTTGAGGTTGGAAGCAGAGGCAGGCTGGCTCCCACTCCTGTGGAAGGCCCTGAAGCAGGGTCAGGGAGGAGCCTGGGAGTCAGAGCTCTATCCCAGAGCCAGAGGGAGTGAGACTGTGAGAGGGACTCAAGGGAAGCAGCTGAGGAGTCAGTCTGTCCCAGAGTGGAGAGACTGAAAGGAAGCCCAGAAGGTGGGCTGAAGAGGAGCCCAACTGGGGATGTGTAATAACTGACTTACAAAATTACCCTAATTATAAGCTTAACTGGAAGCAGTGAGCACAAGTTCATACGATGTCACAATAACTTATAACAAATGTTGATGGGGAAAAGGTGCAAAAGGGAAACACACTGGATTAGTCCAAACAAGATAGGCTACTGATATAACTCAAGGACTGTGTTCAGATCCTGCCTGGTAAACAAGAAAAGGGAGGGACCACAAATCAGTGAACCAAACCACTGCTGCGTGCTTTACCATCATGGCTGCCACCCCCACCATCTCCTAAGACCCGGGATCTACCATAACCCAGTGGGCCTTCATTGTCCTCATTGCGAGATATGTCCTGACCAGATTGGGCCACCATAACCACCTACTTTGGCTAAATCCCAACCACCACCCTACTCCGCTCCCATATGTCCTTTTCCTTCCGCCCCTTATTTCTTCTCTTTCCTATCCCCATCCCTCTATCGAATAAGAGTCTAGACTACATTTTGCAATAGTGCTATAAGCTCGTGACCAGAGAGGCAGCTAAAAAAACAATGCCCTCAACAGCCTGAGACTAGTACAAATCTGTAAGGTCTCAGAGTGTGTTCCATGCTTGCATTTCTCCAGCTGTGGGTTCTCAAGTGAGTCCTTGTCTCGGGGTGAAAGTAACTTAAAGGACTTACCGGTATGCCAGAGTCCTGAGTCGGGGCCTGGCCTCCACTGGAAGAGGCAGGGCCTTTCAAGATTTAAAGGCCCTGGGGTTCCAGCTGTGGCTGGGAGCCCCAGGGCCTTTAAATCACCCAGCAGCTACCAGCTGCAGAGGCGGCTGGGAGCCCCGGGGCTCAGGGGCAAATTAAAGGGCCCGGGGCTCCGGATGCCGTGGAGCTCCGGGCCCTTTAAATCCCTGCCTGAGCCTGGCTGACAGAGCTCCGATGGGGACTTAAAGGGACCCCGCAGTGGCCAGAGCACCGGGCCCTTTAAATCCCCACTGGAGCCCAGCTGCCGGAGCTCCGGCGGGGATTTAAAGGGCCCAGGGCTCCCTTCAGTGGCTGGAGCCCTGGGCCCTTTAAATCACCACCGTGGAAGCTGATCCAGTCCGTACCAGCTTACTTTCACCTCTGCCTTGTCTACAATACAGGTTACTTTGGTATAACTTACGTTGCTCAGGAGTGTGAATAATCTACATCCCATGAGCGACGTAATTATACCAACCTAAGCACTGGTGTAGACAGCGCTATGTTGATTGGAGAGCTTCTCCTGCCAACATAGCTACTTCCTCTTGCAGAGGCAGGAGTTAAGATGACGGGTGAGCTCACAAGAGTGTGTCCATCACATGCACCACAGCGGCAGGTCTGCATTGGTGCAGCTGTGCTGCTGTAAGTGCTGTCGTGTAGATGTAGCCTGAGAGTCAACACCAGAACTGGAAGCCACATTTTCAGCTTTGCTATTCTTCCCTCACCCAGCGTGTGTGCTGGTCTTCTTTTGTCTTTTAGAAAATGGTATCGGACTTTAACAGCAGCTTCGGCACAGCTCAAATAACGTCTTTTCTTTTCTCCAAAAAGGAGAGTCATTACCATCTTTAAATACCGTCTAAAAAGACGGTTGAATGGGGACAGGAGAGGTGGGAATTGGAAAGGAGGGTGCCATTTTAAAAACTCTCCCCAGTGACAGGGAAGGAAACAAAAGAGGTTGTTAAAATAAAAGCCTTATTTAACAAATACTTTGCATTTCAGATCTTTAACGTTTTGGAGGTCTCTTTAATAAAAAGGTCTCTGTCTAGTGGTGTTTCTCCCATGGTACTAAGCAGGCGGAGGTTTCTATATACCAAATCTGGACCCTGGTTTAAAACTGTTTAATGTTAGACAGTTTCAGTGTCATGTTAACACTCGTGACTCTTTGGGCCTATTTAGTCAACTGAAATTAATACAATAGGTGAAAAGAACCTTCTGTTTGTTTGGGACTTTTTGGTGGGTCTGTTACCCTGAAAGAGGATTGATATCAGAGTGACCCAGCCGGAAGGCTGAGTCATGTTAACCCCTGGGGGAGATAGAAAACCCTGGGCAGGAGTCAGGGAACACCTGCAGTGCCAGGCTTAGCCAGCAGGGAGTGCTACAGAGTAGGCATGCCCCACAATACCCCTTTATGTAGATCTTCCCCTAACTCCATGCAGCTGTGCAATAGCAGCATCTGTTGGCACTGTTAGAAAAATGTCAAGTAAATAGGGTAAAAACTAAACAATAATAATTTTGCTTCTGGCCTTGCTTTTCATTTAAATAGGCTAAATAAGCAAGCAAAAAAATGTAAGTGAAAGCACTAGGCTGCCTTCCCCTTTTCCTTCCCCCCGTAGCTAGTAGCCTTGAAGATAAGAGGCTAATCGAGCAAGGGGTTGCTATGGTAACCAAGCAACTGGAGGGGTGGGGAGGGTATAAGAAGGAGACGCAAGGTCTGCAAAATAGTAACCATGGCCAAAAGTAACCCCCATCTTTACCCCTCCCATCAGGTACAAAAGAGGTGGTCTTCTCGACCCCAGACTCAAGACCGCCCAGAACGGAATATGACCTTATATTGGAAGAGGTGGTACCAGGAAAGGAGCACTACAAGTATAATTAGGTTTGCCAAAAAGAGGGGGGTGGAAGAGGGATCTTCATCGGTGTTTGGAGATAGGGGTCAGGAGAAGAAGGGGGTTCTATCGGTGTATAGAATACTCATTGGGGAATGGGAAAAGGAAAACTCTAACAGCATATAGAAATAGCCCAACTAGTGTGAAATATGATTGCTTGTTTAGCCCCAATAAGCCCATCAAATTGCCTGCAGACTGGACTCTGGACTGTTATTTTCCGACAAACTGTGTCTGGGAACTAAGAGGGAGGAGGGAGCTGGACCCCACCAACATCTTGGTGCCGTGACTCGGATACACTTCGCTGAATGGGTAAGTAATACGGTAGCAGCCAGGTAAGTCCCTCGCGTCAACTGTTTGACGTGGGTATGGAAGGCTCTCATGAAGGGTGTTGCGGTTTCTTGCAAGCTAAAATAACAACGTTTTAAACAAATACATACAAAAAAATCAGGGCCTATACCAGGTACAGGGGTCAACATACAATAAAATAAAATAAAATATTTAAGACAGTAGATCCAGGGTGTTCTTTTGCTGGCGCCAGCTTACCTGTAGAGCGTCTAGAAAACAAAAGAACCATTTCCCAGCCCGTTGATGGGGAAATATTATTGCTTAAAAAATACCCCTTCCTTTTGCACCTTTTTTTTGGTTTAAAAGCCAGGGTTCTCCCTGCGTGCTCTGTTAGCCTTAGCAAAAAATTTAGGGTGGCTAAGCCTTAAAAGCTGTTTTTAAATTTTTACCCACCGTGGATTAAGAGCTTTGACTTGATTTTTTTTTAAATTCCATTTTGTGGCATGTGATGGATTTTTACTCCAGTGGAAAGCAATGCAGACTATGAGGTGAGAAGCTTCAGTCCTTACGATCAACTGTGTGCTAAAGCTAACATTACAAAGGTGGACAAGGCAGTTTAAACAATTCCTTGCCACAAACTCAGTGGCAATGTGATGATTACAAGCACAAAGATCAGTGAGAGAGCAGTCCTCTTGTGAATGTTGGCGGGCAATTACCCTTACCAAGAAACGGCTTGACCTGAGACATACATAAGCCTGAGCCACGGAGTGGAGAATAGCACTGGCAGTGGTGGAACTTTTTCATGCAGAAAGTTTTCCAGCAGAGGGATACAGCTCCATTGAAACTGAAGTTTTTGTGCAGAAAAACAAATGGACAAAAATAATTGGTTTCCCCCATAGGAAGTTTCTAAACGAAGTGTTTCAATTGTAAAGACATTTTTTAAAAAACCCACAAAAACAAACATAATTAAATGACATTTTGAATAGGAATATCAATTTGAAGTAAACATTTTTGTTTAAATTTAAAATGTCATTCCATGTTGGTTTTTCAATACCAAAAAGACATCTTAAGTTGAAAAAAAAAAGTTTCAAATAGTTTTGTAAGCTTCCCATGGAAACTCAATTTTTTCCTGTGTTTTCACCACAAAAAGCACCCTCACAACTGGCTTCCTCGATGGAAGTCTCAACAGAGAGGCCATGGATTGAATGGGCCATAGGGATTAAACCATTTCCTTAATCCTAGGTGCCCAAAATGGTTTCAAAGAATGCTATATTGCCCTATAGCACCGTCCACAATACCATTTTAAAGCACAAACTGCTTATTTAAATTCATAGCATTTATAAAGCACTTGACAAAAGTAAGTATCACTATCCCAATTCTACAAATGGGGAAAGTGAGGCATGGAGAGATTCAGTGATTGGTCCAAAGTGGGAGCAAAGGAGTCAGATGCTGGGAATGAATCATGATTGTGGGTTAGTGACACAGACTTAGTAGTGGAAAAAAGGGGCAACAAAGAATAGAGGGTGGAGTCCAGGGAGTTGCCAGCAAGTCAGTAGAGGAGTGGGAGAAGGGGACTGAGAATAGGAGAGAAATAATGAAAATCAGTGGGTTGCAGGTCCAAGAAGGTCCAGACGGAGGGGCAGGTGGATGGCAAGAGGCAGTGGTCTGAACTGAAAGAAAAGTGGCTGTGGCTGGAGAGAGGGAACATGGCGATAGCAAGATCAGAGAGGGAGCAATGTCTAGGGAAGACAATATCTCATGAGTAGCAGTCAATCTGAGGTTGAAAGGCAGACACACCAGTTAACGGAGGGAATAAAAGTGATAAGTATACAATAGTATTCGGTAGAAATATTTTTATTTTGTAGGCACGTGGGCCAGAAGTTGACTCAGGTTTCCTCCAGGACACGGAGCTGATTTGGTGTTCATAGAGAAATTTGCTCTGATTTGGTGTTCATAGAGAGAACCATGAAATTCTGAGTGAGCGATCCACAACATTGAGCCCCACCCTGTCTCCTGGAGGGGAATCCGTGACTCGTTCCCCCATTGCCAGATGGGGTGTTCCTCCCACCAATGTCCCAGCATAGAGAGTGAAATCTACCCAGCTGACTGGCAGCCAGAGATGATGGAAGGAACCAAGTGACCCATCCTTGAGGAGCTGGCTGATGTATCCCCGTATCTCTAATCACATATCAGAGATTCACTAGTGGTTGAATACTGACCATGTGCAAAGGGAATGTTGTCCACACACCAAACACCAGGATTATGAATTTGGGGGTAAGAAAGGACTTATAAAAGCTGAAAAGTTCTGAAGAGACTTGGGGATTGGCAACAAAGCAGAAACAGGATATGTTAAGTGTTTAATCCAACCCTCACCTCATATTCGGATTTACCCAGACCCTCTTAGACAAAGCTGATCCATCCTGCCTATAGATGTAGGTTTGCCATTGATTCATTGGGAGCTGGAGCAGGCCCCAGGAGTCTTATTCTGCATTCCTTACTCAGGCCAAATTCCCAATGCAACTGGGGTTTTCGCCTGAGTAAGAATTACAAGATCAGAAGTTGAATGCAAAATCTGCTTGCTTCTGAGACCAAAGCATGATCATTCAGCAATGCACCCTAATCATTCCACATAAAGAAATTAGTCAAAATAAAGTAAGAATACCCCAAAATAATAAATGCTCTCCTACAAAGACTTAATGAACAATAAAACACAGAAAGACACATTTTTGTTGCACATACAGTACTTTCTTGACCTGTCGTGAATCACTGTAAGGAAAGTGTAGTGTTGCTGTAGCTGCAATATAGTAGATTTCCATTTAAATCTCCCACTATACAAATAACTCAATGGCACATTGCTCCCTTAACAATAGCAGATTGTAAATAACATCTAAAAGAGAGGCTAGAGCACTTGTGTTGTCTTTCTTAGGGTCTGATGCAAAGCCCACTGAAGTCAGTGTGGGCTCTTCCATTGATCTTAAATGGGCTTTGATTCAAGCCCATAATCCAATTTCATACCAGAATCTATCCATTGACTTCAGTGGTGTTACTCCTGATTTATGATGTAAGTGGAAGCAGGATCAGACCTTTCATGTCTTTAATACGTGGCTAGAAGAGACTGACGATACAGTTAAAATATTGTTGCAAGATAGGTTTTACTTTAGGCAGTCAAAATGGATCCCAGCATAAAATGATGTTCATTTGGCTTATTTTTATTACAGAGTAGTCTGTATTACAGCTTGGTCAGTCTGTCTGCTGGAAATCTGGCAAGAGTAGCTAGCCAAAAATTAGTTTCATTGCACATGATCAATCAGTTGTGCATTTTTAACTTTTGGGCCACTAGCCTCAATTCTTTCTTCCACATTTATTTTGGAAGCTGTACAAATAATTGCAAAGAAAATTACAGGAACCACAGGTTATGGAAATGAAAATGGCACCTAATAGAGTATTCAGGATCAAAAGCCATCCGTCAGACCAACTTATACAAAGGAATCTGAAAATTGTCTTTATCCCGGGGGCAATAGGACTTTTCACCATAAAAACAAGTTGTGTACTGAACCAAACTCACACAAATTATATGTTTTCATAGACCTCCCAGATCACTGTAAGGAACATTTCTCACATCCAACCAGGCATATCGGGGAAAGCAGAGCAAGGAAATTCGGAATCATCTGCAAACGTTTATGACTCTGGAGAGGAGTTTCTACCCATGGAAAATTCCGTTGAAGAGTAAAAATTTTGTAAATGCAATGGAGCCTTTTGCAATACTGGGATGCTTCTTGGAGCAGCCAGGGCGAAGAGTCTCCTTGTTATAACTTACCTCCATCGCGAGGGGGGTTTTTACCATGCTGGCTCGGTGTTAGGGAGTGAACACATTGAGCCCATCAGCCTCTCAAACACTCTCCTCTGGGCTACACCAGCCCTGTCTTTGCCTTGCAGGTTCATAGTAGATGCATCCTAGCCCATGAGTCCCTCAGAAGTGTCCCACTCTGGTGGCTAGCCCCCAATCACTGGATACCCAGAGAAATCCCAGATCCTCTGTTCCCAGAGGAACCAGGGCCGGCTCCAGGCCCCAGCACGCCAAGCGCATGCTTGGGGCGGCATGCCGAAGGGGCCCTCTGCCGGTCGCCAGGAGGGCGGCAGGCGGCTCCGGTGGACCTCCCGCAGGCGTGCCAGCGGACCCTCCGCAGGCACGTCTGCAGGAGGTCCACCGGAGCCGCGGAACCGGCGACCGCCAGAGCTCCCCCCGCGGCGTGCCGCCGTGCTTGGGGTGGCAAAATTGCTAGAGCCGCCCCTGAGAGGAACAGTATACCCAGTTTAACCTTAGACCACAGCTCCGGTATTACACACAGCACACGTTCAATTACAAAACAAAAAGGAAATTTAAGAAGGAACAGAGATTCAAAAGCAAACCAGTGAGAGAGATGAGAACAAGTGGTTACATCTAAACCAAAACAATAACATGCATTCTAAAGCCTGCGCTTAACTAACAAGTGTCCCTCTTTAGACAGGAGACTCTCTCACCGAAAGTTTTCTTCAGCCTTTTTAACCAAGCCTGGCTGAGATCCCTTTATCATGAAGCAAACCCACTGTCAGTTTACTTCTTAGATGAAGGATGCCAGGATGCCTCTCTGTACCCCCAAAATATACCAGAACAGAACTCTGAAGGTCACCTCAAAATAGGGTCCTCCCACCCCTGTTTAATTCTTCCTGTTAATTTCCTCTCTCTGAAGATTTCACAATCCTTCATTAGCATTCAGCTTAGACTGTAAATGGATGCCAGTTATGAACCATACAATATTTTAAATGAAAACAGACAGCCAGATAAACATTTCTTGCCTGAAAAAGCAGCCTGCTTTTCCCCTTTGCAGGTGACCAGTCCTAGTCACAGACTTTAAGAATATAATTTTCAGTGTTTAATTTCCCTACATAACATCCATAGATATGTGTTGCAATGATTATGATGACCAGGGTGACACAGGCTTTCATTAGAGACCTTGCATGGCATCCTTAGGGATATAGGATTCTCTGGCTCCACCCAATGTACTGCGAGGTGCCAACTGACAGAGGTCCTTGGGTCACAAATACCAAAAGCCCAATTTATTTCTTTAGATCTAACTAATAGTACTAAACCCAAAATACTTATACAAAGAGCTGAAAACCAGTTGATCATCCAACATAATAGCCACACAACAGGATTAAGTATATGAACCACACTCATCTCACCAGCAAAACAAAACAAACATTATTTTTTTATTAAACAAAAATATATATACAATCACACTTGATTCTACAGATACCTTGTCCTCCCACCTTCCTCCCTTCTCTTTGTCTGCTTATTCATCTGTTGCCTATTATTTGAATCTTTGATTGTGAGGTTTTTGGAGGTAGGGACTTTGTTTTATTTGGTTGAACAATGTTTAGTATAATGGGGCCCTGATACCCAGTTAGAGTGTTTGTGTAACTCTCACACCTTCTGGGTGTGGTGTTCTGTCCTATCTAGTGGCACTGAGACCACTTAGAGAGAGAGAGATTAATGAGTCTGCTCTACAGCCTTAGCTAGCAGCCATCTGGCTTTTAGCTCATGAAGTAGAGGCTCATTCACGAGGCTCCAGGTTCAATCCTGCCCGCCGATGACTGGGTCTGTTGGTGTTACACTTGGACACTACTACAACAGAAATAATAAATAATAATCCAGGCAACAAGCTAACACCTCATGGAAAATTGGAAGAGGCTGCCCTCATCACCACTAAGCAACGCACATAGCTAGCCTGTGTAACAACAAACACCCCTATTCCAATCAAATGCGGATAATTGAATATTGTTATCTTTTGATACCAGATGTCCTCTTATGAGCAAGAGTACGAGAGGAGATCTGTCCTAACTGGGGAGTATCTGAGATACTTATCTGCGTGTATTTTTACTAACGGTGCCAAACATGCACAACAGTTCTCTCTGCTAGCTAAATTACTGGAGCTGCTCATGTAGCTAACTTGGTAGAGGGTTCTTGTTTTGGAGAGGAGACTGATGCTCCAATTCTGCTGACTCCTTTTGATATTGAATGTTTTAAAATAGATTAATATTAGCTGGATGTAGACAGGAGACTCCAAATAGGAGTTGTGTGTATCAATCCTCAAATATCAGAATAACGTATAACGAATAGGATCTTTTAGTTCTTACTAAAAAATCCCCAGTGAAGTCAGAGATTTTGCCTGAATATAAGGTAAGAATTATATAACTTGATGAATCTTTCAACATGGGGTATACAGATGTAGCAGAACACTAGCACTAAAAGGACTGCATTCATGTGCTTACAGGAAGTGTGAAATTAGCCTTCTTTATGACTGGAAAATTATTCAGTGTCTTTCGCTGTTCACCAACATAAATCAGTTCATCGCCACTTGTGTAACAAGTTCTCAGGATGAATCATGAACAAACGATGCAGTCTCTCCAAACATCCCATTTTTTCCTCAAACATACCAAAACCTTTATTGTTGTTTTTGTGAATAGCCCAATAGACTGCTTATGTTAACAGAATGCCCAATAAAAAAATTGAAGTATTGACAATTACAGTACAAGTCCCACACAATCAGTAGAAACAGGTTCAAATCAGAATTACTGATTTCATTAGCATATACAAAGTATGTCCTGATCCAAAGTCGCCTGAAGTCAATGGAAAGTCACAATACCAATAAAGCATTTGGGCTGTGTACCAAAAAAATAATTCAATAATTAAAATCTCATAGACCAGGCCCAATGGTCCAGGTACAGAGCATTCCCCACACCCATCCTTTACCCCCATCTGTGCAGAAGGGAACAACTGATAGAAAAAAGGGGGAATTTCTACAAATGATCAGGGATAAAATGTGTGAAATTGGAAAGAATTTCAGGCCTGAGGCCTTACATTTTCACCTGTCCTGAGGTAATTCCTGCCCTGCAAAGTGAATGTCGTTGAACAGCATTGATTTCCTATAGAAAGACCCCGCCCTTTCTCCACAAGATGTGGAATTAAGACAAATAAACTGTACGATAAACAGCTTCAAACATTTCTGGGGCCTAGGTGAGCAGTTCAGCCCTGATCCACAAAGAGACTTAGGTGTGGCAATGCTCAGCATCACAATGCTTAACTTTTGGCACCTAGAAAAGTCACAGGAACAACACTGTGATCCAGAAAGCCTGAGTTAGGCACCTAGGCTCCCTGTACAATGAATGGGCAGAGATAGATGCTTTAGGGCTTGGCTAAACTGGAGAGTTGCAGCGCTGGTGGAGGCTTTACAGCGCTGCAACTTAGTAACTGTCCACACCTGCAAGGCACATCCAGCGCTGCAACTCCCTGCCTGCAGCGCTGGCTGTACACCTGGTCTGCTTGGGGTATAACGAGTGCAGCGCTGCTCGTCAAGTGTGGCCACACACCAGCGCTGTTATTGGCCTCCAGGGTATTAGGAGATATCCCAGAATGCTTTAAACTAAATTACTCTCTTTGGCCTGGTCTACCCTAAGGGGGGTGTGGGTCGAACTAAGGTACGCAAGTTCAGCTACGCGAATAGCGTAACTGAACTCAAACTACCTTAGTTCGAAGTACTCACTTGTCCAGACGCCGCGGGATCGAAGTCCACGGCTCCCCCATCGACTCCGCCACCGCCGTTTGCGGTGGTGGAGTTCCAGAGTCGACGGGAGCGCGTTTGGAGTTCGATATATCGCTTCTAGATTAGACGTGATATATCGAACTCCGAGAAGCCGACCCGGACAGTAAGTATAGACGTACCCTTTGTTTTGCTATGATGCCTCTCTTTGTTTTGTTGTGAACTCGGGAGCTGCTTATCTAAAAAACAAACACAGCTCTTGTTTGCTGTGATCAATCTGTAACTGACTAAAAGCAGCAAAGAATCCTGTGGCACCTTATAGACTAACAGTCAGTTATAGACTGTAACTGACTGTGAACAATCAATTGAGATAACCCACTACCTTGCTGTGAATGAGGCAGGCAGGGGGATGAATGTCTACAGCCTAGTGTTTGCTTGAGGAGAGAAACAGCCGGGGGAGGGGGAGAAAGGGAGTCCATCGGAGCAGCTGCTTATCTGGTCTGCAGGCTATTTGCAGTTAAGAGTGAATGAGGAGTCGAGGAAATGTTCAGCTCCCTGCCTTGCAAAATCTGCTGCTAAAATGAAAAGAAAAAATCTGACACACAGTGTTGGCTCCAAAAATCCACTCTCTCTCTCTCCCCCGCTCCCTGTCACACTCCACCCCACCCCCCTCTTTTGAAAAGCATGTTGCTGCCACTTGAACGCTGGAATAGCTGCCCATAATGCACCAGTCTCAACAGTGCTGCAAATGCTGCAAATGTGGCCACACTGCAGCGCTGGTAGCTGTGAGTGTGGCCACACACCAGCGCTTTCCCTGCACAGCTGTACGAAGACAGCGGTAACTCCCAGCGCTGTACAGCTGTAAGTGTAGCCATACCCTTAGACTATGATCCACATAAACCAGCATGCTAGGCCATGAGCCACTTAAGGTAGCCAATGGGAGATGCTGGTGAGAGAGCTGAGTCCTCCTTACAGATAGAGGTAAAGAGAGCAAATGTGAAAAATCAGGACGGGGGTAGAGGGTAATAGGAGCCTATATAAGAAAAAGAACCAAAAATCGGGACTGTCCCTATAAAATCAGGACATCTGGTCACCCTACAGAGAGGTGAAGTGACCTTCTCAGCAAATTAATGAGAGAATTAGGTATAAAACTAACAAGTCCCTGACATCCAGTCCTGTACTCAGTCACTGGGTGACTGAAATGAGTGACAGCTGAGATTTTTAAAGCTGCCTAGGCTATGCAATTCCCATTAACACCAGTGTGGTAGGTGATAATTGCTACATTCTAATAAGATGAGCCCTGTGCTACGCGCTTATAATGGAGTCAAACTTCACGGGACTTTCACTCCACTAATAGTGAAGCACATTGAAACAATGTAGGGTTTTCACTCCATTTCACTGCATGCAAAGTTGGAGCATAACTAGGTTCGCTACAAGTGTTGCCCGCTCTCATGTCTTTATCTAGAGGACTGTTCATCACAAACTCTCTGTATACTAATAGATCACGTTCCATAGTCCAATATGTTGCTGTAACGGGGGCAAAAATCTATTAGCAGAGATTGGAATCAAGCAGAGAGCTGCAGGTTAATTATTACCGACTCACTAGGGCACGTGTGGCTCATTAGACTCCAGCCTGAATATTAGGAAGGTTGGAAAAGCCCATGGAGAGATGCTAGGGTCTGGGACGGTGCCAATGGAAAAGTAGCACTAGCAGCAACCAAGCCTGAGAGAAGGATTAGGTTGGGGTTTATGTCATGTTATTTTTGAATTAGTATTTTGTTAATAAAACCAAGCCCCAAGGGGGATGACTGACTTTTTACAATGAGGGTATAGTTTGTTTGGAACTACAAGGAGACTCCACCAGCTTACAGTTGGCATAACCTAGGCTATTTGCACTCTTCTCTAACCTAGTTTAGCCTTTATGTACCCTAGTCATGATCTTCTGTAACCTGGGCATGACCTTTGAAACCTCAAATTCCTTGTATAACTTCTTTCTTCTTATATTTGTGTCTCTCTTTTAAAACCAGCTGTGTCTTTTCACCAGCAGTGGAGCTTTTCAGCAATGCAACATTATGTAAACATGCATTGATACATCCTCCAAACTTTGTTTTATCAACAAAAGATCAAAAGTACTCACTGCAACCATCAAAGCAACCTAGACTTTCTTGGTGAAAGCAGCCAAGCTCTTTTTTTTAATTGCCCAATAGCAAACATAAGGGGATTTTTCTTTCTTTTACAGTTAAAAATAAATCAGGAACAGGAGGGCAGTGGTTTAAATGATCTCTTAATCAAATCTGTTCATGTAGGTGGATGTATTTCAAACCTTCCCTGCATTTCAAGCCGGAAGTCAATACTTCAAGCTTTCCCCCCACCGTCTTCCCCCTGCTAAGAAAAGATCTTTATCTTAACAATGGAAACAAATCTTTTCCTTAAAATGTTTCAATAGGCCTTGATTCTGTAAAACAAGCCACTTCTCTGACAGGTGCTTTGATTTCACAGAGTAAGCATGCTAAATAAAAGGGCAGACAAACATCACAGCTGCTTGAGCAAAAGTACCAGGAACAATTCAGCACATACAATGTGTACCAAGCAGTATGAGGACAGGCAGATTTGGTTCTCCTTACTGTGCTTTTTAAAATGTCACCAGTTTGTTGTCTCTCACATATAAAAATTGCCTCGTTTCTTCCCATTTAGGAATTTACTTGACCAGAGTTATCTCCATTTGCTTTCTCAAAGTCTCAGGATGGAACTAAGCACAAATGTCAAAGCTGGCCCCAGATCCAGAATCTGAAGTTGTTCAGGTCATGTCCACGGTTTGCTGAGCTACAGTCCGTTTAGTCATCTACTTTCCCTAGCTTAAGTAGCTGCAAAGTGAAACAAAAATCTAATCAAGTTACCAATTTGCCATGGCCAAGAGCATTGCCTGCTAAGATAGTCCAAGGGGCATCACCCCTTTTATTAATAACAAGTTACTTTGCAGAGAGAAGGAGCGAGATCTAACAAGCCATTTTCCAGTCACACTGATTGCTTTAGTTTGAATGTTGCTTCCCTTTCCCCTCCCTTCTTCTACGTCCTTTGAGGCAGGAACTCTATCTTCCTATGTGTTTGTACAGCACTTAGTACATTTTGGGTGCTACTGTGGTATAAATAATATTATAAACAGGGCTGCTAGCAGACATTGATTTGCAATATGAGGGGGAAATCCCCCCCTATGATGCAGAGGGGTGATATGATAGAAAGAAGTCATGGGGCCTCTACAGCTTTCCATCAGTGCATCCTCACAATAGCCAGGCAGGAAACACAACCACCATAGCACTCTAAATAGCACTAAATGAAGGGTCCAGCTAGCAGAATGACCAGCTCCCTATAGTCCTTAGAGAGTGTGGTTTGCTAGTTTGGGCTCTGATCAATTAAGCCCACACACTGCCCCACTGCAGTTGTTGTGATACGGAGCACTCACTTCCTGGGAGGGGGCACAGCTGCTGTTGTCCGGCATGTTCCTTTTGGGCCCTACGCAGAGTCCCCTCCCTCACACTGGCAGGATGATTTGGGGACTTCCGTCACAACTAGCACTGCTCCGCTGTGCAGCCACATTGCATAAAGAGTAGTATTTACCCTTAGAGCGGTATAGACAGGGGGAAGAGCTCTTGATTGTGAAGTAAATGCCAGTCAGATCAGCTGACCTGAATAATTCTGCAGCACACTGGTGTACCTGCGATCTTAAAACCATGTCTTTATTTACAGGGACTCAGAGAGGGTGTATTTTCAGTTAATGGAATCACACTGCAGACCTTTTCTCTACTTGGATTTTGGCATAAAGTTGGGTACAGCAAAAGAAAAAGCTGAGGGTACAGAAATTTGTTTCTACTATTGTAGTGCCCTGGGGAGAGGTTAGAAAAATATTTGATGTCTCTAAAATCATTTGAAACAGTTCATTACAGTGCAACACTTGACATTCTACTTACATTTAACACCTTTAAACACATTTTTCACTGGATTTGCTTGTGTGCACATTTTTAATTACTTGCCTCTTGGCTTGCTGGTTATGGGCAACATTGTTCGTGCTAGACCTGGGCCTCATCCAGCATTTTCTGAGCACTTCAGTGGGAGTTTAGAGTGCTCAGAGAACGTAAGGATCAAGCCCACTGTGCATGTCATCATAGGAACAGAGCAATTAATATTCTTGCACATGCTGTAAACCAAAAGTCATAGGCTAAATTAATTCTTGGGTGTAACTCCATTGGAACTACACCAGGAATTCATTTGGACATGTACATCTCCCCTCATTATGCCATAGGCTCCCCTTTTGGTACTAGGGTGACCAGATGTCCCAATTTTATAGGGACAGGTCCCATTTTGGGGGCTTTTTCTTATATAGGCACCTATTATCCCCCACCCCCTGTCCCGATTTTTCATACTTGCCCTCTGGTCACCCTATTTGGTACATTCAGAGAGCTGTCAGTGTTCTATATACACTTGCTGCCAAAAGCACTCCTTTACAGAAGCATTTTACCATACATCCTGCAGAAAATATTTCTGCAGTGCTGTAATATGTAAAATATATGAAACACTCAATCTAGAAACAGTGGGATCTATCAAAGTCGGATCAGACAGTGACTTGTTCATTCTGCAACACATGTGTGAGCCATTGCTTTAACACGGCACAGCACAAGTCACTTTCAACTCTGTCAGCGTACCAAAAAGAACAGACAAATGCAGTACCGGGGCTGAAGCTGAAAGGATTGGCTACACTGGATTTCATTTACTTGCACATCTGACAAAATGAATTCTAGGCCAGCTGGAATTGCCGGGGAAGCAAGCTGTGTAACTTCAGGGGGGATGATGCTACTATCCCGAGAGACATTTTGGGTGGTAGTTTTATACGAGCTCCAGATCTGCCCTTTATTTAAATGAAAACGGCCTAATATTTTTCTTGCTGTTAACAATTTGTACATGTTTATTTTTACTCTTCATCTTTTACTGTGCCCCAGTACTTTTTATTCCACCAGTGATGCCAGTTTTGATGTCCTATTCACCTTGTTCTCCCATTCCTTTCTCTATGCTTCTCCATTCCCTTGTTGCATGCTCTACCTGGTTCTTCATTTCTTCTTCCCTGCCACCCACTACACAGGGAATGCCTTGCCCATCCCAGTTCACTAAACTTCCTCCCTGTCCTCACTGAAGTCCCTCCTTCGAGATTCCCAGCACATCCTGTCTTACAGAATCATAGACATGCAGGGTTGGAAGGGATCTCAGGAGATCATCGAGTCCAGCCCCTTGCACTGCGGCAGGTCCAAGGAAACCTAGACCATCCCTGACAGGTGTTTGTCCAACCTCTTCTTAACAGCTTCCAGTCATGGGGATTCCACAACCTCCCTTGGAAGCCTGTTCCCAGAGCTTAACTCTCCTTATCGTTAGAAAGGATTCCCTAAGATATAAACTAAAATTCTCTTGCTGATGATTAAGCCCATTAGTTCTTCTCCTACTGTCAGTGGACATGGGGAATAATTGATGGCCTTCTTCTGTACAACAGCCTGTAAGATATTTGAAGACTGTTATCAGGTCCCTCCTCAGCCTTCTTTTCTCAAAACTAACGTGCCCTAGTTTTTTAACCTTTCCTCATAGAGCTGTTTTTTAACCCTTTTATCATTTTTTGTCATTTTCTTCTGGACTCTCTCCAAATCTGTCCACATCTTTCTTAAAGTGCAGCACCTGGAACCGTACAATGCTCCAGCTGAGGCCTGACCAGTGCCAAGTAGAGTAGGACACTTATCTCCCACCTCGTACACACAGCACTCCTGTTAATACAGCGGTGAAGGGGTACACTCGCTGCAGGTGCACCTCCTTATGGCCAGGTGGGGTGTAGTGGCTCTCTCCCTGTATGGTGCCCCCTGCTGACGGTTGCTCCAGCATTGCAGTGGGCTCTTCTTCCTGCATGTTTTAGTCCACCCCTTCTGGAGTATCAGAGAGTCCAACCAAGCTATGACCTTACCGCAGATCTTTTGTCTGTCTCTGGGCTCTGTGGTCCTTACACCTCTTAGCTCAGGGGGTTTCACCCCATCTTCCTTAGTGGCTGGTAGGAGAATTCCAGCCCTCCCTCTACTCTGGGTTCCAGCCAAGGGACCCTGTAGCTGGCAGCCAAGGTCTGCTCTCTCAGGCTCCTTGCTGCCTCCACGGACTGCTTCCTACCTCTTCTGTCCCCCAGAGATTGACTGCAGACTCTCTACCAGCAGCTCCCTTGCTTTGTCTTTGTTTGGTTTTTGGCACAGTGGCCTCATCCCACAAGGCTACGACTACCACTTCCTTCATTCAATTTTTAGCCCTCCCACTTTTCTTTTTTTTTTAAATAGCCTTTCACTCACTTTAGTATCCTTAAGGAAAGCCCCCCTTTCTGCTACAACCCTCCTGGCTTTATAATCACCATCCAGCCATTCCCCAGCTGGGCCTCATTATCAATCAAACCCAGCTTTCTCTCAGGACCATGTTAACCCCTTCCAGGCCAGTGTGGGGTAGACATCCTATAACAATACCCCTTAATGATATTAGTCTTTTTAGCAACCACTTCATATTATTGATTCATATTTCTTTTGTGATTCACTGTAACCCACAGATTTTTTTCAGAAGTGCTGCCGCCTAGCCAGTTATTCCCCATTCTGTAGTTGTGAATTTGATTTTTGCTTCCTAAGAGTAGTACTTTCCACTTGTTTTTATTGAATTTCATCTGGTTGATTTCAGACCAATTCATCTATTTGTCAAGCCCATTTTGAAATCTAATCCTGTCCTTCAAAGTGCATGCAACCCTGCCAGCTTGATGTTAGCCACAAGTTTTATAAGCAGACTTTCCGCTACATTTTTCAAGTCATTAATGAAAATACTGACCTGTACCAGACCCAGAACTGACCCCTGCAAGACCACAGATGAATGGTGCCTCCCCATACTGGGAGGGCCCACAATCTAAAGGGGAGGACATGTGATCACCCCACATGTCCTCTGTCCTGTGACAGCCCCACCGACCTCTGCCCAGTCTGGGGACGCCATGCTCTCCCCGTTCTCTCTCTCCCTGTGCCTGCCCCCCGCACATTTGGCCACTCTCCCTAGTGGGATGGAGCCACCTCTGCCTGAGAGAGCCTGGCTGGGAGGCAGCAGCAGCCCGCAGCCTGAATGGGCTGTCAGGGACAGGGGCCAAGTATGCAGGGGACTCGGCCCCTGTCCCCAGCAGCAGGGCCTGGGTCGGGGCTGGCCTTCTGCAGCCCCAGCTGCTGGGGACAGGGGCTGGGTAAGCCAGATCCCCCCCCCCCCATTTCTGGCTCACTCATCCCCTGTTCCTAGCAGCCAAGCCCGTTCAGGGAGCGGGCTGCCGCTGCTTCCCAGCCAGGCTCTCTCAGGCAGAAGCAGTTCTGTCCCACTACCCACCCTGCTGCCAAGGAGAGTGGCGGAACGTGCCAAGGGGGAGGCACAGAGGGAGAAGGACAGAGCGCCTCTCTCTTTCCCGCCCCTGGCAGGCCAATTGGGGGGGGGGGGGGATTTGACCTTCCATGACCTCCAAATGTCACCTCTGCCTTGAGAAAGCCACTTCACCTCTCTGTGTTCCCCCTCACATCCTTTTTTAAAATCTATATAAAGTATAAACTCTTGTACTCTCTCTTACTCTGTGTTTGTACAGCACCTAGCACAATGGGGCCTGATCTCCACTGGGAACCTAAACACTGCTGCAATACAAGTTGTAAATAATGCAGATTTTTTTTTAAATGAACCTGGAGAGACCAACTTATTTCTTTACAACTCAGCCAGGCACCTGACAAGAAAAAAAATGGGGAAGAGGCTCATTTACATCTGTTGTCTGCACCCACAGCTCGTGTGTTTTGAGAAAAATGATGCTGCTTGTTACATCACTCTGAAATAAATGTTCAGCTACATTTTGGAGAATGTCTAGAAGTTGGTAGAAACCACTGTGTGGGAATGAAACTGGACTACATTGAAGGCTTTCTATGTATGGCCTCTTTCCACTTTCTCTTTCAGACTCTCTATGTTAAAGAGAAACCAGCCTGGTCAAGTTCTTTAGGACCACTACTACTTTAGGTAAAAAAGTGGCTAGAGAGACATCCTTTAATTTCCCCAAATATGGGCGAGTTACCCGTAAATCTGCTAGAAGAGAACATCTAAATGGATTCTTAGTCTTGTGCTTCAAGTCTACATTTTGCTGGAACTCTGCAAGCCTGTGAAGCATTCTGATCCTTAGAAGTACCTGTAGGTGCCTTATACACAGACCAACAACTAGAATCTTAGACCCACCTCAAACATTCAGTTTCTGTTGTTATAATGCAGAGGCAGTGACTAGCTTTTCTTGAGAAAACTATGCAGAGATAAACAAATGCGTATTCGTTACAGGAAAAATAAATACACAAAGAGAATTCTCTCAATTCAGATGGGGCTCTGCCTTCTGAAAAGCAGCAGCTCAGGCCTCCACAAACTGCTACAACTCTATGCGTCAAACTTGGCTTGAAGGGACTACTTCTAGGGGCAAGAGGCTTGTTAATCTTAATAACTCTGCTGGGACTGCTAATAAGAGTGTCAGCTATCAGATGTGGACAACTGTTAACCAGGAATTGACTGAGTCAATAAGCTACTAAACAGCCATCAGCAACAACTTTCAGTTAGTATCAGTCTGGGTTGGATTTGACTATATTCATCTGTTGTCTTTTGTCTTCTACTTAGGGTATGTCTACACTACGAAATTAGGTTGATTTTATAGAAGTTGCTTTTTAGAAATCGATTTTATACAGTCGGTTGCGTGTGTCCACACTAAGCGCATTAAGTCGGCAGAGTGCGTCCTCACTACTGTGGCTAGCATCAACTTACGGAGCGGTGCACAGTGGGTAGCTATCCCATAGTTCCCAGTCTCCACCACCAATTGGAATTCTGGGTTACGCTCCCAATGCCTGATGGGGCAAAAACATTGTCGCAGGTGGTTTTGGGTACATGTTGTCAGTCGCCCCTCCCTCCGTGCAAGCAATGGCAGACAATCGTTTCACGCCTTTTTTCCTGGGTTATCCATGCAGACGCCATACCATGGCAAGCATGGAGCCCACTCAGCTCACCGTCACTGCTGTTGTTGCATCAGAGAGGCTTTGAAAACCAGTTTCATGACTTGTCAGGCTTTGGTGTGACAGTTGTGCATGTTTCTCCTTGATGCAAACCTGCCCCCTTTGTTGATTTAAATTCCCTGTAAGCCAACCACCCTCCCCCTTTCGAAATAAAGTAACTATTGTTTTGAAACCATGCATTCTTTCTTTATTAATAAGAAAAAAATATGAGATAATGGACAAGGTAGCCTGGGTGGGGTGGGATGGGGGAAGAGGGAAGGACAAGGCCACATTGTTTATTGTAGCCACACTGAAAATCAAACTGTTTGAATGACAGTCTTCTATTGCTTGGGCCATCCTCTGCAGTGGAGTGGCTGGGTGCCCGGAGCCTCCCCACCTCTGCCCCGCATTCTTAGGCATCTGGGTGAGGAGGCTATGGAACATGGGGAGGAGTGTAGGCAGTTATACAGTGGATGCAGTGGGGGTCTGTGGTCTTGTTGACTTTCCTGCAGCTCCAACAGACACTTCATCATGTCCTTTTGCTCCCCTATTAGCCTCAGCATTGTGTCCTGCCTCCGCTCTTCGCGTTCACTTAATTCTTTCCTGGCCCCTGCCACTGAATTAAGCTGTGCCCTATCACTGCGGGAGGACTGCATGAGCTCGGAAAACATGTCATCGCGAGTGCCTTTTTTTTCACCTTCTAATCTGCGATAATCTCAGGGACGGAGATGATGGGGGGGATGTAGAAACATTCTACGCTCTACAATTTTGGAGGGACTGCATGGTCACCTGTGCTGCTGAGTACGTCACACTGACCAAACAAGAAATGAAATTCAAAAGTTCCTGGGGCTTTTCCTGTGTACCTGGCTAGTGCATCGAAGTTCAAAGTGCTGTCCAGAGCGGTCACAATGGAGCACTCTGGGACAGCTCCTAGAGTCCAATACCATCGATTTGCATCCGCACTGCCCCAAATTTGACCTAACAAAGTCAATTTTAGCGCTACTCCCCTCACCGGGGAAGAGTACAGAAGTCAATTTTAAGTGCCCTTTAGGTCAACAGAATGGGGTTGGTTGTGTGGACGCATTCATTTTTAAATCAACCTAACGTAGCTAAATTCGACCTAACCCCATAGTGTAGACCAGGCCTTGTAAACTCCATGGGACAGGGACCACCTTTTAGGTCTGTGTTTGTACAGCACCTTGTGTAATAGTCTACTATTCCATGACTAGGGCTTCTACATACAACAGAAACACTAATAAATAATTAACAAATAAACAAAATACTGTTTTCAGTCTCCTCCTCAAATAGGCTAGCTCAGGGAAGACTTGTGCAAGGTATCACACACAGAAAGCACAGGGCAGAGCTGGGTGACAAAACATACTGTTCTGACATCATATCCCTGCTCACACCATCTTTTTAAAAAGTACACATCTTTGTTATGCAACAACCTATCCTACTGGAGATTCCTATGCTTCAGGGAGGAGGAAATCAAGGGCCAAGCCTTGGAGTCAATGGGAATTGCAGATACTCAGCAACACTCAAGATCTGGCTCAGGGTGCATCAAAACAGTGACATACCCAGTCTTCCTTGAGATAGCCCAGCCTGACCTCCGCAGTGTCCAGAAAGTCATGTTGGCTTACTCATGAAATGGCATCCGTGCCAGTCTTGGAGGTGCCAGTGAAATCCAGTGATTATAGCAAGTCTTCTAGGAGTGAATAGGTATAAGAACCAAAAGGCATCATTAGAAACTATTGTAAAAACCAAGAAGATTTAATATTGGGAGTGAAATCCTTTCTAAAGAAAGTTTTTTTAAAAAAAGGATGTCATTCTTTATTAAATTCCACTGCCTGATTTAAATCTTTTCTAGAATTTAACAGAGTGTTATATCCTACCTATGGAATTCTGTAGAAAGGTTATTGCTTGCAATTACTTTCTGTAGGCCTAACCCATTTTTCCTTTGTTTGGTCAAACAACAGTTATGATGGAATTACTATGGGGAAGTGATGTTTGTGACAGTCTGTATTGCTATGTTCGCCCTTTTTGCAAAACTAGGATAAACGTTGTACAAAGTATGTTGTGTGAGGTATCATTTGAAAACTCATAATTTTCTGATCATTATTGTCCTGGTAAAATATGTGTTGCAACATTGTATGTAAAGTTATAAGATTCTACTATATAACATTACTGAGACATGTTCCAGGTTTAGAAAAGCAGGCACAAACCAGTTCCTCAGAGACAAAAGGCAAAACTGACGCCTCAGCCAGATGTCAACAAAATCAAATGGACTATCACCTGGTTAAGTGGCCATTCCTTGGCAGGAAAAAGGGTGTGAGCAAGAAATGTACATTTTGGCAAAGAAACAGCTGAAGGTTCCCGTCCCAATAGACTTTCTGACTCCTGAACCTCAACTGGAGATAATTTTCAAAGAGAACTATAAGAAAGGGAAAAGACAGCTCAAAATACTCCTCCCTTTCTCTCTGCCCATGGCATCAACAACACCTGAAGGACAAGGAAATTATACTGAACTGGGGGCTGGGTCCTGGCTGAAAGGAATCCAGACAGTGAGACTGCCAATGAAGCATGTGGTGAGCGAAACCCTTTCCTTTAAATTAAGTCAGCTTGCTAAATTAGGTGCTAATTGCATTTTACCTTTTATTTTCTTATAATCAATTCTAACCTTTATGCCTCATTACTTGTAATCACTTAAAATCTTTCTGTAGTTTATAAACTTGGTTTTTTGTTTGAGCTAAACCAGTGTATTTGGATGAAAGTGTTTGGGCAACTCCATTTGAGTTAACAAGATTTGTGCACATCATTTTCTATTAATGAGATGATGGACTTTATACGAGCCTGTATTGTCCAGGACAGAGCTGGGCAGTACAAGATGCACATTTCTGGGGGAAAGTCTGAGACTGGGAGTTTGCTGGTGTTGCCCTACAAAGTATTACTCATTTGAGAAAGCTGGGAGTGATTTACATGCTGGAGGCTGTGTGAGAGCTGACCACGAGTGGTTGCTTTTACAGCGAAGAAGTGTAAGAGGACCCCAAACTGGAGACTTGAGGGGACCCAACTGTCCATGTGTCCAGATTATCGCCTGGGTAATGACACAGTGACCACACAAATGATTCATTTTAGGATGCTTTGTGTCTCTCACTAGCAAAAAGCAGATTGCGGGGGAGGAAGAGGGGGAGGAAGTAATACCGCTGGTGAGTATCACATTTCTTCATTAGAATTTAACAAACAGAATAAATGACAAGTTCAGCATGATGACTGGACACACACTGGACATTTTTTCTTGTCATGAGGCTCTCGATACTATCACCGGTTATTAATATTATTTTCAGGTGCTTTCTTCATCTAGTGTAGTTTAAGAATTCATTACCATTTTGGAATGGGTCTCTAATCTCACATCAGCAGGACATGGCCTTCTGCTTCTGCACACAAGGAAAACCTTTGTCTATTATTTCTTTGTTCCTTGGTCAGAATGAGTGCACTTAGGGAAAGGTAATCAGAATATTCCTAGATGCCTTAAATACTTTAACATGGCTTTGCTCTTTATGGTTGAAGAACAAGGAAAACAGAGAGACGCAGAAAGGGACAGTGCATATTATGAAAGAGGCATATTAAGAACGGTTTTCTTTGCTTCTAGATTGCATCAGGAAATCAATCCCCAAAGTGATCATTGAGTGTGACAATGGAAGTAGGTGTATATATATATATATATATATATATATATATATATATATGAATGGAATGGCAGCTGGTGGCCTTGTACAGAAGCAGGTGCTTTCAAACAGTCTCCAGATGGCACTTATGCACCCTCTGCCAAACAGTATGTTTTATCAATTGCACCAAAGAAAGTGAACCTGTCATCATTCAAGTCACTCATACAGGGTTTCCTTTCACTGTCCTGGAATCATATGACTCCATTTCAGATAGGCAACAGTAAGAAAGCCACCATGCAAAGAGCAACTGATTTCTATCTGTCACAGTGGAATGGTTTGAACTCCTTTACTTCAGTTCCCTTGAAATGGTGGCACAGTGAGCGAATGGAAGAGCTGGCAGTCCATTCAGAGTAACGTGAAAGGTAATTTGCTGTATCTTCCCACTCAGATAAGAATAAAAGAATGGCATACTGAATCAGACCAATGGTCCATCTAGCCCAGTATCCTGTCTTATGATAGTGGCCAGATACTTCAGAGGAAGAAACAGGGCAATTATCAAGATAAGGATAAAAGATGAAATTCAGTCTTGGCATAAGTGCATACATCTTCTATTGATTTAAATAAGTGCATGCAGTTTGGGGAGAGGTGAGAGTGAGTGAATATATGAGTGAGTGCTTCTGAGGAGTTTGGAGATAGCATCTGAATAATGGGGGGGGGCATGGATCAGCATTCATGTCGTGCTCCCCGTCAGTGCCCGGCCCAGGCTGGGGAAGCTAATGATCTAAGCAGCAGACCAAATTCCAGGATGAATCTTGGTCATGTGCCAGCTGAGGCACATCGTATAGATGGTATGAAGAAAAAGAAGAAGAAGTAATGAAGTGTAGAGAGGTAGTGAATGTGAGTGATGGTGCTTTCTGGTTTGTGAGGAAAAAAAGAGGGTAGGATTGATGGGAGACTTGAGAGAACAGGAAAGATGGGAAACATATACTACAAAATCACTAAGTATTCAAAACCATTTCACCCACTAGCCATGCTATCTCTTAAGCAAAAGGAAGATATTAGTGCACAGATCAAAACTAGTAAGTAGGTAAAATGTTTCTTGAATTACGTGGTGGTACTCTGTACCTCAAAGCAGCACCCTGGAACCTCCATATTCACCCCATCATATAATTATGATATATTTCGTAAAAGGCATGACATGTAAGATATCATATGAAAGGCTATGATCTGCTGAAACTCATTGTTCTGTCAAAATATGTATATCATCAGTGTGTAGGAAGTTATGAGATTTTGCTGTATGGTTGTTACTGAATATGCTGTAAGCTTGTGAGTTGTCTACTGCCAGTTCTCCAGTGACAATAAAGGAGGTGATCCACTCCCAAGAGGGTGTTAAATGACCATTAATCAGCAGAGGAGTTGTAAACAAGGGGTTTACAAGGCTGTAAGAGAGCTATGCAAGCATCAAATAGTGAGGGATTGCTCAACTCTGTGACTCAGCAAAGCCCACCAGGACATGTCTGGACTACTGTTTTCCAGGCACCTGGACTAAGGATATAAAATAGCGGACAGTGGCATCATGCTTTTACCTTTCTCCTCCCTCACCTATGCTGGAAGCAACAAGAATGCTGGGAAGACAAAGACTTGAATTGAGGAGACAAGTCCCAGGATTAAAGGGGAAGCCTGTGTATTAAGAACTATAACCTGCAACATCCAGTGCAGTGAGAAAAACTGCTTGATCCGAATACTGCCTAGCCTAATAAGGTTTAAGATTTAAACTTTGCACTTACCTTTTATTTTCTTTGGTAACTATCTCTGACCTTTTGTGCCTACCACTTATAATCACTTAAAATCTATCTTTCTGTAGTTAATAAATCTGTTTTATATTTTACCTCAAACAGTGTGTTTTGGTTGAAGTGCTTGGGAAATCTCAGCTCAGTTTACAAAGGCTGGTGTGTGTCCTTTCCACATTGAGGGAGGAGCAGACTGGGTAAAAAACGTACATGGGTCAGGATTGACACGTGCAAGACGGTACAGTTCTGGGGTGCAAGGCTGGGGGTTTGGGAGATTTGCTGGTGCCTTTCTCTGAGTGATTCATGAGTGGCTCAGGGAGCATGCTTGCAATTTAGCTGAGTGTGGGGCTCCACATGCTATTGTGCTGAGTGATACCAGTGCCTGGAGGGGTTTGCTGCTTGTCACTATATAAACATTGTGAGAGAAAACCCAGACTGGACAATCCCAGTCCCAGGTTGTACCCTGGGGATCCCATCACATACACAAAAAAGGGGTTTTGTTTTATTTTCTTACTGAAACACTATACAATCTTGTAGAAAATAAGAAACTCATTAACCAAATGGCCAAGACTACATGGCTTAGAAGAACAGTGATAGGCTTTGTAATGTGTATAGTGAAGGTCATGGGATAATATCTTGAATGTCTCTGGTGACAGTACTAATCATGATACATTATTAGTGATCATTTATTTGGATTGGATAACATGAAAATTTCCAGTGGACCCAAACTTGGTAAGAGCTCCATTGTACTGGGTTCTGTACAAACACATGGTAGGATGAGGTTCCAGAGAGCTTACAATCTAAATAGACAAGATAGACAAAAGGTTGGCTCAGAGCGAAAGACAAACAAGGAACTCTGGTGAAAGAAGTGGCATCAGTTAACAGAATTTATCTAGGACGAAGGTTAGGAATTGTGAGGAGTGGAAGAGGGAGAGGTTGAGAGCAAAAAGGCAGGAGCAAGGGTGCAGTATATGATAGCTACAGGAAGCGGGAAGAGAGAGGAAAGACTGAGTGTGTTGCTTAAAGGAAAAGAATAAGTGAAGGAGGGGGAGAGAAGGGAGCAGCTGGAAGTGGCAGGAGGGGAGAAGCCTGATGCCCAACCCTTGTTTCATTGGGGATGATTTGGTGGAGAAGGGGACAGGATGACGGCTGCAGAAATGGAGTCAGGAATGGAGAGATCCAGGTTTCAGTGAAAGCCAGCAGATGGAGAGAGAGAGAGACATGAAAAGGCTGCGAATGGAGATGGACCCAGCATTCCAGAGGGAGGAAGAGAAGAGGAGGGGGATGGGATTGATGATGTGAAGGGAAAAGCTATTGGGACAGAGGTGGAAAGGAGGGGGATGGAGAGAGGGCCAGGACTGGACGAGATAACACCCAAGGATAGTAGGATAGATATTTGAGGGTTGAGTTGGGTCAGGGGAGGAGGGGTGAGAGGGAAAAGAAGGTGCTCAGATACCAATGTGGTGGGAATAATATAAAAATAATTGAATAGAGTAGGCAGAGTAGAGGGACCAATGAATGAGGGAAGAATAAAAAAGCTGGTGGGGAGGGAGAAGAGGAAGGAGTCAGTGATAGAAATGTTCTGTGATGAGCACAGTGGAAGGGTACTGGCAAACTGTTATCCAAATAGTACCAGAAAAACAGGAAATTAAAAAAAGGAAAAAGAAAGAAAAAAAAAAGACAGTGAATACAGCAACAAACCAGCGAATGATTGTAAAGCAATTTAAATAATAGGTTAAAACAGGCAAATGGTTATCTAAGTAGCCAGAAAAAGCATATTAATCTTAAAAGCACAGAAGCACATTAAAGACTGTTTCTCAGCAGGAACCATAGGAAAATAGGCCAGTTTTGTTTTAATGAACCAGCCCCAGGGAGCCTTTCATAAAATATAAAATAGAAATGTTGTAAGAGTATCTAAAATAAAAATTTACACAGGGTATGGTGCCTTTTATTTGCAAATGACCTAAATGATTATGTGCAATATTTGGCCATCTCCATAGTAAGTGCTGCATTATGGTTATAGGAACATGATGCCTTTGTATGGGAGGAAAAATTCTCTGAATGCAATTAAAAATTCATGTAACATGTCCTAAAAATATCCCCCCACCACCCCAAAACCTCTTTGCCAAACAAAACAGGAGAAGATATTTGCCTTTGACAGGAATATTGACCTAGACAATGTTCCTTCTCTTTCCCTCGCCTTTTTGATTTTTTTCCAACCATCTCCACAAGACTCATTCTTTCTGGTGATTACAATGGAGAGAAGGAAAGGTGTTTTCGGGGCAGGAGGAGGTAGGGGCATAGCACACCCCAGAACCCAAATGTTGTTAACTATGGTGTGATTCTCATTTACACGAGGCCCCTTTACACCACTCTGGCAGCATTAAGGGGCCTTAAGAGTGTAAACATATTTATGCTCACTTTAAGGTCCCTTTAAAACTGCCAGAGGAGTGTAAAGGGGCCTTAGTGTAAATGAGAATCAGAGTCATAGAGTTTAGTATTGAAATTCTTTCAGAGTATCCAGAATTTCTTCGATAATGCCTCACTTACATGGATATGGTGGAAGTCAAACTTAAAACATTTCTTCCTTTTTAAAAGATTGTATCCATCTGAAAGAGATGCTTAAAATGGGGAATGCCACTAGAACCAGTGATAGGTGTCCAAATTCACCAGTCCAGTATCTGCCTTGTACTGCTGCGGTGATGCAAAGCACCTGAAACCCTGGCTTAAAAATTAAGACCAGTAAATCTGGTCACTCAAATGCACCCACTGTAGCTGTGCTGTGAAAGCTAATTCAAACCACCTGGAGTCTCCCTACACTGGACATTGTTCGCCTCTTAAATCTGTTTTACACTGGTGTGTCTATTGATTTCAATGGATTTATTCTCAGTTTACATCATTGCAAGAGGAGTGCAGTATAAAGAGTATCATAAAGCTCTACTATTATTCCCTGTAGGAGATATGTTCCCATCAGAACAGCAACCGGATACCCAAATACTCAGTAAGAAACCAGGTTAAATTGTGAAATATAGAATGCTATGCCTCTGAATTTGAAGGAAGTGAATTTTGTGGCTAACTAGTGACCCCAATGATTGGTTAAGAAAGAGGATTGATGCATATTGGAGTAACATCCAGTCCTCAGTCAGGAGAAAGGAAGGCCATGATGAGTGAGCTGGATGTCTGAAAGAAAAACATTTGGTATCTCCTTATATATGGATAACAGCTCCCATATTGCTAAAATTGTGATTCCAGTAAGTAAGCGTCCAGTTTGGGTTTTGCTTTGGTACATGTTTCCTCAGTAAAATAACTTTGCTTAATAACTGTTAAATATTATATTGTGTTACTGCTATGGTGGCAGGGCTAGTTGCACCTCCGTCCCCTTTCATTTCTTGTCTCTCTGAGTACACCCCTTCAGGTTTTAGGCTTTGGGTCTTTACCCGTCCTGAGGTGGAAATTCTCCTACCCTTAGACTATGATGTGCATCCACATAAAAGGGCACTCACCTCTTAGGCACTTTGAGAGGTTGGGTGTGGTACCTTCTCTTGACCCTGTTGCCCCCAGGAGGCTGCCGGCCAACCGTAGCAGGTCTTCAGTGACGTGATACTCCAACCAAGCCATAAAGTTTGAATTAACCCTTTCTGGGGTATTAAAGAGTCCAATAAAAAGACAATCTATTTGCCCTCAGTAGGGTCTTCAGCCCCAGCCTTAACCATTTTAATGCAGCCATTTGTTCAGGCTCCAAAATAAGCCCTATCCCCTTCTTGGTGTTTACGTCACTTTACCTGTGGTCAATAGGGGAACCCAGTCCATGCACTATTTCAGGTTCCAACCAAGGGACCTTTTAAACAGCAGCTACGTATTACTCAACTGCAGTTCTCTGCAGCTATTTCCTTGGGCCTCTTCCTACCAGACTCTTATCTCCAGCCCTATCTCAGGAACAATGTATGCAGGTCCTTCTCTCTCTGCAATCCCAGCTATGTAAATTCAGCCAGCCATAAACTGTGTCTAAATGTTGGGCACCTTTGGCCAGGGAGAAGCACCCTTCTTCTCCTCTCTGATCCCAGCCAGGAACTAAACTCCTAAGGCCAGGCAGCTCCTTTTATCTGGCCCAGCTCCTCTAGCCTCTCTAGCCCTTGCAGGACCAGGTCTCTGTGGTTTCCCAAAATGGCTGCTCCAGAGAGTCCTCTTTAAGCAATCAGGGAGGACTCATATTCTCTGCTAATTTCCTCTCAACTCATTACTTCTTGGGGTGGAGCAGTAGGCCTGTAGGGTCCCTAGTAGGGAGCTGCAAAGGCAGAATGCACCCCATCACAATCCACTGTTCTTAACCTGGAGTTCCAACTGAGTTGTGATTTTTCCCTTGGGAAGTCTGTGCCAAGAGGTATACAGTGAAAGAACAGCCTTCTTAAAACAAACTGTTGTTTATTTAGCTGTAGGAACAAACGGTTAGCGAAAAAAGGACTTCAAAACAAACTAGAAGCATGTCTGTCTTGCCTAGAGTTCGACCATATCAATATGGTGACCTGTGCAGGCCTATCTTCTCCAGCCACCTCCAGCAGATTCCTGTGTCGAAGTCTCATTTCCCCCCCTCTCCCATTGACTCCCTCTCCTGCTGTGACAGTGTTCTTTAAACCCTGATATGGTTCTTTGTTGTCCTGTGTTTGGGGGATCTGCTCATAACCAGTTTTTTAGGTAGGTCGGAGACAGAGGCAGAATCAAAGCTAACAGTTCTGGCATTGTCCCATAAGAACTCAAAGTGTTTGCTGATATGTGGCTATCTTGAGCCATTCTTCTCCTTCCTGCCTGTATTTCAGACAGATCTCTAATGAGTTAAACCAGTATATTCCTACCGTAAACATCCGAATAACCAGATCAACATACAGTGTCAATATATAATCACAGGGCAGCTCCAAATCCATCACAATCACATTTCAATATTGTTTTTGTAGTGAAATGTCTAGTCATGAAATAATTTGTTTAAATATTAAAGCTTCTTACATTTTATTTATTTGGATTTCTAAGGACAGACAAAAAAGGGGCCTACTCTGAGTTCTAGGGGCTCTGCATGTCTATTTTAAAATACAGTCAATAAAACCTATAGACAAAAGCCAGCAGTAACCCCAACCATGCAGCGGTAAGTAACCTAACCTTACAGCAAAGGAGAAATGAGGAAGCAGGCCCACTCCTAACTAGTGACCCTCAAGCAACAAACCTTTCCCTGATCCTAAAATATCAGCTTTACCACGTGCCCAGAAGATCAAGAAATATTTGCTCTCTTAGACCAAGGGAAGAAGGTCCCAAATCAGTGGGTTTTCACAGAGAAAGCTGTCAGCAGGCCCTTCATCTTTCCTTATTATTTTTTATTTATTAGCAGATCTAATACATTGCTACAAAATCATTTTTATAAATCTAACTTTACAATTCCACCAATAATAGTCTTGGTGCCTATACAAGTTCCAAAATACAAACTGGCCTTCAGAAATCTGTAATACTAAGGTGATGGCCAACTAGTAAGGTCCTAGTTTAACCCTTTCTCCTATCCTTAGTATTCAAAGAAAGTTCTCCGATTGTGTGGTGAGCGATGATTATTTCCCGGGAGATTCCAGGTTCTAGGTAAGTATCCATTTTCCTTTGACATTTTCTAAACAAGGCATTTCAATTTTTTTATTTGAAATGACTTTTCATTTTGAAATTTTCTTCAATTTTCTTCAATTCAAAATATTTAAAAATGCTCAACATTTAAATGGAATGTTTTGTTTTGGGTTGAATGAAACTTTTCATATGGCCCCCCAAAATTTCTTTTTATTTTTCAATTTGCCAGAAATATCATTTTCAGTTTGACCCAAATTATTTTTTTAAATTTTTCAACAAATTGAATTCACAGAGCTCTAAACATTAATGTCTGGTAGCACCACTTCCCCTTTGGTCAACGTCGCTGTAGAGCGGCCTGTTTGACACTTGGCTTGCACCTTCTCTTTTCCAGTGTGGCAGCGCTAAATTGAATCCTCTCTGTCTGCTAATCTCAACTGTGGTAGTACGGAACAAGAAGAGAGGATAAAACTGAGTTCAGGCTGACGTAAGGTTTAGGAACCATCTTTGCTTCTTCTCTCTGGGTATGTCTACATTGCAAAGTTGTTGACAAAACTTTTATCTTTCATGGGTACTTAAAAAGCCCTCCCCACGAAAGACAATAGTTTTGCTGATGCAAGTGGCAGTGTGAACGTGGCTTTGTCGGCAGGAGTGCTCTCCTGCAACAAAGCTAATGCCGCTCGCGGGGCCGGAAGTATTTTGTCGGCAAAGGTGCCGACAAAGTATCGACAAAGAGCATTTACACATTCTGACTTCTAGCGACAAGGCTGTGTCCCTTGTCGCTAAAAGCTGCATGGTGTAGACAAGCCCAGAGTCTCCGTCACTTTTTTTGTCAGTCCATGGCTGGTGGGCCCTGTGTCTTAGAGCTCAGCTCTTAAAACAGCCTCCTGAAACCTTTCCCCTCTGTCCTCCAGTCCTGGGGGTTTTATTCTGTTTCCTTGAAGAGAGATGGGGGGAAATCTCTGGACTGTGGGTCATTAGGTGTGAATGTCCCAGCCCTGCAGGTTTCCATTGTCTCTTCTGGATCCTCCATTTACATGTGCAGACTTTATTCAGTTTGTTAATGACTCTGGTCTTCAACTAGGCTGGTATATGAATATACTACTTCATCCCTTCCCTTTATGCTCAGTACATAGCAATGTAAAGCACAGAGGGAAACTGAGGTATACATAAGAATCATAAAAACATTATCAAAATTCCCATGTTCCTCACAAAAGGCATGAATCTCTCACCAGAGAGTGAAGTTCTCATCAGAGAAAAAAGTCTGCTATCTCCTGGCATGATGAAAATGAAAAGTTGTCCTGGTTACTGCTGATAATTGACCATCAAACAATAATTGTGAATTAAAAAGGAATGAATCAATCTTTATATTATTTGTATCACATCTGTGTGTGCATTTGTTTTAAACAGCGAATCTTGTATGTCATAGTTATGTTACATAAAAACATCTATTGAGCCAATTAAACGTTTTTGGTTAAGTGAAAGGATGTAATATTCTTTCTGTGAAAACCAAGAAGCCTTTCCTGAGGATGGCATAATCCTTTCATGAACAAAATGTCAAAAAATGCAGCTGTTTTCATTGTACTGAATAGCAATTTTCACCCTGGATCACGTGTATAAGTATACCTCTACCCCGATATAAAGCGGCCCGATATAACACAAATTCATATATAACGCGGTAAAGCAGCATTCTGTGGGGGTGGGGCTGCGCGTTCCGGCGGATCAAAGCAAGTTCAATATAACACGGTTTCACCTATAACGCGGTAAGATGTTTTGGCTCCCGAGGTCAGCGTTATACCGGGGTAGGGGTGTACATGCAAATGTATTTTTCACTTGCAAATACTCACAAAGTGGTAGCTTTGCACAGCTCTCCTGAGTTCCTTTCCTCCATCCTCTCCATAGCAGCTGAAATAATAATCTTGTGGAACTAGGTATAATTAACACTTCATAAAGCTTATTTAAATGTGTTTCTTGCATCACCTTTAAGGACTGGAGGTATCTTTGCCTATAAGTAACGATTTTGTATTTTTTACCAAATACAGGGCTGTGCAAATATGTTTGTATGGTAGCTAATGGTCCAGTACTGCTTTTAGCTGGACTATGAGACCCTTTCTCATTATTATTGTATTCACCCACAAAAGGTGCCACAGGATTCTTTGCTGCTTCTACAGAGTATAAAGTTCCCAGTCTTACACAACACCCTCAAACTTAACCCTTGACCACGTAAGGCATCAGGATTGGGCCCCAAATCATTATGAGTCTGCTCCTGTTCTCACTGAATTTAAAGGGAGCAGGATTATGCCCGGTAGGTTTGTTTTCACTGCCACTGCATCAACAGTAGAGACTGAGTCCTTTACATTTTATAGCTTTTTATTTTTAGCTTTACTATTGGGTTCCTTATTTTTCTACATGTTGTGCAAGACAAGGAAAGAAGTAACAGCCAAGAGCTGCTAATTCAGGAGCAGTTTGCAATTTCTAATTGTAAAACAGTCTGTCTTTTTTCCTGGCAATATTAGTGTTTTGTGATTTTACATATACGTGAAATATCTCATGCACATGCACAGAAACACATCTTGTTCCATGATCCACCTTCAAATTGAGATTTCCCATAAATGTGAAGTAAAACTGTTCCACACAAGTGAATAAAGCACAAACACAATTGCAGCAATGTGTTTCTTACATTTTTCTGGCAAATTATAGAGGTCTGCTTATCAAATTTATGATGTTCTGCTCCTGTAATAAATAATCTGTGAAACCATTAAAACTCTGTTTCTCATATGTCATTTACTATGGATAGACAGAACACATGTGCAAACATAATCTCCTTCACAAAGCCAGATACTGTATATAAAACTTCATGGCTTTCATTGTTATCTGTTTATAGTATTCACTGAACCCAGGGAATTAAACTGTTTGATACATATTTGAGGCCTTGAAAAACATTGGTTTTCTCCAAATAGGCACAGTTCAAATAAGTTATCCTTTAAACAGATTCATTTGAATTTTGACACAATACCTCTTCCCATCAGATCTTCACTTGGAGCCTACATACCTGCTAACTAACTCCTTGCCACAAAAGCAAACAAATGAAACAAAACCACACACACTAGATTTTTAATTTGCATAACATTATATACATTTACATAAAGTGCTCTCTGTTGGTGACGGAGTTCCAGCTTCTCCCAAAATGCCAAATAATTCTGTTCCCCTCCAGCCTCATATCTGCCCGTCCCCTACATACGTCAGTTAATTATGCACCTCTAGCACTCCTGTCACCTAACCAATTTTACATCATCTAGCTCTCATATCAACTGTGCACTCCCATAAATAAACAAGGCAGACAAAGGATGAAAAAACGAAGAACAGCGAGATTAATTGACTTTCCCAAGGTTACATTGGAAGCCCGTGGTAGAGCCAGCAATAGAAGCCAGATTGCTTGAGTCCCAGTGCAATCCACAAACCATAAGACCAACCATCCTCTCTGCAATGAATACTGATGCTTTTGCAAATATTCATTAATTCAACCAACAAGAATGTTGCTCTTTCTGCCAGCAAATACCATGTCTCACAGCAAAAAACTGCAAAATTGCACTCTGAACAAAAATTGGCCATTTTCTCCAAACCAAGTTGCTGTCTCTCTCATGAAAGTTGCACTTCATTGTCATGAAAAACATATCTTCTTCTCTTGACCACATTAAATTATGAATTTTCACTGGCGAGAATATTTTTACCCAGCTCTATTTTTGACCAAGGTAGGAAGAAAGTTCTGTGGTATAAAAGCCTTTTAAAATCATAATACTCACTAATCTCTTGCTACATCAATCCAACTATTTTCCTTGGAGGGAAACAAACATTCTTGCAAGTACAACAGATGACATATGAAATGATAAAAGTGCCCACTGGGTAAATGAAAGATCTCCTTTCTTTTCTGGAACATGCAGCTTTATAAGTCTAATGTGAAGCTCCGTACTATGCCAGATACATTTGGAAAATATCCCAAGTATAATTTTGAAACTCTGCCTATTTAAAAGTTTTGGCAACTTTAATAATTGCTTACAAAAGCTTCAGCAAAATTGCCATTTTCATGAGGCTTGCTCTGCCAGGAAGTGACAAAGGCAGCCTATGCCGTCAGTTTACATCCTCCTGTATTTAATTTAATAATGTGAGCCAAACTTATAGCAATCAATATTATTTTACCAGTCTAAAAATACGTAGTAGGTCACTCTTGGGGTAACTCTACTGAAAAGAGTTACACATAGTGTAAATCTGACCCAATGTCTTTGGCCATGAAAAAAGACAGGAAAAATCCATCTCCATATGCAATTAATGCAACTAGCTTATGGCAAAGCTTATGATTTTTCCACACATATATTACAGCTAACTGACAACTAAGTACAGTTGTGGAACATTGTGAAGATAGCTGGAATCAAATGTTTGGGATAAGACCAATTAATAAAGAGATCATCTGTGCTCATATCATGTTCCTGCTGAATGCCCCCATCATATAGTAGCTAAAACAAATCAAACCAGGGATTAAAAGATTCCTGTCCTTAGCATGCCAAGTAAACATAAAATTTTTCCCCATGTTTCCCCCATATGGATTTCTGATGCAAAGATGCCAATTATGGTGATGGCTTCTGTGTTGTGTGTCTATGCATTAAGAACTGAGGCCACTGAGGCTATGTCTACAACAGGGATAAAAAACCGGCGGCTGGCCAGGATCAGCTAACTTGGGCTCACAGGGCTTGGGATTCAGGGCTGAAAAAACACTTGGACTGAAGCCCAAGCTCTGGGACCCTATGAGGGTGGTGGGTCCCAGTGCTCAAACTGCAGCCCAGGCCCAAATGTTTACACAGAGATTTTTCAGATATGGAGCCTAAGCCCAAGTCCTGACCCGGGCCAGCCACAGCTGTAAGGGTCTTTTATCCCTGTGTAGATGTACCCTAAGTCACTTCTCATAGGCCCTGAACAGCAACCCTTTGATCACTGCCAACCTATAAACACATTGGCAACAGTGCCTAGAAGTAAAATACTTCATTTCCTGAAGCATAGCCTCTGAAACATCCTGCTACTAGGCTGTTGGGTTTTTTTTAATGTTCTTGCTCCAAAGCTGTTTGTAGTGACAATTAATTTAGATACTTTAAGTCATGACTTAGTCCAGTTCACAAACCTATTTTTGAATATTACTTTACAAAAAAGGAAGAGAGAGCTCCACTGCAATTTATTATTATTTTTCAACACCTAGCGATTCAGTCAAGGTTTTCAAGTATGGGTTATAGGAGATAATATAGTCAGATTGTTACCAAAGCCTGTTGCTTTGGGGTACACTCATTTATTAGGGTTACTCTCCTGGGGGGTTCCTGTAATTCTATCAATGTACTGCTTGTGTCACTTGTGTTTTCATACAGAGCTCTACTTCTCCCTGCTTCAAGTTCCCTCCCAATGGAGCTATCCTGCAGGACCTAGGTTCCTCAGGGCTGGGTTCTTCCAGCCCCCCCCCACTAATACGGCGTGCCTGAGTGGACCGGGTCAATCAGCACTCCCAAGCTGACCCCTTATATGTCCCTGGACTCAGCAGGCACTACACTGGAATAGAGAACACCTGAGCAGGCTGGGACAAGCAGCACTTTTGATCTGCCACCCTTATATACCCCTGGGTCAAACAGCACTTCCAAGCTGCCACCCTCCTATGCCGATGTTCAGCACGTCCCTATCTCCATTTTCACATTACAATTGTTCTGGTAGTAACCCACTTGATGAGCAAACCCCACAGGATTTTTGGGCGCTGCAGGGATCTTTATCTTAGGTAAGAGGAGCATTGCTGCAGAGCAAATGGGGAAGCCAAAAACACAAAATGGTGGGGGTGTGCGTAACCAGCTTAACCATAAAAGTTATTTATTGCCAGGTAATAACCATACAAGGAGAGCTAAACAAACAAAACAGTTACAATCTAGCTTAAATTTGATTACAAAAGCCAGGTTTAGAAAACTATACCTGATCACACAAGTCAGCATTATAAAGCTATATCTAGAGTAGAAAAAAACAGAGAGAGAACGCAAGTTGGGTTCTCACCACTCCAAGAAGCTTGAACTGGTTGAGGTTCCCAGGTGGTGATGGCAGCTGAGGGTCCGGAGTGCTGGAGACAGGCAGAGTCCCCAGCATGATCAGTCAGGAGAAGATGAAGTCCCAATGGAATTGATGCAGATTGTGGATCTAGGCATCAGAACACTTACCTGAGCATGGGTAGTGTTTTTTTTTTGTAGGGAAACAACAGTGGTTTAAGGGAGAACACTAAATTTGTTTATGGGTAAACTGATGGCTCAGGGGAGTATACCAAAGTTGTTTTGTTCAGGCTAGACAATAGGAACTGATCATTTCTGGTTATGGGTGGTGTTCATTCAAGGGATGTGATAGACCCAGGCCAGTTGGGTATAGCAGAAGGCAGATATACTGGCCACTGGATTAACAGTTTTCTGTTCCCTGACTGACCAGAGCAGGGGCTGCTCCAGGCTAATGAGAACACCTGACTCTAATTAACCTGTAACGAGTCAGGTGAGGCCATTCAGTTAATGTGACCACCTGACTCTAATTAAAGCCCTGCTGATACTATAAAAGGGCTCACTCCAGTCAGGCAGATGAGAGCCAGGGAGCCAAAGGAGAGGAAGTGTGGCTGAAGGGCTGGTTACTGAAGACAACCTCAAACCATTGTTAAAGGAGCCCTAAGGTAAGGGTGAAGAAGGGAGAAGCAGGAGAGCTGTGGGGAAGTGGCCCAGGGAAATGTAGCAACTCTGGCAGTGAAAGGTTGGCTGCCAACAGCTGCTACCATTAGGGTCCCTGGGCTGGAACCCGGAGTAGAGGGCGGGCCTGGGTTCCCCTCAACCCACCACTACAGGAACAGCTCCTAGAAGGGGAAGTCAGGTCCCTGTCAGGACAGGAGGCTGAACAGAGACTGTGGGAGTTCTCTCACCAACCTCCTTGCAGCCTATGATGAAAAGGGCTCAGTAGACTGTAATCCTGGCCCTAGAGAGAGAAGGGCTACGTGGATGGTCACAGTGAGCCACTAAGGCTAGCATAAACTGCCTAGAAGCGCAGGACCCAGGGGTGCAAGGTCAGAGCTCTGCCACAGGGAGCTCACAATGCAATTAGGCTGCTTCAGTATTTTGGATACCAGTAAAGGATTTATTACTAGAATTGATCTGATAAGCATTGAGCTGAGTGTGTGCTGGCGGGTTCATTAACATCTGGAGCAGAGATTCCCCATCATGCAGTGCTTCCCTGCTTTTCTGGTCCCAGAGTTCTGTGCAGTTCTTGCCTTGGAATTTCTGTTCTCCATTCTGTTTGCTAATGGAAATGTCTCCCTGTCCCATCTTTGAAGCAAATGTGGCTAGGGAAGTTGCCTTAATCCTGTCACCCTGGTCTGGAGGGGTTTAGGTGTGTCTCCCACTGCCTTTTTGTTGCTTTTTGTAAGGCTTTCTTCTGATCAGCTTTGGTTCAAGCAGAGGCTTAGTGAGTCAGACGGGCTGGATACTGTGCCTTGGTTCCCCAAGAATACAGAGCTGACAGATAATAAGTCTGCATGTCAGAATACTTAGGCCCAAGTTCAGTGCTTCATTGGTGAAATTTTTAGAGGGTGTAGAACCACAGAATAGTAACAAACCTGCAGATTAAGACAAATAATTGTGATATTTAGCAGGTAGTAATGAAAACCACGGATATACAGAAGAGGGGAAAATAAATTCTGTAAGATTTTACTGAATACATGTAGCATTTGGAAACAGATAATTTGTGGCGTGTAGCGAGGTAAATTTCCCTGGTTTCTCCTCAAATAGATAAATCACTCTCCACATTTTGAGAGTTAAATATAGGGTTACAACTGATATTCTTCAACATTCAAAGACATTTTTGGCTTCACTGGTTGATTGCAGAAGTCTCTTTAGACATGATGGTACTTGGCTAAGAAACTTATTTCAATAAGGTGTTAGCCCTCAGAGCAAAATGCCTTACAAACTCTCCTGCTTTTTGCAGTTTCATATACTACTTGCTCAGAAACTAGTTGTGATCTTTTCTATCTGTCTTATTGTGATGAATATGACACAGTGGATTAACGCAATAATTTTCCATCTTTGGGATCATGAGTTAAGTTATTACTGTCTTACTCCTTGTACATGTAAGCAGAGTCAGGATGAGCACTAACTTGACATCTGGTGGTGAATTATGGCGAGTGTGGAAAAGAACTTAGGGGACTGATCTTGTTTGCATAGGCACACCCACTCCACCTAGCATGAGTCTACGGCAGCCCAAGATGGTCCCTTTGACAGCTGTGGGATCCCTAATTTCTCAGTTATTGGGGTAGGAGGAATAAAGTGTTGTTACCCTGATTATGTGAATGAAGGACTATGAGACTGTTTTATGACAGAAGGTCTCACCATAAACTAAGTAGCACTCGCTAGACAAGGGACATGGGTTTCAAAACCCAGTGAATTGAGAGAGGTTGGAGACAGTTGTGTTTACCTGATGGTATGGGCCCCTTTTTGAGGGCCTAGCACACCAATTGCACCTCCTTCCTCTCCACTGTTAAATAGCAGAGCTAATTTTGATTCCATTAGGAGTCTAGCTAGAGACTGCTGAGCTGAATTCACTTTGGGCCAATGGTGCACCAGCACTAGAACTCCCCTACTACAAGCTGAAATCACTAAGAGCTGAAACCACTAAAAGAGCTAAAATTACTGAGCTGAGATCACTGAGTGCTGTGTTAACTAGTGGGGGAGCCTGAAGCTATATTGCTAAGCGGCTGGCAGAGCAGTTTGCAGGACAGTTGGAGTGGTAAGCACAGCGGAGTGGAGCTGAGCAGTTTGCAGGAACAGCCGGAGTGGTTCATGGGATGGCTGGTGGAGTGGAGCAGCTTGTGGGACGGTTGGAGTGGCCCACGGAACAGCGAGTGGAGCGGAGCAGTTTGTGGGGATGGCTGGAGAAGCGGAGCGGCTGATGGAGCAGAGCCGTTCGTGGTGAAGGCTGCAGCAAACCTCCACGGAGAGGCGGGGCAGTCGGCCTCACCCATGTAAGGTGCCCCTTAATACCCCATGTGCCCCCCCCCAATGCCACCAGGCTGGGGGGGGGGTGTAAAACTCTGCAGATGAACTTTTGAACTCTGGGGTGGCACTGACCAGGGACAGAGACTTTTGGGTTGTTGGACTTTGGGGTGATTTGGGACTTAAGACCCTGAGGGGAAAAGGACATTGCCAAACTTACTTGGACTTGGGTCTTTTGCTCATGGTTTGTGTTATGAATCCTGTTTGTGGTGTTTCCCCAACGTAATGGCACATTGTTTCCCCCCTTTATTAAAAGGATTTTGCTACTCTCAGACTGCGTGCTTGTGAGAGGGGAAGTATTGCCCTCTAGAGGCACCTGGAGGGGTGGAATGTAATTGTCCCAGGTCACTGGGTGAGGGCTCGAGCTGATTTTGCATTGTGTTATTGAAACGGAATCCCTGGATACTGAACCTGGCCCTTAGAATCATAGAATCTCAGGGTTGGAAGGGACCTCAGGAGGTCATCTAGTCCTTGTTGCTGCCAACTCAGAGGGGCAGAAGGGTTACATACATATCACTAAACCGACACAGAATTTTGCACAATTGATTATGGCTGGCTATTTTTTATGCAAAGCCCAGAAACAATAAGCAGGGATGTACTATACTGAGCAACTGAGCTCCATTGGCACAGCTAGTTTTTTACTACTATGGACTATCATATTAATGAATACCCTCCCACCCCAAACTCACACATTGGGCCATCTTCTATTCTGTATTTCTGCTGTAATTCTAGAGTACTTCCATGGATTTAACTGGAGTTACTTACTTTGGATTTACATCCATTTAACTCTATCAGAATCTAGCCAACTGTCTGCGGGTTTGTTCAGAGTATAAAAGAGGGCAGAATCTGGCCTACTATCTAACTGTCTGTTTTTTAATTAGACAACTCTCAGCCTCTCTGTATTACAAAGAATACACTGTGCTTGTTGATCAAACTCTTAGAATGTCTTACTTTTTAAAAACAAGACCCTCTTTCCTGGCATGTCTGATTCTTAGGTGCCGGTATGAAACTAAGCTTGGATGTCAATAAATGTTGCCAGTATTTTCTCCCCATTTAATGCCCAGGTTCAGAAAGAGTTTAGAGATTTAATTTGTCTTGCTCAGTTCATATTACAGTTAAACTGGTTCCATCAATGCATTGTGTTCCATGCATAAAATGGTTTAGGGTTTAAATTTAAAATTTGAATGAGCATCAGAAATCACAACACTTCATATCTCAGACTAGATTAGTTCAAACTTTGCTAGGCGATGAATACAGGAACATGGCAACTACCATACTCTTGGCCAGAACTGTCAGTGGACCATCTAGTTCTGCATCCTATCTCTGATAGCATTTAACACTAGCTGCTTCAGAGGAATGTGCAAGAAATCCTGTAGTAGGAATTATGCAATAATCTGTCTGCAGGGAAAGTTCCTTCCTAACCCCCAATTAATTAGAGATTAGTTTACGCCCCAAAGCATGAATGTTTATATTCCTTCCAAAACTTTTTTAAAAAAATTCTTACTACTATAACTTAGATATTTGTGTTACCCATATGTACCCTTTCCCCCCTAGTGGTGGTCTTTTCATATCTCCCTATTAACTGGCATGACCATGTGCAGTACTAGCTGGACCAGTAAAAGATATTACCTCCCCACTTTGTCTCTCTAATATCTTGGGAATGAAAACTCTGCATACAACATACAATATGTTAGTACTATCACGTTCTTCCTCCTTGCACTGACACAACACGTCCTTCTCCTGAGTAATCTTCTATCACTTGTTAATCACTGCTAATTGTATCAGAGGGGTAGCCATGTTAGTCTGGATCTGTAAAAGCAGCAAAGAGTCCTGTGGCACCTTATAGACTAACAGACGTATTGGAGCATGAGCTTTCGTGGGTGAATACCCATTTTGTCGCATGCATCCAACGAAGTGGGTATTCACCCACGAAAGCTCATGCTCCAAAACGTCCCTTAGTCTATAAGGTGCCACAGGTCTCTTTTCTGCTAATTGTACTTTTTTCCTTACTCTATTGTTGTGTATTAAGGTCTGTTGAACTACTTTAGTGTCTGGGCCCATCACTTTTCTTAAACCACCACTCCCCAGTGACTGGGAGGGTGGCTGTGAGCAGTGGCAAAGAATGGGAGAATCAGAGAGGGGTTTTTGGGGGGAAAGATACTAAGGTTAATGTGTACACTACACAGCTTTTAGCGACACGGCTGTGTCATCACAGCCGTGTCGCTAAAAGTTGAGCAGTGTAGCTACTGTTTGTCAGTTCTCCTGCTGACAAAAAACTCCTACCAATGAATAGTGTTTGCGTTCATAGAATCATAGAATATCAGGGTTAGAAGGAACCTCAGGAGGTCATCTAGTCCAACCCCCTGCTCAAAGCAGGACCACTCCTCAACTAAATCAGAGAGCGCTCCTGCCGACAAAGCCCTGTTCACACTGGTGCTTGTTGCAGCAAAACTTTTGTCTTTTGCGGGAGGGAGGGTTAACACCTCTGAAAGACAAACGTTTTGTCGTTCAATTGCCGGTGTAGACATAGCCTAAGTTTATTGGGGTTTTGTGCAGAATGGTGTTGGGAAAGAGTGTGAGGGAGCAACATTTGCCAATCAATACTTAAAAAGTGAAGTGCATGTTACTGATAATGTTGATAATAAACACCTCTCTTTGTATATAGTAATACAAAGGTCAATTAAAATCCATTCATCTTAATACCCTTGACACAGCTGCTAGACCTATCGTTTCTAACATCCATAAACAAGTAAATCTATATCGAATAAGCATGTCACAGCCTCATAACACAAAATGAGGTTTAAGCCAAAGTAAGTTTGATTTAAAATAACAATGGGCAAAACTGCTGCAATTATGTTTAATATAATTATTTATTATCACTAGTTAGATCCTAACCAATATCCATATTTAGCAGGCACAGAATGTCAGCTTGAACTTTAATAAACTTTCAGGGACTGACTCATCAGTGGATTTATCCCAGTGTAAAACTGGAGTAACACAGCCGTGAATCAGGCATCATTCCATAGTATGGGCCAGGCCGTCAGCTTGTGTAAATCTGAGTAGCTTCAGAGACTTCAGTGGCTATAACAATTTATACCAGCTGAGGGCCTGGCCCTTTATCTTTTACTTAATTAGAGTAGACATCAAACATTGTACCAAAATGGATTTTACAGTGTGATTCTCTGCTAAACGAAGGTCTAAAGGTCTTTAATTTTCAACTTGCGTTCAGTCGCTTACATGCCTGATAAGCACTGGGAACTATTTCACAATAATTAAACAGCTTTTGTGGGGTTTGTTATGATAAAGAATGCAAAGTCTCCCTCATATTATGATAAGAGTACACCTATTATAACAAATGACATTTAATATCTAGAATGACACAGCCGTGAATACAGGGAATATCGTATCTACCAGATGGCTAAAGGGTCCTACTGACATGAAATTAGCCACATGTGCCAGCTTTGCAAAAAAGAACACTTTGTTTCTGCTTGGCTTTGGCACATTTTTAATCCTGGCTAATTTAACATTAAAGCTACACTAGTTGTCTCAGTTCCCCATTGTTAAAGCCAGCGGGATATGCCAAAAACTGTAAAGAGAGAAAACTTTTGCCTAAACAAATAATACTGTCACTTTGCATAAGGACTTAATCTTGTTAATGAGCAACAGGTAAGGCGACTGCCCTGACAGAATAAATTTTTCAGAAACAATTACATTTAACATATTGCATGCTGATATCCAATACAAGACGTGCACTGAAATCTTAACTTCACTATTATGCAACAATTCATACTTAGCTTATGTTTTGCCTTTACACTGATTATAACAGTCAGTCTATTTACGTAACCATGTATCAAAATTGCATGGGGGTCACTATAGGTAAGGTTGCGTCATGATATCTGTTAAAATGTCAACATTTCAAGTCCTCTAAAATCAATATGCTGAGTCAGATTTCTTTGAAATTAGTTGTGTGTCAGGAGGGATCAGAACAGCGTTAATAACCCAAATTTGGAGTCATTTGAGCCAAGGGTTCCAGAGATGTAAGCCCCACATAAAATAGCCATTTAAAAAATATATACATGGTGGGGTTCTGGTGTTTTTTCATTTGTTTCCCCAAAGCTAGAGATGGCACTATTGAGGTGCTGTGGGTTAAAATGGCATCAATCTGCTGAGTTTTATCTAAGGTATTGCGTGGCACTCATTAAATCTTTGGGGGATCCAAACTGAGAATGGTATTAAAGAAAATGTACACTTCTACACTCTGCATGCTCCAATACAGAAAAACAGCTAGATGGTTTCCATTGCCACCATTTTAGATGCTTTAAAGCTTGACTCTTGCAAGTGCTCTACAATCTGAACAGTTAACTTGATTGCTTTGAAATTTGGTATACCTCATGGGGGTGCAAGGTTGCATTATTGACTCAAATTTGGCATCATTTGACTAAGGGGTTCCTGAGTTACAGATCCTCCCCCCAAAAAACAATTTCCATCTACGGCCTTGTACTGTTAAACTGAGAGGTCCTAATGACTGGATGAATCGTGATTGCTGTAAGCTCACCCTTCAATTGACTTAACTAAGGACAAGTTAATCACACACCACCACCTAAGAGAAAGGAGTTGGCTGGATGTTGCTACAATTTGTGAATCATGGGTGACATATTTTATTTTGGTGCGAATATAATCAACGTCTTTAGTGGAAAATAATTAGACACGTGAATGCTTCCTGGGAGGGGAGGGATGGTCAGTGGACAAATAAGAGTTTGGGGATGCAGTGAGAGGAGGTGGATTTATAGAGGGATGGATATAGAGGAGGTGAGAGAGGGTAGGGGCTCAGGTAAGGGAGACATGGCACACCTCAGCTCTGCCAGCTCACCCCAGTACCCTATGCATTCCACAGCTTTGTCAGGGCACCCCCCCTCCAGTTCTGCTAATGCTCCCCAACCCCCATACACTCCCCAGATCTGCCAGTGCACCCCAACTACCCTGGATGCCAAGCACCCTGCAGCCTCAGCACTGCCAGTGTATCCCGACCACTCTGCACCACAACTTGCCTGCATCTCCAGCTCTGCCAGTGTACCCCAACCTGCCTGCACCCCTCAGCTCTGCCAGTGCACCCCAACTGTTCACCCCAGCCCCTGCACCCCAAACTTCATACACCCTATAGCTCTGCCAGTGCACCCCTGCCCCATGGCAGTTAATGCAGAATTAAGGTTGCTTGGTGGTATGTCATACCCTTGCGGAACATTTTGTTGAGCAACGTCTGAAATCCAGGAAAGACAGTTAAAGTTCATTCATTCTCACCTACAGGATTCCATCCAACACCATTAAAGGACAAAAAGGGGAAAATTAAGCTTGCCCACACCACCTTCCCTCTGTTCCCCTGGAGCTGAGAGTAGCCTGTGAGAACTATTTGGATACACTTTACATGTAGTCAGTGTGTCAGGTGTAGTGTACCTACACTAAATGGTGGAGGCAGTAGCTGGGCCTGCTTGGTAAAGGTGTGTTTGTGATACGAGGATGTGCGGATTACTTTGGGATGTGTGATAGCTACGATTATGATATGACGAGATAATGTTTTGCATTCTCTGATGTGCGTGAGCAAAGGAAAGAGCTGCGTGTCTACCTGCAGGCTCCAGTATGGAGCATTTAAAGGTGGAAATGTGCACATTATATAATTATCAGGGCACCAGAGTTTTTCAGCAACTGTGTGTTAATGTGTTTTTTGCCATTTAATTTATAGTAGAGATGGGTCAAGGAAACAGTGTTCCAGTTAGTTTATAACAGGATTTTCAGTTTGGGTTCTAAAATGAACCAGAACTCAGGTTCTGGCTCCATGATGTCAAAATCTTGTAATCTGTTCTAATGAAAATTCAGTCTAAATGATGGAAATCTTGCAAGATCAGCTGAGTTTATATGATTCTGCCACCTGGAATATTGGAAATCTCACAAGATCATCTGTTTTTGCATGATTTCTTCTACACTGGGCTTCGAATGAACTGGATCTGAAAATCTGACTCCTTTTGGTTTTGGGTTTGGCCTGGATCCAGAACTGTAGGGATGAGTTAAGATGTGTGGTGTATAAAAGGAAAATTCTGCAAAACACATAGTTTGTGGAAAAGCTCTGCTCCATCTTATTTTTAAATAGGAGGCATTATGTAAAACTATCACTGAAAATGAGGTACAATAGGTAAGTAACATTATTTCAGCTTCTTAGATCAGAATTTGTAGTAGCATATGAACACAGTTTTAGATTTAACAGCTTAAATGTAGGAAACTTATTACAGAAAAGCTACTTGTTTTAATTGTATATTTTTATTTTTTCTTATTTGTATAGAACCAGCAATATCGTATGTGCATAACACCTTCAAAAGATGAACCTGGGAGCTTAAATTCATAATCTTTAGTGGACTCAAAAGAGACACTGATTTTATGTCTCATTAACAACCTGATCTACTAACCCCCCTTTGTTCTATGACTGCAGAGATGTTAATTGCCCACTTCATCTTGAAAGGTCTCTTGCAATATGTGTTAACTCCTTATGATTAATAATCTGTTCCACCTTGTATTTAGCTGTGGCTTTCTGATTACCTTTCCCAGACCTGAAGAAGAGCTCTGTTGGGTTCAAAAGCTTGTCTCTTTCACAAACAGAAGTTGGTCCAATAAAAGACATTACCTCCTCTACCTTGTCTCTTACAATGTATAGGAAGTAGTGGTGGATTAGCCACTGGGCCAACGGACCCCATGCCCAATTGGAGGGTCCCGGAAAAATGGGAGCCTCTGTGCCCCAACATGCTCCACCCACATGACACTTCTTCCAGGGAGTGGGGTCGGCGTGCGGGAGCTTGCCTCACTCCACCCACCTGAGGAGCAGGGTCGGGTGCAAAGGCTTGCCCTGCTCCCTGGGAGTGGCAGGAGCACCAGGCAGCAGAGCAGGGCAAGCCCCCACACCCCGACCCCGCTTCTTGGCTGGAGTGCCAGGGTGGGGAGCTGGGGTGGGGGGCGGGACTGCAGGCAGAATGGGTGGGAAGGGGTCCCCACTTGCTCTGGCCCAGGGCCCCACAAAACCCTAATCCATCCCAATAGGAAGATAAGGTCACAACATATTTATTCATTTCTCTTGGATGCACATGGCAAAATTTTGCTCTCTGTGTTGCTCCCATTGAAGGCACATTCCACATCACATTTTGCCTGTCTAAGTGCATGTCTACACTTACAATGCTGCAGTACCAGTACAGCTGTACCACTGCAGCACGTGTGGTGAAGACACTCTGTCCCAACGGGAGAGAAATCTCCCGCAAACATAACACTGTTAGCACTTATGGAATATTCATACCCCCGAGCAACATAAATTTTGCCGACATAGGCAGTAGTGTAGACATAGCTGTAATTTCCCTTACTTTTTGAGGCGAGGGATGGAGAAGAAGAGATAGAATATGTGTGAAAGAGGTATCCATAGGCTATGTCTACACTACCACTTATGTTAGTATAACTTATTCAAGAGCATGAATAAGTCAACCCCTGAGCAACATAAGTTATACCGATGTAAGCGCAAGTGCAGACAGGTCTAGATAACACTTACTCCTGCCATGAATGCAGGGGACTGGACTAGATGACCTCTCGAGGTACCTACCAGTCCTATGATTCTATGACAGTGCTACATTGATGGGAGAGCTTCTCCTGCCAACATAGCTACGAGTACTCATTGGATTCATTAAGCTGATGGGAGATCTCTCTCCTGTCATCTTAGAGCAGCTACACTAGAGAGTTTACAGTGGCACAGCTGCATCTGTGAAGCCATAGCCATAGAGGAGAAGGCAGCTTGAGGCACCCGGCCTACAACTTCTATCAGTTAACTTTCCAAATATAATTTTTCAGTTCTTAGAAAAAAATAATTTTTTAGCTGAAAACCAATAACATTCTGGATATGGGATCTTGAGTTTTTTTCACAAAAAGTAAAAAAAAAAACAAAAAAAAACCCCCACAACAAACAGATTCTTTTCACTCAAGAAATTCATTTACTCAATATTCCAGTTTCTGTTGAAAACAAGTTTCACTTCCTTAGCACCTTTGAAATCCCTGCTCTAATTAACTTTTTTAATTGCAGTTCATTTTAAAGTAATAATTAACAATAGCAATTAAAAAAAAGTGAAATAGAGATATGTGGGATCTAAGTATATATGACAGACTAGGGCCCTAAGTAGTGTAGATAGTTGGCACCTCAAGAAAGGATGTTCTACTGCTACACCTTAATCTAATTTTCTTCTAGCCTAACTAAGTCATTTTGACAAAATTACAGTAGATCACTCTTTACCCAAGTAATCAGCACCAGATTATAAAGATATAAAGATATAATCAGACTTTTTGGAAACATTTCAAATGTAAGCTCCATTAGCTACCAACTCACAAATGTTTATCTCTCTTGTTATAAGAACCCAGTTGCCAGAAAATTGGTTAATTATAAAATTATCTGGCAAGATGTACACATACATATCTGGCTAGATGCCAAAGTCCACAGTGTTCTTAGATGCAACTAAAACTGACTCCCATGGTTCACTCAAAAGTGACCTCTACAGAAATTAATGTTTTGGATATTATAACACATTTTTGTTGTCCTTTAGTAAAAATAATTGTTAAGAAGCAAATAAATATACACCAAGCATTTCTGCCCAAAGAGTTCACATTGAGTAAAATTCACCCTTTGCAGAAGGCCAGTACAAAGCCTATGCAGAGAACCAGCAAAAGGCCCATGCACAACTTTTGTCGCGCGCAATCTCTATTTTGATGCTTGCGTGGGAATTAAGTGGTGCATATGCCTTTTGCTGGCATTCTTTCCTTGAGTAAATTTCATTTTCTAGGTATCAGATCCTCACCTGGAATTAATTAGCAAATCTTTATTGACTTTAATTAAACTACACTAATTCTCACCATCTAGCCCTGAGTGTTTAATAGAACAATTTAAGTGGTTGGTCTTGTATTCTTTGCTCAGCTAGAATGTTCACTCTCTTGGGCACATGTAGAATTCAGGACTGACTTCTATGTAAAACTGGACAAAACACAAAAGAAATTGCAAATGATCAGTCCAGGGAAAATATATAAGTAGTATGGTGATGTTTCATTAAAAGTGGTCAAAACAGTAAGATGATGTTATATCTGGCATGTTTAATAAATTGAATACCCATTAAGTAATCATTTAGGTAAAGCAGAAGAATACTGATTAGCATTTCATGAAAAAAACTCAATGTATTCTACTTAAACTTTTGTTTTTTATTAATGATCTTAATTAAACTTTTTGGAAACAGGCAGTATTTATGATTTTTGGAAACTAAATGAAACACAGCAGGGATCCCAGTTTATTGCCTACAAAACTATTACTCTTTTAAATGTTCTGACAGGCACAACTAGGTCTTATAAAAGCTATTTCCCTCCATCACCACCTCTCAAACTTTCTGTTACCATTTTAACAACCAATTTAGAAGACTTGCAATTACCTCAACAACACATTTTTAGAAGGCCAATTTTCTAACTGATTTTCCTTCAATTTATTGTCAAGAAAATTGTTACTATGTGAGTTACAATTTCAACTGGCAGACAAGTTTTCATCCTATATATCTGTAGTGTTTACTTTACCGCTTACAAGTGGATGAATAATGTTTGTAAGTCTGTCATCTATTGCAATAAGATTTTTAAGGAGAGAAATATTTTAGAAAAGAAAATTGACACAAATAAAGAGTGGCTGAGTTGTAATTTAGTGAAATGTTTGTGCATATGAACACTAGTTATGAAGCCATCCTTTGGTCTGGTTTACAGAACCTGAATGGGTGAAAGTGTTTTCACTACTTAAAGGCTGCAACAATTAGTAGTAGGACTTAGGCCTTGGCTACACTGGCGCTTTACAGCGCTGCAACTTTCTCGCTCAGACATGTGAAAAAACACCCCCCTGAGCGCAGCAAGTTGCAGCGCTGTAAAGCACCAGTGTAAACAGTGCCCCAGCACTGGGAGTGTGGCTCCCAGCGCTGTAAGCTAATCCCCTCGGGGAGGTGGAGTACCTGCAGCGCTGGGAGCGCTCTCTCCCTGCGCCGGCGCCACAACCACACTCGCACTTCAAAGCGCTGCCGCGGGAGCGCTCCAGCGGCAGCGCTTTGGAGTTTCGAGTGTAGCCAAGCCCTTAGAAAGCCTATCTTGAATGCCGGGGAAAGAGGCGCAAAGGGGTTTTAGGCACCACAACAGAAGAATGCAAAAGAGGCATAGGCGGAAATGGCATTCTGCTTCACAGACAAATCTCTGCAAAGTTTTCAAAACAGCTGCCTTTCCACTGGCTAGACTGAACTCTTTACTCAGTGAAACCAATGGGTCTAGTTGAGAGTAACTGCTCATCGATACGAGGAAAGCATTCATAGTTTGGATCCTTATTAGTATTTTAAAAGGTTTGGGGTGTGGGCAGAGAGAGCTTGTGACCATGGACATATCTCTTCTGATTCCCTACCCTAAAATGCAATCTCAAGTATGCCACAGTCATGTTGTTCAAATAGTTACTCCAGCACACTTGCAGGAGCAAGTGAAGATATATGCCTGTAGTGGCCACTAGTGAACAGGATGGGGATGATGGATACCAGTTGTTCAGGTGTTTGTCTTACACACACACACACACACACATCTTCGGCCCTGAAACTGCGCATGCATGAAGTATTTGAAAAACAAAATTATTTAATTTGACTGTGTTTATTTTATAATTCCACCTTTTCTGTCAAATGTGAGGACTGCATGTTATTATTATTTCATGTCAGATTCACTGACATGAGAATAAAAATGAGAAGATAAAAGGAATACCATTAAGTATGCATGTATCCATGTAAAAAGTTTCCCTACATTTTATTCACATACTTCCTACAACAGTTAGAAAAAAAATGAAAACTGATAAAAGACCAACTAAAAGGCATATTTCATGAATACAGACGCTAAAGTTTTCTTTAAATTTCACTCAGAGTGCTGTGTCAAAGAACTGACATTGTTATACACGGGTAATTTAGCACTGAAAATATAGTGTGAGTATTCAATACTACAGCCACTTACCTTATTAGTTTAGAGTTACAGTTACACCAAAAGCAGAGAATATGAAGGAAGCATACAACTGGCAAAATGGTTCCTTCCCCAAAACAGATAAAAGACCCTGTATCTAAGAAAAATATGCAAACCAAAGTACGGTATTAAAGGCTAGAACCTTGCTAATTCACACTTCACTAATCTAGGCACCCTATAGTTCTCACACACACACAAGTCACGGTCACATCTCAGCAAAAATTTAATAAGCGTATTGTAGTGTCATAGCATTACTAAGGCTTCGTTGTGTTTACAAAATATATGCCATCCATTCACATGAATTGTTACCATAAATAATGAAAGCTAAACGACACTTGTGAAAAAAACTCAAAGTCCTAGATATGTTGAGGTGCATGACCCTTGCTTTTTAGCTCTGTCCATTTATTCAATAATTTGCAAAATTCAGTAATTTGCAATAGGTCTCCTGGCCATTAGTGTGAATTAGAAAGGGTCTCCTGTTCAGGGGTATGTGGGAAGATGGAGATAACCATTCCAGAGCTCAAATGACATCAGAAAGTTTGGTGTTTTCATGTGAAACTCCCTTTGAGCTACAAAATACCCAATTACATCTCCACTTGCACGGGTGCAATTCAGGGGTGAAAGTAAGTTAAAGGAGTTACTGGTACACCGGAGTCCTGAGCAGGGGCATGGCCCCAGCTGGAAGAGGCGTGACCTCAACCAGAAGAGGCGGGGCCTTTAAATCAAGATTTAAAGGCCCCAAGGCTCTGGCTGCAGCTGGGAGCCCCAGGGCCTTTAAATCACCCCTGGAGCTACCAGCTTCAGAGGCGGCTGGGAGCCCCGGGACTCAGGTGCGATTTAAAGGGCCCAGGGCTCTGGCAGTGGAGCTCCGGGCCCTTTAAATCACCGCCAGAGCCCTGCTGCTGCTACCCCAGGGCTCCGGCAGCAGGGTTTGGGAGGCGATTTAAAAGGCCCTGGACTCCAGCTGCTGCAGGGAGCCCCGGGCCCTTTAAATCACCAGCCTGGGGAAGCCAGTCCAGTCTGGCACGGTGTACCGACTCTCGCTGGTACACCATACCAGACCGGACTGGCTTACTTTCACCTCTGGTGCAATTCCAACAGATGTCACTTGGAGCTGCACTCAAATAACTGAGGGCAGATTGGGGCCAGAAGTACATCAGATGCCTGATAGGACACAGACATTAACCTGAAAATATCAAATACAGTAAGAACTGTAGTCACTGTTAAAAAGTCAACATTGCTATATCTAATGAGAAATAACCACAGTATCTGATACCACAGTGTGGCTGGCAACCATTACAACCATTTTATGCCTGAAAAGGAAGAACTGGTACTACTGCCCTGATAAAGAGCAGGTGTGAAACCACAGAAAAATCTCTTTTCTATGGAATGGATGAACAGACCCACACATGGGCAGAAGACAGGATTAAAAAAACAATGCGATAATCCCAAAGCATATAAAAACAAAGTTCATGGCCTATGTGGATGGCCTCCAACTAGTCTCTGAATCACTGAAACCATCTTTCTTTCATCCTGGGACCTAAAAGGGCCTGTAGCGGGGTGGTCACCCACTCCTGCCCTGAGGGGCTTAGAACAGCCCAGCAGAGGGCTGTGGCTGGGGCAAGCCGCTCCCAGGCTGATTGGGGAAATAGGCACAGCTGCCTTCAGAGAGAGAGGGGTCTTGCTGCTGGGAAGCTCAGGATGCCTAGAGTGAGGCAGGGCTGGGGAAAGGCCAGAGGGGCTGGGGGAGCTCCAAGCTGGCAACTCCCCAGGCTGCAGGGCCTTGTCTAAGGCCCCATAGAGGCAATGGGTTGCAGAGAGAGGCAGCAGGTCCAGACCCAACCTTGCCTATGATGAGTGGCTGACACTGCAGTCTGCCCCAGAGCGCAGGGGCAAGTTGGTGACTGGCAGTAGCCTATGACTGAGGTGAGGTAGGAATAAGGGGTGGGGTTCCCCTGGGTGGGGAGACTGAGGGGTGTACAGCCACAGGGCAGCACCCTGATAAAGAGGCACCAGAGTCAAGGGAGGGACATGGGGGGGCCAAGCAGCAGCGGGATATCGGCCTGCAGAGGGTGCTCCAAGGCTGAGAGAGCTAATTCCCGAGCCGACCAGCAGGAGGCGCCACAGGGGTGAGTCCCGCACCGCTATAGGGCCTAACATAGACAAATGGACTATTTGATTTGGGAGCCCCTTGGAACCATAATTCTCCAGGGATGATAAGATTTAGAAAGTTGAAAGGATTCAAAGTAAAGTAAAAAGTGTCTCTGACCTGAATATTATCAGCCAATATCTTCTCCTTTTAGGAACTCTCCTGTTGCCAAGAGGATTAAGGGAAGCTAAAATTATTTCCTGGCCTTGGCCAGGGTGAATGGTGGGAGTGGATTTATTAGGAGACAGCTTCTGTTTAAGTCTCTACAAGAATAGGAGGCCAGGGCTAAAGGCACACAATGCTGATGTGCAGGTAGAGTACTCTCAGCCCATTTTAACTTTTCTTTTATCCATGTTGGCCTGGGGAAGAAACAAAATAGAGTTCTGCCTCAGAAACCATGGAAGGAGTGAACTACTTCTTCAGATCAGAGGCAGATTAAGTACTAGCTGAGAAAGGGAGTGTGGATGGATGGTGCCAAAAAATGCTGCATCCTGTTTAGTTACTCTCTTTTATCTCTTCACAAGATTGATAAAATCTGGCAGAACCTGAGAGTACTGGCATGACTGGCAGAACCTGAGAGTACAGAAATAAGCGGTGGCAATTTGGCATCTTAATCAGCTTGATTGTACAAAATGCTACTTGTCAGTGAGTTAACACTTGCCTAAACATTTGTCTGCTGCAGACTTCCCCTCTATTACAATAAATAATTGAGAGGATGCCTTATATGGTATAAGAGTGTCATTTTGTGAGAAAGGTAAGTGAGAAAACTACACACGGAAACTCAAGTAATTTGGTGCAGACACTGCAAATAACTGCTCTACCTGTAGCACAAGCAGTAACCCCAATGACATCTATTAGCTCATGATATGTCAAACTAATTTCTTATAAAAATAATACTCTTTTTTGTTTACATGTATTTTAAACACCCTTGGTTTATTGGAACTTTCCACCAAGTGAAAATGGATAAGCACCCCATCATTCCTTCCCAAGAGAGTGGGTAAAAGGGGAGGAAAACTCTATAAACTTCTTTAAGAGTTTACTCCCCGCTTGTTCTATTGGGGGAACATGGCTCCCCTAAGATTACTGGGAGGTCTGGTTCCAGGCTGGCTGTGTGACATCCTCGGCCCCACTCCCTTAGCAGTGCTCAGTGTAGCCATGCTGACAAGTCTCAGGCAGTTGATAGCTGCTCCTGGGAAGTGGAATCTACCTTAAAGGAAGATTCTCCAGTACAGAAGACATGAAAAGATAGCACAGCTGGGGGCCATATTATTTTTCTGTGTGTCACTCTAGGGGGTTGATGGGGACTGCCTAGCCTGGCCACTCCCCCCACAGATCCCCAGACCCATGAACAGACTGCTATGGAAAAGATTCTGTGGATCACAAGTAGGCCCTAAGTTTGGTTTTGCTCTGAAAAGTGACCCTCTAAAACTGGCATGGTGCAGCTCCACATTTATCATCTGTCAGCAAGCTCCAGATCAAATTTTCTTGGTTAACAAGTAAAAAAGTGCTTTTTTCTAACAGTCAACCTGCAAACTCTACCTGAGACTGAAAACTCAAGCAGTGTTTTTTTCTGGCTTCTGCATCCTCTACAGTACTAAAGTAATTTAGTTAACAATTCTGCTGATAATATGCAAGGCAGAATAGAGTCAAGCTCTTGCAGCTGCATGACTAACAGGGAGAAAAATGGTAAAACTAAAGATTTCAGTAAAGAAGCAGATATGCTTTCCATATATAGAGAGTTCAGATCTGTTGATTACAGGTTACTCACCTGTAACAAGTTGTTTCAGATAAAAGCTTGTACAACTCCACTTGGGTACACATGCACTCTCCATACTTTGCTAGGATCCTTGGGTAAGCTTTGGCTCTTGGCGCTGCGTATGGGCTTCCTCATATTACCAGATATTTGTGGCATTGCTTGTTTGGACCTGAGTGTATAAAGAGGTGTGGTGCTATCCTGTTCCACTACCTGGAAGTCCATTACCTAGACTGGCATGGGGGACAGGGCAGGTCATGTGGATCTGCACATGAAATCAACTAAAAAGCCCTCAGGATACAGGTGAGTAACCTGTTCCTCTCTACTGAGTATTGCCTGAACAGATCCCTATTTTTTCTTTGTTTCACCCACATTACATCTTGTCTTAAGCTAACGGCCAGCCTTTTAAAGGTATTAGGACCCCTAGAAAGGCAGGCAGATGCCTAGTGGGATTTTCAGCAGCACTTAGGGCCAGGTTCTCTTGAAATCAGTGGAAGTTAGGCTCTTGGGCCGGATGTTTACAGGTATTTAGGTGCCTAAAGATGCAGTAGGCACCTTATGGGACTTTCAAAAGTGCTCAGCATCTAGTCCCCTTTGATTTCAATAGGACTTAGGCAACTAGGCAATTTTCAAAATTTCACTCCTACTGCATCTTAAGGTACCTAAATGCCTTTAAAAAATCTGGGCCTCAGATCTTAAACTCTGTGGGAATGGTCATTTACTATATATCTGTCCAGTGCCTAGTATAATGGGGCTATTGGTGTAACTGTACAAATACAAATAATAAATATTATGCAAAGGGCACCATTTGAAACTTTTTACTAGGGCTGTCAATTAATCGCAGTTAATTCACGTGATTAACACAAATTAATTGTGATTAATCACAGTTTTAATCGCACTGTTAAACAGTAGAATACCAATTGAAATTTATTAAATATTTTGGATGTTTTTCTACATTTTCATATATATTTATTGTGTTGTAAATGCAATCAAAGGATTTTTTTTATTACAAATATTTATACTGTAAAAATAATAAACTAAAGAAATAGTATTTTTCAAGTCACCTCATACAAGTACTGTAGTGCAATCTCTTTGACGTGAAAGTGCAACTTACAAATGTAGATTTTTTTTGTTACATAACTGCACTCAAAAACAAAACAATGGAAAACTTCAGAGCCTACAAGTCCACTCAGTCCTACTTCTTGTTCAGCCAATTGCTAAGACAAACAAGTTTGTTCACATTTACAGGCCCTCTTCTTACAATGCTGCCCTCTTCTTATTTATAATGTAACCAGAAAGTGAGAATAGACACTTGCATGGCACTTTTGTAGCCAGCATTGCAAGGTATTTACGTGCTAAATATTTGTATACCCTTTCATGCTTTGGCCACCATTCCAGAGGACATGCTTCCATGCTGATAACACTCATTAAAAAAAAATGCGTTAATTAAATATCTGACTGAACTCTTTGGGGGAGAATTGTATGTCCCCTGCTCTGTTTTACCCACATTCTACCATACATTTCATGTTATAGCAGTCTCGGATGATGACTTGTTCATCTTATTCATTTTAAGAAAACTTTCACTGCAGATTTGACAAAACACAAAGAAGGTAACAACGTGAGATTTCTAAAGATAGCTACAGCACTCAACCCAAGGTTTAAGAATCCGAAGTGCCTTCCAAAATCTGAGAGGGACTAGGTGTGGAGCATGCTTTCAGAAGTCTTAAAAGAGCAATGCTCCAAGGAGGAAACTACAGAACTTGAACCACCAAAAAAGAAAATCAACTTCCGCTGGTGGCATCTAACTCAGATAATGAAAATGAACATGCATCGGTCCACACTGCTTTGGATTGTTCTCAAGCAGAACCTGTCATCAGCATGGATGCATGTCCCCTGGAATGGTGGTTGAAGTATGAAGGGACATATGAATCTTTAGCACATCTGGCATGTAAATACCTTGCAACGCTGGCTACAACAGTGTCATGAGAATGCCTGTTCTCACTTTCAAGTAACATTGTGAACAAGAGGTGGGCAGCATAATCTCCTGTAAATGTAAACAAACTTGTTTGTCTGAGCGATTGTCTGAACAAGAAGTAGGACTGAATGGACTTGCATGCTCTAAAATTTTACATTTTATTTTTGAAGGCAGGTTTTTTTGTACATAAATTTTACATTTGTAATTTCAACTTTCATGATAAAGAGATTGCACTACAGCACTTGTATTAGGTGAACTGAAAAATACTTTTTTTTTACAGTGCAAATATTTGTAATAAAAAAAATATAAAGTGAGCACTGTGCACTTTATATTCTGTGTTGTAATTGAAATCAATATATTTGAAAATGTAGAAAACATCCAAAATATTTAAATAAATGGCATTCTATTGTTTAAAAGTGTGATTAATCGTGATTTTTTAAATCACACAATTAATTGTGATTAATTTTTTAAATTGCTTGACAACCCTAATTTTTACCTTACTGGATTGTTCCACTCCAAGTTTTTATGGGAAGTGCCTGTGGCATCATCAAAACTAAAAATAGAGTAAAAAAAAATCAATAGTTGAACTTTACACTCTACCCTAAACTATACTACAGTACATAAAGGAAGAAAATACACGCAATAAGATGTGTGATTGAGAGAAAGCAGGAAGAGGAAGCTGGGGAGGTTCTGATCAGATGCTCCTGTCTCTCAAAGAAACTGAAGGACAAGGTAGGGTTGTGGCTCTTGAGATCCACTTGAGCTCACACCTTTGTTTGAGTACCTCAGATAAGTATGAGACTTCAGAGAACTGCCCATGCAAGTCAAGTTCGTTCTTTTGTGCAGGGAGCAGCTAAAATCCTGGATGCAAGGCATAGGGAAGTGTTGGTACCAAGAGTAGCACTATAATGGTGGGTGTAAAAAAGAGTACTTTTTTTTTTCTGCTGATTGGTTGGCTGAGTAAATTTGCTCCTGTTTAAATCGTTGTTTAAATGTTGCTGGGTATATTGTGCTGTTTTAAAATTCACTTTTAAGATTTACTTACATCAAAATAAATACACATCCAAAAGGAGTTGGAGTGAGGTTAGGGCCATGCCACAGGGTATGTCTACACTATGGGATTATTCCGATTTTACAGAAACCGGTTTTAAAAACAGATTGTATAAAGTCGAGTGCATGAGGCCACACTAAGCACAGTAATTCGGCGGTGTGCGTCCATGTACCGAGGCTAGCGTCGATTTCTGGAGCGTTGCACTGTGGGTAGCTATCCCATAGTTCCTGCAGTCTCCCCCGCCCATTGGAATTCTGGGTTGAGATCCCAGTGCCTGATGGGGCAAAAAACATTGTCGCTGGTGCTTCTGGGTACAGCCTCACCCCTCCCTCCTTGAAAGCAGTGGCAGACAACCGTTTCGCGCCTTTTTTCCTGGGTGAACTGTGCAAACGCCATACCACAGCAAGCATGGACCCTGCTGAGCTCAAGACAGCAATCATGGAAGTTTTAAAGACCTCACGCATTCTCGTGCAGTCTATGCTGAACTGGGACCTGCAAAGCCAGGCGAGGAGGAGGCGGCTACGGCAGAGTGGCGACGCGAGTGATGAGGACATGGACACAGAATTCTCTCAAACTGTGGGCCCCTGTGCTTTGGAGATCCTGCTGGTAATGGGGCAGGTTCTAGCCATGGAATGCTGATTTTGGGCCCGGGAAACAAGCACAGACTGGTGGGACCGCATAGTGTTGCAGGTGTGGGATGATTCCCAGTGGCTGCGAAACTTTCGCATGCGTAAGGGCACTTTCATGGAACTTTGTGACTTGCTTTCCCCTGCCCTGAAACGCCAGAATATCAAGATGAGAGCAGCCCTCACAATTGAGAAGTGAGTGGCAATAGCCCTCTGGAAGTTTGCAACACCAGACAGCTACCGGTCAGTCGGGAATCAATTTGGAGTGGGTAAATCTACTGTGGGGGCTGCTGTGATGCAAGTAGCCAAAGCAATCACTGAGCTGCTGCTATGAAAGGTTGTGACTCTGGGAAATGTGCAGGTCATAGTGGATGGCTTTGCTGCAATGGGATTCCCTAACTGCGGTGGGGCGATAGATGGAACCCATATCCCTATCTTGGCACCGGAGCACCAGGGCACCCAGTACATAAACCGCAAGGGGTACTTTTCAATGGTGCTGCAAGCACTGGTGGATCACAAGGGACGTTTCACTAACATCCACGTGGGATGGCTGGGAAGGGTTCATGACGCTCACGTCTTCAGGAACACTACTCTGTTTAAACGGCTGCAGCAAGGGAATTACTTCCCAGACCAGAAAATAACAGTTGGGGATGTTGAAATGCCTGTAGTTATCCTGGGAGACCCAGCCTACCCCTTGATGCCATGGCTCATGAAGCCATACACAGGCAGCCTGGACAGTAGTCAGGAGCTGTTCAACTACAGGCTGAGCAAGTGCAGAATGGTGGTAGAATGTGCATTTGGCCGTTTAAAGTCAGCACATTACTGACTCGCTCAGACTTCAGCCAAACCAATGTTCCCATTGTTATTGCTGCTTGCTGTGTGCTCCACAATCTCTGAGGCCTGGTCTACACTAGGACTTTAATTCGAATTTATCAGCGTTAATTCGAACTAACCACTCAACCATCCACACCAGGAAGCCATTTAATTCGAACTAGAGGGCTCTTTCACCCGGCAGGTGGTGTGGATGCTAATTGAACTTAGTAGCTCGGAGCTATCCCACACTGCACCACTCTGTTGGCGCTCTGGACAGCAGTCCGAGCTTGGATTCTCTAAATGACCCGCGAAAATTTGAATTCATTTTCCTGTCTGGGTGGTTTGAATCTGACGTTCTGGTTGCACATCACCTGCAACGATGCAGAGCTCTCCAGCAGAGGAGTCCGGGCAATCCCAGAATAGAAAGAGGTCCCCAGCATGGACTGACAGGAAGTCATGGATCTGATCGCTGTGTGGGGCGAGAGTCTGCGCTCTCGGCTGCACTCCAAGCAGCCGCGGCAGACCTTCGAGAGAAGGTCAAAGCCATGAAAGAGAAAGGATACAGCCGGGATGCGATGCAGTGCGCGTGAAAGTGAAGGACCTAAGACAAGGGTATCAAAAAGTCAGCCCACCAGTGACGGTGGACTCCGAGGCGGAATAGACAGTTCCTCCTCGATGTTCGATCGCCATGGGGAAGATGAGGAAGGGTCTTTTGAGGACGGCGCAGGCGCACAGCGACCCCTCCTCCTTTCCCTGACAGCCAGGATCTCTTCATCACCCTCACAGAGATGACTCGGAATCAGGGGAAGGATCAAAACATTTATTTTTAAGAAACAGGTATATAAAAATAGAAATACTATATAAAAATTTTTAAATATCAAACTATACAAAAGTAGGTCAACACATATAGGAATCGAGCAATAATCCTCTGGGGAACAGTTCAAAAGCTCTCAGAGCAGCTGGAAAAGCCTCACATGGCAGCATATGGTCCTGGTCTGTGCAGGGCTTCTCTTAGCATCCGCTCAGGGTAATGTCGTTCTGGAAGTGCTGCATCTAATTAGGGAATTAGTGTACTGTTACTATTGTGAATGGTAGACTTTTACTTTGCATAAGAATGACCTCGCTTAACAGCCACGTGTTGGAGGCCACAGAGGAAAAGCATACAGTGATCTTTCCGTGCACTGGGCGGGAGGGGCTGCAAAGGCTCATCCTTTCTGCTTTGCACATTGCCTTTAGCAGGAGAGCACAGCTAACCACTAACTGATAAGCAGTATGTACTGTAAGGCTTACCAGGACTTTGTGCAAGAGGATGCAGCTGTCTTTATTCGAAATCTCGGACTAGTTCTGAGATCTCCTGAGACTTGGTTCCTCTTTGGTCTTGTTAACTGAAACTGACTAGACTGTGTTTACTGTTGGCAAACGTATGTGTTCAAGAAATCACCTACAAAAGACTAGGGACGACATGTTCCAGGAACTGATGGCCTGCTGAGGCAGCAGAGCAGAGACTGTGGAGGAGACCCTGTGTCAGCAGCATCACACACACATGGAGGGGAGGATAGGTGGCGGCAGGAAGACCAGCAGGCGACTGTAGATGTTCTGCAAGACCGCAGGCAGGAGGAGAGCCCCCTGCAGTGCATCTGCAACCGCCCTCCAACGCCAGAAGTCCTGTCCTCCCTCACCCAAAGTTACGCATCAACCAGTCCCAACTCCAAGTTTAAACCCCCACTGTGTACTACATTATTAAAAGCGGTTTGGTGTTACTCACTGTTTGTCAGAAGACTTTCTGTGGGTGTGTGTGTAGTGCATAGCCCACAGTGCCATGGTACAGACTTGGGTGCAGGGTCAACTGCAGGGCACACACAGACTGCAGTCACTAGGCACCAGGGACAGTCTGTGTTTCTTTGATGTGTATGCTTGTCCAGGGTCCTGGTGCCTGCCATCCCGAATGTAAAGGCAGCTTTCCTTCACATGCACTTCCGACCGTAGCCAGATCCTCCCGGTGCCCCCCCCCCCAAAAAGAGCCCTCATCCAGGGCAGATACCTCACCCTTCCCCACCCCTCACCCCCCCCCCCCCAACCCCCCCACGTCCCCTATCCAATCCCACCCCTCATCCAAAGACCCCCCCCTGCCACAGACCTATGTAGGAGCAGGAGGCTATCCGTCAACCGTCCTCTTTTGGACAAGCGGTCTGTACATCAGTGCACACTTACCCAGCACAGAATGCTTCCATGTTTTCAAAGAAACAGAAATGCAAAGTCAACGAAAGATTTATTATTAATTACTGAAACATGTCCTTAGTTTTAAAACGTCCTTTGAAGTGGAAACTTGGTTTGTGATCAGGCTCTCTTAAAATCAAGTGGACAGTCACAGGTTACCCTGCTCTGTCTGGCTGATCGTAAACAGCAGCCAGGCGATTTGCTCAACCTCCCGCTCTCACAGAGATTGTGGAGCACACAGCAAGCAGCATAACTACGGGGATATTCTTTTCGCTGATGTCCGAGCGAGTCAGTAAGCTCGCCATCTCCCACCACCATTCTGCACTTGCTCAGCCGGTAGTTGAGAGTTCCTTCTTCACTGTCCAGGCGCCTGTATAGGCTTCATGAGCCAGGGCATTGATCACTGTAGGCATCTGCACATCCCCAACCGTTATTTTGTGGTCCGGGAAGAAAGTACCTGCCTGGGCGTCTAAACAGACCAGAGTTCCTGAACAATGAACCTTGCCCGCCCACCCGCGTTGATGTTGGTAAAACATCCCCTATGGTCCACCACAGCTTGCAGCACCATTGAAAAGTAGCCCTTTCGGTTAATGTACTGCTGGCCTGGTGGGCTGGTGCCAGGATAGGGATGTGAGTCCCATCGCCATCTATGATGACCTGGACATTTCCGGAGTCACTACCTTTGAGAGCAGTTGCTCAACGATTGCGTGGGCTATTTGAATGACAGCAATCTGCACACTCAGGGCTGCTCGCATCCTTGTGTCCTGGCGCTTCAGGGCAGGGGACAGCAAGTCACACAGTTCAAGGAAAGTGCCCACTCTCTGTCATCCCAGACCTGCAGCACTATGCGGTCCCACCAGTCTGTGCTTGTTTCCCGGCCCAGAATCGCGTTCCACACCATGAACGTGACCCATTGCCACCATGATCTCCACTGCCCGGCGTACCTGGTTTCTGAGAGGTCTGTGCCACTCTCCTCATTCTCAGCAGCTGACTGTGGAAGAGGTGGGCGATAAGGTGCGAGGAGTTGACAAGGGCAACGATAAGGTGTGCAGCGATGATGGCTCCATGCTCGCAGTGCTGTGGCGTCAGCGCTGTAACCCCGACAGACAAGGCGCGAACAGATTTCCAGGAAGAGAGGAGGCGTGATTCCCAGCAGGCATTGCGAGCTCTACCCAGCATTCCAATGGGCAGCGGGGACTCGGGAACTGTGGGATAGCTTATTTGTGTATTTAGTATGGATACACAAATTCGACTTATTAAGGTCGAATCCACAAATTCGACTTAAGTAGATTCAAAATAGTCCTGTAGTGTAGACAAGGCCTGAGAGTAAGGGGGAGACCTGTATGGTGGGGTGGGAGGCTGAGGCAAATCACCTGGCCGCTGATTACATGCAGCCAGACACCAGGGCGATTAGAAGAGCACACCAGGAAGCGGTGCGCATTAGAGAAGCTTTGAAAACCAGTTTCATCACTGGCCAGGGTACAGTGTGACTGTTTGTTTCTCCTTGATGAAATCCACCACCCCTTGATTGACTCATTCCCTGTAAGTCACCCACCTCTCCACCCCCCTTCGAACACAGCTTGCTTTCTAAGGAAATAAAGTCACTCTCGTTTAAAAATCATGTATTCTTTATTAATAAATTATAAAAAGGAGAGAACTGACAAGGTAGCCCGGGTGGGGTTTGGGAGGAGGATAGGAGGGAAGGAAAAGGCCACTAAAAAAATTTCATAATAATGACAGCCTTTTGGTTGGGCTGTCCACTGGGATGGAGTGGGCAGGTGCACGGAGCTTCCTCCCATGCGTTCTCACTCGTCTGGTGGGTGAGGAGGCTAAGGAACATGGTGAAGGGGGAGAGTGGTTATACAGGGGCTGCAGCGGCACTCTAAGATCCTGCTGCCGTTCCTGAAGCTCCACCATACGCCGGAGCATGTCAGTTTGATCACGCAGCAGCCCCAGCATTGCATCCCACCACCACTGATCTTCCTGCGACCACCCCTCATCTCGAGCATCTCTCCTTTCATCTCGAGCATCTCTCCTCTCCTCACGTTCATCCCTCCTGTCCTCATGGTCACTGGCATCTTTCCTGTACTTTGATATCACGTCCTTCCACTCATTCAGATGAGCTCTTTCATTGCGGGTCACTTCCATGATTTCCGAGAACATTTCATCTAGCATCTTTTTTTCCCACCGCCTTATCTGAGATAGCTTTCGGGACGGAGTAGGGAGGCTTGAAAAATTTGCAGCTGCATGAGGGAGGGGAAAAAAGGGAGAGAAGTATTTAAAAAGATGCATTTTACAGAATAATGGTTATACTCTTTCACGGTGAACAACACTATTAATCTTACATAGCACATGTGATTTCACTATAAGGTCGCATTTTGCATCTTAATATTGAGTGCCTGCAGCTCTGGTGTTAAAGATCTCACAGACGCAGGTCCAGGCAGCAGAATTCGGCTTGCATGCGGCCATGGTAAGCCATTGTCTTTTCATCTTCTGCAGCTTTCATATATCCAGCGCCCTCCTTTCCCAAATAGCAAGCAAAGCCCGTTGAGTGCTGCTTCTTGCCTGTCAACGTGCAGCAGCAGAAACCAGCCCCCCGATCCAATTATCTGGGATGATCGCTTTACCCCTCCCCGCACCGCGTAGCTGGTATCATGGAAGATCACAGCTAAACACCCTCCTCCCCTCCCCCACTGCGTGGCTGGTAGCAGGGAAGATCCCTGCTAGCCGAACGCGAAAAAGCTTAGCGCCAATCACCGCCCCCTCTTCCCCTGCTTGGCTACCTCCAGGGAAGGATTTCTTTTAAGCCACAGGCAAACAGCCCAGTAGGAATGGCCATCTCTGTCCCCTTAATTAAATTCCTGAATTTCAACCAGGTTACCATGAACGATATCACTCTCCTGAGGATAACACATCGAGATAAAGAACGGATGTTGCTTGAATACCAGCAAACACTGGGACCATACGCAGCTAGGCTTTGTCATGCAATGATACCAGATTACTTGCTACATGCATGGCGTGGTCAAGTGTCCTACCATGGAGGACGGAATAAGGCTGCCCTGCCCAGAAACCTTCTGCAAAGGCTTTTGGAGTACCTCCAGGAGAGCTTCATGAAGATGTCCCTGGAGGATTTCCGCTCCATCCCCTGACATGTTAACAGACTTTTCCAGTAACTGTACTGGCCACGAATGCATCCCAAGTCCTCAGGGCAAATTAATCATTAAACGCTTGCTTTTAAACCATGTCTTATATTTACAAGGTACACTCACCAGAGGTCCCTTCCATGGCTTCATTGTCTGGGATAGTTGCTTGGGATGGCTGGGAGGTAATTCCGTCAGGGTGAGAAAAAGCTCCTGGCTGTTGGGGAGAACGGAGTGCTGTGTGCTCTCTGAAAGCTCTTCCTCCTCCTCATCTTCCCCGTCCGCAGAATCCTCAGGCATGGCTAAGATTACCCCCACCTCGGAATCCACGGACAGGGGTGGGGTAGTGGTGGTGGACCCCCCTAGAATTGCATGCAGCTCAGCGTAGAAGCGACATGTTTTCGGCCCTGCCCCAGACCTGCCATTTGCTTCTTTGGTTTTCTGGTAGGCTTGTCTGAGCTCCTTAACTTTCACATGGCACTGTACTGAGTCCCTGGTGTTGCCTCTCTGCATCATGGCCTTGGAAATTTTTTCAAATGTTTTTTCATTTTGTCTTTTGGAACGGAGTTCTGTTAGCACGGAATCCTCTCCCCATACAGCGATCAGATCCAGTACCTCCCATGCAGTCCATGCTGGAGCTCTTTTTCGATTCTCAGGAGACTGCATTGTTACCTGTGCTGATGAGCTCTGCGTGGTCACCTGTGCTGGTGAGCTCTCCACACTGGCCAAACAGGAAATGAAATTCAAAAGTTCGCGGGGCTTTTCCTGTCTACCTGGCCAGTGCATCCGAGTTCAGATGGCTTTCCAGAGCGGTCACAATGGTGCACTGTGGGATACCGCCCGGAGGCCAATACCGTTGAATTGCGGCCACACTGACTCTAATCCGACATGGCAATACCGATTTGAGCGCTACTCCCCTCGTCGAGGAGGAGTACAGAAATTGGTTTTAAGAGCCCTTTATATCGAAATAAAGGGCTTCGTTGTGTGGACAGGTGCAGGGTTAAATCGGTTTAATGCTGCTAAATTCGGTATAAACGCGTAGTGTAGACCAGGCCTCAAATACCCCATCCTATATTTAGTAGAAAAGGAAGGCCAGTGCTGGAAAAAGTGCACGTTACACTCCTTTTAAAAAGTAGTGGAGCCACCTCAGGCCTGGTCTTCACTGGGGCGGGCGTGTGGGGGGGAAATCTATCTAAGTTACACTACTTCAGCTATGTGAAAACCGTAGCTGAAGGCGAAGTACTTAGATCTACTTACTGCAGTGTCTTCACTACGGTAGGTCGACTGACACTCCCTTGTCAACTCCGCCTATGCTTCTTGCTCTGGGGGGAGTACCGAAGTTGAAGGGAGAGTGCTTGGCAGCCGATTTATCGCGTCTTCACTAGTCGCGATAAATCGACCCCCGCTGGATCTATTGCTCAGGAGGTAAGTGTAGACATGCCCTCAGAGTGCTCACAACTGCCACTGGATGTTCCTATGGCTAGTACAGTACATTTTCTCACACACACGATTGCAATTGACAACTGAAACTCAAAAAACCACAGTTTAGCCCTTTTGTATAATTTGTATTTAAGTAAGGAATAAAGAGCTGAAATACAAAGAATTGTAGCTAAACAGGTCAGACAAAAAACCCTTAAGTAATTCAGGCTGACCCCTGCATTTTTCAAGACTATACACTACATCATTCACACCAACATCTTATCTCATGTATCCTTGAATATCCACAGTGATGGTGCCTTGACCCTATCCCCTGGGAGTCTACTCCATTGCCAAATTATTCTGTTAAGAATGTTTTCCTATATCTAGCCTAAATATTTCTCTCCTTCAGGTCATTGCTCCTTGCCCTACCAGTGTCACTAATTCTCTGCTTCCATTACTATTATTACCTTTAACGTATTTGAAGACTATAGATCATGCTCTCTCAGAGTATTTTTTCTGAATTTAAATATAGTTCCTTCAGTCTCTTCTTGTATGTTTTAACTTCAAAGCCTTGTATCATCATGTTGCCTTTCTTTGTATAATTTCGAACTTTTTCTAAACATTCCCTGAACTGAGAGGACCAGAACACTTCACAGCTTTTATACTAGCTAGCCGTGAATTGCCTACAAAAATCTGATGACTGAAATTATTTTGTTTAAAGGTAATTTAGCACCCTCTGGTGTACCATTGCTCTATTGCAAATTTCATTTTATATGAAGGAAAGTGAAATCTCCAGAGCAATAATACTGTATAAGTTTTCATGTTAATGTTTGTGAAGCAATAGTTATGGGTGGTTCAGCAGTTTTATTATTTATATTTGTATTTAGGAACTTATGGCTCCTTGGAAAACTGCTCAGGACTGCAACATGTGGCTAAAAGTTAAACTTCCATTGACTTCAATAGGAGATGCTTAAATATGAGCATAGTGTTTGGACATTTGTGTACAGTGTATTACAGAGAACACTTCCTTTTTTTTTTAAAGAAATTCTTTCAAATATTTTAATCATTTTTTTGTTGTACAATGCTTAAAAAAACACAAACAAAAAATGACAACATGGGAAGTTAACAACTTTAAAATACTCCTTTTTTCTTTGCTTATGTCACACATGGTTTCCATTTAAGAAAATTATTTTTGCAAGTAATTAGTCTGTACTGTAAATTAGATCCACTATGATGTTTTCTTTTAAATTTCATATGACCTAGTTATAAACTCTTGAATAATGCACATACACAGTTTAAGTTCTCCTCAATCTTGAACCAACAGGCACCAATCAAGAATATTTCCCAAAATTTGCAGTCTCTCTATCAATGCCATTTATTAATTTTGACTCAAACTGGATTTCCCTTTCCTCTCCCTCTAAACTCATTACCACTGCTGTAGGTTTCAGGGTTGGATTGGCAGCCACCAAGTGGACTAGATAGCTTTTGACCAACTTACAATATTGAGTATCAGAGGGGTAGCCGTGTTAGTCTGGATCTGTAAAAGCAGCAAAGAATCCTGTGGCACCTTATAGACTAACACGTTAGTTAGTCTATAAGGTGCCACAGGATTCTTTGCTGCTTTTACAATATTGAGCAATTTGCAGCAGAACCATACATAATATGAGCACCCCATTCTATTCCCAAATCCCTATCAATGTCAATGTAAAAAAAAATTCCCAAAACCTTACCCCAATCAGTGTTTTGATTTTGAAAAGAGAGATGTTCCAGGAACTCCATGAAGTCCAATAGGAACTTAGCTATTGCTATTGACTTTATGTGGAAGGCACCCAGATACGTCAGGACGAGCAGCAGTATAAAACCCTAAGATAGATACTACCTTAGTAAGGGACCCCAGACTGTTAAAGTCTTTTGAAAATATCCTATGCTTGCCACTTGGTGCAATATGGCACATTTCATTAAATTACTTTTCAGAAGTATTAGTAAGCTCAAGAGATAAATTCAAACTGTGTGGGTGAGCATTCCTATAGAAGTTATGCTGCTGCCTGGGAAAAGGAGTGAGGAAAGAGAGGACCTCAGGCTGCCTCCTGCAGGCTGTGTGTTTGTTGGGAAGGGGAACTTCATGTTGTGCACCAAAAGTTTTGCTGCTGCCTGAGGGGAAGAGAAGGCTCACAGGCCTTCCTCGCTACATGCTGCCTTTTAACAAGTGGGGGCCAAAGAACTCTGAAGGGTAAGAAGATTCACTAAAGGAAACCAGTAGGGCTCTAGTGCTACCATTCAAAAGGTACAGGGGGACAAGCTCGGTTGAGGCACAGTTTAGTTAGTTTACTTTTATAATGAAAAATGACTATGTAACTACGGTACCTTCCTACTCACACAATCTGCTCCCTGTGTGTATTCAAAGTCAAGCTGATTATTTTATGACAAAGTTTTTACTATTTTTAATTACTGTCAGCTCTGCAGAATCAACAGCTCTAAGAGTGAACTGGATTCTTTCCAGGTGTGTTCAACATCAACAAAACTGCCAAGTAAGTTCCATTTGAAGAGCCAACTGTGCAATGTCATTGTGTTCCATTCTGCCCTCAGTTGCATCTGTACAATTCCCCAGAAAGCAATGAAGTTCAACAGTTATAACAAAGGGCAGAATTTGGCTTTCAGAAGCCAGAAAGAACATGCTTGACTTTCAGATCCCAGGATGAGTTGGCAGTGAGATGAGATGGCAGTTCAGAAAAATATATTTTACTCGTCATCTGAACTAATCCAATGTGGAAATCATTGAAACCTATTTAGTATGGAAGCTTGCAATGACATTTTTATAACTTCACCTCTCAGAGGTATTGTAAGCAGATTGGAAGGATGTACATTAATTGTCATTGTAATCATTAGTTTTAGTGTTAATATCTTTCCAAATCATTCACCTTGGGATAAAATCCTGACTGAAGGTGAATTATTTGGGAATCTTTTCTGCTATTTGTGTTAGAGGAGGGTGGGGACAAAATTTTCTACTGTAAAATAGATTAACATAATATTAAACACACATTTCTGAACATGTCTGCAATAAAAAAATTCTTAAATGTGTAGCTTGAAACTTGCTATGTACATAAGCCTCAATGAAGCCTTTGCTTGGTTTGAAAAAATGTTTTTTTAATGTATCAGTTATGAGCAATAGAAAATTGTGTATTGAATTGAAATGTGTTGACCCAGATGTGCTTAAAATTGGATGCTGTCAAAGTTGGAATTGAGATTTTTATTCAAACCAGGATAGCAGTTTGGATCCAAATTCAGCATCTGAACTAAAATGGTGGAAATTTCATAAGAACAGTGTCCTTCCAAGACCAAAAACTGTTCTCAAAAGACCTCTATCACCCAGGCACCCTGCTGGTCTCCAGACCCCCATTCATTATTGCTGTGTTTTATCAGGGTAGCAGACAGATCTCCAGTCTCTTCATGAGAGTAACTGCTGCTCTTTACCCACTTTACTCTGTCTGGCAAGTGGGGAGTGCCAACCAAATCCAATGGTGGACTTTGTGGAGTATTGAATCTCTTACTTCATTATACTCATGGGCACAGCAGTGTCTGCCAGAATTTAAAATCCCAGAAAACTTGTTCATTTCTCTAGGGGAAGCCAACAGTGTTCTTTTGAATAGGAATCAAGATCTGGTATCCTGGATTCAAATACCACCAAAGATTAAGATGTTAGGATCTGGAGTTTTGATCTAGACCCATCTCTAATACAGAGCCTGCACACAATAGTGTATACATGCACAAACATTTAAACAAATATGCACTTTGCAGCTACTCATATACATGGCTAGTTTGGTGATTCAGAGAATTTATAAGCTCTCACCAACAGAAGAGTACTTTAAAGATGTTCTTATTGAATATGTAGTCATGTTAGTCTTGATGCCTGGTTACAAAAGCGTGAATAATTATGCAATAAATTTTTGGTCAAAGATTTTAAGAACAGTAAAAAATATTCCATTTCCATTTAAAAGAACTGTGGATGTTAATTAGCAATATTATTTTAAGAGTGCTTTCACCAGGGTGACCTGTTTGTTGTTTTATTCCAATATTACATTTTACAGATATTACATGTACTCCCCGATGTACACAAACTAGTGGAGGGTTTCTCCAGATGCTTATTGAACAATACAGATTGCAGACATTTGCTTATCTTTCTACTGAACGTCCTCCAAGATTAGCAGATCCTATAATAAGGAAGATTTAAAAATATAAAGGTATAAATTTTTTTACATAAAGTTAAAGAATCATTTCATTCACTTGTTTAAGTGCTTTTAGAAATCTATTAAGAAAAATAAGAATAAAAATAAAAATGAAAAGATTATAAATATTAATATAAAAACAAAGGAACACATGTTGTTGTGAGTTTTGGCATAGCTGTTTCTATGTATGCAAGTGCAAATATGGTAAATGATTTTACAGGGAACATGAAAATGAGTCAGTGTACTTGTGAGCAGGATTGAGCCCCATACTTAGAATTAGGATTCTAATTGTTTAAAAGACGCTAGGGTAAGACTCTCAGTTATACTGGCATAAATTCAGAGAAACACTATTACACTACATTTAAATGACTGGATTTACACCAGAAACTGAGATCAGATCCTTGTTCCTATAGTTGAACTGCAAGATATCTTTCCATTATTACAAGTCCAGTTTTCTACCCAATCCTCTATCACCCATTTTTCCTGAATCCATCAAATGCATATGTCATTTCACAAGCCAGATCATAGCCCATGGAAGACATTTCTGGGGCAAATTGCATAATGCCTTTGGAAGATATGGGGATTCAAAATTAAGGTGAATTTAATTCCTCTTTCTTTCTTTTTGGCTTGTCATATTTCCAAAACTGCTTGGCCTACAAACTCCAAAATTTTCTGCCTATTGGTCTTGGGACAGAATAGTGCTTCTTACTAGCTTTGGGAAGGAAGCTTGCAATTTTACATGAGAATTGCAATTTTTGGATATATCATAAATAGGGCTGTCATGCGAATAAAAATTTAATTGCGATTAATCATTGCAATTAAAAAAATTAATCACAATTAATCACACTGTTAATAATAGAATACCATTTATATATATTTTTGGATGTTTTCTACATTTTCAAATGTATTGATTTAAATTACAATACAGAATACAAAATGTATACTGTTCACTTTATATTTTTTATTACAAATATTTGCACTGTAAAAAAAATAGTATATTTCAATTCACCAAATACAAGTACTGCAGTGCAATCTCTTTTTATAATGAAGTTACAAATGTAGAATTATCTACAAAAAATAACTGTATTAAAAAACAAAACAATGTGTCCATGCTGATGATGGGTTCTACTTGATAACAATCCAAAGCAGAGCTGTTCATTTTCATCATTTAAGTCAGATGCCACCAGCAGAAGGTTGATTTTCTTTTTTGGCAGTTTGGGTTCTGTAGTTTCCGCATCGGAGTGTTGCTCTTCTAAGAAATCTGAAAGCATTCTCTGCACCTTGTCCCTCTTAGATTTTGGAAGGCACTTCAGACTCTTAAACCTTCAGTCGAGTGCTGTATCTATTCTTAGAAATCTCACATTGGTACCTTTGCATTTTGTCAAATCTGCTGTGAAAGTGTTCTTAAAACGAACATGTGCTGGGTCATCATCCAAGATTGTAATAACATGAAATATATGGCAGAATGTGGGTAAAACAGAACAGGAGACATACAATTCTCCCCCAAGGAATTCAGTCACAAATTTAATTAATGCATTATTTTTTTTAAAGAGCATCATCAGCATGGAAGCATAACCTCTGGAATGGTAGCTGAAGCATGAAGGGGCATACAAATGTTTAGCATGTCTGCTATGTAAATACCTTGCAACGCCGCCTACAAAAGTGTCATGCGAACTCTTTTTCTCACTTTCAGGTGACATTGTAAATAAGCAGCAGTCAGCAGTATCTCCCGTAAATGTAAACAAACTTGTTTGTCTTATCAGTTGTCTGAACAAGAAGTAGGACTGAGTAGACTTGTAAGCTCTCAAGTTTTACATTGTTTTGTTTTTGAGTGCAGTTATGTAACCAAAAAAGCCCTACATTTGTAAGTTACACTTTCATGATAAAGAGATTGCACTACAATACTTGTATGAGGTGAAATGAAAAATACTATTTCTTGTTTATCATTTTTACAGTGCAAATATTTGTAATACAAAATAATATAAAGTGAGCACTGTACACTTTGTATTCTGTGTTGTAATAGAAATCAGTGTAATTGAAAATGTAGAAAAACATCCAAAAATATTTAATAACTTTCAATTGGTATTCCATTGTTTAACAGTGCGATTAATTGCAATACATTTTTTTAACTGAAGTTAATTTTTTGGAGTTAATCATGTGAGTTAACTACAATTAATTGCCAAAAAGGTCAGTGGTAGTAACTTCTTATTCTAGTTTTTTGCCTTGGAATAATTACAGATTTCAAGGGATTAACTAAGGGAAAAAGAAATACATTAAAGTTGTCATCACAATAGCAACAAAGAGTCCTGTGGCACATTTTAGACTAACAGATGTATTGGAGCATATGCTTTCGTAGGTGAATACCCACTTCGTCAGACTCATGTAATGGAAATTTCCAGAGCTCTGACGAAGTGGGTATTCACCCACGAAAGCTTATGCTCCAATACATCTGTTAGTCTATAAGATGCCACAGGACTCTCTGTTGCTTTTTACAGGTCCAGACTAACACTGCTACCCCTCTGATACATCACAATAATGTCTACTAAATTATTATATAGATTGAATTTTTCAAAACTGGGACTTCACTTAAAAGCAAATATTAAAATTATTAGATTTAAGATTTTCTATATCTTTATTATAATATGATTATACAAATTAAAAAAAAAGGTGTATTCTCAACTACTCTAAATATTGTATGGAAGGCTCACATTGTGTTGATATTATACCCCAAATTTTCCAAAATTATAACTTGTTCATTGCATAATCAATAATTTATATTGTACCTAGAAAACTTTTCAAGGCAAATAATTTAATTTTGATAATTCATAGAATTTACTTGCCTACATGTTGCCTCTGTAGAAGACTGGAGATGGTGATTGGATGTCTTGTTACAGATGCCTGTGAGGAAGGTGGTGTACATGCGTACAACTGAGGAGTTCTGAAAGCAGGAGTATCCCATAAGCCTATTCTAGTACTTTGTGAGCCAGATGATGAAGAGAACGAATGTTCGTTATGTGGTATTCTTACTGGTGTTGACCTGTTAATGCAATCAGTGCAGTTAAAAGATCTGAGGTATTTTTATACTTCAATAGATTTCAAAAATTGTTGAAGAAATTCTCAAAGTTTACATTTTAAAGGAAAAATGTATTATCAGTTATTGCACACTACACGTGTATTATTTATCAGAATGTTAGACTGTTAGGTGAAATTTTTTTCAAACAACTGAAAGACAAGACAAGGGAGAAAGTGATGAAAGAGGAAAAAAAGACATTTTTATATTTGTATTATGTATTTTAATATCAATCTGAAAATGTATAATAATATGAAATTAATAGGTAGCAGGTTTAAAACAAACATAAGGAAGTACTTCTTCACACAACGCACCTCCAAAAATATAACTGGGTTCATAAAAGAATTAGACAAGTTCATGGAGGATAGGTCCATCAATGGCTATTAGCCAAGAGAGTCATCTTCTGGGGTGTCCTCCAAGCCTCTGACTGCCAGAAGCTGGACTGGATGACAAGTAACAGATCACTTGATAATTGCCCTCTTCTGTTCATTCCCTCTGAAGCATCTGGCACCAGCCATTGTGGGAAGACAAGATACTGGGCTAGATGGAACATTGGTCTAACCCAGTATGGCCATTTTTCTGTTCTTATGATTCAAAACTATGGATGCAATGCACTTGCATGGTCTGGAACCATATCACATTGTTCTGTGATTTCCACAGTTCATGCAAGTTAAAAAAAATGAGGCTTGTCAATACAGAAACTTCAAAGCGAGATGTAGGTGCTGCAGGAAGGGGTTCAGGTGATTCAGTGGGTAGCACTGTTCTCTCTGAGTAATTACAGAAGCCATATCCCAAGTATAATGAATGCAATATTGTGCTGGTGGAAGTGTTGCCTTTCAGATGAGACATAAAACAAAGATTTTGGCCACTTTGTTTACATTAGAGACAGATTTTTGTGTGAAAATACCATGATTGAAGGTGCAAACAGCTATATATGCTCTAACTACCTGTGCAAATTTTGGAACCCATAGTTTCAAAATCAAGCCCTCCAACAAGAATAAAAACATGTATAAATTACAGTTAGCTTGCACGATATCTTTTCTTTTTTGGAAAGGCAAAATACACAATACAGCCTTTACACTACATAGATTTATTATGAGGAAAGGCAAGATTTAATTTCATTCTCTTTAAAAAAAACTGTAACATCTTGAAAAGCATGAGCTGTATCTAGTTACCTTAGAGATCCTGCTATGCTATTTTGACTTGCTGTTAGTCCCGATGATTGATAACCTTTATAAGAAATACTACCTATAATGAACAATAGGTTTAAAAACAATATTAAAAATTATGTTCTTATGTCCTCCCTTTACTGAAGCTATCCTTTTTGGGGACAAAGGTAAGAATCTTAGTTTATATACTTTGGGCCAAATTCACCACAGGTTTATGCCAGGTGGAGAGCGCTGATGACAAAAAGTGAAGGATAGAGGTAGGCAGTTTCTGGCTGCAGAAAGTGACCACAACTAGTATGTGTATGAGGGAGTAACACAGTCTTAAAATTGTGTAGAGCTGTGTGAATAGCTAATTTTTCACTTCACTAACTATATCAAAAATTTAAAACAAAATTTTATTTCAGTTGACCAATTTTTTTTTGCAGTTTTTCAGTAAATAAAAAAAAGTTTAAGGGTTTTTTCAATTGAAATAATCTGAGAAATTCTACATCAATTTGTGAAATGTTGACCAACCCAAATCTACATATTTTGGTAAAAAGACGTTTTGGCTGAAAAAATTGGCCCACCACTTTTGTTTCTTTTTCCTGCTGTTGTTAATTAAAATATTAAAATAGCATCCACCAAGCTGCTAACCCATTAGGGGCTCTAAACAGGAATACTCCCCCCACCCCTCAAAACAAATAATAAAAAGCGAATCGGGCTCCCCTTGAGCTGCTCAGGGCCACAAGCAATTGCTTAGTGTGCTCATACCTAGTGCTGATTCTGATTTACATTTATGCTCAGTTTTATTATTTAATTCATTTCATGCATTTATTTATATTTAAACATCATGACAAAATGCTTATCCAAAGCTCTATACCAGGGGTCAGCAACCTTTCAGAAGTGGTGTGCTGAGTTTTCATTTATTCACTCTAATTTAAGGTTTCGCACGCCAGTAAAACAATTTAATCTTTTTAGAAGGTCTCTTTCTATAAGTCTCTAATATATAACTAAACAATTGTTATATGTAAAGTACATAAGGTTTTAAAATATTTCAGAAGCTTCATTTAAAATTAAATTACAATGCAGAGCCCTCCCGGACCTGTGTCTAGGACCCGGGCAGCGTGAGTGCCACTGAAAATCAGCTCGCATGCCGCCTTTGGCACGCATGCCATAGGTTGCCTACCCCTGCTCTAGACATATAGACATCTTGAAAGGAAAAATGTAGCTTCGGAGGATCTGAACATTTAAATAAAATATTAAATAGATTATAAAAATCATTATTGATTACTGATAAGTAGAAATAAAAGTATGTGTATTACAATTACAAAATCATGTGTACTGCACACAAACTAAGGACTCAATCCGGCAAGGTGCTGAACAATCTAGCCCTGATCCTGTGAAAAACTTAAGCATGTACAGAACTTTAAACATATGAGGAATGCCATTGAAGCCCTGGGAGTCTTCACCTTTGCTCCAGCTTTTTTACATCATGTAAAATGGCTAGAGGAGTGAAAAGGGCCCCTAAAAATTCTATATCCAGCTGGTGGAGGATTACCCTGGTGCAGGAACTGCAGAACCCAGCCGTACGGCTGCCTCCTGAGGACTTCCCCAGAAGCTGTGGTATAAGGAAGCATGCTGGGGATAAGGCTGGAGGTGAAAGGGGCGTGCTGGAGATGGGTCTACAGGACACAGCACTGTGGAAGATCTGGGAAACATAGCATACCCCAGGAAGGTTTCCATAACATAGACATGCCTCCAGGGTTGTCCAGTTTACCTCAGGGACCTCCCCAATGCCCAACCCCAGAACAACCCAGTATTGGGAAGCTGCAAAGGTGACTTAAAGCCACCATAGCCCAGGGCTGCCCAGAGGGGGGCAAGTGGGGCAATTTTCCCCAGGCAATTTTCCCGCAGGGGCCCCCACGAGAGTTTTTCGGGGCCCCTGGAGTGGGATCATTCACTTGCTCCGGGGGCCCCAGAAAACTCTAGTGGGGCCCAGACCCCCGGAGCTTCCTCCGCTCCGGGTCGTCGTCAGCAATTCGGCGGCGGGTCCCGCTTCGGCGGTAATTCGGCGGTGGGGGGCCTCCGCCATGGGTCTTCGGGGCATTTCAGCGGCGGGTCCTGGAGCGGAAGGACCCCCCGCCGCCGAATTACTGCCAAAGCGGGGCCCCCCCGCCGCCAAAGACCCCAGGCCCCCTCAATCCTCTGGGTGGCCCTGCCATAGCCATTCCCCATTCTCACCTCACCCTTGTGCTAGGAGAAATCAACTCTTTTGAAGCTTCCAATTTGGACTGTCTTACTTTCATTACCAAGCTTCATGTTTTCCTTTTCACATCAAATATCTGTACTAAGACAATGTTAATCTGTAATAACTAATAAGACATTATACTAATCAAGTAAAAGGCTGTGCATGCACCACAAGTAAATCACTTCTGTTTCTGAGCACTATATTAGTTTAATTGTTCTCCAACTATTAACAATGGTTATTTAGCAAACATTACTTAGTTTAAGGGAGATCACCCACTGGCCAAAAAAGATAAGTACTGAGCAGACCACTTCATTTCTGCTTCTTAACTAGCTCCTTCTTACTGGACTGATATCTCCACAATACCTTTTTTACAGGTCAGAGGGCTCAAATCAGCAATCCATCCCTATTCAACAAATCACTCAAGCATGTATTTAACTTTACACATATGCTTAAAACTAAGCATTATAGATATATAATACATTATGTCTAGTCAGGTACTTAAAAAAAAAATCTTACCCATACGTCCATCACGAGGTGGGCTTATCAATGACAGTCTTGTTGGACCAGTCACTGTCTCAGGCTAAGTGCATGGAAAGGTATTAATAATAGAATAATACATGTGCTATTTATTAATGCACTTTAACAATAAATTATAGATATTCTATAAAACATTAGGGTAAAACATTTCAAATATTTTGATAAATATTGCTCAAATGTGAGACTACGCTTCATGCATAGTGACTTAATGCATAATGGTACAGGCGTATGCAGCATTCATGTAGTTTGAATGTAGTTCAGCACATATATATGCTGCCTTCATTTTCAAAATGATACCCATTCAGTGATTTCTATTTCCCCTCTATGCCTCATTTCTCTACTCAATAGCCCTCTCAGAATCCTTTTCTGGCAACCAGCATTTACAGTAATTCAACAAAATAGCTCTTTTCAACTGGGCATCAGAGATATTTTCATTTGACATATAAGGCTATAAAGCAAAAACTCTCAGACAAAATACTGGAGATAGGGTTGATAGTATATATTAATAACTTAAAGATAAAAAAATTACAAGACTGTTCAGCCCTTATGTAAGATAAGAACAAGGAAAGATTGGAGGCTAGTGCCACTACAGCAAAAAGTTAAGGTTGTCTAGCTGTCTTAACTGCATTTGCATCCCTTAAAATGTTGAGATTTCTTTTAAGTGTAACCTTAACTCTAAAGTTCCTGCATAAGGATGATTGAGGATGATTACAACATTCTTGTAATGTTAACATATTGGGATTCATTTCAGAACAGACTTCAAGCATTTTGCTATATAACTTGGCAATGGCATGATGTGGCTAAATCCCTAATTATTGTATTCAAAGGATGGACTATTAGAAACTAACTGCTAGAATTTAACAACTAGTGCTTCAGAAAAACATCCTTGTTCTGAAAAACATGCAAGCACTTAAACGTGCTGTGATAAATTGGGGGTGGGGGGAAGTAGCTCCCTTTTATGGACACCCAGCCAGCCAGTTAGCTATAACATTCTTCGTGGTAGCTGCTCTCTACTTGCTTTACCTGTAAAGGGTTAAAAAGTCTGACTGCATTCATAGGAGAGCATTCTGCATTCTCCCGGAGAGCAGGAACACGGCTGGAACAATGCTGTAAGAGCTTGCACCAGGTATGAAAAATCATCAAATCATACCCAGAAGCTACTTATTTGAAATCCCAGATATGTAAGTAGATCAGGAAATGTCTAGAAAGATGCAATTAGGTTTATCTCTTTTCATAGAATCATAGAAGATTAGGGTTGGAATAGACCTCAGCAGGTCATCTAGTCCAACCCCCTGCTCAAAGGAGGACCAACACCAACTAAATCATCCCAGACAGGGCTTTGTCAAGCCAGGCCTTAAAAACCTCTAAGGATGGCGATTCCACCACTTCCCTAGGTAACCCATTCCACTGCTTCACCACCCTCCTAGTGAAATAGTGTTTCCTAATAGCCAACCTTGACCTTCCACACTGCAACTTGAGACCATTTGCTCCTTTTTCTGTCATCTGCCACCACTGAGAACAGCCTATCTCCATCCTCTTTGGAACCCCCCTTCAGGTAGTTGAAGGCTGCTCATTCTTCTCTTCTGCAGACTAAACAAGCCCAGTTCCCTCAGCCTGTCATGTACCCCAACCCCTGGATCATTTTCGTTGCCCTCTGCTGGACTCTCCCCAATTTGTCCACATCCTTTCCGTAGTAGAGTGGGGGATCAAAAGTGGACGCAATACTCCAGATGTGGCCTCACCAGTGCCGAATACAGGGGAAAATCACTTCCCTTGATCTGCTGGCAATGCTCCTACTAACACAGCCCAATATGCCGTTAGCCTTCTTGGCAACAAGGGCACACAGCTGACTCATATGCAGTTTCTCATCCACTCTAATTCCCAGGTCCTTTTCTGCAGAACTGCTGCTTAGCCAGTTGGTCCCCAGCCTGTAGTGGTGCATGGGATTCTTCCTTCCTAAGCAAAGGACTCTGCTTTTCCATATTGAACCTCATCAGATTTCTCATGGCCCAATCCTCCAATTTGTCTATATCACTCTGGACCCTATCCCTACCCTCCAGCGTATCTACCTCTCCCCGCAGCTTAGTGTCATATGTTAACTTACTGAGGGTGCAATCCATTCTATCATCCAGAACATTAATGAAGATGTTGAACAAAACCGGCCCCAGGACCAACCCCTGGGGCACTCTACCTGATACTGGCTGCCAACTAGACATCAAGCCGTTGATCACTACTTGTTGAGCCCAACAATCTAGCCAGCTTTCTTCCACCTTATAGTCCATTCATCCAATCCATACTTTTTTAACTTGCTGGCTAGAATACTGTGGGAGACCATATCAAAAGCTTTGCTAAAGTCAAGATATATCACGTCCACCACTTTCCCCATATCCACAGAGCCAGTTATCTCATCATAAAAGGCAATCAGGTTGGTCAGGCATGACTTGCCCTTGGTGAATCCATGTTGACTGTTCCTGATTTTATTTCTTTATGGCTTGTGGAATCAGCCTTGACACATGCTTAAAAATAAGCATGTACTCAAGCATTTTCCTGAATCAGGGCCTGGGAGTCTAAGAGTTGCTTTATACAATAATTATCAGAATATAGGAGAACTCAGGTTTGTATACATAGAAATGAACTCACTTTCCTCATTGGGGAAGGTACAGGGTCAACCTCCATGGATTCTATCCTAGTAATGCAAAATAAATGTGCATGTTGTAATAATAAATAACAAATGTATTCTAATTAAAATAATATTATTTAAAATTATGTTATATCCTCACATTCATGAATGACAAATAATATATTATTGCAGTATTTATTTTACTATTTTAGTTAATATAAATAAATTAATTTACAGCTCCTTCATTTGTATAGGCAATAATATTATTCTGAAATATGAATAAAATGTGTTGTTTTAAATGATATCAGTTACAGGTTATGAGATATGCTCTGCTGTGAAAACATGGAGAGTTATGATTGGGATTTTGAAAAGAGCCTAAAGGAATGAGGTGCCAAATCCCTTTGAAATTTAATGGGATTTGGGCACCTAACTCTTGTAAGATCCTTTGAAAATCCCAGTTTGTGTATAAATGAGAGGAAAGCAGATTAAAAACAGAATTAGAATCAGATATGAAAAATATGGCCAATATCTTAAAAAGTGATTAATAATTTGAGGTTCCTAACTTGAGACACATTAAGGGGATCCTGATTTTCAGAAAGTGCTGATCTCCCACACTCTGAAAATCAGACCTCTAAGTCACTTCAAATGGACCTCCAAAAATTAAGTGTCTCAAAATCAAGTGACTCCACTTTTGAAAATCTTGATAAACTTTTAAAGAAATTAATGCTCATTGTATTGTCATGTACAACTTATATATTAGAAATGCAGATTCTGACATGATATTGGTCTCTCTCCGACCAAAATCTTCTCTGAATTATAAGTTGTGCAATTCCATTAAAGACAGTGTGGGGTTTGCACTGAAATAAGTCCATAAAGAATTTGGCTTTAAATTATTTTAAAGATTGAAACGAAAATATAGGTAGGAATTATGGTCCCAATTCAGCATGGCTTAAGTAAATGCCTAACTTTAAAGATGTGAGTAGATCCACTGAAATCAGTGAAACTACTCCGATGCTTATTGTTGGGCATATGCTTTAATACACTGCAGAACTGAGACCTATACCAGTAATACAACAATATTTAGTATTTAGCAGATTAAACTAATTGCATCCTGAATTCATTGACTACTGTACCATAAATAGCTGTTGTTCTCATCAACTCTTTAGTCTCACTACTGAGGAGAGACTAGATACTAAAATTAGAATATATATTAGTGTTTGGGCTCATAGCCAACAAGACATGTACTCTTCTAAAGTAATAATACAAAGTAAATATAAGAGGCTTTGGACAAATACTAATTTTAAACCTCTTATTGTTCCTAAGGTTTTCAGTGATAATTAATAGATCTGTACCTACATTTCTGAGGTTGATGGGCAGTTGGGATGAAGTATGTATGGAGAATATCCATTCTGTTTTGCTGAAGGAATTAAAGTAATTAAACTGAATGTTAGAGCAGTGTTACAATCAATGATACATATTTCATAGTTAATGTTTTAAACTAGTACTTCTCTTACTGGAAATGGGATTTCTAACTGTAGAGGAAACTGACGGTTGAGTAGTTTGTTGGGGAGGCCTCATGCTAAATGCAAAACAAAAGTTACAATAAACATAAATTAAACAAAAAATATGTTTGAGTTATATAACTACCATCTATTGCTCTTTTAACATGCCAAAGTTGCTCATAAAAATGCATACGATTAGCTATAAAGTCTATTGTATGTGTATTATATTGTCCACACCAATCCCTCTATGCATAGCAATATCTACTTATGGTAACATCTGGCAGACTATCTTATTAAAAGGCCCAATATTAATGTACAAATAATTGCAATTAACTCTGCAACCTTAGTTTTGTGAATTTCCTTAGGCTTTTTAAATAAAGTTTTCAAGAAAAAATATTGACATGCATGTGTTTATTCATTAACATATCATCCTGCATATGGGATGCAGGAGGCTCTGATGTTAGTGTTTCTGAACTTCTAATGTCCACTGGAATCCTTGTTGAGTACAGAAGCTTTATTCAAAAAACCATAAGTCACATGGAAAACTTGCCAGGCTCATCAGACTTTTTGCAAACATTTCTAGTTAACAAGGTGAAGTTTTAAAAATTGACTTTAAAAGGCCACATCATATAAAAATGCTAGTCTCATAGTACAGCAAGTAATTTTCAAATGTACATCCATTTAGATCTGAGTCATTACCTGGTACAAGCATAAGATATGGACAGCAAAAAAATGTTAACTTCTTAGAATACTTATTGATTTTAATATTAAAATAAGAAGCTTGTTTCCTGTCATGTTATGTTCGTGTGGGAAGAGGTAGGATAACAAAAAACATCCTTCATTCATTCATTTCTAGAAAGCTAAATAATAAATTAATCTACTCACGCAAGTATGCATCATAGGAGAGAGAGGCAAATAAGCATGATTCTTTTTGTATTTTAATTTATATAACTTCTTGTTAAACATGCAGTATTCCAAATACAAAGCATACTTCATACTTATCTTTGCTATGCTAAGCCTCTTACCATTGAATCTGATGTATCTGTTGTGTTGCCTTCTTAAGAGATTCTTCTAATTTTGCAATCTATATGACATAATCAAAGATTTATAGAAATTCCACAATTTGATTGTCAAATACATATTTTATAGAGAGTTTACTGACTGAATCACATTTATTCTTAGATACTATTGCCATACCAGTACACGGAAAGAGTCAGCATAGTAGTGAGTATATGGATCTATTTTATTTCTAAAGATCTACATGTCCGTGTTTTTTGACCGACATAAACTTAAATTTTGATTCTAGAATGCACTGACATGTTACAAAGCTCTTGTAAAGTGATACTGAGAAGAGAGTTTAAAGGAAGTTTGTTTCTATCTTTCTTCTAATTTTTGTCCCTGATATAAAATTGGAGTGAATAAGAATGAAAATAACTGAAAAGGCCCAATATAAAAGTCTTATCATAGATTTCCTTTCTGAGATCTGAAATGCAATTAGCTTTTTAGAACAGGGCCGCCCAGAGGGGGGGGCAAGAGGGGCAATTTGCCCCAGGCCCCGCGTCCCGCAGGGGCCCCCACGAGTGTTTTCTGGGGCCCCTGCGGTTCTGGTTGAGCTCCCGCAGGCATGCCTGCGGCGGGTCCACCGGAGCCGCGGGACCACGGCACCCGCCGCAGTCACTCGTCCCGGGCTCCGGTCGACCTCCCGCAGGCATGCCGGCGGGAGCTCAACCGGAGCCAAATGCCGCCCCAGGAAAGGAGCCGCCCAGCGCCTGCTTGGCGCGCTGGGGTCTAGAGCCGCCCCTGAGCGGGGGCCCCCCGCCGCCGAAGACCCCGGGCCCCCGGAATTCTCTGGGCGGCCCTGTTTTAGAGTCCTTCTTTGTACTTTGACTTGATTCAAAAAGAATTTTCAAGAGATACAATAGATTGTATTATACGCACAAAATACATTAAAAGAACATTATTAAGGTTTGCAAAGTCAAGCACACTAAAGGTTACAAATCTGCTAATGAACCATGTGCATGTAAATATATTTTTTTCAGTTTGCTTTTGTAGATATCTAGGAAATCAAACATTCAATAAAAACTATGATAAAAGAAAATTATTAAGGCCAGGGGCCTATGGAAAAATAGTATATAATCAGGTTAAGTGTGTCAGGTTAGTCACACAGAGACAGAGGAAAAATGGACGTGAGCAACAATAAAAAATTTATTGGTAAAAAAGAAATGTAGAGTGTCTCCAGCCTTCAGTAAAGATGTGCTGCAGTATTCTTAACACAGCACCACTTATTAATTAAACATTATAATGCAGTGTAAGCTTTCCACCACAACTACCCTTATTTTTTTCTTTTTCTGCTTTTTAACCATTTTAAAACCATGAAACTATTTTTTAAAACCAACTACAAATTTCAACGTGTCCATCTGCTATTTACTGTCCATTCTTAAATCATACTGTTTGTTTTAACTATACAGTCAGAACGGGTAGCAACTTGGTGACTAAGCTGCCTTTTATTTGCAGCAGTTTTCTCTGGCAGCTCTGGAATAGGTGAATCATCTCCTCCTGGTTCTGCATCTGCAGCTTGTAGAGTTTGCTCTGTTGATTGTTCAAACTCTGGAACAAACTGAAGATGTCGATAATTTCTGTTGAACGCCTCACTATCTGACTCAACAGAGTATGCCAGGGGTCGGCAACTTTCGGCACGCGGCCCATCAGGGTAGTCTGCTGGCGGGCCGCGAGACATTTTGTTTACATTGACCATCCGCAGGCCTGGTCCCCCTGCAGCTCCCAGTGGCTGCGGTTTGCCGTTCCAAACCCGTGGGAGCTGCTGGAAGCTGTGAGCCGCAGGTACGTGCTGGCCACCGGTTCCCAAAGCTCCCATTGGCCAGGAACTTCGAACCACAGCCACTGAGAGCTGCAGACAGTCAATGTAAACAAAACATCTCGCAGCCCACCAGCAGATTACCCTGATGGGCTGCTTGCTGAAGGTTGCCGACCCCTGGCATAGACTAAGACCCTAACCTGCATCTCCCCATTCGCCTTGTGGAGTTCAGCTGGGATGAAAAATCATGCACACTGTTTCTTCCAATATGATGGTCTGTTAAAGATGAAGCTCTCTCATGCATGAGGAATTATGATGAAATTCTGCAGTTTCTACTGTTACTCTGACACCACGTCAGCTTAGTCACACGGAGACAGAGAAAAATGGATACTAGCAACAACAACCTTATTGTAAAAAAAAAATGTAGAATGTCTCCAGACTCGAGCACTCAGAGATGTGCTGCAGTAATCTTCAAACAGCACCACCTAGTGACTAAGCATGATAATGCAGTTTAAGCTTCCATCACAATCATGTAATTAAAGATTCTATCATAGTTTATATGCATAAATAGGTTGAATTAAGGTTGTACAAACAAGCTTAATTCTGGCATTTCCTAACTTTGGAGTGTTTGACTTGCAACCTTAATGATGTTCTTTTAACATAGTTTTTTGTATATAATTTCCCAGGTTTCTATAAAAGCAAACTGAAAAAACCTCTGCTAATGGAATAACTGGTAGCAATAGCAGGTTATCCTCTGTGACACCCTATACCCTATGTGACACCCTGTACCTCTTTTATATGGTTATTATGATATGTTTTGTAGAAAGTATGCCTTGTGAAGTATTATTTAAAAACTCATAATCTGCTGAACATCATTGTAGTATTAAGATGTGTGTAAAATCACTGCATTTACAATTATGAGATTTTTAATATATGATTGTTACTGAAATATACTGCAGTACTGAGTGACTCCCACAAACTATTTTCTCAGAGAAAAAGGCACACTGGAAAGCCAGCAAGGTGCTAAAGAGCCATTGCTTCCTTAATCAGACATTCCCTGTGGCGGAAGGGAGATGTGAACAAGAAAGTTACAATTCATCTGAAGGAAATCTTGGAGTTCACGTACACAATGGAACTGCCTGGCCCTATGACCCAGCAAGGATTTTTCCAGCACAAAAGAGTTGGAGTATAAGAAGGGGAAAAATTCCTCTAGCCACCTCTCTTCTCTCCACCTTATATCACTCTGCTCATAACATCAATGAATACCCAAAGAACACTGAAGTAAGGGGAGTGGTCACAGGCTGAAAGAAAATCCAGCCTGTGAACTGAGAACTGAGAATTGCTTGCAGCATCTGGTGGTCCTCAGAGTTATTCTTTGGAGAGACTTTTGGGAAACTGGCAGATTATAACATCTCTGCTGCCATTTGGAATTATAGACAGTGACTCACCTGTCCATATATTATACCTGCTTTGACCTCTCAATAACTCTCATTTCCTTTTCTTAGCTAATAAACCTTTAGTTAGTTTACTATAAAATTGGCTACCAGCATTGTCTTTGGTGTAAGATCTAGGGTACCAACTTATCTGGGTAAAGTGATTAGTTTATTGGGACTGGAAGCAACTTGACTGTGGTGTGATTTTTCGTGTAAGTAACCATTTCATCACAATGTCCAGTTTGTTTAGGTGGCAAAGTAGACTGGAGAGTCTCAGGAGTCTGTGACTCCATTGTAAGACTAATATAGTGAGCCAGCAGTTCACATTTGTTACTGGCTTGGTGAAATCTAATTATAGACTACACTGCCAGTTTGGGGTGTCTGTCCTGTTTTCTGACAATCTGCCCTGAGGTAAGCATTCATGGTTGTGAACCACTCCAGACACCATGACAGGTGCTAACAACTCCCTCTTAATAAGTAGGAAAGTCCAATCAAAATTTGTTTTCTAAATATAAACAAAGAAATAAGGCACACAAAACAATCCTCTTTCTCACCCAAAGTCAAGCTTAGTTACCTTTCCTCTGTAGTATGCTAATAAGCGTCTTCTGTGTTTTTCTTGAAATTCTGAAATCTAAAAATAAAACTTGTGTAGTAATGGTTTTCAACTAATCATATGGACAAGTTGAAATCACTTCAGTTATAGTAGATGACATTTCTACAAGATGAAGGAAAAAGAAACTGAAGTAATTCCCATTTTTTAAATTTTTATATGTATTTTATATAAAACATTTAGGTCCAGATCCAATAAAAACACTCTCCAGTTATACACCAGGGTGGCAACTAAAAACTTGTAAAATGAATATGTTTGAATTTGGAGTGGCCTGCCTAGAAGATGGTGGCCTTATTTTATTGAGTTTGTTTTTAAGACCATGTTCAATGACAAGGGAGAAAAAGAGGAAGTGTAGTTTTCCTACAGTGTTTGCCCAAAATGTATTCAATATAGAGTTAAACACAAACAAATAAAATGGCAATATAAAACATACTATGTCTTGTAGCTTGTCTTGTTAAAATATAGTCCGAGTGTGATGCATGGCTAGAAAGGGTTTAACATCCTACAAAATAAATAACCCTCAAAAGACATGTGGGGAGATAATGTTTGTGTTTTTGTGTATTTACATATGTATGAATAGGGTCAACAATGTAATCAACAGTCCTGTCTTTGCTGTATTCTGATAATTCGGAGATCAAAAGAACATCCTATCATTTAAATGAATTGTAAACATGGGATCTCTCAGTATTCATCTCTCTTTGAAATGTACTGTGAATGGTGGAGGAACAAGTAAATGGCCTTAAGTTAATTCGTATAGCCAAGTACCAGTGATGGACTTCTTTCAAAGTCATCCTAATTACCTTTTGTTCCCTGAGGAACTCTAACTTGTCAAAAGACATGAAATTGTAAAAAAGATCTTTGGGTCCTGATTCTGTCATCTCAGATCTGCTCAGGCTTCATCAAGGGAAGTTTGAGTTGCAAGGCTGAGGTCCCAGTTATGCTGCTCCACCCTGAATGAGATATTTGGACATTGGACTATAACCTATGAACTATTTCTAAAAGAACTCTTTGCAACTACAATTCTCACCACCTCTCCTATGGATCTGTACCTAAATGAATTGAACTCATGTCTGTATGTATATTGATCTTTTAACCATACTCTCTCTCTTTTGTTTTTTAATAAAGTTTAGTTTAGTTAATAAGAATTGGCTGTGGCATGTATTTGGGTAAGAGCTGGAATATTCAATAACCTCAGACATAATGTGTCCGATCCTTTGGGACTAGTAGAACCTTTTATTTTATATGATGAAATAAAGATTTTCATAAATTGTCATATTTGACTTAGGTACCTGGATGGAGGCCTGAGACTGGATCACTTTAAGAGAACTGTGTTGTTTGGACTTCTGAGTAACCCATGAAGTAATAAAGAAGATGTTTTATGATGGCTGGGTAAATCTAAGTATTGGAACATCCACCAGCTTTTTGGCGATTGCCCCATTCTTTGCAGTTCACCCTAATTGAGTGACCGTAGTTGGCCCCCACTAGGATCCTGGTCACAGTGAGACATCCTACTTAGTTGTTAATACTACTTTAGTCAGTAGTAACTCTTGCTGAACTCAAAGAATAATTTCAAACTACTTGGAAACTGGCATATTGTGGCAAATCTCACTAATATGAAGTATCAGAGTATAAATTTACACACAATAGTATCAGTTTTATTTTTACAGTTGGGTTAAACACATAATATATTTTTCCAGCAGCTGGAAAACTAGGCCATGCCAGGTATATGTTGTTTTTGCTTTCAGAACTCATTAAAAGGCAGTACAAAGAACACACAACCTAGCAGTGAATTTCACAATCTTTTTTATTAAAATAGCATTTTATTTGGGGCTTGACAAATCCGATTGTCAAAATACTAATGTGGCTAGGATGTGATCTGTAATGGTCAGTGCAGACAGCACTTCTATCGTAGGTGGAAATGTATCTTTATCTTAGGTTTAAGTTGTCTTATTTTTATATTATGTTGTTGTCATAGTTGTGGGGGAGGGGCAGCTAGGAGGAAGTTCAGTCCTGTCTCTGTGTGCTGGAGTTGTTACTTGCAGTGTTCCAATAAATACTTTTATTTCTATATTACAATGCCTAGTCTGTGAGGCCAGGCTCATGGTGGGAATGGGTGTAAGATAAACTGTTAACTGTACATATCAGCTGGGCTGGAAGAGAAACAAGTGACTATATGCTAATTTTTTGTGACCGTGTCAAAATGGCATGAGGTGTTTTGGCAGTAATGTATTAGGCACAGGAAAAAACCAAAGGCTTCGGTTGCTGATCAAATGTTACTGATAAAGAGACTGTGAATATAAAATAGAGGAGAAGCAAAAATAACCAACCTCTCTGTGCCCCTTACAGGGAAAAAAGAAATATATTGTACAATAAAAAACAGAATTCTAATATATCCGGATCTTGGGCTCAGTACCAAGGCCATGTGCCATGTCCTAAATGAAACTTGGATTTTGTCACATGAAAATTCATTTTCTGGGAAATTAAGAAAGCTAAGAGTTTACTGGAAACTATTGAACAGACATCTGAATGACTGTATTTTGATTCTGACTGTAGTCTTGAAAATTTCTGAATGGATTCTGAATTATGCACATTGAAACATTTTCTATAGACTATTCATCTAGACAGCATCCAAATGCTCACATGAGTTTCTACATCATATTTTCCTTCCCCATCCCTTTGAAACATTTTTTGGTTTGTATTTTTTTTTTTAGCCATAGCATATGGAGCCAACAGTGATTTAAATTTACCTGTTTAATTTCTGATATAGCTAATATTTGATACTTTTGCATTGCAAATATTTATGTGTCATTAAAATAACAAGAAGTAGTGATAATTAGTATGAGATTAAGACATAAACAGTAGCTCTGATGCTTTCTTAACCACCTTGGAACTGTGTACTGGAGAAAGAAAATGTGGAAGTTGAACTAGTCATACAATTTTGCCCTTTACACTGAAGTTAATAGAAGCTGCAAGTGGTTAGCACTTTGAAAATCAGGCCACAATGAGTTGGTCAGTCCAAAAATGCCCCAAACCACAAAACGGAACAAAAATCAACTAGCTAAACAAACAAAAAAAAAACAGAGAAAAGAAATGAGGAAAACTGGAACTGCTAGACCAACAACTATATTGACAAAGGGGAAAAAATGGGTTAGGAATGAAGAGAAGTCAGTTTCTAAAAAAGAAGAAAAAGCACACCTTTTATTTTATATGATGAATCCACAAAAAAATCTGGATTCTGATTGACAGATGGCAATCAAATCTTGCAAAACAAGTTTTGTAGGACTCACCTGTGTAATTTCTCTTGAATATTTTTTGCATAACATATCTATTCCCATAAACAGTGACTGAATTTCGGGATTTGTCTGCAGAGAAAGAGTAACTAAATGTTACCAAAATTAATGTCTACAATATAGCATTGTAATTTTTTAAAAGACAGAATTAGTGGCTGAAGAAAATGTAGTGGATATCATAATTAGGGTAAAATTTTCAAAAATATCTTTATGACTAAGGAACTTAGGTTCCATTTTCAAAAGTGACTTATGTACTTAGGAGCCTAAATTTCATTGACTTTTAATAATTTTACCCTTGGTACTTAGAAAAGCTTTAAAATATAGCATTACATTAAATGTTCCATAAACTGATTGATTGAACAGTTGTACATGGATAATAAAAGCTAATGCAACAAGTTGTAGGGTGGTATCCAGTAGGAAGATGCAGGGATTAAGTCTGGTTTCATTCAGTATCTTTTTAATATCTGGAAGAATTTTTAATAATATATTTAAACACTATAGATAATCTATTAAACAAATGTGCTTCATATATCTAAGAGTGAAAATTTAAAAGTGAACATTCATGGAGATTAATATATGAAGAAGTGACAGTTTTCTTATCCTAGAATTTGTAAGTGAGGCCCCTAATATAACACAATGGTTTCCTGACATTTTAAAATATGCTGCATAATTGTGTTCCATATTTTAAGCTCTCATTCAAAAAGTAAATACCTCCATATGGTGGCAAAGAAAACCCTTCCTAATTGGAACTGAGTTTAAAACTGATGTCTGAAGAGCCTGAAACAAGAATTCTGAGAGAAGTGTGAAATATTTTCATTCTTCTGTAAAGGGTGCTGACTCTGAAGCCGAAGGACAAATGGCCTACATAGCCATATGAACTATTTCGGAGCTGAGCATTTCAGCAGAAATTACAAGCTAATGTGACTATCCACTATTGTTGGATGCAGTAGCATACATTAAACATTTTGTAGTGGGACAGCTACTTGCTGAGGTGGGTAACTTCTCCCCCAAATTTTAAGTCAGCTCTGCCCCCAAAAAGTTGGAAAATTAGAGTTCTATACATTCCCCAGTAAGAAAATCTCAGCTGTCTCTTGAATGCCAAAAGAAAAAAGCCACCTCTCACAGTTACTTTGGTGCCAAAATCTCCAGCTATTCCCTACTCCATTATGAAACCTCCTGAATTTTACTAAAAAACATCTACAGTGCAATTAAGTATTTTCTCTTAAGAAAATGTGGTGCATTTTAAAATTTGGGAGTAGTGTAGAATAAACTGAACTTAATATCAAAATAAATAACAATACATGATGATAGCTTTCTCTGAAATGTTTCTGGTTCTGTGTTCAGGGACAACTAGACAGGATTTCAATTCATGGATGAATAGTTAATATAAAGAAGTGGGACTGTAAATTTATTAGCTGTTGTAACTTTTTAGGGGAGAGACTAGTCTGAACAGAAACATAGTGGAATGACAAATACAAGTGGGATAATGGAGCACTTGCCTATCAAATATAAATGAAAGACAGACTAGATTGTAGAGGCTGGTAAGTAGTGCTATTAAAGAAAGATTTAATAGACTCTGAGATATAATTTCTTTGATAAAATGTTCTTTCCTGAAGCTTCTGCTGGGGCAGTGCCCCTCCACACTGCCTCCTAACATAATGACGTGGTTGACCCCCTATTGTTTTACCATGTAAATTATGAAGCAATTATCTAGTTCTCATTGAGTGGACATTTTGTATACCTATATAAATATAAACTAATGCACTCTAACCTATCTTTTATTCAAACTGAAACCCGTGCTAGCAAATCTAAATGACCTTTATTCACCAATATAAGAAAATAAAATTTCATCCAGTGAGCAACCATCGTATTCATACAAGTGCAGTATGCGTATTTAAAATGTATTTTATGGACAAGCGATACAATTTATTTGAGGTTCTAGCAAAGAGAGAGGTTCTTGAATTCATGCTAGAAATCTATTAAAAGATATGGACGCAAATGAAGAACTCCACTAGAAAGAGATTTACAAACCATCAAAAATAAGGGTTTCTAACAAATGTTTAGATTATTATTGTATAAAGCAATATTGGATGTTTTTATAATATCCCAAAATAATAAACACTGAGGCTTTGATTCAGCAAAGTACTTAAGCCTGTTCTGAAATAATGACCAGTTTGGTGACTGAAGTACAAAAATAGTAGAAATGTAAAGCTATAAATGACAATCATGCACTAATTGAAAAATGTGACCCTTCTACTACCCCAAATAAATAATGTAATGAGGAGTTTTAGAACATTTATAGGGTCCTATTTTGATTTAACTGAAGTCAGTTGGGAGTTTTGTCCTTAATATCAATGGGGTCAGCATCATACCAATAAAACTTACTAGCCGTTTTTCCTCTCAGGTCCCTAAATTATGGAGCTCAACCATTTTTTTTTTTGGTGTGTGGATGCTTAATTATCATTCCCACTGATTTACTTAAGCAAGACTTACTGATCACCACTAGTACCTTTTTAAACGATACAGTAATTAGCTACCTTTCAGTCCTCCAATACAGTAGCAGGTTTTAATGAAACAGTTAATCCTTTTGTTAACTGCTCAGCCACTACACTCTTGAATTCCTTTAGAATGCTTGATGTCTTCCATCCAGTTCTGGTGATGCATTCCAATTTAAGATTGAAATCCTGGCCATACTGACTTCAATGGCAAAACTCCCATGGATTGCAATGGAGCCAGAATTCACTATAATTCATCAAAAACAACAAGGAGTCCAGTGGCACCTTAAAGACTAACAGATTTATTTGGGCATAAGCTTTGGTGGGTAAAAAACCTCACTTCTTCAGATACATGGCATCTCAATCTCTGACAGTGATTCATTAATGTTACCTGAAAATAGTGGGTGTGACCTGGGCATGTAACTCCCAACATCATTTGTGGTGAAACTGATGCTAAGAAATAATGAAACTTCTCTGCAATGTTCTACCCATCTTAATTACTCCCTGGTAGTCCAGCAGACCCATGGATTCTTGCAGGCTTCCTACTTATGATATATATTTTTTAAAATTCTTATTTGTTCTTAAGTTTTGGTTATTTGCTGTTCAAATTCTTATGCTTCTTAATCTCCATTTTACATGTTACCTGCCAGAGTCTGTCTCCTTCTGCTGGCTTCAGTTGGGCTGGATATCCATTTTTGAAAAATAACTGTTTTGCTCTAACAACATTCTGTGCTTTGCCATCTAATTATGCATCCTTTTTTTTGGTCTGTATATGCATGCCTACTCTAACTCTATTTTGGTATGCTTAAATAGCCTCCATACTAAGTCTAAGGATTTTTGTTTTTGTCTTTAAGAACATAAGAACGGCCGTACCGGGTCATCTAGCCCAGTATCTGTCTACCGACAGTGGCCAATGCCAGGTGCCCCAGGGGAAGTGAACCTAACAGGCAATGATCAAGTGATCTCTCTCCTGCCATCCATCTCCACCCTCTGACGAACAGAGGCTAGGGACACCATTCCTTACCCATCCTGGCTTATAGCCAGACCTTAGGATCTTTTTCATTAGCTTCCTCAGTTAAACCATTTTGAAAGTTTAGTATCATGATGTTGAACTTAATTATCTTGTGATCAGCTATTATAATGAGCCTTAGTGATTCATCTATTGTTATTCCTTGGCCTGATACTTGTGTGTTGCTTAGGACTATGTCAAGAAAAGTCTCTCCTCCTGTTATAGAGGACAGTAGTAAAACTATTATCATATATTTACATTCTTATGACCTGAGTTTTATATTCATACATATTCTACTCAAAACTAATACATTTTAGTTCAATAGATTTTATATTATTTTTGGTATAATGGTACTTCCTCCACCTCTATAACCTAATCTATCCTTATTGTATGACTTAGATCCTAATAATAGAGTATTCCATAGGCTTTTGTTTGTCATGCCACCAAGATTCAGAAATGCCTAGGTCATAAAGATCTTCTTCAATTGTCAGACAGTCTAGTTTACTTATTATTTCCCTTTAAGCATCACACATTGATGTTGATATTGATATCTACACACATTTAGGGTGGGGTTTTCAAAAGCACTTAGTGTTGACTTAATTCTGCCCCACTGAAGTCAATGGGAGTATTAGCATTTCTAAGTATTTTTGAAAATCACACCCTTTGAGTGCCAGACTGCTTTATCTGACACCCTGTTACTTTTCTGTAATGTGCCTCTGTGATATCATCCTGCCCTTTCTCCAGTTCAGCAGTATTTTTCATTCTATATTTTATTCATAAATACAGAGTTACCTTTGTATTATTGACATACTTAGTAGATGTATGTTAACCTGCTGTTAAATACTTCTAGGGATACTAAACCCTACTACAAGGCCCAGCAATGTAATACCGATTTGAGCCCAACTCTGCCTCCGTTCCAGGCTTGTAGGAATGCTTGTAAGAATGCTGTTTTCACTAAGCACGTTCATGATGTCCCCCTTACCCTCATAAGGAAGGTACGTCTTTACTGGGCTGGTAGTTAGTCAGGGAGGCATTATAAAGTGCCTCCACAACCCAAATATAAATTTAGCTAAGGAGAAGAAAGTGTCTAGGCAAGAAGAGGAAGGATTAACTTTTCAACCCCATCGTAACAAAAATAGGAAGTGGGGGCTGCACAATCCTCTGGTGAGTGAGGGCAAGAACCCCTATGAAAACTTCTATTCAACTCTATTCCCACAAAGGAAAATAATACAGGATTGAGTGGATTATTGAAAAAGGGAAGGCTTAGGGTGACCAGATAGCAAGGGTGAAAAATCGGGATGGGGGTGATTGGCACCCATATAAGACAAAGCCCCAGATATCAGGACTGTCCCTATAAAATTGGGCCATCTGGTCACCCTAGGAAGGCTAAACCTAATACCCATATATCTAAACAGTGCTTGAACTGTCATGAATTTTTCTTCCAATCCAAGAGCAAGAGTAACTGGTGCAAGTTGCACACTTTTTGTGGAGGGCAAAAAGGCCACACTCAGTATAGTGAACTGTAGAGCACAGGAGGACAGGGTTAATTTACCTGAAATCTGATAATGACATGGAACTTTCTACTTTTTGACAATCACCTCTAACCTTTTACGTTAGTCACCAACTTGCTTCTTGAAGAAGTTGTACTGATTTACTGCTGACTTCTGGGGTGTACACACTCCAGGCTATATATAGTTGTGTCTGAAGAAATCCATAAGTGTACCCTATATAGTAACAGAGCAACTATGACTACTGTCAAAACGTTAGTGAATGTCCATGTACAACTGACAAACAAAAGGAAAGTATATTGTAATGAAATAACTCTACTGTTAAGGAAACTACAAATTAGTATAAAACAAATATTATGAAAGCCTTAATTTACCTTTTTAGAAAGAAATATTGTACGGCAAGGAGCTCTACAAATCAAACATTCATCTTTTTTGCCTGTAAAATAAAAATGAATGCCATAGGAGTGTATGTCATACAGCATATGCAACTTATTTTGATGCTTAGACCTTGTTTGTTTCAAGAATCAAAGAGGCTGTACATAATTGCAAATAAAATCGTATAAAGAGTTTGATTTTTCAAAAATGTGAACACAGTTGCACAAGGAAAAATGTGAAATGGCTCCCACACCTGAATCCTACAGACACTTATGTATGCAAGCAACTTTATTCACAAGAGTAGTCTCACTGAATCCTGTTGTTTGAGTACTTCTGTTGACTTAAATGAGACTACTCACATGCTTAAATTTAAGTTCATGCTTAAATGATTTGATGGATAAGAACTAACCAGAGGTATGACTTTAAGATATTTTGGGCCCAATTCTGCCCCCACTGAACTCAGTGGGTGAAATTTGTGAAGTCTTGACTTCAACAGAATTTCACCCTTTGTGTTTTTTTGTCAGTGACTTCAATAGAAGCAGGATCAGACTTTATTCCTAAGCATAAAAGTAACCATTTTCTAAAATATGTCTTTATTATTTTAAACACATTAACAATAGATTCACACAATCATAATATTTAAATACACTCGTTATCTTCCTTGATAGCTATTCTATAAATACATAAGACATATCTAGTCAACTATTTGCTTACTGCCTAACATGTTGAATATCAAGGTTTATAATGATATTTGGAGATGAAGAACACTGTAAAAATGGTATTATAACAGGTAGAAATGGTATCTGAATTCACACCAGTTAAAACCTACACTCTATCAATTTTCTTCTCACTCAGACTTTATTAAGAAGGGACAGATGTGGGACACATTTTAGTTACGTTCAGTTACTGGGGCTGCACTTTGGGCACCTTCCTCTTAAACAAAGCCACTGATTACAAGTATCAGAGGGGTAGCCGTGTTAGTCTGGTTCTGTAGAAGCAGCAAAGAATCCTGTGGCACCTTATAGACTAACAGACGTTTTGCAGCATGAGCTTTCGTGGGTGAATACCCAGAAGTGGGTATTCACCCACGAAAGCTCATGCTGCAAAACGTCTGTTAGTCTATAAGGTGCCACAGGATTCTTTGCCACTGATTACACTAGCTAATTCTTGAAGAATTTTTGTTTTTTTTTCATAAACACTCAGAAGAACCAGAACTGTTGAAATGACATCACAGTCTAACAAGGAAAGAGAAGAAATGCCATATTTTGTGTCTGTCTGATTATCAGTAGGGGTGGTATCCATGAAGGTACTTCAGTGCCTAAACCTCAGACTTCGGTGCCTAAATCCCAGTTTTGGCTTTTGTACAATCCATAGGCACCTAAATTAACTCAATGCCTAAGTTTTTCAGAGTAAACATTTTCTAGGCACCTGTGTTTCAGAGTCTGGGCATGTGCACTAATGCCTCCCTCTATCTGTCCAGCAGTCTATGTGCTGCCTAAGCCCCAGAGCAATTTGCAAAGCAGGGGGAAACAGGTGCACACAGAGACCATTGACTGGATGAGGTTTGGTTCAAAATGCATACACAGGACAAGCTGGTGCCTGCCTTATAATGTTTAGCAAAGTGGCTAGAGCACTCAGCTAGGATGTGGGAGACCTACATTCAATTCCCCCTTCTCTGCCAGCTGGGGAGAAAGGGAGGGTTTGAATAGGTGCCCCTATTCAAATCCTCTGTGGAACATGCTCTCACCACTGAGATATGACATATTCTGATGTGGGTGACTCCCTCAGTTTCTCTTGTTGAAGCTGTGGCACTATTGGATAAATAATGAAAGAGTGTCTGGAGCCGGTGCACCGGAGCCAGGGTCTCCACCCCAACCACTGGACAAGAGAGTCATTCCCAGGCTCTCTCTCTGGCCCAATGACTATTCCACTGCGGATAAATACTTAAAACATAATTGGGCCATTTTGTGTGGAGTGAGGTGCCTAACTCATTCCCTCAAAGAGGCTTAGGTGCCTAAGCTGCCTCACTCCAGTGGTGTGTACCAGTTCATGGACCACTAAGCAGAAACAGGCTTCTTTCTCCCTGCAACCTGGACTTGCGTGCCTATCTCTGAGAGGGGAGCAGGGCCTAGCACACAACTTTCTGGTTAACCTCTCCCATTGGCTAACTTAGGCAGCTCTTTGCCTGCTCTGCTGGTTTTTGTGAATTCCATTCTGAAGTGTGTCTCTCTCCCCATTTATTGTTGAAGGAGCCTAAGCACCTAACTCAGCTTTGTGGACCACAGAGTTGCTCCTGTGATTTTCTAGACACCTAAGCGTTAGCTTCTGTGACACTGAGTGTTGCAGCACCTATCCCGTATTTTTCCGTGTATAAGACTATACTTTTTCCTAAAATCGTTAGACTAAAAATTGAGGGTCATCTTATACACGGAAGTAAGCCGAGGAGAGAACCGCACGGTTGCGAAACTGCCCATACCCAGTGATGAGCTGCCAAAATCCCAACCCCTATCCACCCCACCACCCCTGAACTCCCCTGCCCTCTCTCTAACACCCCCTCCCTGCCCCCTTACCATGCTGCCTGGACGTGGCTGGCGGCGCTACAGCTGGAGCTGGGAGCGCGGAGCCCGGCTGCGTGGCAAAACAGCAGGAGCCGGGCGGCTGGAGCCACGGGGCCAGGCAGTGTCCGGAGCCGGGCACGCGGGGCCTGGGCCGGAGCCAGGCGGCCGGGGACACAGGCCCGGAGTCGGGTGGCTGGGGACGCGGGGCCAGGGCAGGAGTCGCGTGGACGGAGCCGGGCAGCCGGGGACGCGGGGCCGGGGCAGGAGTCGCGGGGCCGGGGAGGGACGCGGCAGGAGCCGGGCAGGGCCACGTCCGGAGACCAGCCGGGGCGCATGGCCCTTCTCATTCCCTCTACCCCTACCTCGGTGTACTCTTCCTGGGCCTGAGCGAGAAGCCTGCTTGCTTCTCAGCCCTCCCAGGCTTCCCGCGCTCACAGCTGGTATGTAAATGTTGCCTACGGTAATTACTAAATAAAAATGTGTTCTGTTTTATGTTTAAAATATTGATTTCTGAATTTTGGGTTAGAAAAGTGGGGGGGTCGTCTTATACACGGAAAAATATGGTAAATCTCTTTGTGGATCCCACTTTATGAGCTTTATATTTCCAAGATAAATCTGCCTCCCCTATGCTTCTGCCACAGCTCCTAAATATATATTGTAAGGCTTCCAAAATCTAGCTGATAGGGCATATGCATAACATGGAGGTATAAAAATATTGCAGGAACTCCTCCTTTTTAAAAGGTCCTGCAGCTCTCAAACAGTAACAATTTAAATGAGGAAAATTTATAATAATAATACTGTAGTGGGGTTTAAAATGTCTGAAGCAACTAGCAAAATCTATCTTATAACGTCATTCCCATATGTTGAAATCTGTTCTAAAATTAAAGCAAAATTAAACGGTGCTTCAGAGTGAATGAGACAGTGCATGTCTGCACCTTAATCTGAATCAGTATTAGTTAAGGTCCTAATACTTTGGAAACATGCCTTATGCATCCTAAAATCTGAGGCTTTAGTAAAAAGTCTGAGGCAAGACAGATATGGTCCCCACATTCACTGCGAATCAGGCAGTGAATGTGGGGACCATATCTGTCTTGCCTCAGACTTTTTACTAAAGCCTCAGATTTTAGGACGCATAAGGCATGTTTCCAAAGTAGTAGGACCTTGACTAACACTATAGTCAGATAAGGAGTTTTTAAATTCTTTTTTAATTTTAATTTAGAAAACATTTAATATTTGTTTTAACAATACCTAGGGTAAGAAATTTATGTTAGGTGATTTTTAAAAAAAGGAAACTCTCAGGCTTTTCAATTTCAGTGGACAAATATCATGCAGCCCTATGATCTTTTGATTATATGAAGGTGGAGGTTGCGGGGTGGGCGGGGGAGGGGGAGGTGCACACATTCGCCTCATAAAAAGACCCAGTGGCTAGTCTGCTGTGTTTCACACTAATTAAGCTCACACTGCCCTTCAGCTACAAGCTAATTTGCTAGTGTGGCCAGCATAGGTGCTGGAACTAGGGGTGCTACTGCACCTCCTGGCTTGAAGTGGTTTCCATAATATACAGAGTTTACAGTTTGGTTCAATGGCTCCCAGCACCCCCCACTATACAAATTGTTCCAGGACCCCGGTGGCCAGTCGGAAACATGGCACAGCTCTTGCTGTGACCCTGATGGGTTGACGCGCCACCAGACCTGCCACCCTCGCTCCCTGCCTGAGCCCTTAGGCCAGGGAGCCGCGTGGCCTGGGACAGGGCACGGCTCCCTCTCGCGATAGGCTGTTACCTTTCTGAAGACACGGCTCACAGATAACATGGCCGCAATTGGTGAGGCTGAACCTTGGCGTGGCCGTTCGGGGCTGTCGGAAACACACGTTGCAGAACACCAGGGCAGCCATCTTAATGGGGGAGCTGGGGCGCTAATGTGCCCGGAGAGCCCAACCACGATGGAGGCTGTCTCGTCTCCTGGCCTTCCATCCGCTGCAGGCAGCATTTGGCAGCTGCACCCGGAGCGGTGGCAGTTCGGGGTCGGAAGTGAGTGGCAGTTATGAGGGGAGGGAATTCCAGCTGCCAGTCACCTGCCCCTCCCCCACCCAGAGGGCAGTGAGCATGTGAGGGGGGATTCACCAACCCCACCCACCCCAAGAGGGTAGTGAGCGTGTGAGGGGGAATTCACCCCCTCTCTCCCCCCAGACAGCAGTGAGTGTGTGTGTGTGTGGGGATTCACCCGCTCCTCTCCCCCAAGAGGGCTGTGAGAGTGTGTGAGGGGGGATTCATCAACCCCCCCAGCCATGAGGGTAGTGAACATTTTAGGGGGGAGTCACCCATCCCTCCCCAACAAGAGGGTGGTGAGCATGTGTGTGTGTGATTCACCCACACCTCCCCCCCCGCAAGGGCAATGAGTATCAGAGGGTTTTTTTCCTTACTCCCAACAAGGTGGTGAGCAGATGGGGGGGATTCACCCACCTCCCCCGACAACGGGATGGTCAGGGGGAATTTACCTGACCTTCCCACCCTACAGGGGAGGAGAGCCAGGTGAGGGGCAGAGATTTTCCCATCCTGCTCCTAGCACCCAACAGTGGTGAGAAGGGCAGGATTTATCCACTCCTCACCCCTAACAGGGCAATGAGGTGGGATGGATTTACTCACCTCTGCCCAACTACCAGGGCGGTTTATATATAAACATTGCCATCTGATGGCATACCAGAACAATAGCATTCATAGAATTCCTGATATCATTCATAGGTTTGTGGGTTCAATAAGATCGTTAATATTAGAGCTGGACAAAATTTTTCCGACAGAACAGTTTTCAATTAAATCAAAACATTTTGCTGGAATGTATCAATTTCATCTAAATTTTTGGGTAATTATCAAAATGTTTTGTTTCTATAATGGCAAAACATTTTATTCATGTAAATTTGAAATATTTCATTTTGACTTAATCATCTCATTTTACTTTATTGTTTCCACTATAGTATAATATAGCTGAAATGAACATTTTTTGACCTTAATAAAAATGAAATGCTCTGGTAAAGTCAAAACAAAATATTTTGGAATCTATCATTTTGTGCATAATTCTGAGACTTTGACTTTTCATCCCTATTTGGGATAAATCCAAATTTCAAAATCTCAATTTCCCACAGGATGGAAATTCTGGGGGGTTTTTTTGTGGTTTTTCTTTACTAACTCTAGTTAAAAGGTACCACAAATTGTTTCCTGTGTGCAGCTCTTAACAGAGATGAGCATGCAAATACTGATTTTGTCCATACATGGCCAGATAAACAAATCACGTACTGGCACAAATGTATTCCTTCTATTACAAATCAGGCTTAAATGATATTCAAGAATCATTCTCTTTTACCTGCAAGAATCTGAGCTCAGGTTCCTTCTGCAGCTAATGATATCACTAACAGTTAAATCATGCTAAGAAAGGCATTTCACTGGTCTGCTCAGCTGCATGTGTTGTTGATAATATCAGCATATGCATGGGAAACACAGATCCCAGAACTGAGGTCCTGGAATGTATGAGACAAAAAAATAATTACTTTTAGAATACCTTTCTTAATTTTCAGAATAGCGGTGGAAACTATTAGTGATTTAAGATCAGTTAAGTGCATTCTAATCAGTTATATGCATTCCTTTTTCATTTGTATTAATGGTGAAAAGACAACAAAAATAAAAAGTCCTGCAATTTGTCTCAGTTCCAAAAGTGCTTTTTTTAGGAATATTTTGTATTATGAAAAAAGACATCATTCATTGCATCTATTTACTTAATTTTATTAAGCACCTGCTGATTTACATCTTTCAATAACTGCATTTCAAAAATATAATTTTAGAAACTCCCCAGTGATGTGTAACAATAGAACAATCAGTTCGGGTTGGACTAGATGACCTCCTAAGGTCCCTTCCAACCCTGATATTCTATGATTCTTTTAAAAGGAAAAATACTAGAATGTTCAGCTAATTAAGCAATCTAAATAGCTGAATATAGGTAGTATTTTATAATAGAATTTTATCTAGACAAACTTGTTAAATCAGTAGATGGGTACAATAATCACAACTAGAGATAGTAAGAAAATGGTAAACTTTTCCATGAAAACTTTTTTTTAATTTTTGAGGATTTTTTGTTTTTTAAGTAAAAACTGATTTTAGGGGTTTTTTTTACATTGAGGGGAAAAAAAGGCATTTTTGTTTTAAAGAAATTTCAATAGAAAATTCTCAACCATCTCTAATCACTACTCTAAATGCTGCTCTGAATATAAGATAGAGAAATGTGAGAACCATAAACTTACCAGGAGGAATTGGTCAGGCTTTTAGGTTGACCTGCTGCTATCCAGCATAGGTTCTCAAAGGTTTTGGATCCATATTGCTTATTGAAAGAAACATGATTCAGTATCAATTTGTAAATCTTATTAAAAATCTTAAATTAAAATAGAATCAAGAAAGCATGTCACCAAAGCTAAGATATTAGCAATACTAAACTAAACTAAGAATAAAACACTATCATATCATAATCTAATCAAGCCAGGTAGTCTTGGACTGAAGTTAAATCATCAAATTAATGCCAGAGATGTAATCAATCCTTATATAACTTTTAAGAGGGAGGCTAAGAAGGTGGCTGTCCATTTATTTATAAATCCCAAAGAAGGAATTTTACTAACATCAATCAATGGTTAAATAGCTTAATACAAAAACCAAATTATTATCTGTTTGAACCACAACCTTAGAGCCAATTATAAAACTTCCTTCTTAGCCTTCAGTTAGTATGCTGTGTCTAACCCAGTATGCTGTGTCGAGACCCAAAAGTGGGTCACGGCCCTATTTTAATGGGGTCTCCAGGGCTGGCTTAGACTTGCTGGGACTCAGGGTCAAAGCTCAAGCCTGAGGGCTTCAGTGGGGCTAAGGTTACAGGCCTCCTGCCTGGGGCTGAAGCCTTTGGGCTTCGGCTCTGGCCCCCCCAGCCTGGGACAGTCAGGCTTTGGCTTTGCCCCCATCCCTGTGATGGCTGGGCTCGGGCGGGCTCAGACTTCAGTCCCCCCTCCTGTGGTCCTATAGTAATTTTTGTTTTCAGAAGGGGGTCGCAGTTTAATGAAGTATGAGAACTCCTGGCAACCTTTTCTCATCCAACCAAGTATTATAATATACACTTTAACAGAACACTCTATAATAAGCCAATGTTTAACAATCGTGTTTACCAGAAATTACTGATGGCAATCCTAATAGCTCTAGACTTCTAAACAGAACAAATTTCAATGAGTGTCTTTATAAGACAATATTTAGAGCTCTTTAACCTGGAAAATGTTTCTTTCTGGCACCTTCCCTGTGTGGGCTTTATAAGTGCTCTCACACACACAGCTCTCAGCAAATAATGGATTTTTTTGGTTTGGGGGCTGGACCAAAAGTCTGGAACACCCCTGTGCCTCCCTGAAAAAAACAGGTCTCATTCAAACCCCAATTTTTAAAAAAAATTGTTTTCATTCAATCGAAACACACAGAAAAAAATTGAATTTAGAATCAACCAAAATGTTTTGAGTTGACCCAAAAAAAAAACTTTTGGGTTTTTTGATTTGTTTCGAGTTGACTGAAACATTTGGGTTTACACAAAATGATTGATTTTCCATACGTTTTTCATTTTGATTTGACTTCACAGGTGGTTTTCACCGTTTTTGTGTGGGTGTGTTTTTTTAAAACTGGTGAAATTTAAAAATTAAATAAAAATAAAAATTTAAAACGTTTAAACATTCAATATTTAAAACATTAATCAAAACTATTAATTGAATTTCACCCAAATTAGGCAAATAGTTTCAGATCACCCCCCAAAAATGCATTTTTATGTTGCAAAACAATTAGTAAAAGAAAAAAAATTGCCTAGCTCTACACACACGTGTGCACACAACCACACTTTCACATGCTAAAAATAAAGGATGGAACAGCTTCTGGAGAATTAAAAACAAAAGACTAAACAATACAAAAGGATGAAATATGATACTTAAAATTATAGAGAGGTTGTGTTTTCTGGACTTTCATTGTGTAGGAGCTGGAACTGCAGACAAGTTGCCAAATGGTGATGTTCCGCTTGCACAGCACTTTGCACTAGTAGACCTTCTTTGGGTGCAGGGAGAGACTGGTCAAAGGTAGAAATAGCCTGTTTCTTGATGTCATAACTTCCTCTCTCTAAGCTGATCAGTTCTGGAGACTCTGGAACATGAGTTTTTCCTCAGATGGCTCATTGATCTGAAAGTTGAGGCTTCTTGGCCTGACCTTTTTATTCTTATGGTTTACAAATTTCTCACACTCACTTTTCAGTACCTACCTTCAAGGTCTATGGACAAATCAGGGGTGAGGCCTACCTGGGACCCAGGCAACTTGTTCTTATCAAGTCTTAATTAGGACATAATTAGCAAGCATCAACTTAGAAAAGTCCAGCTTAAATCACCAGTTTTAAAAATATTTAGTATATTCCATATCCCACAGACTTAGTCTGTCTCCCAAAACAAAAAAAATTCAGACTTAGAGACTGCTTGGGTTAAATGTTTTTAAAAGATGTATGGGACACATTTTTAAAGCTATTTAGGTACCTAAAGATGCAGATACTGGGATTTTCAAAAGTACCTAGATCCGTAATTCCCATTGATTTCAGAAGATAAACTTTCTGACCTATAACCATTGATTTCAATAGGAGTTTGGTTAATATGAACTAGGTTCCTATTAGTTCCTGCTAGTAGGGTCTACATGAGGGCAGACACATTGCACACTGCCGTTCATACCCCTTGCCCCCTGTAGCACACTGTGGGGCTATACACACAAGCCCAAAAGCTTGACAGAGAAAAATTACTTTAAAGCTGATCAGGATGAAATCCATTTGAAATATATAACTTTAAATTTTATATAAGGTCTATATGTCCTTACAAGCTATTTTCTTCACAGAAGGGAATAGGACATAGGTTAGTAAGGAAGTAAGTTGCTAGGTGTTTGCTGTGATGGGAGAAGCATACCACCTGTCTTCTGCTTTTAAATCAAATTCTGCATAAACTATAACTAAATAAAATGTGTCAAATTATAGAAGCAACTCTCTCAACCCATTTGTTAATCCAATTGGAGGGGAACTACATGATTAAGTCATACACTGCAAAGCTCCTGATAAATCCACTATGATCACTACTCAAAAGTAACATCTGTGGCCTCTTAATTAAAATAAGAATAGTTTTCCAACAAAGAAACACACTGAAGAACTGAAACTGTATGAATAATCTTACATATAAAGTTGACAGTCACAAATCCTGGGATTGCCAGGAATTCTATAATCCAGTCAGACTGAGTAGGATAGTTCTCACCTGTGATAATTTATATAATTATTCAAGATTATTTGGGGTGGGTCTGAAAAACAGCCAAAAGGCAGGATTAGATGTATATATGTATGGTGCTATTCAGATTAAGATATAAACTAAATCTTTAGAAGGAAATGGGGGAACGGATTCTGCAGAAAGAACTGGGAGGAGAGACCCAACAGTGTGAACCTGATAGGGGAGCAGGAGGTGGGAGTGGTAATTATTGAGACTGGGAGGCATGAGTGATGCTTGAGAAGAGTATATTTACAATTCCTCTCTCCCGCCCCTCCCAATTCATGTACTTCATATTTTCTTGTAATATTTTTCTTACCAGAGGATTACTGTATTCAGCTACTTGAAAACTAGTTTAATTTCACCTTTTTATGTAAATAAGACAATAGTGCATATTTTTGCATTTTGTGCTTTATTAATGTAGACATTATGCATTATATGTTGAATAATTTAGAAGTGTATTCACTTCTATCAGTCTTAAACAAGCTTTTTAGCTATAAAGAAATCTTTAAGACATTTCATTTGCCAGACTCCAACTAAGATAAGGATCAATGTTTGTGCAAGAGCCCACCGCAGCATATTGCTGTTCGTTTCTTCACTTGTCGATCGAAAGTACTCCTCACGTTCCTGTTGAAAAGAGGGAAAAGGCATCATTATTTGATTTAAAAAAATCTAAGTACAGTACTTGATGCTGCTACCTGGTACCAAGGCATGTGTTATCTGTCCACCTACTGGAGAGAATGAACAAGCTCTATACGATGTTCTCTTCTTAACTATTATCAATTTGATGAAAATAAGAGTTTGAACTTCTTATCCATATTACTATAAGAGTTGCAAATCACAATTTGAGCACTGAACAACAGGTTATGTAAGGTTGGCTATTGTGCTGCAGTGAAAGTGTGAGCAGAAGTTTCATATGGTCACAGGTTGGGCTGAGCATTAGGTATAGCTCTTTAAGCACATGCATACTTCCTATTGAAGTCAATGGGACTAAAACACATTCATAATGTTAAACAAATGCTTACATGCTCTCCTGAACAGGGATGGACTTATGCACAGACATTTTTTACCTGAATTGGAGCCACAATAAGGCACTTAGGACCATATATTTAAAGGTATTTAGGCATCTGAAGAAGCAACTAGGTGCCTGGAACTAGATTCACAAAAGGGACTGTGGCTGGGATGATTTAGTTGGGATTGGTCCTGCTTTGAGCAAGGGGTTGGACTAGATGACCTCCTGAGGTCCCTTCCAACTCTGATATTCTATGATTCTATGGAAGGATTTTACCCAGTCCTTCTAAAACAAATTCACCTTTAGGTTGAGATTAAGTATTGAGAATCTCAGCCCATAATAGTAATTTATCACAAAGTTATGAGCATGTGAAAATAGAATTTAAATGAAAATTTGATGCACATACAACTTGAATTATAGCAGTTATGACCAGCAAAACTAAAATTAACCAAATTATTTAATTAGTGGAAAGTACTGTAGAGTAAAACTGATGATTATATAAAGATTAATTAATAATTAATTCTTAGCTTATATACTGTATTTTGCTTTACAGCTGCAAAGTGTTTTACAAACCTTAATTAATATGTATTGTTCAGTTTTAAGTAATAATTTACATACTGTGGTCCACTTTGGTTAAATATTAATAGTACTTTTAATAACATTTAATTAAAAATAATACTACAACTAAATATTGTAATATGCCACCCAACATTTAACTTTCCAAATCCAGATGTTTCCATGCATTATTCTTTCATATTTATATTAGGGAACAAACATACTCTGTGATAGTTTTGTTCTTTGGATATGTGATGAATTTGCTCAATTAGATGTCTGAGTCTAAAGTTAACTTCATTAACTTTGTCCTTGGCTTGAGCGATAGCTTCATCAAGAAAATGCTCTCCAACTCTAATGTCCAAGTGGATACGCTATGAACACAATAACAACAATTATTAGTCCCATGAATTTATGGTGTGGGTATTTAAAAAAAAAAAAGTCGCCAGAAACAAAGTGAGGCATAAATAACAAAGGTTTCTTTTTAGCCTTCTTATAGGAATGGTATTTAACTTATTTATAGATGTCCTTACTAAAGAGATAAGGTATTTAAAATGTATATATTTCAAGGTTTTAATCTTTAATTACACAAATTTACATACTTTGCTATTAGTGTTGTATTTTATACTAATGCTATTGATTCAATCAGTGTGAACTATTTATTATACTGTGTCCAACAAAGAGCAAAAAATGAACATTCTTAGGGCTACCCACTCTAATTAAAAATTGATACCATTATCAATCCTTTTTTTTAATACTCTTCCCTCTTAGGTTGTAGCTGAAGCAAAGTCAGAAACAGAGATAATGAGAGTCAGTCCTAGGTCTTCCACCTGGAATACTATAGCACTTCCAGTAGGCTATTAAATATGCTTCTAAAGGCAATTTTCTCCATTTATTTCCAAAGTTTAGCTTGGTTTATATTGATATAAAGAACAATACATATAGAATTCATTTGTGGCTCTCTCCCATAGATTTTAACTTTTTAAAGTTTATAGAGGTATTGCTCAAAGACACTGGAGTGACAGAAATGTAATAGCTTTCAGATAAATAAGCTTTTGTACCTGCATTTGTGTTGATAAATCTTTCCCCTTATAACATTTCATCATATTAATCAGGACTTTGAAGCTTTACATAATCAAGGTGCTGTACAAACATTAATTAATCTGCACTGTATTACACTAACTGTGCCCTGACTCCTTGGACATGAAAGAAAAGTCTGTTTCATCTCTTCATCTTCTGAGCTCCAGCATTATCTTTTTCAGTCACTAGGATATGTCATATATTGGCTAAAGCAGGGGTAGGCAACCTATGGCACGCGTGCCGAACGCGGCACATGAGCTGATTTTCAGTGGCACTTCACACTGCCCGGGTCCTGGCCACAGGTCTGGGGGGCTCTGGATTTTAATTGAATTTTAAATGAAGCTTCTTAAATATTTAAAAAACCTTATTTATTTTACATACAACAATAGCTTAGTTATATATTATAGACTTATAGAAAGAGACCTTCTAAAAACGTTAAAATGTATTACTGGCATGCAAAACCTTAAATTAGAGTGACTAAATGAAGACTCGGCACACCACTTCTGAAAGGTTGCCAACACCTGGGCTAAAGAGTCATTTGCCAATCTCTGAGATAATTCATCAAAGCAAGATTCTTCTGGCTTCAAACACTGACCACAGCCAAAATAATACAGGATGTTCTGCATGGGTGGAGCTCCATTGAATTCAGGAAGTCCAAAGGTCCACCTACGTGGAATTGCTTTGCAAGATCAAAGAGCAACATTGGACACATGGATCCACTGAGATACTTTCATAATCCTTTAACTCTTGTCATTAATTATGCTCCTAGACCTCTATATTGTATGTTCATTTGTCTTCCAGAGCCTGTGGTTTAGATAGGACAGATATCATTAAAAAGAATATTCAAGAAATACTCTTACCAGTTTACTTCCTCCAAATGAGATAAGCTTTGTGGAGTTAGACTGCAAACAGATATTATGCTCCCCAGGTAAGTGTGACGTAAAAGAGAATGTTCCTTGTGGACCATACAATTTTGACAACAGTAGCTGTAACGTGTTAAGTGTATTTTTTTAATTTATGAACTACAGATATTAACATAAAAATATAATGCTGTGCATCATACCTCAGAATATTTTAACATTTAAAATTTAATATTAATTATATTATATTATTAATATAAATACAATTAACCTAACTTTCACATTTTATTTAGGGAATAAAAACTAGAAAAAATGTGGTCTACACTGAGAACTAAAAACTTATCTATAGACACTAAACTAAAGTCAAATTTTTCAAAAATGGGTATTTAAGTGTAGCTCCTAAGTCCTTACTTTGGCACATAAATAAGTAGCCTGATTTTCAGAAGTGTTGAACACTCAGTGGCAATGAAGGCAGTTGTTGTGGATTGCTGGTATATACATCCTGATGGTTAATCTAATATTTTTGGTTTAATTTATCATCTCCTTCCTTTCTCCATACACAGCAACTGACTTTAATACATTGCTTCAGTAGTCAGCACAAAACAACATTGACTAATATTGCTTTTTCAACTGTATTTTAAGTATTCTTTGATGGCAAGCTTTTCCCAAATCTAGTATTAACGCAAAAGGCCTTAGCCAAAAAAGATGACTAAAATCAAGGTGCTAAACCCGTATAGATACATGAATAAATGGCCTGAATTTCAAAAGTACTGAGTACCCTTCTTCTCTTATTGACCTTAATGACAACCAACACGTGCTCTGCACTTTTGAGAATCAGATCACTTATTTAGCTGCTTAAATATGGATTAAGGAACCGAATTTTAGGCACCTATTTTTAAAAATATTGTCCGTTCCCCTTAGATAGTATGACCTTCCAGTTCAAAGAGTCAGTACAAATGTCTCCAAAAATGTGAATATTAAGTTTTACCTTCTTAGTAGGAGTTGTAATGGTCACAAACATTCCCAAACCAGGAGCAGATTCAAGAAACCTGCGTTCATGCATGTCCCATTGCTGTACCTTGTAACTCCCTGAGAAGACAGATACAAATCTGTTAATTACAAGTTAGTATATAAAATATCTTTCACTTTTTTCATTTCACATCAAGTCACTATAAAAACAAAATTAAGTACAAGATAACCTACATATTTAATAGAATTATGATTTTTTCCAGTTCACCATATAATTAGATTGTGGCATTTTGCACCACAATGGAGTGAGCAAGAAGTTACACACTAGTGTAAGAAAAGTGACAATTTATTATCATTGCCTTGCATGCTCTGGCCTGGTTAGCAAGCCATGGTACATGGCAGATCGTCCCAAAAGTTCAGGTATCCATTATTCAAATTACGTTTGTATGGCTATCTTTCATGCACTTGTGAACAACAAGCTATCAGCTCTTTGATGGTTCCCTGGCAGTCTTGCATATGTCTCCTTCTCAAATAAGGGCTTTTTGCTTTCTCATTATCTGGGAAGATTTTAATGAACTCGGTATAAAACACCTAGTGAAATGGTCCTTTTTTTTTTTAGCAGGTCTTGAATGAGGTCCTGACCACTGGTAAACAGAAAATGCAGATCTCACAATGGTGGGGGAGAGTGGCAAAACCGTGCTGTAATAGGAGCCCTGGGAGTAATGGTTGACTAAACCAGAATTCATCTGAGGAAGCACATACTGCAATGGCATCTCCAGCACTGTAGAAATAGGTGCCTTTTGTGCTTTCCATCTTAGCTCAGCCAGCTCTGGTCAGTGCAGAGGACTCTTGTAGCAACCTGCATGGAACCTGGAGGGACTAGCACAGGAGATAGAAGGGAAGAGTTTGGAGAAGGCATCGGGAAGCCATTCTGTGTGCACATAGCTTGAATGCTAGCTGCTGTCACAGCAATTCTGTAACTAATTCTCTTAATAAAGAGCCAGTTTAGATTCAGAAACATGGAGTCCTCTCATGTTATTACTCAGCATGCAATACACGACACAACTGTAACACTCATGGCGAGCATGGAGCAGTGGCTATAGTGCATTTCCATATTGTGACTGGCCCTCGTTTTGGGAGTAAAGAAGGAAATGCTCTTTGAGCCCTGCTCACCATCACCACCACTCATTCCCCTAAGCAGGGTCAGCCGCACTGGCATTATATATCAGGCTATCAGTATTAAACTTCATAGATTAACATTTTAAATATTAAACACATTGACCATCATGTAGCAACATCTACCTACCAGTAATCAAGGTATCACTTGGAATGTCTTCTATTATGCATTTCTCCTCTCTTTCCCCTGAATGAAAATACATAGCAGGTGAGACAGCAACCCAGAAGCTCAAAAGAATTCCTATTAAGTGGCTCTTCATGATTTTGGTGTATCCTTATTGTACTACTTTTGGAAATGATTAGTTAGAAATGAGCACAGCTCTGTGCTCACTCCTTGTTTGCTGTTTATCGGTGTGCTTTTGAGAAAAAATGTGAGAAAAGACATCTGGTAGTTACTTCAGTTATTTATATATGTGTATGCGCCACCGAATGAGATAAGGAAAAGATAATTTGTGAAGTCTTTCCTAGCATGAAAGGAGCAAAATTTTATTTGTGGCTCAGCTATATGAAGTTTTATAGGACTAATTTATAATTCTTTGTGTATGTGTGTATGCATGCACGCACTCTCTCTCTCACACACACACGAACTACATTAGGACTGAAAGTGCCACAATGGGAAAATGCCATACTTCATGTTTTTCTGAGTTGTATGTTTGTGGTGTGTTTGTCAGCTTTGACAGTTACTGCTGGGTTTTTAGTCCAACAGGTCAGCTGAGTATTCTGTGTGTGTGTGTATTTAAAAATAAAATCCAGCATAGCTGCTTTCATAGTCAATAAGATGGCCAGGATCACTAAGTAGTGGAATGTCCCTATCAATGGATGTTGTCATTATGAGAAATCAAAATTGTTTGGGGAGGGGTGTAAATAAATTAAATTTCTCTCTTGCTCCTAAGTTCAACAAAAAAGAGAAAAATAAAGATTAAAATAAACTATTCTCTGCTTCAAATTCCAGCATCACTGCACTCTCTGGGATAATTTCTGTCTATTGAGTTGCCTGGCAACATCTCAAAGTTTTGCTGTGTTATTATTTCTGTTCATCTGTCAAAAGGGATCTCTGTTGTGTATGTGCTAATGATCAAAAACGCCTTTTTCAAGGAAAGGTCTCCTTCTATGGCACAGGATCATTCAAGAAAAACAGTATTTTCCATGGAAAGGATGTATTTTGCAGTGTAATGGAGCTTTACCTTTTGCTGGGGCTTTGCTCAGCCCAGGACAAGGCAAACATTTTTGGCAGTCCTCTTTCCCTGCTTGTGTGTCTCTGTGCTCAGCTGGGGTCTCAGTCACCACAGGACTCAACTCTGTCTCTTGCTTCCCCATTATGAGTAGGCAGTGAGTTGGCTGCCATGGTCATAGCTTGAGGAAAGCTATTTTAGGGCCCAATTCAAAGCCCACTGAAATCCACGGAAATATTCCCATTGATTTCAGTGGGCATTGGATTGGGCCATTGATGTTCAAACACAGCCTGGCAGGCAAGGCATTGCTAGGCAGGATGCACAATAATTTAGTGTATTCTTCTCACATTCAGACACTCCAGATGTCTTCTTTTTGTTGTGCCTTCATTTAATGGGAAGAGAATCTGTTCTCTTCCCATTAAATGAAGGACCTCTATTCTATGAGGACCTCTATTCTATGCAGATGAAGGACCTCTATTCTAGAGGACCTCTATTCTATGCAGATTCTTATACCACATTCATCATAGAATCATAGATGATTAGGGTTGGAAAAGCAGCAAAGAGTCCTGTGGCACCTTATAGGCTAACAGACGTATTGGAGCATGAGCTTTCGTGGGTGAATACCCACTTCGTCTCATGCATCCAACGAAGTGGGTATGCACCCCCGAAAGCTCATGCTCCAATACGTCTGTTAGTCTATAAGGTGCCACAGGACCCTTTGCTGCTTTTACAGATCCAGACTAGGGTTTGAAGAGACCTCAGCAGGTCGTCTAGTCCAAACCCCTGGCTCAAAGCAGGACCAACCCCAACTAAATCATCCCAGCCACGGCTTTGTCAAGCCGGGCCTTAAAAACCTCTAAGGATGGAGATTCCACCACCTCCATAGGTAAACCATTCCAGTGCTTCAACACCCTCCTAGTGAAACAGTTTTTCCTAATATCCAACCTAGACCTCCCCCACTGGAACTTGAGACTACTACTCCTTGTTCTGTCATCTGCCACCACTGAGAACAGCCTATCTCCATCCTCTTTGGAGATCCCCTTCAGGTAGTGGAAGGCTGCTATCAAATCCCCCCACCCCACTCTTCTCTGCTGCAGACTAAATAAGACCAGTTCCCTCAGCCTCTCCTCATAAGTCATGTGCCCCAGCCCACTAATCATTTTCGTTGCCCTCCACTGGACTCTCCAATTTGTCCACATCCTTTCTGTAGTGGGAGGCCCAAAACTGGATGCAATATTCCAGATGTGGCCTCATCAGTGCCGAATAGGGGGGAATAATCACTTCCCTCGATCTGCTGGCAATGCTCCTACTAATTCAGCCCAATATGCCGTTAGCCTTCTTGGCAACCAGGGCACACTGTTGACTCATATCCAGCTTCTCATCCACTGTAATCTCCAGGTCTTTTTCTGTAGAACTGCTGCTTAGCCAGTAGGTCCCCAGCCTGTATCAGTGCATGGGATTCTGCCATTCTAAGTGTAGGACTCTGCACTTGTACTTGTTGAACCTCATCAGATATTTTTTTTAGTCCAATTCTCCAATTTGTCCAGGTCACTCTGGACCATATCCCTACGCTCCAGCATATCTACCTCTGGTCCCAGCTTAGTGTCATCCAAGAAGTTGCCGAGGGTGCAATCCATCCCATCATTCAGACCATTAATGAAGATGTTGAACAAAATTGGCCCCAGGACAGACCCCTGGGGCACTCCACTTGATACAAGCTGCCAACTAGACATTGAGCTGTTGATCACTACCCGTGGAGCCTAACAATCTAGCCAGCTTTCTATCTACCTTATTAGTCCATTCATCCAATCCATACTTTTTTAACTTGCTGGCAAGAATGCTGTGGGAGACCATATCAAAAGCTTTGCTAAAGTCAAGGTATATCACATCCACTGCTTTCCCCATATCCACAGAGCCAGTTATCTCATCGGGTTGGTCAGGCATGACTTGCCCTTGGAGAATTTGTATTGACTGTTCCTGATCGCTTTCCTCTCCTCCAAATGCTTCAAAATGGATTCCTTGAGGACCGGCTCCATGATTTTTCCAGGCCCTGATGTGAGGCTGACCTGTGTGTAGTTCTCTGGATTCTCCTCTTTTTGAAAGAAGGGCACTATTTTTGCCTTTTTCCAATTGTTTGGGACCTCCCCCATTCGCCACAAGTTTTCAAAGCTAATGGCCAGTGGCTCTGCAATCACATCAGCCAACTCCCTCAGCACCCTTGGATGCATTAGGTCCAGCCCCATGGCCTTGTGCATATCCAGCTTTTCTAAATAGTCCTTAACCTGTTCTTTCACTACTGAGGGCTGCTCACCTTCTCCTCATACTGTGCTGCCCGGTGCAGCAGTCTGGGAGCTGACCTTGTCTGTGAAGACCAAGGCAAAAAAAGCATTGAGTACTTCAGCTTTTTCCACATCATCTGTTATTAGGTTGCCTCCCCCATTCAGTAGGGGTGCCACACTTTCCCTGACCTTCTTCTTGTTGCTAACATACCTGTAGAAACCCTTCTTGTTACCATTCACATCCCTTGCTAGCTGCAACTCCAATTGTGCTTTGGCCTTCCTGATTACAACCCAGCAGGCTCAAGTAATATTTTTATACTCCTCCCTAGTCATCTGTCCAAGTTTCCACTTCTTGTAAGCTTCCTTTCTGTGTATAAGCTCACCGAAGATTTCTCTGTTAAGCCAAGCTGGTCGCCTGCCATATTTTCTATGCTTTCTGCACATCAGGATGGTTTGTTCCTGTGCCCTCAATAAGGTTTCTTTAAAATATAGCCAGCTCTCCTGGACTCCTTTCTCCCTCATATTAGCATCCCGGGGGATCCTGCCCATCAGTTCCCTGAGGGAGTCAAAGTCTGCTTTCCTGATGTCCAGGGTCTGTATTCTGCTGCTCTCCTTTCTTCCTTTTGTCAGTGACCATCTCATGGTCACTGCTGCCTAGGTTCCACCCACTTCTACTTCTCCTACCAATTGTTCCCTGTTTGTGAACAGCAGGTCAAGAGGAGCACAGCACCTAGTTGGTTCTTCCAGCACTTGCTCCAGGAAGTTGTCCCCAACAGTCTCCCAAAACTTCCTGGATTGTCTGTGCACTTCTGTATTCCTCTCCCAGCAGATGTCAGGGTGATTGAAGTCCCCCATGAGAACCAGGGCCTGTGATCTGGAAACTTCTGTTAGTTGTCCAAAGAAAGCCGCGTCTACCTCATCCTCCCAGTCTGGTGGTCTATAGCAGATGCCCACCATGACATCACCCTTGTTGCTCTCACTTCTAAATTTAAGCCTGTTGAGAGTCTTTGGGTTTTCTCCAGTTTCATATTGGAGCTCTGAGCAATCATACTGGCCCCTTACATACAGTGCAACTCCTTCACCTTTTCTCCTCGACCTGTCCTTCCTGAACAGTTTATACCTATCCATGACAGTGCTCCAGTCATGTGAATTACCACATCAAGTTTCTGTTATTCCAATCACAGCATAGTTCCTTGACTGTGCCAGGTCTTCCAATTCTTCCTGCTTGTTTCCCAGGCTTCTTGTGTTCATGTACAGGCATCTAAGATAACTAGCTGATTGCCCTACTTTCTCAGTATGAATCAGGAGGCCTCCCCTGTTGCACCCTTCTCGTGTTTCTTCCCAGTATCCCACTTCCCCACTTACCTCCAGGCTTAGGTCACCATCCCCAGGCAAACCTAGTTTAAAGCCCTCCTCACTAGGTTAGCAAGCCTGCCTGCTAAGATGCTCTTCCCTCTCTTCATTAGGTGGATTCCATCTCTTCCTAGCAATCCTTCTTCCTGGAACAACATCCCATGGTCGAAGAATCCAAAGCCCTCTCTCTGACACCACCTGCATAACCACGCATTTACCCAGTGATGAGCTGCCAAATTTTTAACAACCGGTTCCCTCCTCCCTCCAAAATTTTAACAACGGGTTCCCTCCTTCCCCCCCCCTCGGGGGGGGGGTCGTGCCCCATCCAACCCCTCATGTTCCTTGACACACACACTCTGAGACCCCTGACCCATCCCCCCCTTCCCTGTCCCCTGACTGCCCCTTGCCGCCCCACCCAACCCCTCCTCTCATTCTCAATGGCCCCCCAGAACCCCTACCCCATACAACTACTCCTTCTCTCTGTCCCTGAGTGCCCCCACCACCTCATCCAACCCTGCTCTTTCCTGACTGCTCCCCGGGACCCTTGCCCCCATTCAATCCCCCTGTTCCCTGCCCTCTAACCCCCCCACCCCCAAACTCCCCTATCCTCTCTCCAACACCCCCTCCCTGCCCCCTTACGCGCTGCCTGGGCGTGGTGGGCCGGGACAGGAGTCGCGCGGCCGGGCCGGAGGATGCGGAGGGAGCCCGGCGGCCGGAGCCAGGTGGCTGGCCGAGTGGAGCCAGGGAGGGCTGCGGCCAGAGCTGGAGCCGGGCAGCTGGGGCCGCCACCACGCCCAGACCCGCGCTGCTGGAGCCCGGCCCCTTGGCAAAACAGCAGGGGCGGCTGGAGCCACGGGGCCAGGCCGGGCTGGAGGTGGGGGGCCGTGTCCAGAGCCGAGCATCCCGGTAGGTGGGGGCACGGCAGGGCCGGGGGGGTGTGCGGCCGGAGCCAGGCGGCCGGGAAGGGGTTCAGGGGGTCGGGGGACACGGGCCGTGCTGCAGCCGGTGAGGGTCGGGCGGGGACCCGGGGCGGGGGCCGGGCAGGGTCGCGGCCGGGAACGCGGGGAACGCGGCCAGGGAGGGTCAGGCGGGGACCCGGGACGGGGGCTGGGTGGCCGGGCAGGGTCGGGGCCGGGAACGCGAGGGGGACGCGGCCAGGAGGGTCGGGCGGGGACCGGGGAGGGGTTCGGGGGGAGTCGGGGATGCGGGGCCGGGGAGGGTCACGGCCGGGGGACGCGGGGCCGTGCCGCAGCCGGGGAGGGTCGGGCGGGCACCCGGGGCCAGGCAGGGTCGCGGCCGGGAATGCGGGGCTGGGACCGCGGCCAGGGAGGGTCGGGCGGGGATCCGGGGACGGGGGCCGGGGCCGGGCAGGGTCGCGGCCGGGGAGGCGGGGACGGGCCGCGGCCAGGGACCGGCCAGGGCACACGCCCCCCCCCGCCCCCAGTTTCCTACCTTAGCGTCGTCTTCCTGGGCTGGGGAAGCCTGCTTGCTTCTCAGCCCTCCCAGGCTTCCCGCGCGAACAGCTGATTCGCGGGAAGCCGTGGGGGAGGAGAAGCAAGGAGGAGCTTCATGGCAGGAGGTGGAGGCAGAATTCGCAACGGTTCACGCGAACCGTTTGCTAAAATTAGACGCCGGATAGAGAACTTTAGCATCTGGTTCTCTGTCCGGCATCTAATTTTAGCAAACGGTTCGCGTGAACCGTTGCGAACCGTCTGCAGCTCACCCCTGCATTTACCTTGACAATTCAATGGTCCCTACCTGGGCCTTTTCCTTCAACAGGGAGGATGGACAAGAACATGACTTGTGTCTCAAACTCCTTTATCCTTCTTCCCAGAGCCACATAGTCTTCAGTGACACGCTCAAGGTCATTCTTTGTAGTATCATTGGTACACATGGAGGAGTAGGAAGAGGTAGCACTGCTTGCAGACACTTCATCACATCCTGAATTCTAGCTCCAAGCAAGCAGCATACTTCTCAAGTTTCCCAGTCTGGATGGCAGATGGAGGACTCCATCCCCCTTAGGAGGGAGTCCTCGACCACCACAACCCGTCTCCTCCTCTTGGGAGTGGTGGTCATAGAACCACCATCCCTAGGACAACGCATCTCATGCCTTCCAGTCAATGGGGTCTCCTTCTTGAGGTCAATGGTAATTGGGACAAAATACAACATGGTTTTACAAAAGGTAGATCATGCCAAACCAACTTGATCTCCTTCTTTGAGAAGGTAACAGATTTTTTAGACAAAAAAAATGCAGTGGATCTAATTTACCTCGATTTCAGTAAGGCATTTGATACGGTTCCACATGGGGAATTATTAGCTGAATTGGAGAAGATGGGAATCAATATGAAAATTGAAAGGTGGATAAGGAACTGGTTAAAGGGGAGACTACAACGGGTCATACTGAAAGGTGAACTGTCAGGCTGGAAGGAGGTTACTAGTGGAGTTCCTCAGGGATTTGTTTTGGGACCAATCTTATTTAATCTTTTTATTACTGACCTTGACACAAAAAGTGGGAATGTGCTAATAAAGTTTTCGGATGACACAAAGCTGGGAGGTATTGCTAACACAGAGAAGGACCGGGATATCATACAGGAAGATCTGGATGACCTTGTAAACTGGAGTAATAGTAATAGGATGAAATTTAATAGTGAAAAGTGCAAGGTCATGCATTTAGGGAGTAATAAGAATTTTGGTTATAAATTGAGGACACATCAGTTGGAAGTAAAAGAGGAGGAGAAGGACCTTGGAGTATTGGTTAATCACAGGATGACTATGAGCCGCCAATGTGATATGGCGGTTAAAAAAGCTAATGCGGTTTTAGGATGCATCTGGCGAGGTATTTCCAGTAAAGATAAGGAGGTGTTAGTACCGTTATACAAGGCACTGGTGAGACCTCATCTGGAATGCTGTGTGCAGTTCTGGTCTCCCGTGTTTAAGAAGGATGAATTCAAACAGGAACAGGTACAGAGAAGGGCTACTAGGATGATCCGAGGAATGGAAAACCTGTCTTATGAAAGGAGACTGAAAGAGCTTGGCTTGTTTAGCCTAACCAAAAGAAGGCTGAGGGGAGATATGATTGCTCTTTATAAATATATCAGAGGGATAAATATCAGGGAGGGAGAGGAATTATTTAAGCTTAATACCAATGTGGACACAAGAACAAATGGATATAAACTGGACACTAGGAAGTTTAGATTTGAAATTAGATGAAGGTCTCTAACCATTAGAGGAGTGAAGTTCTGGAACAGCCTTCCAAGGGGAGTAGTGGGAGCAAAAGACATATCTGGCTTCAAGACTAAGCTTGATAAGTTTATGGAGGGGATGGTATGATGGGATAGCCTAATTTTGGCAATTAATTTATCTTTGATTATTAGCAGATAAATAGGCCCAATGGTCTGCAATGGGATGTTAGATGGGGGTGGGATCTGAAGCCTGGTCTACACTACGCGTTTAAACCGGTTTTAGGAGCGTAAAACCGATTTAACGCCACAACCGTCCACACTAAGAGGCCCTTTATATCGGTATAAAGGGCTCTTTAAACCGGTTTCTGTACTCCTCCCTAACGAGAGGAGTAGGGCTAATATCGGTATTACCATATCGGATTGGGGTTAGTGTGGCCGCAGATCGACGGTATTGGCCTCCGGGCGGTATCCCACAGTGCACCACTGACCGCTCTGGACAGCAATCTGAACTCGGATGCAGTGGCCAGGTAGACAGGAAAAGCCCCGCGAACTTTTGAATATTTCCTGTTTGCCCAGCGTGGAGCTCTGATCAGCACAGGTGGTGATGCAGTTAAAAATCAAAATAAAGAAAGAGCTCCCGCATGGACGATGCGGACGTGATCGCTGTAAGGGCAGGCAAATCTGTTCTATCAGTGCTCCGTTACAGAAGACGAAATTCAAAATCATTTTTTAAATATCTCCAGACAGATGCCATAGCAGGGACTCAGCGCACTGCTGCGTGACAAGCGTAACGGAAAGCCAAAGAATCAAATGGACGCTCATGGACTGGAGGACTCAAGCTATCCCACAGTTCCTGCAGTCTCTGAAAAGCATTTGCATTCTTGGCTGAGCTCCAAATGCTTCTAGGGTCAAAAACAGTGTCCACGGTGGGTCAGGGCATAGCTCGGCAATTTACGCACCCCCCCACCCACCCCCAGAAGTGAAAGGGAAAAGAATCCTCTCTTGACTCTTTTACATGTCACCCTATCTTTACTGAATGCTGCAGATAGACGCGATGGTGCAGCACTCAACACCAACATCCTTGCTCCCCCCACGCTATGGCTGGCTGATGGTACAATACGACTGGTATCTGTTCTCGTCATCAGCCTATTAGCACATGGGGCAGTGCAAAAGGACTGGTAACCATGATGACCAGCATCTGTTAGGTCGATCAAGGGCGCCTGGTCCTAATTTTTCCTGGTAGATGGTGCAGTATGGCTGATAACCATCGTCGTCATAGCAACAGGGGGCTGAGCTCCATCAGCCCCCACCCTTCATGTGTAAAGAAAAGATTCAAGTGCCCCGGAACTAGCAGAGGGATGCTGGGCTCCTGTCCTACACACTCCTTACTGTCCTGTCTGGACTATCATAGCAGCTGGAGGCTGCCTTCCACTCATATCTCACTAACAAGTCACTGTGTCCTATTCCTGCATTCTTTATTACTTCATCACACAAGTTGGGGGACAATGCTACGGTAGCCCAGGAAGGCTGAGGGAAGAACGGAATCAACAGGTGGGGTTGTTGCAGAGCACCCAATGTGAATAGAATACAGCTCATAATTTCTGCAGGATCTGACACAGAGCAGCTGTGCTCTCTGGTTCTCTGATACAGTGGTTCTCTAGTACACTTGCCCATATTCTACGCAGGACTGATTCTATTTTTAGATACCAAAAAGGAGGGATTGACTCAGGGAGTCATTCCCAATTTTTTTTGCGCCTGGCTAAGAGCAGCCAGGGCACTTATGACAGCAGCAAATGGAACAGTGCAAAAGGACTGGTAGCCACAATCATCTTATTACCAATTTATGGATTGGTAGATGGTACAGTATGGCTGATAACCATCTCTGCTGTCATGCAAAAGCAAAAGCATGCTGCTGTGTAGCGCTGCTGAATCGCCTCTGTGAGCGGCATCTAGTACACATACGGTGACAGTCACAAAAGGCAAAACAGGCTCCATGATTGCCATGCTATGGCATCTGCCAGGGCAATCCAGGGAAAAAAGGCGCGAAATGCTTGTCTGCCGTTGCTTTCCCAGAGGAAGGACTGACTGACGACATTTACCCAGAACCACCCGCGACAATGATTTTTGCCCCATCAGGCACTGGGATCTCAACCCGGAAATGCCAAGGGGCGGGGGAGGCTGCAGGAACTATGGGATAGCTACGGGATAGCTACCCACAGTGCAACGCTCCAGAAATCGACGCTAGCCTCGGACCATGGACGCACACCACCGATTTAATGTGTTTAGTGTGGCCGCGCGCACTCGATTTTATAAAATCTGTTTTACAAAACCGGTTTATGCAAATTCGGAATAGTCCCGTAGTGTAGACGTACCCTGAGTTACTACAGAGAATTCTTTCCTTGGTGCTGGCTGGTGAGTCTTGCCCACATGCTCAGGGTTTAACTGATCACCATATTTGGGGTCGGGAAGGAATTTTCCTCCAGGGCAGATTGGCAGAGGCCCTGGAGGTTTTTCGCCTTCCTCTGCAGCATGGGGCACGGGTCACTTGCTGGAGGATTCTCTGCACCTTGAGGTCTTTAAACCACAATTTGAGGACTTCAGTAACAACTCAGACATAGATTAGAGGTTTGTTACAGGAGTGGGTGGGTGAGATTCTGTGGTCTGCATGGTGCAAGTGGTCAGACTAGATGACCATAATGGTCCCTTCTGACCTTAAGTCTATGAACCTATGAATCTCTGATCCCTTCCCTCAAACGACTCTTCCAAATCATTCTCTGCCATAGTACCTGTGCAGAGAACCTGAAAACAGTTTCTTACCTCTATCTGCATTGGGGATACCTGGGTTCTCCTCTTTCTCCTTCTGGAGGTCACAGGCTGCCAATTTTCTTCCCCATTCTGCACTGCCCTCTCGGATTCTTCAGCATGCTGTGCCTGCAATACCAAATGCTGACTTCTATCCTGAAAATCTTCATTTTCTCTGATGCAATGCAGGGTTGATACTTGGGTCTTTAGTCCTTTAACCTTCTCTTCCAATATGGAGACCAGCTTGCACTTCGTACAGACAAAGTTGCTTCTATCCCCTGGGAGAAAGACAAACGTGGCACATCCTATGCAGGTCACAACCACTGATTGCTCACTATCCATGTCTTTCTTCTAAGAGCCTCTTCAGATCTTGTATTTACTGCTCACAGAAGCCTGAAAGGCAAAAACACTCTGTGGGAACTCCCCCCAAGTGAGCTCCCAAGCGAACTCCGTTTGCCTGTCCTCTGTTCACCACTCACTCAGTTCACAACTGGCTGCTTTTTTATCAGGCTGCTGGCTCGTAGCACTTGGCCCAGCTCAAAGCCTTCCCTCCGATCAACCACTCAAGGCCCACCTGGAACAAAGTGCTCCCAATTCACACTTTTCAACCAACCAACCACACGATCAAACAGTCACACTTTTCAAACAAACACATGGTCAAACAGTCCCTGCAACTAGATCCAGTCAAACAAATGGTCACAGCAGACAGACACTTGGATATTCACCCCATCAGCTCACAACACAGCCCTCCTAAGGCAGCACTCACCATAGTACAAGAGCCCCTTCCAGTAGTTGGTTCACTCATGTTCTCCCCAAGCAGACAATTGTGCACTGGGCACACACATTTTGGTACATTTATGATAGAGAAGATAAGGAAAAAATATGCCTTGCATTTAGAGTGGAAGGTGGTGAGGCTTTTGATGGCCTATTGGAGTTCCTTCCCTAGTCTATGCCCAGATCTAAAAAAGCTCTGTCTCCTGCACAGACAAGCTTGATCTTTATTGCAGAAAGTTCCATTGTGCCAGAGGAGTGAAATTGTCAATCACATCCTCATCCCAGAGCTTTAGTCAGTCTTTTAGTTACTGTTGGCCCAGACCAGTGAGCCTCTTGCAGGTGAAGACTGAGACCTTGCACTTGATGTGGTATTCTATGAGAAGACAATGTAGGGAGTGGGGGATGAAACTGATGTGTTTGCAGTAGCCAGTGTTGCTGAGCAGACATAGCGCAACGTTGTGTAACTAAGCACTAAAGTATCAGAGGGGTAGCCGTGTTAGTCTGGTTTCTGAGCAGCAGCAAAGAAATGTGGTTTTATAGATTAAGATAACAGATTGTTTTGCAGTGGTGCTCCACTTTTTCTTTCGATTCTTGCTTTGATTGATGTATTTTATTCAGCCTGCTGCATCAATGCTGCTAATAGTCTATAAGGTGCCAACTATTTCTTTTGCACACTAAAGGTTTAATTCCCAAGTATATCACATTGCTGTAGTCCAGCCAAGAGGTGACAAACGTGTGAGTAACTGTGATTAGGTCCTTGTTTGCCAGGATGGGACAGAATCTCCTAGCAACCGGAGATGGTACAAAGCGCCACTCGTGGATGCTGCTATGTGAGATCTTAATATCAGTGAGGAATCCAGGAACATTCCTAAGCTACAGACTAAATTGGCCTATAGCGAGAGAGTACCATGAATGAAAGGAGACACTCCACTGCGGTTGCAAAACTTTAAAAATGCTTTCCTCTGCCTATTAACATAACCTCTGTCTTGCTTGGGTTCAGCTTCAACCTGTTGAGTTTTTTCCATTAACTGATGCCGTTCAAATAATGGGTCATCTTGGTGGTAGTGGTATCATATATTGTGAAAGACATGCAGAGCAGTGCATCATCTGCATATTGCTGGCACTTGGCATCTGACCAGTTCACTTTGTACCTGTATGTAGCTATTGAATAGAACAAAGACAGAATTGATCCTTTTGAGACTCCACAAGTGAGGGGTCTAATAATAGAGGTGCAGTTTCTTATCAAAGCTGCAGAGAAGTTCAGGAGGATGAGAGTCTGTCCCCTATGCATTGGCTGCAGCACATCATCCATCAGTTCCACTAAAGCCTGGCCTAAATCTAGATTGTGCCATAAGGTGAGGTGAGGAAAGAACAACCACCAGGTATAATGTAAACCCAGAGTAGTTTTCTGAGGCATATGGAGTTTCCTTCCTTCACTGTGCCAGCCCTTAATTTCCAGGAAAGGACACCTATCCATATAATTTTTTGCAGCCTCTGTCACAATCTGCAGATGACACACGTGGTTATCTTTGTAATGCCCTAGTATCACAGTGTCCTCTACAGTTTCCACAATATTCTGGGAGACAGTGCTTTCACAGTTGACTTACCAGGATACGTTTGTTTCACAATAGCTGCTTCAATCGTTAATAGACAAATACAGGCATTTACCTGAAGATTCCCTCCTCCTGTCTCAAGGGACTATCCTTCATCCTGATTTGTGTATACACACAGCAAGTATGTGAAAAGCAAAACCTTCAACACAGCAGATTTACCATACAAATAAATGACCATCTCCTGCATGCTAGGAAACCTGGTTATAAATGCACCCTCCTGGCCAAGATTGAGTCTGCTCTTCAGGCAGCTCTGGCCAACAAAAGGCATGTGCAGGAACGCATCAAGGAAACTCTCCGCTGGCCCAGGAGCACCTGTTCCACACCCCCTGGTGTAAACACACACACCGGCATAGTATAATGAATATAGGAAAAGGAAACGTTATTTACAGAAGGATGATTGGAGCAAAACAATGTGAGGGAAGATAGGGGGAGCAGTAAAACAGTGTTATATCCAAACACAAGGCTCCACAGGTCCAGTGGTACCACAATACAAAAGGACAGACACCAAGCAATGTGTCTACACTCAGAGTCCAGGAACGCTGGGCAGAGTTCCAGTATGGCAGTGAGTCTTGGGTGCCCCTGCTTGTCTTCGGCTCCAGTAACCTTTCAACAATAAACCCCTCCTGTCCCTTTTCTGCCGCTCTCTGCAAACCCACACAGAGCTACAGCCTCCCTCCTTATGTCCAATGCAAGGTGACATGCCCCAGTACTCATAGCCCCATCCAGCTCTGGGCAATTGTGATACTGAGTCTAGCTCCAGTTTGTCCTTCTCAAGTGATTCCTCCTTATCATGGTGCTCCTCCTGTCTCTTGTCTTGGGACATCCCTGGTTGGTCACTCTGTCCTGCCCAGGCTTCAGGCTGGTTCTCGGCTGCTTCATGATGTGCTTGTTATAGTCCTTCTCTCTGTAACTACAGACAGACCTACACTGTCACTTTACCTCTCTCCACACCTCTGGAACAACCAGCACTTCCTCTTGCTGCAGCAATCAGCACTCCCTCTGCCTCAGGACAAGGTTTTAAAGGGGCCATGCTCTCTAAACCCCAAGGGGGTTACATAAATGTCATAATGGAAGCGTTCGTTGAGTGCTTTTGAAAAACCAGCCCCAATTTGCGGATGCTGAGTACTTGAAAAATCTGCCCTTTATTATATATTTCATGTTGTTATAAGTTACAGCTGTTGTCATGAGATCCCATGGAAAATATTACAAGTTCCTTCTTATCCTCTCATTCCTAGTGTTTGTAACCATCACATATTATATTTTAACCTAGGGTTCTAGCATCAGTCCAGGAACACGGACTAGTAATAGGATTTGGAGCCTTTGGCCGTTTATCAGTCAACAGTTCAAATTCTGTCCAGGCCACTAATAGGAATGATGCTGGAGGCTGAATTCATCTCTTGCAGTGACATGGCTGTCTCACAGAGCAGGATGGCCCATTGAAATGGGGCAAAGGGCAATGAGAACGGATTTGGGAAGGGGCAAGAGAACAGAATAAAAGCATACTTCACAGGTATATTTTAATACATTTTAAAGTTGTTCTGATACCCTGGTGATGGATGTAATTGTTTATTTTACAGTTAAATAAAATAAAACCCAAAAACAGAAAATAAGGAAGACTTCTGTATAGAAAATAAAGAAAGAATGGAAAAGGACATAAATGTAATACAGAATGTGGAGAGACCTGAGAAAAGTTCCTTTCTTCCCCAAATCAGGATATTTGAGAGCTAATGAACCTGTAAGAATGTGGACACAGGAGGAACATGGAGAAAAAGAAGGTGTTATAAACAAGAATAAGTGAAACAAGGGGGATGGAGGACAGGAGAGTGATAATCAGAAGAATGCAAGGCATCCGGAAATGACAAAAGTTAGGTTTGTTTTTTTAAATACTTAGCTGTATTCAACTGGAGCCGAGTGTTTGTTTTAACTGTTTATTCAGTGTTTGGAGGACCAGTATGTACTATGCTGATACAAGTTCTAATTTCTTTAGGACTCGTCAGGATCCTCATCTGAGTCCTATAAAAAAAGTGTCAGAACCTTTAAATGTTCCTGTACTTAAAGAGAATGCTGTGTGCAGTGTCCCTTTTAGTGCACAAAAATGGTTTTCATAGATGGCATGTTTCAGAATGAACCTGCCCAGCCCCATCCAAGATCTTTCTTGTTCATATGTGTGTCTTTCTTATTTTTGTATATTTTCTAGGACAGGCACTGTAGACCTATAAACACCCAACTAGCTTAAAAGTTTTCTGTTGAACTCTTATATTTTAAAAATCCTTTTCCTAAGTTATAACTAAAAACTCTGCATAACCCACGTGCTATCATTTTTTCAACCAATTAGCTATTTGAGTAACAAAACTCAGTCTGGAACAGTTTTTGATATATTTTGTTTTGTGAAATCCATACATAATTCTGTTTTGAGTCATTTAAAAACAAATCTATAATTTCTTATTTATGCCTAAAAAATTTGTGATTTTTACATAAACAAATAATTCACATCCACATATGCTTTTAGAGAACACGGACACATTTATTTCATACACGTAGAAAATGGTATAACTTATAGTCAGCTGAACAGACTTTAAAATTTTTCACCAGTTATTTCCCAGTCAGTTTATTTGGTAGGGATCCACACCAAAGATCAGTCAGTTTTTAAATCTGAAAAGAGATTCAACTCAACTGAGTTCAGTGGCTCTCCATTAGTATACAGACTTTTGAGTGCTTATATGAAGCTTCTGTGATGAGTAGTTTGTAGTCTGCATTTTTCCAATGTCTGAGGAAAAACAAACCTCCTGCTCTGCATGCATAGGATTCAAGACCAGTTTACACAGTTATTTTATTGTCCTAACTATGTTACAATATCTGGTCACTCTGGTTTATGTAAGTGTTTTCCAAAGAAGTGTATTCAATTAAACATGATTAAAAGAAGTCAACATTAATGCCAATAAATTATAATAAAACAATTTACAGCAACATAATAATTAGCTTTATAGGTATAAATAAACAAATTTAAATCTACAAATTCTAATATTTAAGAATGTATGTGATAATCTGGATTGTATTCAAAAGATTTGTTAACATAAATGAACTGTGCAGTATATCAAAAATTTCTTTTCTGCCACTAGATGGCACTGCAAGAACTTACACAATATTTGTAGGAAGGAATGGATTCAGTGGATTTTGTTTTGTTTTCCCTGTAAATGATCAAGAACTGTTGGACTAAAATTAAGTAATTAAAAAAAACTCTTGATATCAAACAATAAAATCAGCATCAGTCTAATTAAACATTTCAATAAAACATTACAACATACCTGAATTATAAGGAATAGTGACTGACATGGAGTATAGAGTCAACTAAATCTAACCTTAATTTAAATGATCTAAATTCCATTGGAAAGGAGATTTCAGATACAATTGTCTGGTTCACATTCTGTTTCTTCATCCAGATTTGGACAAGGAGTTCCATTATTGGCAGGTTGAAGGCGTACATAACGAGTTCTTGTTTTGGTCCCTATCTTTCCACAAGTACCTCTGCAAAGACCCCAGGAAGACCACAGTGAAATCTCACAGTCCAATGGTGTTTCTGTAACATATATAAGAAGAGGTGATTTGACAGAAATATGTGCTTAAGGCAAACACATAGTTGGCAAAATGTTCAAAACTATTATCAAATTGTCCTTACTTATACAAATATAAGGCTGATGCTTGTTTTGATACATGAAGAATTTACTATCAGTTACGTATCAGAGAGGTAGCCGTGTTAGTCTGGTTCTGTAAAAGCAGCAAAGAATCCTGTGGCACAGTCTATAAGGTGCCACAGGATTCTTTGCTACTATCAGTTACATTACTATAAAATTTTAATTTTATATTAAAAAGATCTACTTGAAAAAACAGAATTAACATGATTTTAATTTTACATTCCTTTAATAAAAGCCATATGTTGTCTAGTAAATAAAGACATCTGTTTTCAGCTCCTGAAAAGGCAGACTTTTTTTACCGTAATGTAGAGGTTGTTTGAGGTACTGCATTAGTTATGGTATAATACTTATTTAGTTGAGAATTTAAAATGTTCTTTTCATGGAAAACTCTTTAAAATGAGCATGGTCTGAAAATAGAATTGTATTTTACTGTCATCTCACTACTAATAACTCATTTGCCCTTGCATGGCTTGCTGGATAATACCAGGATTAAGATTTTTATCAATTTTATTTATATACCCTGGGATGACTTTGTATATATTGTTCCTATTCATTTCATTTTCCATTTAAGTCCTATTCTATTCTTCCTCATGAGTAAAGAAAATGCTAATTCTTTTTATGGCTAAATCTTCTTGTAGTTAGTTTTTGGCAAGAAAAGGTAAAGCACCTTTTATATACACAGTCTCCCCTTTGCCAATAAAATATATTGTATAACTAAAAGCTTTTTAATACTAATATCCTTTAAATTTACTACAACCAAATACATCAGAAATTCTGTAAAGTAATACACACATATATACAGAATATACATATGAATGATATGTAAGTTATAAAATTCTCAAAGAAAATATACAGATACTCTCTCCCTCAGCAGCTGGGAGGAAATATGTCTGTAGTAACGGATCTCTATGGACCTTGAGTGGATGGGGAACATGGTTTGACCTTTGGTAATTAAATCTTTCCTTATGCTTGTGGAGTAAGTTTTTTATATGGATTAAGTTACTGGTATATACACAAAGTGGAGACTTCTGACTAGGAATGTCCAACAAATGCTTTACTTACAATGAATTGCTCTGATTCAGTATGTGTTGCTCTTATTTTATAATGTCTCCTGAATTACTAACATTTTTAATGGAGTAGAGAAATGGACTTGTATAGAAAACTTAAAAGAACTAAATATGTAGTTTGTCTAAACAATGACTATTATCTCATCAAATGTATTACAAATATATTACATAACTGGTTATAGTTGGTACTATTTACAACAGTGGTTCTCAAACTTTTGTATTGGTGACCCCTTTCACACAGCAAGCCTCTGAGTGCAACCCCCCTCCCCTTATAAATTAAAAACACTTTTAAAATATATTTAGCACTATTATAAATGCTGGAGACGAAGCGGGGTTTGGGGTGGAGGCTGACAGCTCGCAACCCCCCATGTAATAACCTCGTGACCCCGAGGGGTCCCGACCCCGAGTTTGAGAACCACTGATTCACAGTATCTTCTATGGGGATGCCCAGTATTGGAACACCTGAGGGTACGGGCAGAGGGGGGTTTTAACCTACACTGAGGCACATTAACTAACTTTGTGGGGAAGTTAATACAGCATGTTGCTCTAGCTAGCACTTCCAGTTATGGGGAAATAAATAAAAATTAAATATTAATTAAATAAATAGTCTCTAAAAATACCATATTGGTGACTTCCAACTCTTGGATGTTAAGCTTTCAGGACAAGACAAACCCATCTGTCTTAGGCTAGGGAGCTGAGACCCAAGAATGAGAATCCTGTATGATATCTTCAAAGTAGCATACTAAGGACGCAGTTCAGGAAGCACTTACACACGTTTTAAAGACCATCCCTAGTAAGGAAAGCACTTAAGTACATACTTGAGCTCCTTTCCTGAATTGGGGCCAGAGTAAATAGTAATCCCTTCCCAAATGTTGTGGAGGAAAGGATATTATTCTATGTGTGATTTGTGTCACCCAATTTGAATGATGGATGTTCAGCTCTTGTTTACTGAGAAAACATGTTTTAAACTAGAAATCTGCTTGTTTTAAATGTACAAGTCAGGCCTTATTAACCATGGGGAAGGTAAGTTTTCATTATTTATTAATTGTGAGGAAATTTGTGAAGCCTACCTTATGGTCCAAACTCCTGGCAGAGAGCCAAAGCCAGAGAAATAGACTCTTCAGTCCCAATCTGAAGCAGCTGGCATGCACTTGGGCCGTGGTTGCTACTACAGAATATGCATGGAATGTGTCCCACGGATCTCTCCCATGCAGGATTTTGGTCTCTGCACTCATTTCTTAAGAGGTGCTCCACATTCCCCTTTTCTACAATCCTGTACAGAAAGTCACCAGAGGGTGCCTAGAGTAAGCCTGCCCGGGGCTCTCTACCATCCATCTTCTTTCCTCCAGTAAGAGGGGATGTAGCATTTATACTTAGAATTTGTCACTAAGACTGGGTCAAATCAGTGCTATGAACCTTCTCCTACATGAGCACTAACATTCACAGACCGTTTAAAAGAAAAGAATGCTGTGATGGGATAAATATATTATTGTTTGAAATTAAATCTTGGCTCCACTTGAGCATGTCAGTAAAAAATTCAAACTCCCCTCGGGTATCTCGTTCTGTAGGTATCAGTTGCCATCATAATTCTATTCAAGCTGGTGAACTGAATTTTGTTTTCTTATTTCATATCACTATCAAAATACTTCTTACCAAGGAGAATATAGTAAATATAATTGCTTTGCTCCATTATGTAAGAACTCACAGGAAGGAAGCACTTTCTTTAGTATTTGCACAGGATTTGGGGAGCTGAGAGTCTGACAGAGTATCCCTTTCACACAGAACTGGTGGCTCTGTGGAAGTTCTATGGCTTGAATAAGACATGCTGTGGATCTAACCCAAATCTGCGGATCCCTGGCCAGACATGAAGGCTCCCCTTCCCCACCCCCGCATGTTTCTTTCAGTATCCTCTTCCTATGACATTTGGACTAGTTTATTGCCTATACTGTTGTTGTGGTCTCTGGTCTCTGTCCCAGAGGGCCCAGTTCTAATCTCACCTATGCTATGTTTACACTTGTGTAACTCGATTGGCTTTGGTAGAATGACTCCCAATTTATGCAAGCGTAATTGATATTAGAATTAGATCCAGAGTACAGAGGAATAGTTAATGCTGTTCCACATAGAAAAGGGTACAGAGAAATATAATAATTAGCTGTTATTTGACTGGGCATGCCCCCGTTTTCTCTGCAGCATTTTTGTAAAGGGAAAAGTTGCTGCTGCCTGTAGCAGGAATATTCTACATAACCATATTCTCTTCCACATGGCCTGCCAGATTTGAAGTTTTCTAAAATTTTGCTTCTCTCCTTTGCTGCTCAGTGAATGGGAACAAAAGGATCTAGTTGATCAAAGTACTAACCACTTACCTGAGACAGAGTCATCTATTTCATTGCCTACAGCAGTCAGGTTAGGCTGAGAACCAGGAAGACCCAGCTGGTTTCTTTTAAGTTTTACAATGGTTACTCGAGCAATAGGTGGCAAACTTTTTAGCTTGGGATAATAAAATGAGTTTGCTGGGTGACTTGGAGAGGAACAAGTGATCTATGAATTAAAAATAAAAGGAAGTTGATAGAAATAGTATTGCCATAGATAGAAGTTGATAGAAATAGTATTGCCATAGATAGATAGAAATTTTAAACAGAATATCACATCTTAATTATGTTTCTAGGCAAGTAAAACTCATATGAATTGGGGTTGCACAGTCTTTATGCATCCGAGCCACACAAAAAAGCTGTGATTTCTTGTCATGAAGATAATCCCACTAATTTTTGTGGAAGGATTCTGGGACTGAGATCACACAAGAAATTGTGGCTATTTTTGGATGGAGATACTGGATGGAGGGTAGTCAGCATGCACAATAATGCTTGGAACAGGTTGATGGAGGAGACAAGAAGTAAGTAGGGAATGCTGGCAGTGGCAAGGATACTGACTGGGGAAAATGGGTGCTGCACTAGATGTGGTATTGTTATAAGAGGTCACAGAGAGTAGTGCTTCAGCTTCTCTATTCTTTCCCACTCCCGCAAGCACTATATGTACACAACATACACACACTTACCTCTGTAACAGTATCCTGTGGAATAGTGGCAAAGTTTGGTGAGGAAAATGTGAAACCACTGTCTGTTCCAGCATCATATGGAAAAAGATCTACTGTTTCTTGTTCTTTCCAATGATCTCCTTCACATAGATTTAGACTGTCAACACCCACAAACCAATCAGGGCTAGGCACAATTCGTACAATAAAAGAAACCTAGGAAGTGAAAGAAAAACATCATAATAATTAACAGTCCCCTGCCAGTCTCTACAGGCTTGGGTAGCAGGAACTTCAGGGTCTGATTTCTAGTATGACAATGGGTCAAACATATTTCTGACTATTTTATTTGAGGGTTTCTAAAAGAACATATTCCAGTATGCTTTTTTATTTGATTTTATGTTCATAATGTTCTTTAAAACTGGATTCTTTTAGCAATTCCTTGCATTATACTGATAGCTATCAGTGGCATTTCAAATATCTCCTTTTGCATCCTGCTGACATAAAACTAGTAAGCGACCCTTAAAATGAAAATGTAAATGCACGTACTAAGGAGTGTCTTGAATGTGCTTCTAATTCCGTGAAGGTTTGTCCTGTACCACTGGAAATGGCAGGAGCTGAGAAGATTCCATGCACACTTTGAATTTTTTCTCCAGCTGCTTCTATTTCCTTCATTAATGTCCATGCTTCACCCTTTTCAGCAAAATCACGCACACCATTGCTGGCATATTCATCCTTTTTCCACATGGTATAGTCAGAACTATGGGTAACACCTATTTAAGGGAACACATTGCTCAATATAAAAGTCTGCTTTGGATTATCTTAATTGCTGCAGTTTCTCTGTTTTATTTCTGATGTGCAACAATTTGGGTATTTACCTTTAGGATTTTCTAAAACATTTAACTTATCACTGTTTACTTCTGCTGTAGCCGATTGAAAACTGAAGCCAATTGAAAACAGTTGTAGACTCTGTAAGTATTTTGGATGCTGCAAGTTCTGTATGTTATTGTTTATCTGTCAAGCTACATTAGTTTTGACTTTCATTTTACTAAAGGGAATTCTCAATAAATTCAAATAAAAAACAAACAAAAATGTAATCACAACTGTAGAGGGTTTTATCTGGTCTTGACACTGTGCACACGTCACTTACCTAGCAAGGAAGACCATTGTGCTGGAGGCCTATAAAGGGGATACTGCTTAGGGAAAGCAGCCTGACTCCATTTCCCTACAAAGGCTATGCTGTACTTAGCAACTTCCTCTGCTGTGCAAACAGAATCATCACCCACAGGCAGACAGCTGGTATAGCCTAAAATTGTTATAAGCAGTGTCCAGATAACTTTACAGGAACGGTAGCCAAGCATCAGGTTTTCCATTTCCCTACACATGGAAAGAAAAAAAAAAGTGTCCATGTTAGCCTTATTAGTCACTGTAGATTCAAAACTGAATAACTGTAACCCAATGAAATTTAATATAGCATAAGTTTTGAACGAGAAGAAAATACACATCCAATGCATTTAAAAACTTAATGTATCTAAGAACATATAGGACTTACAGAGTTGAAGTTTCCATGCAGTATGTTAAAAAGCCGTAACTCTATTTAGGACAACTGTTTCTAATGGAAAATAAAAAATATCTTAAACTTGTTCATGGTAATGAGTTTGAGGAAATATGTTTTTGATTTTCTTTTAGAATCTTATTAGAATCTTGAATTAATTAGACTAGTAAATGTTTCTGTAAAAACATTAATGATACATTTATTATTTTAAAGCTAAAATTAAATTAAATAAAGCATGGAGAAGTAACATAAAAGTTGAAGCAGAATTTTTAGAACAGATTTAAAGTCAAATACATTACAAATATAATATGTTACTTTGCAATCATATTTGCTACAAAAAAACATTTAAAAATTAACATAATTGCAAGCACCTTGCATCAGACTGAAACTCAGTTTTTTAAAATCCCGCGTTTTAAATGCTTTTGTCCTTAGAGAAAACTGCATAAACATAATTGAAACACTAATAGTTGTGTAATACAGTAATTCATTAGAAGAGTTTTGAGTACTTACTAAATATTTCCTCTGGAGCTCAGATACGGTGAGAGCACCTGCTTTTGCTGGCAGCTGAGCTGTTCTGCAAGAGAGGACAGTAGGAGTCTTGCTATTTATGCCTGAAGAGGGTCCCTTTGGTCCAACAGTTATCGTAACCTTTAGACTTTCCAGTTTAACAAAATGAATTCCATACTGTTGCTTGATTTTTTTAATGCACTACCAGATTCTCCTGTATGCCGGTTACTTCAGGTTTCTATTGGAAAATTGTGGTGCTGACTAGACACAGAATGTTTTTTAAAATTATCTCAGATTATCACCAACAACTCAGGTTTTCTGGTGACTTCATAGTTCTCTGTACAACTTATTAATGCTTTTAAGCTGTAAAAATGAACTGAGTCCAAAACTAAAATTGTTCTGGTGGAAATGCTTTAAATGAGAAGCATATTTCCTTGTAAGTTTTATTGTCTGACAGATGCTCCTTCCAAACATTTACAGAGAGCGCTCTCACTCTCACATACCATATGTACATGTTCAAATAAGAAGGTGAAAACAGCTAAACAAATCTAGGGAAAGAGACTTAAATCATTTTATATAGTAACACATATCTATCCTGCAAACACGGATTAATTTAAAATAGAACGTTATGTATCTTTGTTGTCAACAATACCGTACACTGTATGATGAAAGGGCTCTGTAATACTGTGGTTTATTTGGAAGGTGTGGTTTTTGGAAGCTTCTTTGACATTTGTCTTAGCTGTTTCCTCTTTAAAGTAAAAAAATCCTAGATAACCATCTTAGTAGTAGTTAAATCATATATATTCTTTAGTGAAGTACTTACACCCACATCACTAAACGTATTTGTTTTCTATGCAAAAAGCTATAAATACCAGGTACAGTTAAGTTAAACAGTTAATACTCATTTTTAATTCTTTCCCCACTGCCTTTCCAAATACCCTTAGGAAAAAAGGGCTTGTTAGAATGCCTGGAAGCGTGACTGATCAAGAGTCAAGTACACATCATGAAAAATGACCTGCCAGGAGACCTTCCCATTGAAATTGTGGGGTATCTAGCTTGAGCATGTCCTCTGATCACAAGCATTAGAGCATGGGACAAAGGCAATTATTCCTCAGGTAGCAAAACCCCCGTTATTATGGGTTTATAGGTTAAATCTTGCATTTTATATTCTGAAAGGAGGCTTGCAGACAGCCAGTTTTAGCTGAAAGGCACTACTGAAACTAAGGATAGATTGCCCCTTTCTTGGAAAACCCATGGGAAGTGGGAAGGAAAACTGAGATTTGTGTCATGAAGTTTACCTAGATTATTCTGCCTGGGAAGTGGGGTTTATAATGAGGCAGCTGAACAGTGGAGGTGTCAGCCATCAGTACCCACAATTCCTGAACATGTACATGGATTTCATGAAATTCACTGGAGGCTAGGGCCATCTGTGCATGGTGTGATCCAAGGACCTCTTGATGCTGACTGGCAGAGGGCACAGAGGTTCGTAAGAGTTACAAGGATCCCCTGGATCTGGTATTTACATTCTAGTTCACCAATGGGTGTCATGTAATGTTCTTCTTTGATTGATTGCAAATGTGTATTCCACAAAGGTAGGAACACACCTAGTGTGCCAAAAGCCAGAGAACTTTGCTGAGCATTATCCGCTGGGGCGACACACGCGCCCTTGGAACCCCATAACCTCTACCATGGCTATTTAAGGGCCACACCACCCCAACTCCCCTCAGATCTTTCTCACCACCTATGGCTTGAGTCAGAGCATTGTATGTGGCATAGAATCGTAGGATTGGAAGGGACCTTGAGAGTTCATCTAGTCCAGTCCCCTGCACTCTTGGCAGGACTAGACCATCTGTCTAGACCATCTCTGACAGGTCTAACCTGCTCTGAAAAATCTGCAATGATGGAGATTCCACAACCTCCTTGGGCAATTTATTCCAGTACTTAGCTCGTGTTTTGCTATCACAGTACTTTTTCTGTGAGTGCATGTGCAGAGTTATAGTAAGTTACAGTAGTACCTTTAGTTATAGTAAGTTACAGTAGTACCCTTAGTCATTTAGTTAAGGAGAATTTAGCTTGGTGCAATGCCCTTGCCAGGTTTTAAGCACTGCCTGTTGTGTGGGGTGGTTATCCCTAAAATCTCGGTACTTATTGTGCCTTGGAGATCCTCTGCCCAGTCCAGAGCAAGGTCAACAAATTCGTTGGTAATCTCGCCTCCCAAGCTTCCCCGGCTGGAGACACAGACTGATGTTGCTCCATCTGAACTGGTTCAGCCTGAACCGTTGTTCAAGAGCAGGTATTGATGCAGGAGATACGATTGGCTCCATTTTCTTCCTCTTCTTCCTCACCAGATGATTCCACAGTGCTGGATTTGTCTTCTCCTGTGTCTGAGGATTGTAAGTGTTGTCAAGAACTCCTGAGGCAAATGGCTACAGCCTGGGCATTCAGGATGAGTTTGTTCAGTAGAATAGCCATAAATTGGTGGACATTATTCAACTTTCAGCACCAGGGAGGGTAGCTCTCCCTATAAATAAACTATTTTGGAACCCACAAGACCTTGTGGCATACCCCAGCTTCCTTACCTCCTATAGCGAACCATACAGATAAGTGGTACTATGTCCCCATGCAGGGGTATCAGTGTTTTAAGTCCCATTTGGCCCCTAACTCTCTTGTTGTAACAGTGGCAAATGAGAGGTTGTGAAAAGGGAGGTATAAGTTGACACCTAAAGAAGTCTAAGAGGTTAGATTTAATGAAAAGGAAGATTTATTTTATCTCCTCACTATAGATGTGCATTGCTAATCAACAGGCTAATCGATAATAATATGTATTATCAACATATGACTTTGTCAACTGGGATGCGGTGTCCAAATTTACATATAAATTGCCAGAATCCTCCAGGGAAGAGTTTAAGGCTTTCATTGTGAAAGATCATCTAGTTATTAAGACCTCACTGCAATCAGCACCGGATGTGCTGGACACTTCCTCTAGAACTATGGCCTCACTTGTAACAATGAGAAGAGCCTCATGGCAAGGCCAGTTAGACAGGCAGAACTGCAGAGTCTCAATGCGTGTAGGGAGGAGGGGTTTAGATTTATTAGGAACTGGGGAAACTTTTGGGAAAGGGGGAGCCTATACAGGAAAGATGGGTTCCAACTAAACCAAAATGGAACCAGATTGCTGGCACTTAACATTAAAAAGGTCGTAGAGCAGTTTTTAAAACCAAGGCCTGGGGGAAAAGCCGACTGGTGCGGAGGAGCACATGATTTGTACATCCCTTAGGGGAGGATGTATTAATAGAGAATCTCTATGTCCTAGTGAGGACGAGAGGATGGAAAATGATAAAATACAGGCAGGGTCTGATCAGAAACAGTCAAATAAAAAAGAGTCCCATTCAATTACATTGTATAATGGCAGACAGCTAAAACGAGACAAGTTTTTAAAGTGCTTATATACCAATGCTAGAAGTCTAAATAATAAAATGGGTGAACTAGAGGGTCTCGTATTAAATGAGCATATCGATATAATAGGCATCACAGAAACTTGGTGGAATGAGGCTAATCAATGGGATACAGTAATACCACGGTACAAAATATATCAGAAGGACAGAACAGTTTGTGCTGATGGGGGAGTGGCATATGTGAAAAAGCATAGAAGTAAAATCATAAATGAATCAAACTGTATCATAGAATCTCTATGGATAAAAATTCCATGCTCTAATAATAAGAATATAGCAGGGATATATTACTGACCACCTGACCAGGATGGTGATAGTTACTGTGAAATTCTCAGAGAGATCAGAGGGGACATTAAAATAAAAAACTCAATAATAATAATGGGGGATTTCAATTATCCCCATATTGACTGGGTACATGTACCTCAGGACGGGATGCAGAGATAAAGTTTCTTGACACCTTAAATGACGGCTTCTTGGAGCAGCTGGTCCTGGAACCCATCAGAGGAGAGGCAATTCTTGATAAAGTCCTAAGTGGAGCACAGGATCTGGTCCAAGAGGTGACTATAGCTGGATTGCCTGATAATAGTGACCATAATATAATTAAATTTAACAACTCTGTGGCAGGAAAAACACAACAGAAGACCAGCACTGTAGCATTTAATTTTGGAAAGGGAAACTACACAAAAATTAGGAGGTTAGTTAAACAGAAATTAAAGGGTACAGTGCCAAAAGTGAAATCTCTGCAAGCTGCGTGGAAACTTTTTTAAAGACACCATAATAGAGGCTCAACTTAAATGTATACCCCAAATTAAAAAATATAGTAAGAGAACCAAAAAAGAGCCACTGTGGCTAAACAACAACATAAAAGAAGCAGTGAGAGGCAAAAAGGCATCCTTTAAAAAGTAGAAGTTAAATCCTAGTGAGGAAAATAGAAAGGAGCATAAACACTGGCAAATGAAGTGTAAAAATATAATTAGGAAGGCCAAAAAAGAATTTGAGGAACAGTTAGCCAAAGACTCAAAAAGTAATAGCAATTTTTTTTAAGTACATCAGAAGCAGAAAGCCTGCTAAACAGCCAGTAGGGCCACTGGACAATCGAGGCGCTAAAGGAGCATGCAAGGATGATAAGGCCACTGCGGAGAAACTAAATTAATTCTTTGCATCGGGCTTCATGGCTGAGGATGTGAGGGAGATTCCCAAACCTGAGCCATTCTTTTTAGGTGATAGATCTGAGGAATTGTGCCAGATTGAGGTATCATTAGAGGGGTTTTGGAACATGACCAAGACTCAAATGTGAAATTGCAGAACTACTAACTGTAGTCTGTAACCTATCATTTAAATCAGCTTCTGTACCAGAAGACTGGAGGATAGCTAATGTGACGCCAGTTTTTAAAAAGAGCTCCAGAGGTGATCCTGGCCATTACTGGCCTGTAAGCCTGACTTCAGTACCAGGCAAACTGGTTGAAACTATAATAAAGAATATTGTCAGTCATATAGATGAACATAATTTGTTGAGGATGAGTCAACATGGTTTTAGTAAATGGAAATCATGCCTCACCAACCTACTAGAATTCTCTAAGGGGGTCAACAAGCATGTGGACCAAGGGAATCCAGTGGATATAGTGTACTTAGATTTTCAGAAAGCCTTTGACAAGGTCCCTCACCAAAGGCTCTTACGTAAAGTAAGCTGCCACAGAATAAGAAGGAAGGTGCTCTCATGGACGGGTAACTGGTTAAAAGATAGGAAACAAAGGGTAGGTAAAAATGATCAGTTTTCAGAATGGAGAGAGGTAAATAGTGGTGTCCCCCAGGGGTCTGTTCTGGGACCAGTCCTATCCAACATATTCATAAATGATCTGGAAAAAGAGGTAAACAGTGAGGTGGCAAAATTTGCAGATAATACAAAATTACTAAAGATAGTTAAGACCCAGGGAGACTGCGAAGAGCTACAAAAGGATCTCTCAAATCTGGATGACTGGGCAACAAAATGGCAGATGAAATTTAATGCTGATAAATGCAAAGTAATGCACATTGGAAAGCATAATCCCAACTATACATATAAAATTATGGTGTCTAAATTAGCTGTTACCACTCAAGAAAGAAATCTTGGAGTCATTGTGGATAGTTCTCTGAAAACATCCACTCAATGTGCAGCAGCAGTCAAAAAAGCAAACAGAATGCTGGGAATAATTAAGAAAGAGAGAGATGATAGGACAGAAAATATCATGTTGCCTCTCTATTTATCCCTGGTACGCCCACATCTTGAATACTGTGTGCAGATGTGGTCGCCCCATCTCAAAAAAGATATATTGGAATTGGAAAAGGTTCAGTAAAGGGCAACAAAAATGATTAGGGGTATGGAACGGCTTCCATATGAGGAGAGAATAATAAGACTGGGACTTTTCAGCTTGGAAAAGAGACGGCTAAGGGGAGATATGATTGAAGTCTATAAAATCATGACTGGTGTAGAGAAAGCAGATAAGGAGGTGTTGTTTTCTACTTCTCATAACACAAGAACTAGGGGTCACCAAATGAAATTAATAGGCAGCAGGTTTAAAACAAATAAAAGGAAGTATTTCTTCACACAATGCACAGTCAACCTGTGGAACTCCTTGCCAGAGGATGTTGTGAAGGCCAAGACCATAACAGGGTTAAAAAAAGACCTAGATAAATTCATGGAGGATAGGTTCATCAATGGCTATTAACCAGGACGGGCAGGAATGGTGTCCCTAGCCTCTGGTTGCCAGAAGCTGGGAATGAGTGACATGGGGATGGATCACTTGATGATTACCTGTTCTGTTCATTCCCTCTGGGACACCTGGCACTGACCACTATGGAAGACAGGATTCTGGGCTAGATGGACCTTTGGTCTGACCCAGTAGGGTCATTCTTATGTTCTTATGTTATAGAACTCTACCATAGCTCCCAAGGTTCAACAAAATATAGAGGACTTACCCTTCGATGGTCAGTTCTTGTTTTCCAAAAAGACTAATGAGATGCTGCATTCCTTTAAGGACTCTCCGGCCACTGTATGTTCATTGGGGGTTACACCAGAAGTTAAAAGTCATCATTATGGAGCTCAGCAACAGCAGCAGCAATACTGTCAATATTCCCAGCAGTACTTCAGGCAGATAGCTTATCCTGCTAGGCAGCAAGACTTCTCCCTGAGGAGACACAAGACACAAAGGAGAAGGCCCTCTGGTTCCAACTTCAACCAACCACCAGCTCATCCTCCATCAGCTTTGGACAAACTGCCAATGTGACTCTCCTCTCAAGGGGAGCATACCAGTCGTTAACTTCCTGACCGTATTGCCTCCATTTGGGAACAGGCTGTCCCACTTCTACAGTACTTGGGAAACAACAACCACAGACAAATGGGTCCTAAGAACTGTGATCAGGTGATGTCATCCAATTCTTGTCCCCACCCCCCTTCCCACTCCTCTACCCTGTCCCTTTTCAGAGACCCCTCTCATGAGTCATTGCTTTGTCAGCAGATTCAGACTCTAAGATTCAGGAGCCATAGAAAAAATTACCCTTCAGTTTTGGGAAAAGGGATTCTACTCATGTTATTTCCTAATCCCCAAGTACAAGGGAGAGCTGAGACCTATTCTTGACCACCGAGGTATCAACAAGTACATCAAATATCAGATTCTATATGGTAACACTAGCTACAATCCTCCCTGCATTAGATCAAAATGACTCGTTTGCGATCCTTGATCTGAGAATTTCTACTTCCACATGGTGATTTTCCCAAGCCACATGAAGTTTCTTATAATGGCAGATCAACATTATCAATACACAGTCCTCTGCCCCATGCATATTTACCAAATGCATGACTGCAGCCACAGCCTCTCTCGTGTCTTCCCATACCTGGATGATTGGTTAGTGAGGGCAAGTTTGAAGACCAAGTCCTTAAACTTCACTTCATGCTGAATCTCATGAATTTGTTGGGACTGATTTTGAACAGGGGAAAGTCAACAGAAAAAATTTAGTTCATTGGGGCCATACTAGACTACAAGTTTGACAGCTTTTCCCCTGCACAAATGATTCCAAACAATTCATCACTTGTGTCTGTCCCTCCAATCTCGTCATTCAACTACAGTCTGTGTGCCTGGGCACAAGCATTTATTTAGTCCACCATGGGAGATCCACTTCAAAGCTGGTTAAAATCTGTATGTCTATCTCTGGAGTTCTCAGTCATTGGACAGCTTTGTCCGAGTGCCACTGGTGATCCTGTAGTCCCTAGAGGGGTGGACAGATCAAAACAATGTATGATAGGATGTATCCTTTGCCCATCCTCCACTGATCAAGACTACAGTTACTGATATCTCCACAATAGGTTGGAGACTGCATCTAGAGACTTTGAAAGCTCACTTCAAGCAGCTTTGTCAAGAAGCAATAAAGTTGTGGCTTTTTATGCATTATTCTCATGGCTGCCCACTTACCAGGGGCCAGAATCAGTTGGCTGATCAGCAGGAATTTCTCCCAGAATCATGAGTAGCCCCTGAAGTGCAGTGTTCTGAGGCCCATTTTCAGAGAATGGGACATCCTGTCTGTTGACATGTTTGGAATAAAAAAAAAGAAAAAGAAAAAACCAAGAAATGCCATCAACTTTGATCACAAGCAAGTCTCAATCCAGGCTTTTTAACCAACACCATCCATCTGAATTGGGGATCAGCACTGCCGTATGCCTTCCCTACACAAGCCACTCATCCTTCAAGTTATTCTCAAATTGAAGCAGATCATTCCAAATGGATACTCATTGTGCCAGCTTGGCCAACACTATGTTGGTTCTCCAAATGTCATAGTCTATCTGTTCGGCCTCCCACACCTCTTCCCCTCCTTCCTGACTCAACACCATGGTCAGACCCCCAACACTGAACACTCTGTACCTCGCGGCATGGAATCTGTGTTTAGATGAGGAGGAAGGTTGATGTTCAGAAGCACTTCAATTAGTCTGAATTAATAGTAGAAAACCCGCTACTATCTCTCCCTATTCTGCCAAGTGGAAGTGTTTTTTTAGTTTGGTCCAGTCTCAGGGAATTCAGCCAATGATAGCCTGCATTCAGGACATTTTGGATTACCTGATGCATCTTAAATCCTCAAATCTGTCTCTCAGCTTGTTGAGAGTCCACATAGCAGACATTTTGGCATTCCATCCTCCAATCAAGGGAAGTAAATTTCTTTTAACTCCATTGTAGTCCAAGTTCTAAAAAGTATTGTCAATCTCTTTCCGCCTGTGAAAGAAGCAGTTCAATTGTGGGACCTCAACACCGTACTAGCCGCCTTCATCAGACCTCCATTTGGGCCTCAAGCAACTTGTTCTCTGTCCCTTTTTCGAAAAGACAGCTTTTAGTCTTGCCATAATAGCCACAAGGAGAGTAAGCAAACTGCAGGCTCTAATGGCAGGGGCTCCAGGAACACAGTTTTTCAGAGACAAAGAAATGGATATGTTCCTGGAAGATAGGTCCATCAAAAAACAGTGACTGAAGTTAGAGCATGGATATAGAGCATGGATATAGGCCCCCCAGAAATGACGACAGACATACATCAAGAAGCTGGCTGTAGGCTCTGGTACTGATGCAGGTACCATTGAGACCAGTTCCAACTAAGGTATTAGACACTCTACCTTAGACACAACCTCAAACTTTATTGGTATCAGTGACACCAGAAGTCTATGCAGTAGTATGAGATTTCTTTTGCCTTTTGGTTCTGGACTCCCTTTTGCTGCAACAGGATTTGATTTTGGGATTACATAGGTGCTACAGTTGGTATCACAACCAGATGACCTTCTGGCACCGTCAACATTGCATGCAGCATCCCCAGCACCTAAAAAATCTTTCTGCACTGACCTTTTCTTCTAAGCAAACAGTCCTACTAGGACTTAAATCATCAAAATCTCCCTTTGTACTGGAATATAGACCTACCTTTAATGATTCGTCATCTACAGCATTAACTGGGGATGGATTCTTCTCTCAAGTACTGGAAAGACTTGCAGGGAGACTTCTTAGAATCATAAAATAGAATCACAGATTATCAGGGTTGGAAGGGACCTCAGGAGGTCATCGAGTCCTGCTCAAAGCAGGACCAATTCCCAACTAAATCATCCCAACCAGGGCTTTGTCAAGCCTCACCTTAAAAACTTCTAAGGAAGGAGGTTCCACCACCTCCGTAGGTAACCCATTCCAGTGCTTCACCACCCTCCTAGTGAAAAAGTTTTTCCTAATATCCAACCTAAACCTCCCCCATTGCAACTTGAGACCATTACTCCTTGTTCTTCCCACTGCTCGCCATCTCTTCAGTCCTTCACCTTCTATAGTTTCAAGGCCTTCTCCCTAATCATTCTTATGCTGAGTGAGGAAGATTTCCCCTTACCCAAGCTGTACTGTGAAGGTTTGGGGACACATCTCCACACTAAAAAGGTTTTCAGGAAGGGAGGCCAGGGTCACATGAGCATATAACACATCCATACATAGTTTACTGAATTACAGGGGGTGGCCATTGGCCCCTTCAGAGTCTGAGGCATCTACAGGAAGACCTAATAAGACCTAAGCTGCGCGGTCACACAGCCACCCAGGAGTGAATCTAGTGCCGCTCACCATGCAGCTCTTCAGCCACGTTGCTTCTGCCCTCTGCCTTGGAGCCCCTGGCAAGCTGCTCCCAGGGCCCTCCTGTTTGCTGTGCAGAGTGGGGAAAGGAGGGGCACTGATGTCAGTGTCCCCCTCCCGTACCTCTGCCTACCCATGTACCCCATCTCTGCAGCGTGGGGGAGAGGGGACAGGGCTCAGATGTTGTGGTCTGAGCCTTCTGGTGCGTGAGTGCCTTAAAGAGCGCATGGTCTCTCAGACTTCCCCAGCAGCCAGCACACACACACACTGTCTCTGACAAACACATACACGCTGTCTCTGACTGACACACACACACACACACACACACACACATTCTTTCACACTCGCCTCTCAACACATACTTGCATTATTGTTGTTACTTCTTGGTACTTCCTGCAATGCACATATATTCTCTGTAATTTTATTCTTTCAACGTGTGTTATTTTAGTTTTACTTGTCTATGCATTTCGTAATTTTGTTTCTCTCTTACACTTAAATTTAATTCTTTGAGTAGCGAGTTCTAAAATGCCTAACCTAGTATCATCTAGGTTTTTTGTTGCTCCTGGTGGCGCACATCCGCACATTACTTCGATATTGGTGCACAGAACAAAATTCATTCCGCACATAGATGGAAAAAAATTGAGGAAACACTGCTGGGTGCGATGACATTCTTCAATGGTCCATTGTTCGAGTGAAGTGTTCTTAATGGGACATCAGCACATAACTGTCTAGCCTGGATGTAAATCTACTTGCGGGGGAGGGGTGTCACCCAGGAATACAACATGTGTAAAATACAAGCATATAGCCAATATTCATAACTTCAGATACAATGATGATTCATACATACGCACAGGATAATCATACTTAGCAAATCATAACTTTTCCATCGACACCTTATATGACATATTTTGTACACAATTTGTTGTAATTATATAACAGTGATAGCAACAATGATACAAATGGTCATCTTTCTTATACACAGCATCACACTGGCGACCAACGTTTGGTCAATCAGAGGAAAACTCATCCAGCATTAGGTTGTCAGGAGACTGCTGACTATAGTGTCCCTGTGTCTTAGTCCCTTGAATAATAATTGGGCTAGACACAATCAGACTTTCTAGCTTTGTGAAAGGGTATCTCTCACAATGCTTAATTCAGCATTCCATAGTTGCAGAAAATTGTGGATTTCTACTCAAGAATAGCTATTCATGGCTGGAAAGCCAAGCATGCCAAATTTCTGTAGGTCAGCAGCTGGAGAAGAAAATTTGTGGGGGATCAGAACCTAGGCTTGCATTCCTTCTTCAGTTTTTATGCCCAGTTAAAGAGCAGCTGAAGCCTCATGGATATCTTTGAAAAAAAATCTTCCATTTAGAAATCCTTTTGCCTGTATACAATATTTTCTTGTTTTTTTTCTTTCCTCTTCTGCATCAGAACAGTATTTTGTTTCTTAAACTGATGTCTCCCTCCAGCATACCTATCTTCCACCCATATCCAGCCCTCTTTTTACCCTGAGTTCTTGAGAGCAAGAGAGTAGGCACACAAGAAGTTTAAGGGTTATTTCAACACAGGACTATGCCTACTATTTTAGCTTATATGTGACCATGCACAGCTTCCGCTCATTCTGGTGCTGGAGAGCAGCAATGTTGCAGTTCCTGCTGTCCACACAAGGTTTCGCAAGATCAGTGTTGGAAAATACATGATCAAATGATGTGTGGATAATTTGTGACTTTGCTGTAACAAACATTTAAACTCTAGTCATCATTTTAATTCTAAACCATTGGGTTATTTTTATAAACCTAAAATAGCAACAAAACAAGAAAATAGTTTAAAATATCCAGGACAGCTTTGTAAGAATAGCCAATATCGTGTTTAGTCAGTGTTTCAACAATCAATTTATACAATATGGAAAAAAATGTGTGAACACAGTAAGGCCAATTCTGCCATCAGTTACCTGGCTGCAGATCACATTAAAAGGTGCAAGCTCTACTTTGATCAAAGTAAGCTGAACCTATGAAATGCAGCAGGCGGAATGACATAAATAGTGATGATGACACTTATTATATGATAAAAATAAGGAAATGGGGATTAAATTAGATCTGACATTTCTTAGTTTTGTTTGCTTGCTAACATCCAAAGCAACAGAATGAGAAATCCACTTGTGGTTTTTATCCATATTCCTGAACTATTGTCACATATGAAAGATTTACAGTAACAATCCAGTTTGCTGCTAAAGAATGTGTGCTCATCCTTGAATATGCACAAGCTGTTTTAATAAGCCTATAAATATCTAGCATTTCTCATCTTCCAACAGAAACATAAATCTGTACTACTTAAGAGCACTTATACACCCATACCTTCTCTTGTAGTTACCATGGATACACATACTACTATGGATACTCAACAATGCCAAAAGGTTTACATTCAATCTGAGTCCTTCAGTCTGAGTTAAACAGTAAAACCTCAATAGGAGTGAAGTAAGCAGCAGAATATTTTTGTATGAAAATAATGGTGTAGTACTAGAGCCTTCTAAGAAGCACATCACATGAAAAGGAGATCCTGCGTTATGTTGTGATGACCTAGAAAAACTCTGGAATGAACTGAACATTTAGATGGCTCCAAGGATGAAAGCTAAAGCTTACAGAACTGAGTGAAGACCAATGGGACACTAGCTCCATATTTTTTAATTTGCTGTGTTTGAAAGACTAGAAGAGATGTGTTTTGCACAGTTCACTGAAGAAGAAAAAATTGCACAGAATTTAGAGTGTTTTCCATTGAAACTTAATTAAAATAACTTGACAGGATACTCAAAATAGCATACATCCACATAATGTAAACATGATCTAAAGATTAATACATTATTTCATGTCCATAATTTCTAGGTTGGACTTGGCAAACAGCATGGTACAAGGAAAATTTATTCCTTTTATTTTATTTATTTTATTCCATTATAGTAGCTTTCGCATTCACTGAACCAGTTAAAGAGGGTAATTGTTTGGCTTTTCATCTGCATCATTTTATATTTTTTTAAAGTTTAGTTTTCCTTGTTCAGCTTTTTCCCTCCGCCCTTTTCTCACATTCTCATCTTGCTAATGGATTTTCCTTCTTTCTAATCCTCATATGTTTGTAAATTCACTAGCTGAATCTAAGGCAGGAATGTCATTTCATGAGGTACATCAGAGATGATACTCTACAAAAGAGTCTGGGGGAAAAAAGCTAATTCAAAATGAGTTTGTGGTGAGAAATAACAGGGCAGAAAATAACTGTAAGATCATTCACACAGAGAAAAGTTGCTGAAGTTAAGGTATTTTTGTAGAAAACTTCTGTTTCATCTTCTAAAAACTTCTTTGTTGAAATGGAGTTTCTGGTGTTACATGTTGTACCTCGTTTTTGCTATTGAACCTTTATGCAGGGATAAGTAGGCATTAGATAATACCACTTATACACAAAATATACTATTTAGTAAAATATGCCAGTCCTTTATTTCTTTGGCACCACTCCACAAGACTACCAAAGCTAATCTATATTGCTAATCCACTCATTACCACAACACATTTCACTGTTGAACATCTCTTGCTTCACAGGCTAATTAAGTTTGTTGCCATCACTTTTTAAAGCCAGTCTTAAATACTATTATAGAAGAGAGGGATCAATATTAAAAAAAAATCAAATCAGTTTCAGACCTCAAATAATAATGCACTGTGGAAAATTAATTGGCTCTTTCATAGGCTCAGGATCTGGATACAGATCTAATCCATGCATAAAAGGGGTTTTATGCACCACTGTATACTGACCATCCTGTACCTTTTTAAGAATCAAAATCAATACAGAATAGAGGGTGAACCTGGAGTGGGGAAGGTTGGGCCAGTAACAGGGGGACCACACATTTTTCCTCGCTAGCTCTATGGAGATTACTCAGAAAAGGTAGTTCAGCTGTAGTCTATATTACATTTCTCTTAAGCCCTCTCCACACCAAGGAATGTCCCTTCAAGAGTGATTCTGGGGATTGTCATTACCAGAGGATGGCTTGCAAAGGGGGCCTGACTTGCCAAGGAGATCAGAGAGCTTAACAGACATAATTTTCTAGGATTATGCTTCAGGAGAATACCAGAAACTACTCTGTCCTCAGGGGAAGGTGGTGGTGGTGGTGGGGACCCAGAGCCCATTCTGTGGACATAAATTCCATCCCCTCAGAATAGTTTGTGAGAAACCTCATGAGGAAATCCTTGAGGAAACTTTCATCACACCAGCATCCCCCATAGATATTTTCATGGGACTGGATGACCAGGGCATCTTAACATGCTGTAACATCAGCTTTCATATTGATATTCATAAAAATTGAAAGGACTGGTAACAATATCCCATTGGATTTTTTAGATTGGAATAGTCTGCCAATGGTAGTCACATCGTTTAAGACATTAAAACTGGACTAAACAAAGTCCTGGAGCATATGCGAATATTTAAAAAAAATAAGAAAAAAAATTCAGGCATCAGACAAAGTCCATACATTTTGTATGTGGGAGGTTCTTGTTGGGAGTTTAGGGTCAGATACTGCATATTTATTTATTTATTTATTTGTCATCACTGCTTTACTTGGATATGAAAATGATCCAACATACATTGAGAAAAGTTAGAGCATTTGTTAATTCTGAACTGAGAGACCAGTTGAATAAGACAGTGGAGGAACTGTGTTATGCCATAAATTCAAAAGCATGAGAAGGTCTTAGAAGTGGTAAAGAAGAGGAGCAACTACAGTATCGTGTAACAGAAACTAAATATTGTTTCTGATCTTAGTCCAGCATCTTAAGCTAAAACAACTTGTGCTGCTTCAGAAAAAAATTATTGGGGAAATTTTTCCAACTGCCCGTTGCTTCCCAACAAAACTCAGGGGACTGTGAAAGAAGAAGTCATATTTTCTAGGTAATGATTTATGCCAGGCATTTATTGCCAGGTTTTTGGGTTTTTTAAAACAATGTTTAATTCTGAAATGGAAGAAAAAGTGGACTATCCATTAAAGCAATAGGCTGCATAATTCCTTGTAACTGTTGTTATTGTACTTTCAGTGTAGTTGTAATCATGTTGGTCCAAGGATGAGAGAGACACGGTAGGCAAGGTAATATCTTTTACTGCACTACCTTATACCTTCCACCAACAGAAGCTGCTCCAGTAAAAGATATTACCTTGCTTATCTTGTCTCTCTCATTATTGTATTATTACATATTTCTTAAGCAGCAATAGTACAAAATACTGACAATTTTGACTTTGATTTTAAGATGGCATTGCCTATTAGTGATAAAAACTGAATTTATCAAAGTGGTTTATGATTAATTGTATTTTCTCAGTGAGTTATATATATTGCAAGTAGAAACTGATGTTAATTTAAATTCCAAATTAAGCTTCAAGTGCTGCAGGAATTAGTTCTGATAACTAACCAAGTAGTTCTTACTTCTGAGTCATTTCTGAATCAATGTGCTGGTCTGGTGCTGGACTAGATTCTATATTCAGTTACTCTGATATAAATATAGTTACTTCAGTAGAGGTGCCCGAGGATTACAGCAACGTAACTGATCAGAATCTGGCCTGGTCTTTCATATGACATGTAAAACTGAGATCCTGACTTCTTTTGTCAGTAAAGATTCCATATCTCTTTTCTGCATAGTACACTCATACATCAGTTGTCCTGGCCAAACTGTAATTTAGATAATATTCTACCTCTGAGTTCCTCCTTGAGATTCAATTAAAGTGGATATATTTTTTTTAAACTTCCTGACCTAACCTGGTGGACACACTGTTTACTATTGCATTTCACTTTAGAGGTGGCTGCATTTTAGTGGTTGGGCAATGTAGTCCCTTCCACTTATATACCTAACATGTATGTTGTGAAGCTTAACAAAAAATGTTTGGAATGCAGCTGTAGGTGTCTTGGTCCCAGGATATTAGAGAGACAAGGCGAATGAGGTAATATCTTTTATTGGACCAACTTCTGTTGGTGAGAGAGAGAAACTTTCAAGCCACAAAGAGCTCTTCTTTAGATCTAGGGGTATGTCTACACTACCCGTTGGATCGATGGATCCCCGAGTGCTCCCCCATTGACTCCTGTACTCCATCTCCATTTAGTTGGGAATTGGTCCTGCTTTGAGCAGGGGGTTGTACTAGATGACCTCCTGGGATCCCTTCCAACCCTGATATTCTATGATTCTATGATCTCGGCGACAGGGGAGCGGCAGCAGTCAACTCACCGCAGTGAAGACACCAAGATAAGTCGATCTAAGTATGTAGCTGAAGTTGCGTAATTTAGATCAACCCCTCCCCCAGTGTAGACCAGGCCTAGGAAAGGTATTCCAAGCATCACAGCTACATGCAAGATGGAACAGATTGTTTAGCGTAAGTAGTTAGCACATAATTCTGATAGACACTAAAAATCATGGACTGAACAGAGACACTAGATTTATGGCTTATTACAACAATCTGTAACCCACTAATCCCCCTTTTTTCCTATGACTGAAGAAGTATTAATGGGTCACTCTACCTTGAATGATCCCTTAGAATATGTACTAACTACTTATGCTAAACAATGTGTTCCATATTGCATTTAGTTGTGACCCTTGGAATACCTTTCCCAGACCTGAAGAAGAGCTCTGTGTGGCTCGAAAGTGTCTCTCTCTCACCAACAGACGTTGGTCCAGTAAAAGATATTACCTCACCCACCTTGTCTTTCTAAATGTTTGGAAAGCACTTAAATGAAAAGAATAACTAGAAACAAAAAAGTATTAATATTTAATAACGGCTAAGGTTGGATAGGCACAAAGACTGGATAAAGAGACTTCAGTGATGATTCACACTGCCCTCTTCTTCAACCCCCTCCCTAGTTAGCCATGTGGACTATAATAGGTACCAAAATCTCTTGTATGTAATTGGCACGCCTCCAGTACTTAGATGAATGTAGACCAGTATGAAAATGCCTGAGTGCCTAAAATACCTGAAATTAGTCATCTAAACAAATAGCCTAATTTTCAGGGATAATGAGCACTCAAAACTGCAACTAAAATAAATCTGGGTTTTGTGTATACATGGAATGTAGGACCAAGCCCTTTGCCTTTTTTTTTTTTTTTAAAGATACAAGTAACCTAAATGGCAAACAATTTTCTAATTCTTCTTAACACATTTTGTAGGGGAAAAACAAACACCAGGAAAATCAACTTATCTACGGCACAATGTAATGTGTCATGATGTGAATTTTTTTCCCCCTTTTTTTCAAGAATTCCTGAAGAATCCTGTCTCCTGATAAGAGGCCTTGCTAGTCACTAGGAATTGAACTCAGTCTTCTCTCAGCATGTCCTACTTTTCACTTTGGCTATGTAGAAAACTGGGTCAAGCATTTGCTTTCCCTGTTGTTCCAATCCAGAGGCCAATGTCTTTAAAATACCTTGAAAGTGACTTTGGCATTTCTTTTGGCTAAACAGCTTTCAGTGGACTAGACTAAGTATGGAAGCACCCTGACTTTTTCCCTATTACTCCCCTAGGGAAGTGTCAGAAATACCAGGACACAAACAGCAGAATAATTTCGAAAAGTATTGATTTTTCAAGCTGTACAGCATCCCCAGCAGCAACATCAATGCTTCTACGCTAACAGCTATTCCAATAGTTATACAAATAGCGTTACATAAAAATACACATTCCTTGTCTGTACAACCAAGTAGCCCTTCCATGATCATCAAGCACAGGAAGCTGCATTCAGTGCTACTTATATGGAAATAGCTGTGCTTGATATGATTCCCCGCCCCCATCAAATAAAGTTAATTAACATGGCACTTACATCTGTGAAAATAATAGTGTTCTAAATCCACATGTGACTCTGCAAAGTAATTTGTGGGTAAAAGTAGGTATGTTGTGTCACTAAGCTGAGCCCAATATCACAGATGTAACTGCATAGTTTGGAATTATGTACATGCTTCCTTTGCCAGGCACTTTGGCAACACCATCAGTTTTTGGGAGTCAGACCGCCAGGGTGAATCTGAATGAACCACTCATTGCCAACCATTCTGTGGGTATCAAGCAGCTTCCCATCAGCTGCAAACACCTTGGGACATACCTTGAACTGGGATAAGTGGAAGAAAAGTATTAGGCATCTTTGCAGTTTCCAAAATAGCTGGCAAAAATTTGAAGTACCAATATAGTCTATAGGCATACAAGGGATCAATCAAATATAATAATTCTGCAGAACAGAAGGTTGTGGCATGTTTAAGGGAGCCAGGAATCTGGAACTCCATCCTCTTTTGACTGTGTACAATCAGCTATCTGTCATCCATTTAAAGTTGGAGGGGAGAGAGATGGTTAGGCTCTGCATCTGTGGTTACCTAAAGAGATGGGGGCAATATTATATTGATGCATAGGTATGCAATATTCAACACTGGTACTGTAACTCATACATTTACTCTGCTGAGATTTCAGTAGAATTCTATGGGGGCTCAGGTTAGGAGAGGATTTGACCCATTATGTGACTGGGAGTTTGCATGTGAATTTGTAGAATCACGACAAACTAGATATATGATTAACAGAGTGAAAGATACAGTTTGTTATTTGTCTGTGGTTTTGCCTATTATGTATTAGGTTCTTTCCAGACAGGCAAAAAGTTAAAAAAATCCCTGCCCCAAAGAGCTAACATTCTGAAGACAGACAAACAAGTAGACAAAAGTTAGTGGCAATGGGAAACGTAAGAGTATGCTATTAAATCTCTGTCTCTGACAGGTATCATTGCAAGTTAGAACAACATGTAGAATTTACCCAGCAAAGTGTGTTTCCAGGATCCCTTATCTATTGTAGCAGCTGCCCGTCTCCTGCTACAGAATCCAGCGCATAGCAAGCCTGACCAAGTAAGTTACACCATGAAGTCTTTATTAGTATTAGTTATCTTTATTTCTGAAGTGCTTTAGATGTACATGGTACTTTACAAATACAAGGTCTTTGCCCGAAAGAGCTCATAATTCAGGGTCAGACCGTGTGAGGCAAAAGGCGCCCTCAAGCTCTAGTGAAGACTGAGTTAAGGGCACCCAGCACCACCAGATAGGCTCTGTGTTAGACAATATACAAAAGAATGGATGGATATTTTAACATCTGTTGTTGATGTTTCGTACAATTCCTGTAGTTACTTCTTACAAGATTTTATAAAATAATTATCTGCCTAGTTTCAAACCTTAGTGCCCAAAGCCATACCATCTGAGTGCCTCCCACTATAAAGACATAATGGTGATCTCTCTCTCTCTCTCCCTTCTACGGAGATAAACAATTTTTTAAATATAAAATGTGCGAGTGAGCTGGTGTATGTACTATTGGAGGAAAACCCAAAGAGCTGGGTTTGAAATTTAGTTCTGAATGCAGTAGGGGTGGAGGAACACTTTACTCATTACAACTCTGTGGGTTCAGTCTGAGAGGAAGCACCTGATCCTAAACCATTTAAGAGCATTTCTGTTCATTCTTGCAGCCTCTTGAAGGCAGAATAGGTATTTGATGATCAATTCCCCTGAATGGGACAGACAGTTCCAATAGGATGAACTTCCATTGTGGACACCAAAGAACAGGTGCCCTCCCTGTACCTCGCCCTGGCCTGAACCCTGATTAGGAGAGATTTAGGCTGTTGGATGTAGATGGTGGTGTTGAAGGGTATTTTTAGCTAGCTTCTCATTTAATTTGCTTTGATGGTTAGAAACTGGGCGATAGTTTGCAAAGTTACTGGCATCCAGTGGCAATTTCTTTAATATTGTTCAGATTATTGAGTGTTTTAAAATGAGAATTAGATTTCTCTCTTCAAAGGAGTTGTGCAGTACAAAGGTTTGATTGTCACGAGTACGGGATAGCCACATCATTTACAAATGGCAAAGCAATAGTGACCCTGGAAATTCTGAGTTTCAACTATTTTTCTCCCTTTGCAGGTGGGGGGCAATTTGGCCCCTGTTAGGAAAAGAATGACAGCAAGATTAATACAGCCTCCAAATCTGGAAGACTTAAATTTAATGAAAGGATTTGTTTTAAAACATGGAAAAATTAGATATGCCAAACTGACTAATATCTAGGAAATGTTAGAAGATTAAACAAAGTAAAATATGAGTTTAATTATCAATTATAAAGTAAGAACATGTATTTTTTTACTTTAAATACATTTTTTATGAGATGGGACTAATATGGAATATTCGTTCTGAATCTTGTAAATCACATGCCAGGCTACACTAATGAGGCAGACGGAAGGCACATTAACTACTGTACTTATCCTAAAAGAATGGGTGAGGTGTTCTGTAACTTTCAGAGAAAACACTAAGGGGAAACAATTTTAAAATCCCATCTGCTCTAATTTATATATTCTGACTAGCAGGCAAACTTCTAATGATATCAGAAATCATTGTGGCATCTGGAAAATCTCTAGAAACAGATTAATTTTCTAGAGTTGATGTAAGCATATCTCCCATGTTAGCTATGCTATGTTGTGCAAGTCATCATTATACTTATTCTCGGTAAAAAATTTATATTAAAATACAGGTATAATGCCAGTAGTTTATATTTAGCAAGGGGAAAAGTAGAAAAGGCTGTCAGTTAAAAAAAAATCCTTTCATGAAGGAACATAGCAAGATAGTGTAAACTCCTAGTAATGGTAATTGGAATCATAACCACGGGCTTTGAAATAAAAAAAGAAAAAAAATGATATAACTAGAGAGGGAAATTATTTTTTACTTCTAAAATCCCTCTAGATACTTTGTATTCATCTGCTGAAGATCTACACTATGATTTTAATTTAAGTACTTCAGCATCTGCTGTTTGTATCCTCTATGTCTAAAATCCTGGCATGATATTCTGGTGCATGACAAGTTTATTAGGGCACTGCTGTAAACTCAATGTTGTTTTTCGCTATAAATTCTTCTGCAGAGGTCTCGTGAATAGATACTGACATATAGTCATTATTTCCATGTGTCAATATTAACCAATGTGTCTGAGGAAGAGACCTAATGGCACTCATACTGCTGCAGCAGATAACTCAGAGATAGGTGCTTGATTTTGTCTTTACAATGTTAGTAGAGTTTATTTCATACACACAGTATTTATATATATATATATATATAGTATAGTAAATTTGTTAGTCTCTGAGGTGCCACAAGTACTCCTGTTCTTTTTGCGGATACAGACTAACACGGCTGCTACTCTGAAACCAGTATTATAGCTGCAGATTCTGGAACAGATAAATTGGTGAGGTGACACAACATGAGACATTATTCAGGTTAGAAATTTTGTTCCACTGACACAGTAATTCAAATTAATGTGTGACATCTCTTGCAAGTTGTCATTAAATTAGAATGTTGACATGAGTTAATGTGATAGCATGAAATAATAAGCTTTGCTCTCTCCTAATTATTTGGGGTCCCTGAAGTATTCACCTCTTTTATTCTGAGGCAGTTTTCCTCTTTATAATCTCAGTCTCTTTCAACTCATCACATATGAGCAGGTTTAAATTTAATTTAATCTGATTCACATAAATTCAGAAAAAGAAAATGACATTTTTAGTTTTCATTTTCTCGTACAATAAACTATTTAAAAAGCAAGAAAGAGAGGCAAAAGAGTGGGTGGAAAGCAAGAAAGTAGAGGAGATAAGAATCACTTGTTTCCTCTCAAATCTGGTTCCAAGAAAATCAGAATATTTGCTATAAGACTCAGAAGGTAGGACCAGATTTTCAAAGTTGGACATGTGTTTACTGTTTTTGTGTTCTTCAAAGCAGAGTAAAATTTCTATGGAATCTAACAAATCCATTATTTAATTAGAATATTAACCCTTCCTTTCCAGCTGGTTGGAGAAGATATTATAGTCAACCCTCCCACATCTTTTCAGACCAAAAAACAAAACCCATACACATTGGCAGGCCTTGTAAGATGATAAGATGTTCTTAAAAGCAACTAAAGCCTGATTAAGCCACATGTGTTGCTGTGTCATTCCTAGGCAGGGGCGGCTCCAGGCACCAGCATAGCAAGCGCGTGCCTGGGGCGGCAAGCTGCGGGGGGCGGCCTGCCGGTCGCTGCGAGGGCGGCAGTCAGGCAGCCTTCAGCAGTATTTCTGCGGGAGGTCTGCTGCTCCTGCAGCTTCGGCGGCAATTCGGCGGCAGGTACGCTGAAGGCGCGGGACCGGCGGACCTCCCTTGCTTGTTAGTGGTAACTGACCCCACAAGCCTTAGCCGGCTCCAGCTTTGCTCGTGCTCCAGTCCTGCTCCTGGTCCAAAAGCACATGGGCTCCTGATTCTGGTTCTGACCCCATCCCTCAAGCTCCAGCTACTAGGCTTGACCTTCCCCATCACGGTTTCTAAAAGACTTAGCGTTGTAGACAAGGAAATGAAAACCCCATACCTTTTGGGGAGTAAGCCAATGTTTTAAAGAGCAGTAGAGCGGAAAGATGGTACAGTGGTTAGGGTTTCAGCCTGGATCTTAGATCAGAGACTCAAACATCAGTCTTCCATCACAGATTTAGGGCCAGACTCTCAAAGGTATTTAGGTACCTAAAGATGCAGCTAGGTGCCTAGGTGAATTTTCAAAAGTGCCTAAGCAGGTTGATTTAATTGATTTCAATGGGAAGTGGGCATTTAACCTGCTTAAGTGATTTTGAAAGTCCCATTAGGTGCCTAAACACCTTTGGGAATGTAGCCCTTAATCTCTGGGCCTCAGCTCCAGGTTCACTGAAGTTGATAGAATAACTTGTGTAAAATGGAGCTGTTAGTACTTCCCTATCTCAGAAGCATGTTGTGAGGAAAAATGCATCACATTGAGTAATGGGGGCCATGTAAGTACCTAGAGACAGATTATGCATTAATAAATCATGATTAAATATAGGCCAAAGCCTAAACTTGCATGCATGATTTGCTAATGAAGTTATAATCGTCTGTTCTAATTAAGGAATCAGTTGCACGTCCGTCTTTTGATAATAAATTCTAGTATGTCTTGCTAATCAATGGTATATCAGCTAATAAAACCTAGAATTTCTGACTTATGGTCTCATGTAAAAACTGCTACACCAAACTGCTTCCAAAATGTGACTGCACATTTCGAGAGACGGCCCCCTTTGCTTAGATTTATATCGAGACTTTTTTATCGATTCACAGACTTTTAAGGCCAGTTTGCATATGAAAATATCACATGGGACAGTGTCAAAAGCCTAACTAAAAATTAAGATATCACCTCTACAGCTTCCCCTATCCACTAGGCCAGTAACCCCATCAAAGCAGGAAATTAGGTTGGTTTGGCATGATTTGTCTTGGCAAATTCACATTAGCTATTCCTTATAACCCTATTATCCTCAAGGAGCTCAAAAACTGATTGTTTAATCATTTGTTCCAATATCTTACCAGGTATCGACTGATCTATAATTCCCCATGTCCCTTGCGTTCTCCTTTCTAAAGATCGATACTATGTTTGCCCAGTCCTCTGGGACCTCACCTATCCTCCGTGAATTCTCAAAGGTAATCATTTATGGATCCAAGATCATTTCAGCTGCCTCTTTAAGTACCATAGGGTGCATTTCATCAGGCCATGCTGACTTGAATATAACTAATTTATCTAAATATTCTTTAACCCGTTCTTTCTCTATTTTGGCTTGCTTTCCTTTCCCCTTGATGTTAATAATAATTGTGTTAAATATCTGGTCACAATTTACCTTTTTAGTGAAGACAAACAAAATAGGCATTAAACACCTCAGCCTTCTTGATGTCTATAGAACTGGAAAAATAAGTCAGATTAACATGGTTAAAAAGTTGCATCTTATTTCCATTTTGAATGTTTCTAACTTTATCTTCCAGCCACTTGCTATTGTTATGCCTTTGCCTGAAAGATTGAGCCCCTAATATCAGAATTTAGCTTTGTGGTAAGATAGGACGGGAGAGAGAATGATCACAGATGTTAGTCATGTTGCTTAATGATGTACTGGAAGGTGTTCAGATAATATGGTGATGAGGGCAATATAAGAACCTACAAAAATAGACTATTATCTTAGGTTTACCTAGTTCACTCCGTTTAGCTGTATTATAGACAGAAATATTAAGTAAATTGTAGTACAAAAGAAATTTTAAAAAGTAGTATTTTATAACAAAACAGTGTTCTTTTAAGTGAATTCTTCTGTGTTATAATAGTTCAACATCACTGAAAAAAAATTGCAAGTAAATATAAATTTAGTCCTGAAAACAAAGTGTGTGGTTTTCAGCTGTCTTTTTGGTTTTTGCTAACACATCATAAACTCATCTTAACAACTGGGATTCCCAGCGATTAGTCTACTGGAGTAAATACAGCTGCCAAAGCAAAATAATGTCTAGAATTCCATATACACAAAATTAACCTATCAATGGATGATGTATTAGAATTAATGAAACAGTATGTGGTTTCCAAACTCTGTAGAAAATTAACCAATTTTTTATCGCAAAGCTAAATCTGAAGAATTTAAACTTTTTTCCAATAAATCCACTTATTTAAATATCTACAATTTGTATAAAAAGATGATGTATTCGTACAGAATACTGTTTTTTTTTAAATATTTCTATTTCATAGGAGGTTTGGGGATTAACGCACAGAATAAATGAAAGATGATATTTTTCTACAAGAGGCATCTCAACATACAAGCACGTCATTCATAGCCCAACATTCCCCCACCCCCCAAAAAAGGTGTCATTAAGTCCAATTTAAGGATACATTCTTTGAGCCAAATGAAAGATTTCAGTAGATTGTGGCTTAACCATGATTTGGAGTCTTTATTTTTTGTGTAGAGCACAAGTTTACCCTGAGGGGGGAAAAAACAGCAAGATGTTTCTCATTAGAAAAGCCACATGGTTACTGCCACAGCTGCAGCTCTGGTTTCATTCTAGAGTTTAAATTCCCAAGAGACACAGTAAAGAACAGCTATAGCCAGTATGGCCCAAATGTTATCACCTCCTAAATATAAAATCGAAAATTGACACAGGAAGAAAGAAGAAGTTTGATTTCTCCACTAGAAGAAAATCTTCACTTCAGCAAAATAAGCAATGTTATATAGTTAAACCACTGTTAAATAAAACAAGTTTTTTAAAAAAAATTGAACTTTTCAAGATTTTGAAAGTTCCTTATTTTTCCATTCATTCCAATTGTGGGATGCATTTCCTATGTCAGGCTATCTACTTCCAAACCGGAGACCCAGGCTGATTCTGTACTATATCAGCAAAATGTCAGCTACCACTAAGAGACAGTTACAACTGTTTAATTCTTTTTTACTACAGAACCCATACATAAACACTCCACATCTATAGATACCCCATGTGTATGTACACGTGCCCGCCCCCAAACAGTGGTTATATCCATGATCCATGTTATAAATTATAGAACAAAATGATAAACTATTTATCACAAACTTTTAACCACCTCCTCTGTATTCTGCCCACTAATCCATCTCTCCTCAGACAATTAAAAAGCCAAACCTCTGAACACATCAAACAGCGGGGCAACCTCCACTGGTGGGGGTCTGTGGGACTCAGACAGAAACATAAAGGTGATTTACAGAAAGAAAATAATTGAATAATTGGCCTCAGGAGATTTCGGTTTGAAAGGGTTTTGTTCTGGGATGAAGACCATGGTCAACAATGCCACTCCTCTGACACAGTGGAATTTTCTATCACAATGATAAAGCTTGTCTACACTGGAGACAGAGTTTTCTCGGGGACCGTCTGAGACTGCGGAACAAACTCCTACAGGATCTAAGGACCACCACAGACTTTGCCAAGCACAGGACTCACTTATCCTAACTTGCCTTCTCTAAGCTAAAAACATAAGCCTCTGTGGCACCTCTCTTCCAAAAAAAACAAACAAAAATACCCCCAAGAAAAGTACTTATGTATACTGAGGGGAAAGGTACTAGCCAAAAGTAGGTCCAGGAGATATTGAAAATAGCTCATATTGAGCATCCTTTAAAATCTGTCTTCAGTAAGAAAAAAATCGTAGGAATGATCTAGCAATCAGCTTCTGTATATTTTGGTTTGATTGTCTTTCCACTTTTCCATTTCTATTACAGGTTTTCATGGTTACCACAAATCTCTCTCTAATGTATTTTGTCTTGTTCTGCTAGGCCTGACACTTCTATTCTTTATATGGCTGAGTCAGTCATTCTAGAGTCAGTGCCTCCTAAAACCATCAGAAGAGCCCCCCCTTGCAAATGGTTGATGTCAGTCTCTTATAGCACTACAAAGGCGGTATTAAATCTGTTATGACTAAGCACATAGGCAGAATTGGTAATTAACAGACAGCAGACCAGACTGTTTGTACAGCACCTAGCACAATGGGGGTCGTAATTTATGACTAGGGCTCCTAGTTGCTACAATAATAAGAATCTGGATCTTAGTTTCACCTGACTTCAATCAATGTACATGAAAGTAACCAAGTTCGGAATCTGGCCCAATCTTTTTGATCAGAAAAGAGAACCTTCATGGAAAGTAGAACAACTGGTCTTAGACTGGTTCTAGTGATGCTCTCTTGATCAAATGTAACTGTGAAGTTAATTCAGAGATAAATCTGCTGTACATTACTGCTGCAGGTATTAATTTATTTTGAACTCAAAAACAGCAGCAAAGAGATTCTGTATGTGTTGTATAGCAATTAAAATATTGAAACAATTTTTTAAAAGCCTGGAGGGGAAGAAACAGTGGAAAGGGAGAATGGAAGGGAAAGGATTTACTTGCCATATTTATCACAAAGTTTCCCCCTAACTGCACACTTTAAAGATGCCACTGGATTTTCTTTCATTTAATTGCTGCTCTATCAGTCTTTATTGTAATTTACCAGGGCATGAGTTTGCAGGAAAAATCATTGTTTTCCTTCTAAATAGGTCCTTTTCCTGTAAATCGTGGTGATGGCATAACTGTTAACAACTTTAGAAAGTGATACAAAATAGCTCCATTTACCTGGCATATTAAAATTACAGTTGTCAGTTTTTAATGCCTCTGATATCTTTTAATCCTCCACATGTTGTAGAACAAGCTAAGCTTTGCGTCCAGGATCCCGCCAGGATGCACTGATACAAAGATGTACAGCCAATGAAACCTAGAGAGAAAAAAAAGTCTTTCATATACTTAATGCATCAAAATAACTCCAACTGTACTGTGTCAGAAATTAACTGTTCTCCTTCATAGATGCCCAGAGCAAGGAGAAAACATCACCATTACATGTTATACTGTCTAAATGAATATGTATAATCCATACTGTGTACTCCAATCGTTTAATTTTTTTACTGATGTAATTGTAAAATATGTTCCTCTTGCAATCTTAAATGGGAATGGAACAGATGGTAAAAGCTTAATTAAGGGTAATTTGTCCATTACTCCTTGGACAAGGAGTCTATGTTGCCAGTGATTTCTCACTATAACAGTGTCTCATTACAAAGCACTTATGATTTGGTGGGATAAACTGAAAGGCAGTAGACCTTGAGGAAAAGTTTACAATCCTAGGGAATTCACTATGGAAAAGTTCAACATAGCAGGGCTCCCCTATATTTGATTTCTGAGAAATCAAGCACAATCAAGAGAGATTTACGCTAAGATTTTCTGCCTTTTCTGACTTTCCAGAGTCGCTAGACAGAAAGAATATTCACATACGAACAGTATACCAGTATGTTACACACACTAATAAATATGGAAGTGTAACTCAGCATGAGTATCTTTGGACAGTAATCTCTGAGTTTTTCAGAAAGTTTCACTGACCGTTAACTGTTTTTCATTGTGGCATGATTGCTTTAAAAAAAAAAAAAGCACTATAAAGATTTTATAAATTACTTGTTAGAAGTATGTTTAAGAGGTGTATAACAATATTTAGGTTTTCATTATTGTATCATTCTATATTATTAGACATTACAGTTAATTTGAGTTTATCTTTATCAGTAAAGATGTGGATGTTTTCTAACAATATAACAATGATGATGCACATTCTTTTTGTGTAAATATAGCTGTAAGTCCAAAGGAAGTCCAATGATCCTGGGAAGAGGGATGAACAAGGAGGCGGCAAAATGTGCAGATGACAGAATTGAGATTAAAGACTGTGAGGGACTGCAAAAGGAATTGGCAAAACTAGTTGCACAATGGCAGATGAAATTCACTGCTGACAAAGGCAAAGTAATACACATTGAAAGGAATCATTTGACTTACGCATATACCTTACTGAGTTCTAAATTAATTATTTCAGCTCAGAGAAAAGACTGATGTTATGTGGACAGCTCAAAAAACTTCTGTTCAATGCAGAGTGATGGGTTAAAAAAAACACGCTCAAACCAAACAATAAGGATGCATAAAGAATGGTATAGAACAGGGATTGGCAAACTTTGGAATGCTTACCTTGGCGGGACAGTCTGGTTTGTTTACCTGCTGCAGCTCCCACTGGCCGCGGTTCACCACTCCAGGCCAATGGAGGCAGCAGGAAGCAGCAGTCAGCATATCCCTCAGCCCACACCACTTCCTGCAGCCCCTATTGGCCTGGGACAGGGCCGCCCAGAGGGGGGGACAAGTGGTGCAATTTGCCCCAGGCCTCACAGGGATCCCAACAAGAGTTTTTCAGGGCCCCTGGAGCGGGGTCCTTCACTCACTCCAGGGGACCCGGAAAACTCTCGCGGGGCCCGGGCCCCCGGAAAACTCTCGTGGGGCCCAGGCCCCCGGAACTTCTTCCACTCCGGGTCTTTGGCGGCGGGGGATCCTTCCACCCCGGGACCTGCCGCCGAAGTGCTCCGAAGACCCGTGGCAGGAGGTCTTCGGCGGTAATTCGGCGGCGGGGGCCCCCCGCTGTGGGTCTTTGGGGCACTTCGGCGTTGGGTCCCGGAGCAGAAGGACCCCCCGCCGCCGAATTACCGCCAAAGCGGGGGCCCCCCGCCGCCAAGGACCCCAGACTCCCTGAATCCTCTGGGCAGCCCTGGCCTGGGATGGCAAACCGCAGCCAGTGGGAGCCGCGATAGGCCGAAGCTGCGGACACTGCAGGTAAACAAACTGGCCCAGCCAGCCAGGGTGCTTATCCTGGTGGGCCGCATGCCAAAGGTTGCCTATCCCTGGTATAGAAAATAAGAACGTTCTAATGGTAATATATAAATTGATGATATCCCCTCACCTAGAATATTGTGTTCCGATCTGGTCACCAAATCTCAGAAAAGGAATGGCAGCAATAGGCAGGCAGTGAAAATGATTAGAACAGTGGTTCTCAAACTTTTGTACTGGTGACCCCTTTCACATAACAAGCCTCTGAGTGCAAGCCCCACCACCCATCAATTAAACACTTTTTTAATGCATTTAACACCATTATAAATGCTGTAGGCAAAGCAAGGTTTGGGATGGAGGCTGACAGCTCATGACTCCCCATGTAATAACCTACCGACCCCCTGAGGGTTCCTGACCCCCAGTTTGAGAACCCCTGGATTACAAGCATGAAGACTATGGATGATGAGAGATTAAACGCATGAAGATTATTTAATTTAGAGAGTAGATATGATAAAACCTTGTCAATTAATGGTGTAGAGAAGGTAAATCTAGTGCTCTTACTTACTGTCTCATAATACTACAATAAGGAGGCATCCAATGAAACAAAGGTAGAAAGTTAACTGATAAGAGATTTATTTACATTAACCTGAGGAATTCACTGCCACAAGATATCACTGAGGTTAAGAATTTAGCAGGATTCAGAACAGGATTAGACTTTTATAACGATAATGAGACTATCCCCAGTTACACTGGGTAGGATGACTTATGTAAGGGCTATAAATCCGCACAACATAAATCAGCCACTAATTACAGAGCTTAGAGAAACACTTCCCTCATGCACAGGTTATTCCACAATTTTCTGTTATAGAGATCCTTGCACCTTTCTCTGAAGTAACTGGTACTCTCCTCCCAGCCCTCCCTACTTTGTCACCATTGATCATCCCACCAACCTCCCTGTCATTCCAGCCTAGAATCTGGGCACTATCTCTGGCCCCTTTGCGTCTCTTGACCCACACATCCAATGCAAGCTTTACTGCCCCCTCCCCACTTGTTGGCTCATATTACTTGTATAATGTAGACCAGAGGTTCTCAACCTTTTTCTTTCTTAGGCCCTCCCCAACATGCTATAAAAACTCCATGGCCCACCTGTGTCAAAACAACTGTTTTTCTGCATATAAAAGCCAGGGCTGGCATTAGGGGTAGCAAGTAGGGCAACTGCCCAAAGCCCCATGCTAGAGCCCCTGCTCCGCCCTCCCACGAAGCTACATATCTTAGGCTTTGCCTTCAGCCCTGAGTGGTGGGGCTCAGATCCCCAGGCTTCAATCCTATGCAGTGGGGCTTTGGCTTTCTGCCCTGGGCCCCAGAGAGTCTATTGCTGGTCCTGCTTGGCGGATCCCCTGAAGCCTGCTTGTAGCCCCCACAGGGGGCTCCGTACCCCTGGCTGGGAATCACTGATGTAGACCACAGAAAAAGTACATGTATGATGGAATTTATTTCAGGATCCCCTACTAACAATCTCCAGAGGAAGCCTTGTCTTGTCTGAATATTTTCAAAGAGGCCTCCTCTTCTTCTAAGATACAACACTTCTAAGAAAGGTCTAAGAAATTTCCAAAACTTCTAAGGCAGTTTGCAATCAAGATAAAATATTCTAGAACTGGGCTATTGGTGGTTATCTGAAGTCTAATTTGCTAGCAATATAACAGTGCTTACTTTATGCTGCATAATTAAGTTAATTTACTTTTCAACATGTGGAAATTAAAAAGTAATGTTTGATTTAGAAACTCAGACATACACACTACTAACTTCCAGAGGGAAAAAAAGATCGAATGAAAATTTCATCTAGAGAGCTACACGTATGTCCTAAAAAATTGACACTAAATACTTTTCTTATTAGATTCCTTTGGAACTAAAAGGCTGATTACTTGGTCTGTGGAAAATTGGACTAACATTAGAAAATATACTGTAGGGAACAATCCTGCATTGGCAGAGGATTGACAAGATATCTTCCTGGGGCTTTTTCATCTTTGTTTACTATGACACTTGCAACCTATGTAACTTTTCAGCCCTGTGCCAAAGTTCAACTAATTGTGTTCAGATATTTCCTATTTGTGAAAATACAGGAAAAGCACAACCATGCAAAAGAGGAGAAAGGGCTATTTTAAATTAACTTTCCTATTTCTGACATAAGGCAGAGGTCTGCGTTTACTGTTATTTTGTCCGTTTTACTCCTTCCTCCACGCAAAAGTTGGCTGAGCAAGATCATTTTGGCTTATGGATACTTTTTCAGCATGCACTCACTTGGTGACAATGGAAAGATTTTGAACTGTGAAAAGTTTTCCAGCATTTAGCAGAATGAATCATGGAATCCAATATATTAGAGATGGAAAAGACCTCTTAGTTTCTCTGTTCCCACCCTTTTGGCTGCAGGATTGCTCCTTGCGATGTACCATCAGATCCTCGGGTACCCTGTGGCTGCTTCACGTTGCACCCCCTGCAACATCTGGCAACAGTGCCATGATAGAAGAGGGCCAAGGATCTTCTCTCATTCCCTCTCTTAAAGGCTTTGTTCAGTCAAATGTCCTCTGAAGACCAATGAGAGTTTTGCTTGAGTGATGTGAGAGAAATAACACGTCAGGTAAAATAATAAAAAAAAGTCACAATACTTTCTTTCTTGCAGATCTTTACTGAACTGAGGCCAATATTAGCCATTTGTCTGCCCAACGCTCAAACATTTTACAGTTCAAGAGTAAAAAAATTAAAATAAAAATATAAAATCCCTTTTGGGAGAGTTTGAGGGAAAGCTCTCAAATATTGTTCTTTCAATGCTGTTCTGCAGATGTGTTCCATTTTAAACTTTGTCTACAAACATTTGTTTATTAAAATTGATGATGTTACCTAACTGGCTTGTACTTAAAGCCACTGCAAAATAAATGTTTTAAAAAATCCCACTTAGGAAAGATGCTATGAATCATTTTCATTTTTGCTAGTTCCAAAGTGTGTCACAATTTCTTTAGCAGTGCAAGAATCTTTGAATTACTTCCAGGTTTTCATATTAATATCCGTGGAATCATCTGGAGTTCATCACAAATGGGTCTGTTTCTAGTATTAATGGTAACTTTTCAAAACATGCTTTATACACAGCATGTGGGTGCTTGATTGGAGCATTCTGCTTCTCAGCTCAGCCTCATTATCTAAACCGAACCAAATTCTAAGGGGTCCACAGCTTCCTCTCGAAGTCTGGTATGTTCATGCAAAGCTGACCATTAACCAATATACAGTTATAGTTTTTCTACATATCAAGTGGCAGTAATATTTCATTTCCTGAGACACCATGCTCTGCAAGAAAAAAAAGCTACTATTGTCAGTGAAAAAGCTAACAATGGAATGTTTGCTTCCTAGCGCAGGTTGGACTATTCTGTTCTATTAATCATGCAATAAAAATGTATACAAAATATTTTTAGCCCAACCGTTGCCTTCTGTGTAAAAATCCAGTGTGGGCAAAAGTTAGCATAGCATCCATGGCGTCAAGGCCACTGAAGTTCCTCTAATCATTTCATCCAGATTGGGTGGTTTGTTTGGGAAAGTGGCCCTCCTGATCTGTGGATGTCCCAGGATTCAATGGGAAATTCTGCACATTTCAGGGTATCAGAAGAGGTCTAGTACATTACAGCCTGGCTGCCTCGGACAGTTTGAGAGTGTGACAGGTTGGAGCTGCCAATTGATGTGCCAAGACTACCTCTGCTCCTGTCTTCCCTGCCAACTCAGGACTCCAGCACCCTGTCTTGCTGAGCCAGACACTCCCATCTGCTCCAACAAAGACCCAGGGTCTGAATTACTTGCCCCAAAGCTGCAGGTTTACCTGAAAGCAGCTCACAGAAGTGTGCTTGTCTTTAGCACTCAGATGCCCAACTCCCAATGGGGTCTAAACCCAAATAAATCTGTTTTAACCTGTATCTCAATAACACTAATAGAAAGATATGCACAGCTGTTTGCTCCCAGGTATTAATACATACTCTGAGTTAATTATTTATTAAATACAGAAAGTAGGATTTAAGTGGCTCCAAGTAGTAACAGACAGAACAAAGTAAGTCACCAAGCAAAATGAAATAAAATGCACAAATCTATGTCTAATCAAACTGAATACAAAAAATCTCACCCTCAGAGATGCTTCAGTATGTTTTTTTCTCAGACTGGACACCTTCCAGGCCTGGGCACAATTCTTTCCCCTGGTACAGCTCTTGTTCCAGCTCAAGTGGTGGCCAGGAGATTCTTCATGATGGCTCCTCTCCATCTTTGGTCTCTTCCACCGAGTTCCCCCTCCTTCTCAATGCGAAGACACCAGGTTAAAGATGGATTCCAGTTCAGGTGGCATGATCACATGTCACTGCAAGACTTCATTACCCACTTGCCAGCGCAGAGGTATACAAGAAGACTTACAGGTAAAACACAGCCATTTGCAGACAATGGTCCTAGTTAATGGCAGGCATCAAGATTCCAAACCACCATTAATGGCCCACACTTTATATAATTACAATAGGCCCTCAGAGTTATATTTCATATTTCTAGTTTCAGATACAAGAGTGGTACATTTATACAAATAGGATGATTACACTCAGTAGATTATAAGCTTTGTAATGATACCTTACAAGAGACCTTTTGCATGAAGCATCTCTCAGTTACATTATATTCACTTCTTATTAAATTTTAATAAAAACATATAGAGTGCACAACGTCACAGACAGCATAAGACAAGAGTCCACAGAAGTTGAAGCTGACAGTATCAATATGATCTCACACAGGTTTGATGACAACAATCTCACAATCTCTGTGTTTGGAAGAGGAAGAGGTCATGAAGTTTCCTTGCTCTAAAACAACTAAGGGAGCTTTTCCTCTTCTATTGCCCATATAAAGCAAGGGGTTTAACAAAATGTTTTTTAAGTACATCAGAAGCAGGAAGCCTGCTAAACAACCAGTGGGGCCCCTTGATGATCAAAATACAAAAGGAGCACTTAAAGACGATAAAGTCATTGCGGAGAAACTAAATGGATTCTTTGCTTCAGTCTTCACGGCTGAGGATGTTAGGGAGATTCCCAAACCTGAGCTGGCTTTTGTAGGTGACAAATCTGAGGAACTGTCACAGATTGAAGTGTCACTAGAGGAGGTTTTGGAATTAATTGATAAACTCAACATTAACAAGTCACCCGGACCAGATGGCATTCACCCAAGAGTTCTGAAAGAACTCAAATGTGAAGTTGCGGAACTATTAACTAAGGTTTGTAACCTGTCCTTTAAATCGGCTTCGGTACCCAATGACTGGAAGTTAGCTCATGTAACGCCAATATTTAAAAAGGGCTCTAGGGGTGATCCCGGCAATTACAGACCGGTAAGTCTAACGTAGGTACCGGGCAAATTAGTTGAAACAATAGTAAAGAATAAAATTGTCAGACACATAGATAAACATAAACTCTTGAGCAATAGTCAACATGGTTTCTGTAAAGGGAAATCGTGTCTTACTAATCTATTAGAGTTCTTTGAAGGGGTCAACAAACATGTGGACAAGGGGGATCCGGTGGACATAGTGTACTTAGATTTCCAGAAAGCCTTTGACAAGGTCCCTCACCAAAGGCTCTTACGTAAACTAAGCTGTCATGGGATAAAAGGGAAGGTCCTTTCATGGATTGAGAACTGGTTAAAGGACAGGGAACAAAGGGTAGGAATTAATGGTAAATTCTCAGAATGGAGAGGGGTAACTAGTGGTGTTCCCCAAGGGTCAGTCCTCGGACCAATCCTATTCAATTTATTCATAAATGATCTGGAGAAAGGGGTAAACAGTGAGGTGACTAAGTTTGCAGATGATACTAAACTACTCAAGATAGTTAAGACCAAAGCAGATTGTGAAGAACTTCAAAAAGATCTCACAAAACTAAGTGACTGGGCAACAAAATGGCAAATGAAATTTAATGTGGATAAATGTAAAGTAATGCACATTGGAAAAAATAACCCCAACTATACATACAACATGATGGGGGCTAATTTAGCTACAACGAGTCAGGAAAAAGATCTTGGCGTCATCGTGGATAGTTCTCTGAAGATGTCCACACAGTGTGCAGAGGCGGTCAAAAAAGCAAACAGGATGTTAGGAATCATTAAAAAGGGGATAGAGAATAAGACTGAGAATATCTTATTGCCCTTATATAAATCCATGGTACGCCCACATCTCGAATACTGTATACAAATGTGGTCTCCTCACCTCAAAAAAGATATTCTAGCACTAGAAAAGGTTCAGAAAAGGGCAACTAAAATGATTAGGGGTTTAGAGAGGGTCCCATACGAGGAAAGATTAAAGAGGCTAGGACTCTTCAGCTTGGAAAAGAGAAGACTAAGGGGGGACATGATAGAGGTATATAAAATCATGAGTGATGTTGAGAAAGTGGATAAGGAAAAGTTATTTACTTATTCCCATAATACAAGAACTAGGGGTCACCAAATGAAATTAATAGGCAACAGGTTTAAAACAAATAAAAGGAAGTTCTTCTTCACGCAGCGCACAGTCAACTTGTGGAACTCCTTACCTGAGGAGGTTGTGAAGGCTAGGACTATAACAATGTTTAAAAGGGGACTGGATAAATTCATGGTGGCTAAGTCCATAAATGGCTATAGCCAGGATGGGTAAGAATGGTGTCCCTAGCCTCTGTTCGTCAGAGGATGGAGATGGATGGCAGGAGAGAGATCACTTGATCATTGCCTGTTAGGTTCACTCCCTCTGCGGCACCTGGCATTGGTCACTGTTGGTAGACAGATACTGGGCTAGATGGACCTTTGGTCTGACCCGGTACGGCCTTTCTTATGTTCTTATGGGTTCCTATCACTATTGAAAAGGTGTTCTTAACTCCTCCTCCAATCAGCACTATGGGAGAATATGCCCAGAAGGTCTCTTCTCCATGTGTAGGTCACCTCTTTAAGAACGTGTCTTGGCTGGCTGTGAGTGTGACCTCTGTGAGAAGTTTCCATGCCTTGAACACTGAAGGAAGCATTCAGGGATGTTGGCTGCCTCTCTTACTGTCATTTCCAAGGTTTGGGTGGAACAAAGTCTGTGACTTCGCCCCAGGGAAGCAGAAAGGAGGAGCATACAAGTGGCCATATAAGGCTTTACATGGCCACCGGCAAGTTGGAATTTCCCCTTCAGAATAGGCAGCTGTGGCTGCAGACCAAAAGGTCACAGAACCCCCATGGGGTAGCACCTGCAAAAGCATCCGTGGGCTCACAAGAGCATAATGGAATAAAACACTGTTTACTTAACAAGCAGCAATGTCTGAACACATCCTCAACTAGGCATCCAGTGCAAAACTGCCCTCCAGGTTTTTAAGAAGCACCAATTGTTTGCTTAACCCACCTCAGTCTTTCACTACTCCCATTTCTACTCACCTACTAGTGGCCTCTTCTGTCTTCACACAATCTGAGCCCTATTTGCATGAAAGCCTTCTCAATTATAGCCCAATTGCAGTAAAAGCATTTTGATTTTCAGACTAGATTCATATGGGGATTTAGGGCACCATTCACAAAACCAAGGAGCAGGCAGTGTTGGTGGCCTCCTTTCCTTGCTCTCTTCTCTCCCAGGTGAATGTCCTATCCACCAGATTATTGGCTATTTTAAGGTAGGTCTCTCTACGTTGAATCAATTCCGCTTTTTAGAACATACTTGAACAGTCATTGGGCCTGAGAGAGAATGACTCTACAACCTAGTAGCTAGGGTACTCACCTGAGAGGAAGTACACCTGGTTCCAGCCCCTGCTCCAGATTCAAACCTGGATCTCCAACATCCCTGGTGAATGGCCTAACCACAGAGCATGTTGGGCATAAGGGCATCTTCTCCATTTCGTGAGTGCCACTGAAATCCCCATGTGAATTTAGTCTGAAAAAAATATCAAAAGGTTTTAATAAAGGGTAATAATTGGAGATATACCTATCTCATAGAACTGGAAGGACCTTGAAAGATCATTGAGTCCAGCCCCCTGCCTTCACTAGAAGGACCAATTTTTGCCCCTGATCTCTAAGTGGCCTCCTCAAGGATTGAACTCACAACCCTGGGTTTAGCAGGCCAATGCTCAAACCACTGAGAAATCCCTCCCCCTTTTTAATGTCCAGATGAGGTGTTCAAAACAAAAGAATAAATTTCTGAAAGGTCAAAATTAATCATTTCAACATTCCTGATTTTTTTCCAGCTGACATAATACAACAAAATCAACGTGAATTCACAAAATGTTTTCTTCTTCTTCTTCTTCTTCAACACTTAGCCAAACAGTCGGCCATAATGATAGTTTGCCATTTGGTCTGTTCCTGTGCGGCTGCAAGGACTTGATGGGCCACATCTTGTGACATTCTGGCGACGTGTCCAAAAAGCATAAGGCAAAATGTTTTGGTCAACCAAAATATGCAATTTTCAGTGGCTAAAAAAAAAGTTGGCCAAAATATTTTGCCCAGCTTTATTTATAATCCTCCTGCAAATATAATTATCTCCATTTTACAAAATCCCAAGTCACATAACCTGACAAAAGAACAAACCACAGATCTCCTAACTCCAACTCAGTGAGCTAGCTGCTAGTCCATATTCTTTGTGGGCTATTCTCTGACAAAGGTATCTGCTAGTATGGACATTACTCACAGATTTTATTTTATGGAGAGGAACCAGAAAGTTCAGCAACATGCATATAATACTTTGAAGCAGGTAAAATTTCTTTTAAAATCTCAGAAAACTTCTATAGTGCTAACATACAAGAGGATTTGGAGGACTTATTCAGCTTACACCTACACCTCAGTCTAAACCATCTTCAAGTGTTTATTGCAGGCACCCTCTAATTTCCCCCTGGCTTGGTTCCATAAGTTATCAACCAAAACTTTGTAAAAAGTCAATCCTCTTCTCCTTTGGCTTATTAATTCAAGATTTCAGGTAATAGCCCCCTCCTTCTCCCATTTCGTCATAGCTGTCACAAAAGAGATACTCACAAGCCTCCTTTTTAATTTTCTGCTGGAGACCTCACCATACCTGGTCTCTTTTCTTCCTTACAGAAATTTCTTCTGTTAGGTGAGTGAGCAAGTTGGGACCTCTGCCAATGAAAGAAGTATCTTCAGTTTGTCTTGCAGATGATGATATTTAGTTAGGATCCTGACTTTGTATACAACCAGAAAACAAAGAGTTCCACTTAAACAATTTCTCTCTCTCCCTTATATTTGTTTCAAGACCAAATATTTTTAGAAAAACAGACAGTTTTCTCATCTATCTACACTGGACCAATGAGTGAAGAACATCAGATACTTATACCTCCAAGGGTCTATTCATACCTCCAAGGGTCTCAAAACGTTTGAGAGCCTCCAGTACTAATGCTGTCAATGGATCATATCAAACATATGGCAAACATGTCTGACTAATCTAATTGCCTTCTATGATGAGATAACTGGCTTTGTAGATGAGGGGAAAGCAGTGGACGTGTTATTCCTTGACTTTAGCAAAGCTTTTGATACGGTCTCCCACAGTATTCTTCCCAGCAAGTTAAAGAAGTATGGGCTGGATGAATGGGCTATAAAGGTGAATAGAAAGCTGGCTAGATCATTGGGCTCTACAGGTAGTGATCAATGGCTCCATGTCTAGTTGGCAGCCGGTATCAAGTGGCATGTCCCAAGGGTTGGTCCTGGGGCTGGTTTTGTTCAATATCTTCATTAATGATCTTGAGGAAGGCGTGGATTGCACCCTCAGCAAGTTGCAGATGACACTAAACTGGGAGGAGTGGTAGATAAACTGGATGGTGGGGATCTGATACAGAGGGACCTAGACAAATTGGAGGATTGGGTCAAAAGAAATCTGATGAGGTTCAACAAGGACAAGTGTAGAGTCCTGCACTTAGGATGGAAGAATTCCATGCACTGCTACAGACTAGTGGCTAGGTAGCATTTCTGCAGAAAAGGACCTAGGGGTTACAGTGGACGAGAAGCTGGATTTGAGTCAACAGTGTGCCCTTGTTGCCAAAAAGGCTAATGGAATTTTGGGCTGTATAAGCAGGAGCATTGGTCTCAAGTTGCAGTGGGGGAGGTTTAGCTTGGATATTAGGAAACACTATTTCACTAGGAGGGTGGTGAAGCACTGGAACGGGTTACCTAGGGAGATGATGGAATCTCCTTCCTTTGAGGTTTTTAAGGTCAGGCTTGATGAAGCCCTGGCTGGGATGATTTAATTGGGGTTGGTCCTGCTTTGAGCAGGGGGTTGGACTAGATGACCTCCTGAGGTCCCTTCCAACCCTGATATTTTATGATTATATGACCTTTCAAAGCATCCATAAGTTCCCTCATAGGATCTTCGAAATATATTCTGCAAGAGGCTCCTGAGAACCTTATGTCTTTGCACATTGGATTTGCAACATACCCACTGGAGATTTCCAATTCTTTCATCATATACTACATAACTGACATAATCTCCTCAACCAGTGTAGTCTTTGGTCCTTCTGGCTGCCATTGATCCAAACTAAGCAAGGAAACAAAAATTAGAGAACGTAAATGAATACACTCCATTTTCATTTCTCCCAGATGAGTTTATGTTGCCATATATTTAATATTTGTTCCCTCCGTAAGAATTGGCTCTTACTACTGGATACATCCCCTGAGTATTTGCCAGTCATCCACTGACCTGGACGACTGGCAACAAGAAAAAAATATGGTTTCTTTACCTATAACTTTTAATTTCATAATGAAAAGCATGCAGTAGTCTGAAAAGCCCCTCTCTATATAAAAAGCTGTTATAAAATTAAGTTCGTCTGTGTTATACCTTAAAGCTATTAATCTAATAATCTTCAATGGTCCTTTTGTTTCTACCTAGTTTCAATAATCTTCCTTTTTTTTTTTTGGACCTAGTTTTTGTAGTTTCAACTTTGGAATTCAGCAAAGCCTTTCTGAGCTCAGAGGAGGGGGCGGATTTTTTTAAAAGCCTAAATTGCCTCCACTGTGATGGAATGAGTAGGTCTAAGTGCCAAGAGATGTCCAGACCACTGGATGTCCACCACTAAGAAAAATATAAATAGGCAATTCCCCCTCCCCCACTTTACCCATCTCCCATGTAGAGAAAGAGACAGAATTACATAAAAACTGGTACCTCCCTGCAGATTCAACAAAGGAAGACTAAGGAGTTTATCTTGTTTAATTCACCTTTGACATCAATGAACTGGTATTTGAGAATACACATTAAAGAGCATAATTTACAAATCATATCAGTATAGCTCAACTCCTACAGCAAAGGACCCCATGAGTCCAAAGAGGGCTTGAAAAGTTTGTTTCCTTCTTATTTAACTATCACCTTGTAATATAAACTAAACTGCTTTGTGACTCAAGATTATAGTAAGAGCCACTGGTTAAGAACACAAGATTTGCACAACACTCAGAATTCAGACAACATATTTTTCAGAATTCAGACAACATATTTCTTTAACTTAAACGTCTGGTCATAAACCAACTTGGCATCACTAGCGTACCATAGACTATGTTACCTTTTTATCTCTAATTCATATTTTAAATATACAAGATAAATCTATGAACCAAATCCCTGTTGCACTTTTATTCTGACCCAATAAAAGACCTGAATCAACTGATTAAAGCCGGAAACAGATATTCTGACCTCAACATAATTAAAACACCCTGCAAGTTATACAGTGCAAGACCTGTTGGCTCTAGCCAGCTCTTATTAAACATATTCTGTTCTTTCCATAAAACTATAACTTAATTCTCTGCCTATGGTTTCAATTTGTTCAACAGTCAGTATCAATTGCCAGCATTCTTTTTCATTTTGCATGAGGAAAATATAGTTGAATTTCATGTCAAGCAAAATTGTCGGGTTTTTTATTCTTTTAAATCCTTTACCCCATTCTTTCCAGTGGAATTGCAGTTTTTCCTTTCATGGTGCCAAGTTAGTGCCACTCCAAATACAGGCTTCTTTTTATTACAGTTTTTATGTACAATAGTGTCTCCTCGGCACAGCAGTAATCTCCCCAGCTCCATACACAAGCCATGCCCCAAGGGAGAAGATTGCAGAAATATCATCCTAAATTATCTCGCTCTCTGCCTCATGAAGTGCAGGACTAATGAAGATCAGGAGGTCACCATCTCTCTGGGGCCACCAGAACCAGCCATTGTGACTCCCCTAATCTAAATCTCTTGATCCTGCATGGTGCTGAGCTCTCTAGCCCTGAGCTAGCAAAACCCTTAAGTAATCATATTGGAGTCAATGGGACTACTCAAGTGCTGAAAATTAAGCATGTGCTTAACTACTTTGGTGGATTATGGACAGAATACTCAGGATGTACACAGAGTATGACAGGATAGAGACCTGGATGATTTGCTTCTCTCTTCTATAGCAGGACAGCTGACAAGTTGCCACCAGTTCTGCACATTACAACAATGTTGGCATCAGAGGAAGGGTTTTCTCCATAAAGCACCAAATCAAGGTGAAAATATGGTCAGAGAAAATCGATTTTTAAAAGTTACAGATTAAAGAAAACAACACTGGGTGATCTTTTACTATGTCTAACTAGTGATAGGCCCATACTACAAAGTTCAGGTCCAAATTCAAGCTCTCTCAAAATTCAAGGCATTTAGAGCTGAGATTTGGGTTTTGCCCATTTTAGAGATTAATGCCAGCTCCAAAGTTATGGTCCAAATATGAAATTTCCCAAAGAATGGCATTTGGTTAGGTTAGACACAGTGATGTGTGTCTAACCCCCACTGTGTCTAACCCTATTATTTTATTAAAAAGCTACAAATCCAGATTCTGAGTAAACACCCTATCTTTATATTCTTTTTCCTTATTCAACAATCTGATTGCTCATTGTCACTGAGCTGACTGTGAATGTGTCACCCTGTAATTTGGGATATATTTTCAAGGCAAGATACTAGAGGTACAAATATAAAGCCCATAAACCACCAGTTGGAAAATATATCCTTTGGCCCACAGATAATTAGTGATTTGAAGAAATGAACATAGGATGTGGAAAAAGGAACTCCCGAGTTCTAATTCTGACTGATATTAACTTGCTGGGAGGCTCTTCATTACTTCGTCTCAGTTCCCCCATCTGAGCATGGGACAAGGTCTTCTGTAAACAAAAACTTAATTAACTGACAAATATGGCAAGAAAAATCTTGACATACCAGTGAAAAGTAAATAGAGGCCTGATCCTGGTAACACATAGGTCCTGATTTTCCACTTCTTGCCACCATATGTTATCACATCTGTGCAAAGTTGGTGTACTCATAATGGTTGTATTTTACACTCATTCTGCACAGATGTAAGTGACTACACCAGGTGCAAGGCAGTGGAGAATCAGGTAATATAGTTCTAGGTTTATACTTCAAGTTTGATATAGAGCATTTGAAAGTTCCCCCCATCATACGTGAGAAACTACTTTAATGACTGAATGTGTGTGATGCTTATTAGTTCAGTATACAATATGCATTTTTGCTGACTAAAGGCTTGAGCCTGTCCTCACTGAAGTCATTGGCAAAGCTCCCCTTGTCTTTAACGGTGCAAAAATCAGGAGCAGGTTTTTTTAGTTGCTTGTAGATGTTAGGAAATTTTTTATTTTATATACAGAGAGGAAAAAAAACCCACTTGTACACATACACAGGCACCCCCACAACACAGGGGAATTTGGTTTTCTAATTTTCTAGTTCTTTTTCACTACTATGCTGAGCTGTCATACCTAACATCATCATTTGGCAGGATCCTGGCAGGAAAGTTAAGTCATATTTTCCAACACATTTCCTGGATCCTGATTTTAGAAAAACTATTGATATACTGTGAAAAGATGAAGCTCCTCTTTCTACAACTGGATTTGCCATTAACAGCTAATGTCTACAGCAAACCGATGAATGACCTTACTTGTTTGTTTTTAAGATAGTAAACTGATCTTTACATAGCTCAGAGTAAGATTTTCAAAACTGAATGGGACAGAAAAGTTAAAATATTCCATCTGGGGAAGTTTCCTGAAACATCCTGGGGCTGACTCTTTTGCCTGGCACCGTGTGTCATCACTGACACCTGTGCAAAGTGGGTTAAAATGCTATTATTCTTACTGGTACTTCATTGGCACTGCATCTCACTGTGATTTCCCAGCAGTCTGACTGGAGTCCAGCACCTGTGGTTAACCTTTCTCCCCAGGCTCAAACAGCCCTCACAAAGCAAAGTCCATTTATTCTTCAGGCAAAGCATCACAAACAAAACATATAAAACAACAAACAGACCTAACCACATGCTAAAAGCTTACTAGAGGTCATCCCCATCTCCAATACAGGACTCTAGTAGGGGGTCAAACTTTCAAACCTCTCAACCAGGTTTGCTTTTTTTTATTAGAAGTTCATGTCAGGGGTGATGGGGTTGCTCTACTCACCACTGGATGGCACTGCCACCTGGAGGCTCTGGGAATTAGCTTGGTCTGGCCAACACCCCTTCCAACAGTTACACCCTGGAAGTTTCTCCTCTGCAGCCCCTCTCACTCCTGGAATCGCAGTGTTCTCTTCATGACTCAGCCCTCCGGCTAGGTCACTATTGTGGTTTCTCCTTTTAGGGGGAGTGTATCAAGGTTCCCACTCTTCAGCAGTCTTCCATTTCACTACCTCACATTGGCACTCTCTCAGTGGCTGACAGAGGAACATAGGTCCACCCTCTACTCAGGTTCTGGCTCATGGACCCTCTATACAGCAGCCCAGGTCATAGAATCACAAAAGATTCGGGTTGGTGGAGACCTCAGGAGGTCATCTAGTCCAACCCCCTGCTCAAAGCAGGGCCAACCCCAATTAAATCATCCCAGCCAGGGCTTTGACAAGCCGGGCCTTAAAAACTTCTCAGGATGGAGATTCCACCACCACCCTAGGTAACCCATTCCAATGCTTCACCACCCTGCTAGTGAAATAGTTTTTTCCTAATATCCAACCTAGACCTCCCCCACTGTAACTTGAGACTATTACTCCTTGTTCTGTCATCTGCCACCATTGAAAACAGCCTAGCTCCATCCTCTTTGGAAACCCCCTTAAGGTAGTTGAAGGTTGCTATCAAATCCCCCCCTACTCTTCTCTTCTGCAGACTGAATAAACCCAGTTCCCTCAGCCTCTCCTCGTAAGTCATGTGCCCCAAACCCCTAATCATTTTAGTTGATCTCCACTAGACTCTCTCCAATTTGTCCACATCCTTTTTGTAGTGCGGGGCCCAAAACTGAACACAGTACTCCAGATGTGGCCTCACCAGAGCCGAATAGAGGGGAATAATCACTTCCCTCGATCTGTTTGCAATGCTCCTACTAATGCAGCCCAATATGCCATTAGTCTTCTTGGCAACAAGGGCACACTGTTGACTCATATCCAGCTTCTCGTCCACTGTAATCACCAGGTCCTTTTCTGCAGAACTGCTGCTTAGCCAGTCAGTCCCCAGCCTGTAGCTGTGCATGGGATTCTTCCACCCTAAGTGCAAGACTCTGCACTTGTCCTTGTTGAACCTCATCAGATTTATTTTGGCCCAATCCTCCAATTTGTCTAGGTCACTCTGGACCCTAACCCTACCCTCCAGCAAATCTACCTCTCCCCCGAGCTTAGTGTCATCCGCAAACTTGCTGAGGGTGCAATCCATCCCATCATCCAGATCATTAATGAAGACGTTGATTAAAACTGCACCCAGGACAGACTCCTGAGGCACTCCACTTGATACTGGCTGCCAACTAGACATCGAGCCACTGATCACTACCCATTGAGCCTGACAATCTAGCCAGCTTTCTATCCACCGTATAGTCCATTCATCCAATTCATACTTTAACTTTCTGGGACGAATATTGTGGGAAACCGTATCAAAAGCTTTGCTAAAGTCAAGGAATAACATGTCCACCACTTTCCCCATATCTACAGAGACAGTTATCTCATCATAGGAGGCAATTAGTTTAGCCAGGCATGACTTGCCCTTGGTGAATCCATGCTGACTGTTCCTGATCACCTTCCTCTCCTCTAAGTGCTTCAAACTGGATTCCTTGAGGACCTGGCTCCATGAGTTTTCCAAGGACAGAGATGAGGCTGACCAGTCTGTAGTTCCCCAGATTCTCCTTCTTCCCTCTTTTAAAGATGGGCACTATATTTGCCTTTTTCCAGTCGTCCGGGACCTCCCCCATTCGCCACAAGTTTTCAGAGATAATGGCCAATGGCTCTGCAATCACATCAGCCAACTCCCTCAGCACCCTTGGATGCATTAGATCTGGCCACATGGACTTGGGCATATCCAGCTTTTCTAAATAGTCCTTAACCTGTTCTTTCACTACTGAGGGCTGCTCACCTCCTCCCCATACTCTGCTGCCCAGTGCAGCAGTTTGGGAGCTGACCTTGTCTGTGAAGACCAAGGCAAAAAAAGTATTGAGTACTTCACCTTTTTCCATATCATCTGTCACTAGGTTGCCTCCTCCATTCAGTAAGGGTCCCACACTTTCCCTGACCTCCTTCTTGTTGCTAACATACCTGTAGAAACCCTTCTTGTTACCATTCACATCGCTTGCTAGCTGCAACTCCAATTGTGCTTTGGCCTCCCTGATTACACCCCTGCATGCTCAGGTAATATTTTTATACTCGTCATCTGTCCAAGTTTCCACTTCTTGTAAGATTCCTTTTTGTGTATAAGCTCACTGAAGATTTCTCTGTTAAGCCAAGCTGGTCGCCTGCCATATTTGCTATTCTTTCTGCTTATCGGGATGGTTTGTTCCTGCATCCTCAATAAGGCTTCTTTAAAATATAGCCAGCTCTCCTGGACTCCTTTCTCCCTCATATTAGCCTCCCAGGGGATCCTGCCCATCAGTTCCCTGAGGGAGTCAAAGTCTGCTTTCCTGATGTCCAGGGTCTGTATTCTGCTGCTCTCCTTTCTTCCTTTTGTCAAAATCCTGTGACAGACCCAGAGCAGTGGGGTACAGGAGTCTGGTAGAGGGCAAATATACTGGTCACTGGATGAGTAGTTTTCTGTTCCCCGAGTGACTAGAGCAGGGGCTGCACTAGAGTAATCAGGAACCTGCTAGAACCAATTAAGGCAGACAGGCTGATTAGAACACCTGCAGCCAATCAAGGCAGGCTAATCAAGGCACCTGGGTTTAAAAAGGAGCTCACTCCAGTCAGGTGATGGCCAGCCATAGGAGAGGAAGTGTGTGTGAGGAGCTGGGAGCAAGAGGCACAAGGAGCTGAGAGTGAGAGGGTGTGCTGCTGGAGGACTTAGGAGTACAAGCGTTATCAGAAATCAGGAGGAAGGTCCTGTGGTGAAGATAAAGAAGGTGTTTGGAGGAGGCCATGGGGAAGTAGCCCAGGGAGTTGTAGCTGTCATGCAGCTGTTACAGGAGGCACTCTAGACAGCTGCAATCCACAGGGCCCTGGGCTGGAACCCAGAGTACAGGGTGGGCCCGGGTTCCCCCCAAACCTCCCAACTCCTGATCAGACACAGGAGAAGTTGACCCAGACTGTGGGGAAGATCACTGAGGTGAGCAAATCTGCCAATAAGCGCAGGACCCACCAAGGTAGAGGAGGAACTTTGTCACAACCCTTAATTCGACCATCTCATAGCCACTGCTGCCCAGGTTGTCACCCACTTCTGCTTCCCCTACCAATTGTTCCCTGGTTGTGAGCAGCATGTCAAGAGGAGCATAGCCCCTAGTTTGTTCCTCCAGCACTTGCACCAGGAAGTTGTCCCCAACAGTCTCCAAAAACTTCCTGGATTGTCTGTGCACTGCTGTATTGCTCTCCATTCCCTGCACCTTTGTATCGTTCCGTGAACCACTTCCATACCGCCTAGCTCTGCCCATTCCTTGTGGTTTGCCAGTCTTCTAACTCCCTTCTAGGGAGCAACTGTAGGCAACCTGTCCCTGTAACCTCCAAGAAGCGATTGCAGACTTTCTCAGCAGCCCCTTCAGCTGTCAATTTCCTGCTTTTATAAATCCAGCCCAGCTCAGTCTCCTCAGCTGGACTCTCTCACTCAGTCAGGGGATTACTTAGCTACCTGATTCCTCTCTGCTGTGGCCTGTTGGGTTCATTAGACCTCTTGGGTCTTCATTAACCCTTTCAGGTCAAGTGTAAGGTGAACATCCCATCACAAGCAGCTCAGCTGTTTCTTTACACAGTTTGGGCCTTTGATCTCTGACCTCCTGTAACAGGTAATTTAGTCAATGCCTCCTCTCCTTCAAAGACTGGGCTGCATAACCATTTTTGGAAGATTTGCATTATCCACTCCCCGCCCCCCGCCGCCCCCTCGGAACTCCCCAGGAAACAAGCTCAGCAATCCAGAACTCCTGAAAACATATTTAACACTTAATATTGCCACAAACATTCATGACCATCTGGCACATTTCAATATCATAGTCTTCTGAAGATCTCACACATCCCAGGTATCATCTCTCTCACGAATCACATTTTTGGCTTTAAGAAGAAGGGAGGAGGGACGGATATTATGAATTATGGGGGAGATTTTCAAAAGCATGAAGTGCACTTAGGTGGCTCAACTGCCATTAAATATCAGTAAGAGTTGGACACACATCTCCCATTTGTGCCTTCAAAAATCTTCCCTTATCCCTTGTGGATTTACTGTACATCTTCAAGTGGTTCAATATCTAAATGGATAGTTGATCTATATGGATCTAAATCCACTTGATTAGAATGCAAAAGTGCCATATGATCTTTAATGCTTAACAGTGATCAAGTCAGTCTTACTCTCACTTGAAAGATGGCACCTCCAACAACACAGTGCCTCTGGCATCTTGACAGAGCATCCAAACAGATTAACCTGGGTCACTGAACAATACTACAGAGGGAACAGTTTGTTGTTATAGCAAAGGGAAACATTTAAAGGTAAAAAACCAGAGATTCCATTATAATAAATTAGCCATAATGGGCCAAATTCATCTTTTAGCATAATTCCACTGAAATTCGAGAGGAATTTAATCCAGTGTTAATTTCTTCAAGGAACTAGATAGGAGGAAAAAAGGCAATGCCAACCCTGTTAATTAAACACCTATTTGGGCCTAGTAATTTCTAGAGATTGTCCAAAACACAGTTTATCCTAGAGAATATATTCCTCTAGTAATGTTGCCAAGACCTTCCAGAGCATGGATTATCAGCATTGGATGTGGGTATAATTTATGTACCTAGGTCCCCATTCCTGCAATTTCTGAGATCAATGTGAATTTTGTCATTGATTTTAATGAAAGTACAAGTAGGCCCCAGGCTTTTGTGAAGATGAACTTGTACTATTCACAAATTGGTATTCTTTTACAGTTATGCTAGATGGCTTCTGTTCTTTCCCCACAGAACTGTCCCCTTTTCAAAAGGCTATTACAGTCTTCAGCCATATGATGGACAAGATTCCTGCAGTGCACTAAATCAACTATATGTTGATTACTTTCATTTTCACACTGGCTGCACACTGGAGATACATAATGCATTTTCCCATTCAATTTACAACTTGTTAATGTCCAGCTCCTGTACAGAACTTTGTAAACACAAAAAGCAACTGTTGTTCAGATCTTGTCACTAATGACTTTCCCATCTGTTGGCTGCTGGTCAAGTACAGCTTGAACAGTACTTTGCACAATATGTGGAGAGCACAAACAACATCCATTAACTATCTTTTGTAACTCAGACATTATATTTTTGTCAAGATATACAGCCCTTCCAGAAATCCAGGATCACAGAATGATCTGCTACCTTGTCTCTCTTACACTGTATGTAAACAGCAAGGATTTACAAGAGTATGCCTCAAAAGAAGTTTAAAGAAACAAATAGTCAAGAGCAGCTTGAAATCTTTTATGGCTCACACATACCATTGCATAGTAATGTATTTGTGAAATTTCTACAGAAATTACTCAACTGAGGTAAATGGTGTGTCACAAAATACTGAGCACAAAATTGCCCAAGCCAAAGAAAATGTTTTAGCCGGCAAAATGCTGAGCACCCTTGCACCAATCTAACAAAGAGCATTCTTAGCTTTAAACACAAGTAGGTCCACTGATGACTACTCATGTACTTAAAGTTAGGCACATGCTTAGGTAATTTGGATTGGGTCCAGAATGTTCAATATCTTGCAGGACCAAGTCCATAAAGAGAAAGGGCCAGATAAAGTCCCTGACAGGGAAGTTATTGAATATCCAGAGCCAAGAATCAACTTAATGATTAAATTTCCTTTACTTCCCCACCTACTAATAAATCACAGATATGTTTGCTGCACACAATGCAAAACAGGGACATTTTGTCTTTTAAATTTCACACACACACACACACACACACGCCTCTAACTCAGGAGAACAGACCTGGAAATGTTTGTTTTGTTTTTAAGGGTTTGGGTTTTTTTGGGAGGAGGTTAATTAGGTAGATTTTGCAACACAGGAAGCAGGAAGTGGGTGAGAATATGGGTTAGCAAAGTAAAACCTTGTTTGTTTGCTTTTAACCGATACTGTGAAATTATGAATCCAAGTTATTGGGGTTTTTTCCCCTGAAACTCCAAGAAGTCAGAACTCCACTTGGCACAACTATGACTTTAAAAAAAAATGTTTGCTTTGACTTGAAAAGATCAGTGTTTGATGGACAGAGAGAGGAGTTAGCAGGGTTGGATTAAAACAAAGAGAGAAACTAGATGTGATATAACCAAGTAGCCGTAACCAGTGCATTCAAGGTCTTATCCAAAACTCATTGGAGTCAATAGGCAGGCGGGACGGCTGAGGAATGCAAGGTGATATTTTCCACTCCATAGAGGAGTTGTGTGTGCATTCAGAGACGTTTAGTACCTACTCCCTTGTTTAGAAGGAAAATACTTTTAGATCCACTGTATGAAATGCAAGTATAGTATTGCTACCCTAAACCTATCCTCCATGAACATATCTAGTTTGTTTTTTTAACCCTGTTATAGTTTTGGCCTTCACAACATCACCTGGCAAGGAGTTCCACAGGTTGACTGTGCGTTGTATGAAGAAATACTTCCTTTCGTTTGTTTTAAACCTGCTGCCTATTCATTTCAATTTGCCTCCTAGTTCGTGTGTTACGTGAAGGAGTAAATAACACTTCCTTATTCACTTTCTCCACACAAGTCAATATTTTATAGACCTTTAGCATATCCTCTCTTTGCCAAAGTCCCAAGCTTTGTAAACTCTCCTCATAAGGAAGCTGTTCTATACCCCTAATCATTTTTGTTGCCCTTCTCTGTATCTTTTCCAATTCCAATAATTTTTTTTTCAGATGGGGCAACCTGATCTGCACTTAGTGGGCATTTCATGGATTTATATGGACGCATTATGATATGTTCTGTCCTATTATTTCTCTCTTTTCTAACGGTTCCTAACACTGTTAGCTTTTTTAACTGCTGCTTCACATGGAGTGGATGTTTTCAGTGTGCAAAGAAAGGGAGGAAACTGTGGCCTGTTTAAAGTTCATAATTAACTCATTTGGTTACATGTCTTGTTACATAAATTCTTAGGGTTTTCTATAGTCCCCACCCATGTAGTATTTAAGTACTTCACAGGTAAATTACATCTGCAGGGCAATGTCTCTCCCTAGTGGACTTTGAGTCTGCTACTTTTCTCACTTCCCTGGCATTGGAGTACCTATATCTTTAATTATATAGCTCTAGCATGGATTTTACTGGCCTGTTAGTGATAGGTCACTTTTATACAGAAAAAAGGGATACGTCAACCAGATACACTTATTTTCCTCTTCTCATTTCAGCTAATTTCTATTCATTTTTAGAAAAGCTCTTTGGATCCATTCAGGGATTATTTTTGCAGCTACTTGACCTTTTTAAGCAAACAGTTTTAAGACAGGGCTCAGCATAGTGGAACCGAGTGAGGGAGAATCACAAAAATGCCCTTCTCTGCCCACTTCATCCAGGGTCCTCCAGATCTGCTCCCAGGTTAAATTATAGCAACCCTATGAAAATCCCAAAGGGTCTAGTTCAGGGATCGGCAACCTTTGGTATACGGTGGCCAGCACATCCCACGTCACTTCCTGCAGCCCCCATTGGCCTGGAATGGTGAACCACAGCTCGGGGGAGCTGCGATCAGCCAAACCTTTGGACACTACAGGTAAACAAACTGTCCCTGACAGGCCGCGTGCCAAAGGTTGCCGATCCTTGGTCTAGTTCATATCAGTTAGTACATCCCTGTCCAACTGACCACCTCCACTTCTTTAGAATGTATATCCAAAATGTATCAATTTACACCCTATTTATATCCTTCCAAATAGAATCATAGAAGTGTAGGACTGGAAGGGACCTCAATAGGTCATCTAGTCCAGTCTCCTGCACAGACAGGACTAAGTATTGTATACACCATCCCTGACAGGTGTTTTTCTAAGTTCTTAAAATCTTGCAATGATGGAAATTCCACAATCTCCCTACGTAATTTGTTCCAGTGCTTAGCTACCCTTACAGTTAGGAATATTTTCCTAATGTGTAGACTAAATCTCCTTTACTGCAATTTAAACCCATTACTTCTTGTTCTGTCCTAAATGGATAAGGAGAACAATTTATCACTCTCCTCTTTAAAACAACCTTTTACGTACTTGAAGACTGTTATCACGTCTCCCCTTCTCTTCTCCAGACTAAACAATCCCAATTTTTTCAATCTTTCCTCGTAAGTCATATTTTTCTTCAATTATTTTTGTTGCTCCTTCACTTGCCTTTTTCCAGTTTGTCCACATCTTTCCCGACATGTGGTGCCCAGAAAAGGACACCAAATTGAGGCCTTATCAGTGCTGAGAAGAGTGAAAGACTTACTTCTTGTATCTTGTTTACAACATTCCTGCAAATACATCACTTTTTTTGAAATGGCATTACATCGCTGACTCATATTTAGTTTGTGATCCTCTGTAACACCCATATCCTTTTCTGCAGTGCCCCATTACCATAATATCCCAAGAAACAAAATCAAAACAAACCAAGTCTCCACTGTGTGCTTTCCCTCACTACTTCCTTTGAAGCAGTCAAGGACTTTTGCTTTCTTCTGCTATTGCTCTGGAAATTCCCAGTTCAGTAAAAGTTTCAACAGAGAAATCTACAATAGTTTAGATCAATCTTGCTCAGACAAAAGCCTATCATTGTAGCAGGCTAAGGTTTAAAACACTTTTCTATTCTCACTGCAGTCTACTCCTCCTAACAAATTAGCCAGGTTACAATCATACTTCATCTCTAGTCCTGACATCCCATACTACTCCCAAGAATGTACCTATACCACCTTATGATTTTCAATTTAGTTCTTTTTCCTTCTCCATATATTACAGATACAAAATGAGCTCAAGCCATAATATTTGGAGCATCCCTTTGTTCAGAGGTTTTCAAAGATGCTTAAATATCATGGTGGTGATGCATAAGATAGATACAAACAAATGTTTTTTGTTGAGTACCTGGAGATACTCAGTACAACAGCATCAGTTCAACCTGAGTGGCAGTCAAGCTGGTAGTGTCTAATATGGAGTGGAAGTTGCATACTGTCAATCCAGAGTTAGGAGGTTTCCATATGCTCTGTTGCCCTTTTAATTGGTATTCTTTTTCTGGAATGTTTGGAGTCTTATTTTTTTACTCTAGATACAGCCAGTTTCTTTAAATATAACACCCTTGCATAATAAGCTCTTTTCATATTTTACTGCTGTTTTATTTGCCTCTCATGGAAAAATGCCATTTAATATTTTTAAACCATCCCTAGGAAGAGAATCTACTGCCCTCAAGGCACCTCACTGAAGTTTGGAAAGAGAACCCAAAAGTTCCAGCCACACCCCAGTACAACATAAAGCACTTTCTTTTATGGGATCCACATTACGAAATATACACCGTGTCTGTTTGCTGGCATATTTTTAATTATCCTTTTTCTATGTTTGAGGTGTTTGTGTTGCTATTTTGCCCCTGACACCACGCTGAGGTTTCTCCATTAAAATCCAGAGGCAGAGCGTGAAACAGGCTGGATCCATAAATATTGCAGGATTAGTTTATCCAGCTCAAGCAAGCTCTTGAAACCTCACAAAGAAGCCTTCTTTCAAACAGTTGTTTCTCTTTCCCCCAGTTCTTACAGTAACAATGGCACATATTTAGCATCCTACTGTCACTTTTCTGTGCCTGTTTCCTGTCCTATCCTTTTTCTGATTTGTCTAAACAGACAGTACATTTTTTGTGTTTGTACAGAACCTAGCACAGTGGGGTCTTGATCGCAGTTGGGCCTCTGAGTGCTACTATAATGCAAATAATAAATAAATAAATAATAGTGTTGCAAATTAAAGTACACATTCTTTTTAGGAACTGACAATTTGCTGCCTGCACAAGATATTTCTGTGCCATTTGGCCCAAATTTTACTCCTGGTTGTGAATTTTCCTATTAACATGGATTTACAGCTCATGGGAAAGAAAGCTTAGATAGTGTAGCAAATACGTAGTCTTCATCCAGGGAGCAGTGCCTGCAGATCCTCCTTCCCTCACTTGCATTCTTGCTGAGACCCATGTTTAGTACAGACGTGTTTGACTTGTGTGCAATAACAGTCTGGATAGTTGTGGTTGTGAGGGTTTTTTTTTTGTTTTCGGGAAGTCAGTAAACATCAAGTGCGGTTCCCATCACACACATAAGAAATATAAACTGGACTCTATCTGGAAAATATCATTCTGACTGCATTTAAAACAGAACAATCATGTCATGATGATTCATTGCAACATGATGACTTGAAGTGAATAAATTGAGAAAGTGCAAGCAAAAATAATGTATTATCCACATATTGCACCAGCTAAGAGCTTGCAGGTATCATGTGCCATTGAGACCCAGTTCATATATGCCATGCTGCATGTACTGGGAGGTATTCTATACATACAGAGACTGCCTACCTTCTCCCGAATCCAGCCATGGGCTCTGTTGGTGGCTCAGCTATGTGGTAGGAATGTCTGCCCCTTTCCTTGGTCCAACCCCAACTGAGCTGTAGGGCTCTGCTTTTATACTTCTGGCACTTCCTGCAAAGGGGGGTGGGGTGAGCTGTGCCAAACAAGGTGAGTTAACCCCCTCTGTACCGGGGTGAGGCCTACAAGCCCCCATGCCCTTCTGCATACAGGCTGTAATTCTGCCTGGCAGTCAAGTGAGCCTCACGAGGGACAGGGTGACGACATACATGTAAGGGCCAGGCAGGTTCTGACCCACAGTCAGGATTCAGATTCATTTTTATTCATCTTTTAAATTTAAGTGAGCTTCCAGCTCATGAAAGGTCCCGACTGGCAGCCATCAAGACTTTAGGGTATGAGTTGGGAGTGGTGATTCCCACCCATGTAGAAGTAGCCATGCTGGCGCTGCTTGAACTAGCACCTAAAAATAGCAGTTTGTCTGCAGCATAGGTGGCCACTTGAGCTCACCACCCCAAGTACAATCCCACCTGACTCCCCAACTATGTTCTCAGGTGGCTAGCCACTGCCCATGCTGCTGTGAATGCACTACTGTTGATAGGCACTAGCTGGCAGAGAGCTAGTTATCTTAGTATCAGAGGGGTAGCCGTGTTAGTCTGGTTCTGTAGAAGCAGCAAAGAATCCTGTGGCACCTTATAGACTAACAGACATTTTGCAGCATGAGCTTTCGTGGGTGAATACCCACTTCTTCGGATGCAAGTCATCCGAAGAAGTGGGTATTCACCCACGAAAGCTCATGCTGCAAAACGTCTGTTAGTCTATAACGTGCCACAGGATTCTTTGCTGCTTCTAGTTATCTTAGGGTAACATCTATGAGCGCTGGGAGTCACACCTCCCAGCTCAAACACAGACGTAACCTAAGGCACTGGAACAGGTAGCATATGGTTAATATATGCATTCCCAGCACTGCCCTAATATCAACATATTCCAATCTCAGTAACACCAATGCAAATGTACAGTAAACTTCAACAGTTTTACTCTGAATTGACATGGCATCACCTGTCCCAGTGTATATCAATCCAGTTCTTGTAGGATCAGTACATGACAAGCAAGAGGACTTTGCTTTCTGTGCCTGTTCAAACCTTGAACTCTCTATTGAGATCAACAGTGCTCGTTATGTTGAAGGCACCTCTCTACAAGGAAATAAATTGAGGGCATCAACTCATCCCACATAGAAAATAGATGTCATTTGATAATGATTTTGAAACAATATTGAGCAGCAATGAATTCAAACAAGCAACATTGGGGACAAATTCTGATGTCATTTACTCCAGCGTAAAGACAGAGTAATCACACGCAGTTACTTGACACTGGAGTAAATGACATCAGAATCTGGCCCTAACGATAAAAAGCTACGTAATGTATCCCATTACTAACTGCCCTCAGCCAACCAGGTCCTCTATTTTTCCTGCTCTTTATGATATATGAACTTTCATTGTTTATTTTACATTTCAATGGACAAACTGAGAAAACATTTCTGAAACTCTTCCAGACTTTATGACAAATGCAGAGTAACCCTACAAAAATGGAAATAATTATGCTTTTCCTTCACTTCAGATGTAAAGTTCTACATAACAAAGTATAATTATTGTTATGTATCAATTGCACAGATGTCACAGGGATAACACAATAAACGTAATCCATTTTAACTTTGTAATAATCATAATTTGCAAAACAGGATATTAAAATAACACATGATTTAATTATTAACCAATCTAAGTTATTAACCAATCAGGATTCTTTTACTATGTTTTTACTATGCTTTTACTATGTTATTAACCAAATTGTAGTTGATAAAATAATAATACTTCATCAGTTATTTTGCTGTGAGAATGTATATAGATTGCTAGATAGATAGTAAATGAAACAATAAATTCACACTACTGTGGCTCTTTTGAGATCTGAGAATCATTGATCTACCCCGTATTATTCAACATGTGTATTAAGCCATTGCAAGAGGTAGTGAGACAACATGAGATAGGACTGAAGTGCCAGCAGTAGATGTATAGCTCTCTGTCTCTTTTATATCATATGAAAATAGCACCATCTCCCAGATTTCTCAGTGATTAGCCAAAATCAGCACCTGGACGAATAATATCTGGCTAAAGCTGAACCCAGACAACACTGAGGGAATGCTAGTAAGAAGAAAGCCTTCAAAATAATTTTCCTCATTTGTATCACCCCCTAGTTTTTAGGGCAACTGTTCCCAGATTTATAAGTTGATCTATAGCCTTGAGGTCCTTTTGGACTCCTTTATGCTACTGGAATCTCAAATAGGGACAGTAGCAAAAAACAGACTTCCGTCTGAGACTGGACTGAAGATCTCACCTATTATACCAGTCACAGACCCATCCACAGTGATCCACACATTTGTGACATCAGTTCCAGGCTTTGTTATTGCAATTCTAACCCACAAAAAGCTCTAAGTGATTTTTTTTTAAAAAGGCAACTTCCCATATGTTTAGCAGCACAAGTTATGGTAAGCACCACCTTGGTGCTTCACTCTACACCAGTTCATCACTGAATACGGAGGCCTGGATCAAAGTCTCTGCCTTGATATTCAAGCCCCTTCATAGATTTTACCCTAGCTACCTGAGATATCGGCTCTCCTCTCAAAGGACAGCTACATTCCAGTGGATCCATGAAACTACTGGCCACTAAGGGAAACTTCATAAGCAGAAACAGAACTTTCACAGGGACTGGACCAGTCCTGTGGAACTGACTCCTACAAGAGATAAGCAAGTGATTGAGATTGAGAATACACACAAACAACGCTATTCAATAATGAAGCTATTTCTCCTAAAGAAAAGAAAGAAAGAAAGAAATTATGTCCATTTAAAAATAATTGGCAGGTAGTGGGATGCTGTGGTGACTGGGGATATCTAGATAGGTGGATATATAGGGCCACAATTTTCTCTTTCTGCTCAGATGTGCTAGATACAGGAATAAGGAGATCGCAAAGGTTAGGCTATGTTAGCACATATGTGAATAAATGTGCTAGTCATTCCCAGGGCACCACCCTAGTCAGGGGACGTACCCCAAGGGACAGTTTTCCCATGTACACCTCTGAGTATAATAAAGGGAACAGGAGAGACTGAATAATCAAGCCCCACAGTATCAACTTAGATGATATCTAAAAGCATTTAAGAAAACAAACTCCTTTTATCAACTTGCACTTAGATGGTCCATACCAAAGCTGAGTCAAAAGTTACAAAAATACAAATATTTCTTACAAATGCCCTCTCTTCTGATTCACCTTTTTTTATTTTACTGTGCTGGGATTGTTTTATGATCCTTTGTGTTCCAGTTGTTGCAGGCTAGTGGGCTGACAGGAACTGTGCCCCATTTATGTCAGAATACAACTGGCTGCATAGGAAACTTTGTAAGAATTTCTGCCTCATAGCTGCCCCTGGCTTCACTTTCTTCTGAGGGCAGCTCTTCAGCATATTCAAGTGAACACCGTGATTTGCACGATGAGTAACTGAAAAACCTAATAATGACTGGTAATAGGCAATGCTCAAGGAGGTCAGGAGCTTGTTTTTTTTATTACGGGTGATTTGTTTTTAATTAATCCTTTATTTGTTTTGCTTTACTTTTTCCTCTTCTGTGGTTTTGACTTTTATTGAAGTAAGAGTTTCCTTCTCTTTTCTTGGCTGCTGAGATGGAAGTGGTCTGATTCCAAAGAGAAGAGATTGAGTCCTGCATCTCCATGAGCTTCAGTAAGTTTATGGTTAAAAAACAAAATGAGGAGGAGTGGAGAGGTCCAGTTGCAACATTTGTATTAGAAAAATAATTTTACATTCTCGAAAAGTCAAGGCAGCAGCCTTGTGGGATAGCACCAGATAAGTCAACTGCATTGTTGCAGCACCAGCACTTTCTTGCATTTCTTGTCTACACTAGAATAATACAGTGAGAGTGGGCAAGAAAACAGTGCTTGGCCTTGCTCAGAGCAAAAGCAACCCACAACCCTTGTGAACAGCTGCAAGCAGGTGTGTATAGACATGGTATGTTACAGGTTTACTAGGAGGTTAGAATGGTGCTGGAAAAGGCCTCACAAGACAAACTCTACCTCTGTCCAGCAGAAGAATTAGGATGGAAATCTGTGAGTGCCCATGGCCTTTTCAACCCTTTACATGGGTTATCCCTGCACGAGGGAATCTGGAACCCTTACGGCACGCCCCAAGTAAGCAGCATTAAAGATTTCCAGGGAGAGACCTCTGGGCTAGTAAAGCAGAATCCTTCTGTGGAACTACCAAGTAAAACTAAGATTTTTTTTTTTAAACAGAAATATTTGGGAATCATAAGAAATCTCAAAACACTGCCTACATTTTATTGTAACTGTAGTTTAGCTTCATCTACGTATACTCATCGACTGCAGGGAGCAATTGACAACCATTTTCCAGAAGTTTAATAACCTGCAGTTTTTAACTCAAAATATTGACATATTTCCATAAGATAGATAACTGCTATGGAGGTGTGAAAGACTAGACACCAATATTTGAGATTTTAAATCCAGCATTTGTAGTACCTTGACTTTGGCATTTAAAAGAATTTGTTTATGTGTTAAATTACTCAAGCTAAACAAAGTGAGAAAGATTTTATATAAGTAACAGTGTCTAAATAAGCTTATTCAGCTTATTTTACTGTGTGTTTGGATGATGTTCTCTTTTGTTATCATTCAGTAGTAGTAGATGCTTTATCATCTTCAGGTTTGGTATGGAATCTAAGGAGACAATGTAAAATAATATACTTTCCAGTTGCTTTAGTATGATTTATTTTCCTTAACATAGGAGAAGTTTGAAAGCACCTAAGCATTTTATTTTACACTATATACACCAAGGGTCATAATCCCTCCTTTCCTTCCACACTTCTGGCACTTCAGAGGGCCAATATGGTCTAGTGGAATGAGCACAGGACTGAAAACTAGGAAACCCTGTTTCTAATCCTGCAGCTGCCTGAGACTTGCTTTTAAACTTTAGGTAAGTAACATTGGGCCCAACACTGAGCTGCTGAAGCCCTCAGCTCCTACTGAAGAAAATGGAAATTGGTGCTCAGCAAGTTGCAGAATCAAGCCTTTAAGCTGACCATGTCTCCGTTTCTCCATCTGTAAAATAGTGCTTTGGTGTTTACTGATGAAAATTGCCATATAAGAACAAGAAATTTTGAATTATTAGTATCTATAAAGCACTTTGCAGCTGTAAATTACTCATTATAATTGGCTCAGATTATCCCTCAGAGATGCACAGATATGGAGAACTCTACACACATGGATTTCACCACTCCCACACAGGAAGAGGGCTCAGTCACCTCCACAGCACCTTCACTTCCCCTTCTGACCCTCTGGTGTCCAGGCTATGGGCAGGGGCGGGAAGCACACACATTATCCATTCTAGTGTCCCCGTGGAACTGAATCAGAAAAGATAATATGGCTTCAGACTGTATTATTTCCATGGAACTACACCCCTCTCCCCACCCCATCTGCATCCTGAAGCAGCAGCTGCCAAGGAGAGACCCCTGTAGCAATTGACTTCTACAAGGGAAGGTGGAGGCCAGAAATGGTGCGGATACACAGACATACCATTTGGATGACCCTGGCCACCTACATTTATATCTTGGGATCTACGAGGTTTGGGGACAGAGTCTGTGGCATTTTCCACAATGAGGTAAACCCCAGCCCCTGAGAAGATGATGATTTGGGGGATGCTCACAGATATTTCCTTCCCTAGAAACTCCCCCCCACATGGGTTTTGTTGTAGGAGAGGATGATCTAGACCATTCTTCTTATTATTTATTACCCCTTAATGAAGATAGACTCCCTCTCCATGTAGACCTTGGTTTTGAAAACAAGACACTCAGGGGGTGACCTGCTGCTGTTTTTGATGGGCCCAGGTTGGGAGCTACAGCATCAAAGTATTGTGAGGCACCCAAGACTGCAGGGCAGTTGGACACAACCACTCACTGGTCTGGATTGCACCCCGGAATGTGATAGTCTCCTATTTACTTTGTTCCCTTTATGCAATTTCCTACAGGATGGATTCAACACACGCAGTACCTTTTTCTTGATGCATCTTGTTCTTTCAAGAAATCATAATCTCTGTTTGCATTCACTGCTGCCCATCTGCTGTCAGATGCAGACTGCATTGCGCCATTTAAGTAGATTAATTTTCTTGAGATGGACCTTCCTACAAGTCCCTTTTCCAGATGGACACAGTAATCAGGTTGACTTACACTAGCCAACAAGAAGTTTAATCCTCAATTCCTACATCTTCCATAAATCTGCTTACAGAGAGCCACTGCTAGGAATTCTTTGTAGTTTATGTCATATTTTATAAAATCTGTTGAGCCTGCCCCTAGTGTTTTGATTTTTCCTGAAGAACAGAGACTCTCGAGGGAAAATTTGAACCTTCGCATTTATCTTTCCATGCATTCAGATAAGCAGTTGTGAAAGCTTCTCTCACAGGAATATCATCCCAAGGAGATATTTGCTTTCTCTGGACTGTCAAATTTGACAGCTAAATATTGATATAATCTTGCAGTGTTAGTCAGCTGGAAGTCTGTCTGCAAACAAAGAGACAGGGCCTAGTCCTAACTCATAAGAACGGCCATACTGGGTCAGATCAAAGGTCCATCTAGCCCAGTATCCTGTCTTCTGACAGTGGCCAATGCCAGGTGCCCCAGAGGGAATGAACAGAACAGGTAATCATCAAGTGATCCATTCCCTGTCACCCATTCCCAGCTTCTGGTAAACAGAGGCTAGACATACCAACCCTACCCATCCTGGCTAATAGCCATTGATGGACCTATCCTTCGTGAATGTATCTAGTTCTTTTTTGAACCTGTTATTGTCTTGGCCTTCACAACATCCTCTGGGAAAGAGTTCCACAGACTGTGCGTTGTGTGAAAAAAATACTTCTTTTTCTTTGTTTTAAACCTGCTGCCTATTAATTTCATTTGGTGACCCCTAGTTCTTGTATTATTAGTAGTAGTAAACAACACTTCCTTATCTACTTTCTCCACACCAGTCATGATTTTATAGACTTCAGTCATATCCCCCCTTAGTTGTCTCTTTTCCAAGCTGAAAAGTCCCAGTCTTATTAATCTCTTCTCATACGGAAGCCATTCCATACCCCTAATCATTTTTGTTGCCCTTTTCTGAATCTTTTCCTGTTCCAATATATCTTTTTTGAGATGGGGTGACCACATCTGCACACAGAATTCAAGATGTGGGTGTACCATGGATTTATATAGAGGATATATGATATTTTCTGCCTTATTATCTATCCCTTTCTTAATGATTCCCAACATTCTGTTCACTTTTTTGACTGCCGCTGCACATTGAGTGCATGTTTTCAGAGAACTATCCACAATGACTCCAAGATCTCTTTCTTGAGTGGTAACAGCTAATTTAGACACAATCATTTTGTATGTATAGTTGGGATTATGTTTTTCAATGTGCATTACTTTGCATTTATCAACATTGAATTTCATCCGCCATTTTGTTGCCCAGTCATCCAGATTTGTGAGATCTGTTTGTAGCTCTTTGCAGTCTGCTTGGGACTTAACTATCTTGAGTAGTTTTGTATCATCTGCAAATTTTGCCACTTCAACTCAGACAAATGTCCCACTGAAGTAAATGGGAAGCAATGTATTTTATTGCACCAGCTTCTGTTGGTGAAAGAGACAAGCTTCTGAGTTCCACAGAGCTCTTCCTCAGGTCTGGGAAAGGTAACCAGAGTGTTGGTGTGTTCTGGTCTGTAGGGCTTGTTTGAAGCCAGAAGAGGGGGGTTCAGGAAAGATTTCTTTCAGGATGTGGTCCCCTTCAAGTATGGGTTGGAATTGTTTGATGATACCTCATGTACGGGTTGCAGTATGGGGTGGTAGATGACAACTAGGGGCATTCTGACAGTGGGTTTTTTCCCCCGCATTGAAGCAAGTTCTCTCAGGGTATTTCAATGTCCCATCCATGATGCAATCTACTTCTCTGGTGGAGTGTCCTCTTTGGTGAAAGGCAGTTTTGAGTGTGTTAAGGTGTATATCCTGGATTTTCTCTTCAGAGCATATTCTGTGGTATCTGAGTGCCTGGCTGTAGATATCAGAATTCGTGGTGTTTTGGGCAGGGGGGAGGGGGTGTTACAGGATCTATGAAGGTAGGTGTGGTGATCCATTGCTTTGTTGTATATGGTAGTCTGTAGGGTTATATTGTTGAAGCTGATTATGGTATACTGAAGTTGATGCTGTGTGAGAGTGTTTTAGAAAGTTTGATGGATGGGTGGTGGTTGTTGAAATTATGATGGGTCCTTAGCTTGTCTGTCTAGAGGATGAAAATATCGATATAGCTCAGGTATATCACCGGTTTTGTGTTGCATTTTTCCAGAAATTATTCCTCAAGGAGGCCCATGAAGAGGTTGGCATATTTATTTTGAATGGTTTCTTGCAAAATGTGTTACTTAACAATCTGCTCCATCTTGTATTTGGCTGTGACACTGATTACCTTTCCCAGACCTGAAGAAAAGCTCTGTGGAGGTAAAAGGCTTGTCTCTTTCACCAACCTAATAAAAGATTACCCCACTCACCTTGTCTCTTTCATATCATGGGCCCAACATAGCTACAACAAACACTAAAAAAAAAAAAAGCTCAGAAGAGACAATGGGAGGGATTTTCAAAAGCACTTAAGAGTACAAGTGACATTGAAGGTCCCATTAGAAACTTGTGATCCCGAGTCAGTTAACCACTTTGAAAATCTTTTCCATTTTTCAGCTCTAGATTGGATTCAATTTCAGGCTAGAATTCAGACTCAGAGGCCCAGAATGAATCAGGTGTAGGGTTCAGGCTTCCATTCAATTGCACTGAAATCTTGCAAATTGTACTTGTAAAAATTTGGCTCAAAGTGACAGAAATCCTGTGAGATCGGATGTTTCAGCACTATTTTAGCCATCTGGGGAGGAGGCTGTTCTTGTCTCTGGCCAGAAAGACAAAAGTGATCTTTTCTGGTTCTGAGCGTGTGATGGAACCAACATAATAGGGACAGGAGGTTTTATTTTTGGTGGGGGCAGGATGAAAATGAACCAGGGTTCAAATCCAGACCTCCCTGAAAATTGATGGATTTAATAAGATTTAAGGTACTGACCCCTCTCAAGTGAATAATGATTGCAGAGTCAGGTGCAGACATTCTAGAAGTTCTATCCCAAAACTTTAATCTAAGGAAAAGGATAAATGGACACAAATCAGACATTAGGAATGGCAATATACAAAAACCTGTAGGAGAACACTTCAACCTCCCTGGCCCACACACAGCAGATTTTTTTAAGGTGGCCATCCTAAAAAAAAAAAAAAGGGACCAGAGAGAGAGAAGAAACTGCTGAGCTCCAGTTCATCAAAATTTAACACCATCAGCTTAGCTAAACAAGAAGACTGTTGGCTTGGCCAATTACAGAACACCAGTCTCTCCCTTGGTTTTCACACCTCAGCTGCTGGAACCAGGCCTCTCCCTCTCCTCTGATCTAACCTCTTTATCTCTCTAGCTTGCCCTTTGCTTGCTTATACTATACTGGCCCTGCCCCTGGAAATTTGTACTGCTTGTATCCGGTTATCCGAAGCAGCTCATGCTGCAAATGTCTGTTAGTCTATAGGTTAGTCTATAATATGCCTGCTTTGCTTTTGCTTAATTTTACTTTTGCCTGAAAGATTTTAAAAGAAAGAAGAATGAGTTGATTTGTTGTATTAAATCCTTTCAAAACTTCAATAAACTTGCTTAAAATACAGTAAAAGGAAAATAATGCATAAAGTGCACTGACCTCTTTTCGATAACCCTGAATACACATCCGGTGCACGAATCAATAATTCAGCACAACAATAATCAAAGAAAGGTAACAACAAAGAGAGTTGCAGGGGTAGGGGCACTGGACCTAGCCATGCAAGACTTTGCTCACCTTTATCATTGCCACACAACATACATAGTTAAACAACTGAGCTACAGGCTTTAAAAAGATGCCATTTCTTTTGGAACTAAACTTAAAGAGCAAAACAAAAACCATCATGACCTTAGTAGCTAATCCCTATTCAGCCTGGCTCTTTCGCTTCATTCTGTTAGACGGTATTGATTTCTCTAGCTCTGGTTTATGTATTTAGATATTTCCCACAAGACAGCTTTCCTTCTCATATTTTTTAATTTTGCCTGTCATAGGCACTTTTTTCTTGTTAATGTCAACTTTTGTATTTAAATAGGAAAATATATTGTCAAATTAATCCAAAAAACAGAACTCTGTGAATCACAAAACTGCTATAAATATTATACCATTATTTACTCTCCAAATAGACTTCAGCCTTATTAAACAGAAGCCATAAATTATCTCTTCAAATACAAAAAGAAGGTTGTTCTTCACATAAAACTGAAGCCTGATCAGGACTACTGCATTACACCTGAGCCAGATGATTTTAATTAGAAGCTCTACTGAAAGACAGGTCACTTCTTCAATCATTCCTTTAGATCCAGCCTGCCCTCTGAATGCGTTAACTAAATGAAGTAGTTCGGGAGGTGGGGGGTGGTGGAAATCGGAGCATGATTATTTTCTCCTCTGTCAGTAAGGCTGCACTCCAATGCCCACTGAAATCTTTGAGTCTCTTTCCATGGGCTCTGGATCAGGCCCTAAATCAGCAGCACATCTCAGTGGGCTGTGTTTATCTGAAAGGAAGCTGTAGGGTTTGCACATTACATCAGCTCAGGAAAAGCCCTGGAGTTTAGGGGTGCACAGTTCACAGGCACCAACAGAAGTAAAAGAAGGAAGAGATCCCTCCCTCGCTTGTGTAGTCATCTTTCAGCACTTAGCTGTCCTGTCCTATGTGCTTATACAGTTCCCATTGCATCTGAGCCCCTCACAGTCTTGGAGTATACTTATAATACTCCTGTGAGGTAGATAGTTACCCCCTTGCCAAATGGGGACAAAGGAAGAAAGAGATAAAGACCAGATTTTTAAGATGTAATGAGACACCTAAAGATTCATCTAGGCACCCAGTGGAATTTGCAGGCATTAGGGGTCTAGCTGCATCTTTAGATGCCTAGATACCTTTAAAAATCTATTTGTAGATCATTTGCTCAGTCAGTGGCAGAGCAGGGAATCCCCAATACTAGGCTAGCACCCTAACCACTGACCCATCCTCCCGCTTCTGGCAAAAAGAACCTTAAAAAAAATATTTCAGATTGAGTGGAACCGTATAGTCCACTAGGCAGCCTGAAGAGGAACAAAGGAGAGGGATTAACTCACAAGATGTTCTAAACCTGCCGAAGGTAGGGAACAGAAACAATTGGGTATTCTCTCTCCATCCCAGGCCTTGTGACCACCCCTGCAAACCGACTGTGAGTGGAACTGGGGAGCAGCTACTGTCCACAACAGACACTTCTTAAGATTCCCATGGATTCTCTCCCCTTCTCCCCCAAAATCCATGCAGGAGTTGATACTAAAAGCAATATTAACTCCTGAAAAATCCTCTCCACTGCGTCTGGTTCTCATACATAGGGGATGCGGTCATCAAATCAAAGCACCACCCCTGGAGGGAAGGCCTACAAAGCAGTGCCCTGAGGTAGTCATTAGGACAGTCAAATAGATACTGGGAAACTGTGTAGCATGAGGAAAATGGTCTCAAGGCTGATAACCCTTCACTCTAAGGGGATCTCTGCAGAGAGACATCATGCCAGTACCACAGATGCTTTCATTTAGTTTTTCCACTCCCATGAAGATCACGTAGGACCTGTAGTCCATCTCACCCTTGCTACAGAAGTATTTATTCCAATATACCATCTAGGGCTTTGTATAGTCTACTTTTAAATGGCTCAAGCAGAAGGAATATATTGTTGATATTATCATTAAGTAAATGTTCCCAGGTTTCAGCTGCATTTTCCTCTGTTTAATTTTATTACTCCTATTTCCATTACTGCCTTTTACCAACCTAATTCTTGGTGCATACTTGTAGACTATTATGTCCTCTGATCATTTAGCCAAGTGTTTTTAGGCTGAGTGTAACCCAAACCTAAGATAAGGCTGGATTGAGCAACCTTTCATGCATTACTTCCTGGGACCGGCAACTATTCAAACATTATTTTTTTGTGAAAGAGGCTTTTGTTTAAAACTTTTTAAAGAGACAACAGATGTTGAACCAGCATGCTTATGTTGAGGACTTCACTGTTGTGGTTGAATAAAGAATACTTAAAAAAAAAAAAATGAACTCACGAGTGGCTTTTTGGAGATGTGCCTGATGACACCCACCCACAAAGAGACCATGTAATTAAATATAAAGCTTATTCGTGTATTGAACGTGCTAGATGCAATATTCAAATGTGCGGTCACATATTTCCATCAGCTGCTGGGTCTCTTCATTATGCTGAGTGCAGGCAGGTTAAATTCACTCAGTTAATATGGTGACCTTTAGGATACAGAATGCCAGCCATGCCCAGCATTTATCATTTTAATAAATGATATAGATCATTGCCCAAATATTTAAAAAATGTTAAATTAATAAATAATTAGGGAGCTAAACCCACACGTAGACACCTAAATACTGTCAAAGTGGATTGATTTTCCAAGGTGCTGAGCACTTGCAACTCCCACGCACCTTTGACATTCAAGCACTTTTATTTAGGTGCATAGCTTTAGACATCCAAGAGTGAAAATTTTGACCTAATCATCCATTACTGTAGAGTATGGAACAGTGACACAGATCAGTCTCTGGCAGGGCCGACTCTAGGTTTTTTGCCACCCCAAGCAAAATAAAATTTGGCTGTCCCTACCCCACCCCTGGGCTCCCCCACACACCCTCCTGCTGCCCCAGCCCTGGGCTCTCCCCCACCACCTGCACCCCCTGCTACCCCAGCTCTGGCCCCCTGACCCACACCCTCCTGCCGTCCCAGCTCTGGGCTCTCCCTCCCCACCCACCCCAGCCCTGCTGCACCAGCTCTGGGCTCCCCAATTCCCCCCACCAGTGCCCCCCCCCGACACACCCCTTGCTGCCCCAGCCCTGGGCTCTTCCCCCTCCCCAACTGCATCCTCCTTCTGCCCCAGCCCTGGGTCACTGGTAACTTGCTCCCAGGGCGGGTCATTCAGCAGGAATTTTGGATGTGCACAGAACACAGACAGGATTGGTTCCCATATGGTTACAGAACTGCAGTAAAGTGGAACAATTTTCAGCTTGTGTGATTGGAGGCTATTTGGGTGCCTATTATAGGACTGTCCTCCATAAATGAGGAAAAGTCCAAGTGCCTTTATTATTCTTTTGTTCCACTCTTTGTTTCTATGGGGAATTTGCAAATGCAATATCACTATCTTCCTTTTAAACAAAACAAAACAAACAAAAAAAGCAATGGCTCTTGAAAATAGCAGTTCCAGTCCTAAAAACCACTGGGAAGCATTTCTTGCTCAATTTTATCCTACTTTTTCTACAGCAAATTACAGTGGATCAGTATATTTGATTTGGGAGAAATGAAGTAACAGCTGCCCAAACTGAGCTTGAGCACTCCTGAATTTTGAGGTGTTCAAATCTGGAAGGCAGGTGCTAGATTCCCTTTCTGAATATTAGCTATATCTGGAAAGGAAAAGTCAATTTCTGCTTCCACGGCTCAGAAGTGGCAATCCTCCTAAGTGCCTGGTACTGTATCTAAAGCTGCCCAGCTCCAGTAGAGCCTCCCCTCCTTTACTTTTAATTTTAATTTTAAATTCTAGTGGGATCCACGTACCTCCCTTGCTAGACTTCAGATAGAGAGGGGCACTGTCCATTTAGTCCACCCAATTCCTTCTTTGGAGGCTGCAAGGTGAGGTCACACCAGTATCCCTAATACAGTCTGGGGATGTCTTCTGAAGGGGATATCTGGGCCAAAGCCTTCTACTCCTTGGGCACACTTGTTCCCCATTCACAGTGCCATCCCACTCTAGCAGTGAGCTCAAGCTGCAGCGTGAAGTTTCAGCTACCATACTCCCTCCCCCCGTTTCCTGTTGTTCATGGCCAAGGGATTGCTGGGAAATGTAGTTCTTTCCCTGCTCCGGGGCTGGCTCTATAGGCAGGGAGCTAACCAAGGAACTACAGCTCCCAGGGCCCCCTGTTGGTTCTCAGCTCCCAGGCTGGATCCCTGCCAGCTGCCGCCCCTCCAAATGGGCTGCCCCAAGCAGCTGCTTGCTTTGCTGGTGCCTAGAGCCGCCCTTGGTCTCTGTCAGTACCATAGTGGTTGCAAATCTAGTCTTGATCTGCAATCAGTCTGACAATGCAGTTATACAATTGTCCTATTTTCAGATTCAAGGTTCAGTTTTCAAAAATCCCACTTTCAAAAGAGACAGGCATTTAGGAGCTTCAGTTCCATTGTGTTATGATGTGACTTGGGCTCTTAAGTGCCTAAGTCTGTTTTGAAAATGGGATTTAAGCACTCCCAAAAGCACATAAGAGCCTAGATGGTTGTGAAAATTTTACTCCAAATCTCTATTCATTTGTTATTTTTGCCATTTTCCCTCAACTGATTTTTGTATCTCTTACCATTACAAACCATTCACCTAGTTATACTACCACTCTTAGAAACTAAGGGTATTATCTGTTATGCAATGTCATAACACAATCCCACAGTTAAAGATAAACCAGTTTAATGCATTAATTATTTAAATTACCGCATAGGAGCCTAACACCAGATTCTAAACGCTGAGATACCATCTACTATATACTGTGGAGTTTGGGGCCTGATCCAATTCCCACTGAAATTAATGGAAAGTTGGTTTCCAATAGGAGTTGGAACAAGCCCTAACTAAATAAGCCAACATACATCCTCTTTCTATAGATGCAGTTGTTTTAGCTATTGTTGATTAGAGGATTGTACTACACATCATTTACTAAGGTAATTAGACAAGTTACTTGCTGCCAGCAACTGAAATCATCATCATAAGCCTAATCAGAACTAGTTCTTAGCATCATATTGTAGAACATTTGGTCCCGATTTTTAAGCTCGCTCTCAATCTAGCCTCGGATATTGCCAGCACAATTCTCTGCCTGTAATGAAATGTGGGGGCAAAATTTCGGGTGCAATTATTTACATCCCAATTGCATGCACTTAGAAGTTCAGCAGCTTGATTTGCAGAGGCAAATAGACACCTGTAGTCCTGATTCCAAGTCCCTTAATCTAAGCACCAGACCATACTTTGTAACCTGCAAGGAACATTGTCAAGAAGATAGTAATGGTCTTTGTTAGAAGATGCTATTTCTTCTCTCGTCAAGGCAGTGAAGTGTCTTAAAAAGCTAAATCTGGACTTCAAGGACCAGGGTGCAAGTAATGCTGTAATTTCTCCAGCGAAAATGAAGGCTGTGGAAGTCTTTCCACTGATTTTAATGAGAATTGGATCAAGCCATAAATACAACACATATCCATGGACCACGAATGACAAGGAGGCTAAAAGATTTTGAGATCTTAAAGAAAGCTGTGCTTGATGATGCTATGGAGCCAATTACCTAATGAACTGAAATCTGTACCAGACTGAACGTGTCTATGAAACTTTTCCCCTTTTTGGACTATAGTATGCTTTCTGATTCAGGACCCATCCTTTAGAAATGTTGATTCGTGTGTCCTGTATGTTTTGCTGGCATTCTTCTTGCAACTCTGTTCAGAAACAATGATCCTAATATTCTCTCTTTTTTAAAACTTTTGATTCTCTGTTTAAAATGACTGCTGCTTTGGGGGCCATTGCTGGCTTGGAATCTGCACTTCTTGTGAAATGATGTATTGCTATTTTTGATCCTTATTTCCTGCTGTGCTGGAGGATTTGTTTATGTACAGGGATTTGTTCCTGGGCACTGGATGGGGATTTAGTCTATTGAAGGAATATTTTCTGGAGTTGAGTGATATGTCGTTTAGCCCTATTTCAAGCTTCCAGATTTCGAGCTTCTGCTTTTTACATAACTGACAGCTTTTTCAAATCTAGCTGTTGTTGATAAGTGTCCTATAATGTTTTATGATGTGTCTTTGCTCTGCCTGGTTCCCTTATGATATTAATCTTTTATGTACTTCTCCTTGTGTCCTTGCTGGGCAGGACATTGGCAAAAAGGTAAGTGGGTCTTCTGTAATACTTTATTGATTTCTAGTTAGTGAGCGAAAGGATTATATTCTTATAATTGAAGACTCTGTTTTGAGTCTGATACTTACATACAAACTCACAAACTGGCAATTTACACAAGCTGAGGATCTGCTCCATGCTGCTTTTGAAGTATATGCATTGAAGATTATGTTTATTCACTATTTGACAACATAGTGCATGCATTTAAAACTGGTTATGATTTCACATAAATAAAAACCATGACTATGGACAAATACAGGGAAAAAATCAAAAGCAGATAGAGTATTTTTAAAAACAGCTGCTTGGAGCTTTAAAACTACTTAATTACCCCTTATCTGTAGCAAAAGTTAAAGAAAGGAAAAGGTATGGATGAAACTGGCTGAGAAAGTGTTGCATCATGGACTCACCATGAATAATAGTAACATTAAAAAAAAAATCAGTATCTCTCTTCAATTTAACCCAACATCAGATACCTAAATCAGAGGTTAGTACTTGTGAACAGCCCTTGAAAAGTCAAAATACATAAAATTATCCTCTTCAGAAAACAAAGAATAATAATAGACCCATGCACTTGACCATGGTTTTTTTTAGAAGCATCATTTAACTCTATGGTGTCCTTGGTAAAGTCAGCTAATATGATCAAGTGGAATACCTAATAATATCCTCTGTGCAGTCCTAAATTTGATCTAGCAGGAGCATAGATAAGATGATCCAATGTGTCTTTGCCCCTCTCTAAATACAATCATTATTATGTGAATATAATATAGATATATACATACAAAGACTTTATTTTGTAAAGGAACTAATGTTTGGCCAATTTTTCAATAGCACATATCAGTAATATCCCAAACATCTCAAACTGAGAGCTGAAGTGGGTAGTGATGGAAAGATAAGGCATTCACAGCATGTAAAATTAACTAAACAAAAACATTATGTATGACTCTAAGTAACGTTATTCTTTTTTTCCTAACCCTTAAATAGAGTTACTAAATGACACTTCCAAATTTAGTTATGATATTTACAAATGGACTAAAGTGCACAATTACAGAGGGACACTGGCTAGGAATAAGGGGAAAAGCGCATAATGTAAACTCATATTGGTGCCAACTCAGAGCAAATTAACTCAGTGTTCAAAGTTTATTACTGGGGTTTTTTTGGTCAAGGGGAATTCTCTTCTTTCCTTAAGAGACAAGTCCAGAGAAAGCGTATTTTAATAACATCCTCCAATTCTGGCATTCACGCCTTCAGTAAGCAGTCAGGACAAGTCGTCCTTTCTTTTTAAAATGCTAGGAAATAAATATGCAGCTGAGTTGTGCTGGGAAAGTGATTTTCAAGATAGTTTGTATGGACTTCTCAGTTTTTAAAAACAAACAATTTAAAAAAAGAATTAGTAGGTGTGCCCTGAAATATCTGGTTCTTACTAGAGGTCACTTAGAATCAACAGCACTGACCCCTTAACAAAAGCATCTTACGGTATGAAAAAGTTCATCATGAGATTGTCAGTTTTTATAACTAAAATCAGGAGGAGCATTTTCTAAAGATTATCATTCTGGAGTCAGTTGTCCTATTATTCTCAAAAGAGTTCTCTCATCCTGGGATTTCCAGGGAGCTTTCCAACATCTAAGTACTTTGCTGTATAGTATCTGTCACATTGCATCCATCCCCCTGTATCTGAGTAGAGAACCATTGTACAACTGTAGAATCTGAAAAGACATGCCAAGTAGTAAGTAACCCCGAGAAAATCAGATGGATGATCATGATTTATAGAAAATTAAAGAATTATTTTTGGCAGAACCATACTGAAGCCTGTATAAAACTGATCTGCGCAGGGGAAGGATGAGTTCAGAGAGTAACGTCAATCCAGAGAATCACAGTTGGATGAAGACAAGCTACTGGCTTAGCAAGATTTTGATTGGAAAAAAAAAACAGCAAGAAAGTATTGTAGATATTGCTAGATTCCGTAGGGTCCGATTCTGAGTTACACTAAGGGTGCGTCTACACTGCAATTGAGAGGTGCATTTGCAGCACTCGTGGGCATACCCAGCATGGGTGGTGGTTTGCGATAGCTGTCCAAGTACAACCTGCATATTGAGCGTAACCTATGCCGCTGTTACAGCTACACTGCTATTTTTAGCGAGCTAGCTCCATCAAAGCTACACCGCAGGTTTGGCCGATCGCGGCTCCCACTGGCTGCAGTTCACCGCTCCAGGCCAATGGGGGCTGCGGGAAGCGGCGCGGGCCGAGGGATGTGCTGGCCGCCTCTTCCCACCGCCCCCATTGGCCTAGAGCAGCAAACCGCGGCCAGTGGGAGCCGCGATTGGCCGAACCTGCAGACGCAGAAGGTAAACAAACTGGCCTGGCCCACCAGGGTGCTTACCCTAGAGAGCCGCGTGCCAGAGGTTGCTGACCCCTGAGGTATATGATAGTGGTTTTGTAACCTGTAATCAGAACTGAAAATCATAATGATGATGTTTGCACTATTATACTTTAAGATTGCATCAGTCTTTCCAGTGTTTTGTAACAGAACCTAGTGAAAATGTCCCTGCAATGGTGACCATCAGAGAGCATTTTCTAGAATGTATTGACATTGATGATACTACAGGAGCTTGTATGACAAATGCTTCTTAAAAAGCTGGAAGATATGGGAATTGCGATAGCTGACATGAGAGGTCAGGGCTACGATAATGGTGCCAACATGAGAGGAAAGAACAGAGGAGTACAGACATGGATCTAAGAGTTAAACCCTCGAGCTTTTTTTGTCCCATGCAGTTCTAATTCATTGAACTAGGTGGTCAGTAATGCAGCTTCTAGTGAGTCTGCTGATTTTTTTAAATGTAATTCAAAGCATCTATGTATTTTTCTCTGCATCAACTCATCAATGGCAAATTTTGAAGCAATATCTGGGAACATCCTCTGACACTGAAACCACTGAGTGCCACACAATGGGAAAGTCGAGTGGAGGCGATAAAGCCTATCAAACACCAAATTGGGAAGATAGATGATGCTATGACAGGAACTGTTCGTGGGAGAACAGTGGCAGAGGGAAATGAAATCACCAGAAACTTACATAACTTCAAATTTCTGTGTGGCTTAGTGTTGTGGCATGACATACTGTTTGAAATAAATGTTGATAGCAAGAGACTTCAAGGTGTTGACCTTGCTATATTTGGAGCAATGGAACAACTGGACAAAGCAAAGTCATACCTACAATCCTACTGGTCAGATGAAGGATTTCAAAACGTTCTGAAGAGTGCACAGAAGTTGGCAGAGGAACTTCATACTGAAGCTATTTTCCCACCCATTCAAAAATACAAGAGTCACCGAAAAAGATGACATTTTGATTACAAGGCACAGGATAATCCCATAAGAGACCCCAAACAACAATTCAAAGTTGAATTCTTTAACCAGGTGCTAGATTATGCAGTTCAGTCAGTTGAAGAACATTTCATGCAGCTCAAGGAACACAGCAGTATATTTGGGATGTTGTATGATATTCCAAAACTCCTCACTATACCTAAAGAAGACCTACACCAGCAATGCAGAGCACTAGAAACAGTGTTGACACATGATGACATGTGCGATATTGATGCAAGTGGTTTAGGTGATGAACTGAAAGCCCTTTCAAGATACATTTCAGCAGGATCAACTCCCAAGGCTGTTCTGGAATATATGTGCACAAATAAGATGACCACCCTCTTTCTAAATGCTTTTGTTGCTGTGAGCATACTTCTAACACTTCCTGTAACAGCTGCCAGTGGAAAATGTAGCTTCTCCAAGCTGAAGTTAATAAAAACACATCTACGTTCCACAATGACATAGGAGAGGCTGGTCGGCCTTGCAACCATCTCAATAGAGCATGAGCTGGCCCAGACTGTGGACCTTCAGGAAGCAGTTCAAAGCTTTGCAACCAAGAAGGCTCGGAAAGCACCACTTTGATTATTCAAACACATACCAAAGCCAGTTTACACTATGCAGACAAGAAATGTTAACTTTCAAACACCTGAACAGCAAATGTAAGTGTTACTTAACAACTTAAAATGCTTTGTTCAAAAATTTTAGTTCTCCTTTATTGGTGTAGGTAGCAGAGCAGTACCATGAGAGGAATAGAACAAGAAGAAGGCAGAATTGAGACCTTTCAAAGTTGTGGCCCAAGCAAGGGGGCATGGGGGCGTCATTTGAGCTCCCCACCTCAGGTACCAAAATGTTGTGGGCCGGCCCTGAATGCCCACACAGGAGATGCCTCCATGCCCTATGAATCACAGAAAGGGTCTTTGGCCCCACAGTTGAAGTAGGCTGGGGGTCAGGCCAGAAGATCCACAGAATCACTTTGGCAGTGCTCCAGTAAACTCCTGACCCCATGCAACTGGTGCAGAAGCACTGTGGCCACTCTTCCAGCTCCTAGACTGGAGTAGCTACTCCAAAGGGCTGTGCAGCAGCCCTGTACTCTAATTCTGGGTTGGACTTTGCTAGCTGCACTGCACTCCACGTGCATAGACCATGAGCACCACGGCTGTGTGCAGATGGTGTTGATTTCACCCTAAAATAAAGAATACTTGCCTGAGTAAAGCTTTGCAGAGGAAGGCCCTTGAGTCTTTTTTTTTTCTTTGAAAACTTTACACGTGAAACCCTTGGGAATGTGACCCAATCTAAGCAGAGAGCTTAGAAACATTTGGGGATTGATTCTATACTTCCCCTGTAGTTTATTGGTGAATTAATTCTAATATATTCAAATTACATCATGAAGTGTAATGTAGAAATATTTCACAAAGAGTATCTTAATAGGGAGTGAAAATCTGATGAACAGTAGTAATTCAGAGAAGGTCTATCTCCTGTTTATTTGGAAACATTATTGCCTTAAAATCCCATAAATATATTACTGTTTTTATGGCTCAAAAATCTTTATTTTGAAGATTTTTATTATTCTCTTACAATAAACATAGATTTACAAACGTTTTAAGCTAAAATGGATCATTTACTACCAACAGTGCTTCAGGCACATCATTGATTAATCCAAGTGTTATAAAACAACCTCGTTTTTATTATTCTCTTAAAGTCTGAGTAAAATCTGCATACTTGGAAACAATGAAGCAATATCTTGGTCCAGAGCTACTGGTGTATGAATTATTCACGTCTAGTTTTCGGGGTTTTTTTACATTCATGAATCCCCAGAATGCTTTTGTAAAATATATTAGTGCAAGCCATGTTTTTAATTATTAAAGAAAAAACAAATCCGAAGGCACTGTGTATGTGAAGGGGGTCAATGTTTTATTTGTCTTCATTTTAGAAGAAGTATGAATCTCCTTTGAAGTAAGTTATTCAATATTTGCAGTATATTTTAAAGTTGTGGTCCACTGAGAAAGAGTACAGTTTTCATAGCAGTGTTCCTCAGCTGAAATCAGTTTTGCAAATAAACCTCTTCTTACATCCTGTTAGACTGGAAATACCCAAGATATACCCATTCAAGAGCAGCACTGGCAACTTACCAGAAGCCTGTGGGCCACTGCTCATTTTGAATAAATGCAGCTAACTGCCAGAGTAGAAATCTTATGTGCACGTGTTCTCTAGAACAAGGTTCACACAGCTAAGTTAAGTTAAATACCTAACTTGATTGCACAAACATTTGTGAACAGGTCCATTGCCTTAACTGCTGCAACATGGCATAGGAATGCAATAGAGGTACTTTGTAGAACAGGTCAAAAAAGCAAACAACACACAGCAATCAATCTACTCCTGGATCCTATTATTTGTACGTAGTGCCTTCTCCAGCAATACCTATGCAGCTTAGTGGTGCTTTCGATCAACCCTTAGTGGTGCTTTCGATCAACCCCAGGGATTGAACTGAGAAAACATGGTTCAGTGGCTAGAGCACTGGAAATTCAGAAAAGCTGGCTTCTATTTCTGGCTCTGCCACTGAACTGCTGTGGGACCTCAGGCAAATCACTGTTTCCCTTCCACCCGCCTGTCTATTTAGATTGTAGGTTTCTTCAGATAACATTTCTTACTATGTGATTGTTCTAGGCACTATGCAATCAGACCTCAGTCTTGGGTGGGATTCTACTGTAATGATAACAATGACAGATTTTTGAAAAATTCATCATCTTCTGCCCGTAACCATTTCACTTCTTGCCTTTTTGCTCCTTAAAGTATGCTTGTTTTCCTTACCAACAATGTAGCACTTAATAAAAGAGTGACACTAATTTAAGTCAGGATGCTACTGCATGCATGGGGCTATGCTCATAAGCATACATAACATCAGTAAAAACACACCACCTTTTCTGTAATAAAGGGAAATAACATAACAGGAGTTAATACTTACCAGATGGAGGGCAGGGAGATGCAGCAAGCAGCAGTCAGTCACAAAATGGCTGCAGATTCTTGGTTCTGCCCATTTTAAAGGGGCAGCCCCAGAAAGACATGCTGGAGAAAAGGATCCTGTAAAAAGACAACTGAGAAGTGGTAGATCCAGATCCACAAGGGGATTCGGTATTGCTACACCTAACTTTTAGGTGCCCTGAAAATCATGGGAATCCACAAACCCTGCGTCTGGCACTTAGGCTCTCTATACAATACCTGGAGAGAGATATGCATCTGAGAATGGGATACACAAAAGCCAGAACACTAGGTGAGCAGTCACCTAAGCTAGCCAATAGAAGCCACCATCAAAGAGGGGTGTGTCTTAAGTAGGATTGCCAACCCTCCTGGTATCGCTGGGAGTCTCCCTGAATCGGGCTTTATGTCCCAGAGGCTACTGACACCAAACAGGGAGATTTTAGGCTGCTAAAGTCCAGCGGCATAGCAGGTCTAAGGCAGGCTCCCTGCCTGCACTGGCCCTGCGCCACTCCCGAAAGGGGCCGCCACACCCTGCCTCGAGCGCCGACTCCGCAACTCCCATTGGCCAGAAACTGTAGCTAATGGGAGCTGCGGGGGCAATGCCTGCAGGCAGGGGCAGTGCACAGAGACCTCTGGGCCCCCCGAGTCACAGGTGAAAGTGAGTGAGTGGGGGAAAGCGAGTGACGGAGGGAGGGAACAGAGCCTCAGAGAAGGGATGGGGCAGGAGGCGGAGCAAGGGTGTTTGGGTTTGTATGATTAGACAGTTGGCAACCCTAGCCTAAGCCCCTTCTCTCTCTCTCTCTCTCTTTCAGAGTTAGGCTAAGTCTACACTAAAACGTTAGGGGTATGAAAAATCCACCCTCCTCAGTGATGTAGTTAAGCTGACCTAACCCCCAGTGTAGACACCACTTGGTCAACAGAAGAATTCTTCTTCACCGCTCAGGGAGGTGGATTAACTACAGTGACAAGAGGACCCCTCCCATCGCTGAAGTGGGAGTCTACACTGAAGTGCTACAGTGGTGCCACTGCAGTTGTGCCGCTGTAGTGTTTTAAGTGTAGACATAGCCTTTGTCTCACCTAAGTCTAGCCTGCACCTATCTCTACTTGCAATCCCCAGCTGGGAACTCTCTCCTGTAGGCAGGTACCTAAGCTGTTCTTGCAAGAATGCTAACACTAACATAGCACAAAACAGAGATGAGATTCTCCAGTTGCATCTCCATGAATGTGGAAATAAGCTTGGTTTTGAAGTGCCCCTGTAACAGATAGGGCAATTTTTTTTACCTTAAACATAATCCAGCTAGGTTTTTCAAGGATAAGTATCTTTGGGGTCTATTGTTCTAAATGCAAAGTGTATGTGTTATTGTGGGCCGGGATTGAATATAACCTGGCTAGGATGGATATGTGATGTAAGGCCTGGACGATTAAAGGACATTGTGCTTGGGCAAGGCCATGATGTGGACTTTATGAAGTGCTAAGTGTTCATATCTTGATATAGTGTAATAATTTTTATGAAGTTATTCTTATATTCAGGTATCCAGTGACTTAAATATATTACAGAGATCAAAATGCAGTAGAGGATATGAAAGGAACTACCAGAGGAAAAAAATCAACCAGTTGTAACATTCAGGGGTCTGAAGACCATTTTCAAGCACTTTTGATGGGATCTGGTATATGATGTAAATTCAATTTTCCTATTGGACTATCTAAACTTTGTATACTAGGGCAAAGACAAGGGCAAAACAAAGCCACAACCTTTATGAGCATTCCCTAGTACTTTGAGGTTAGAATGTGTCTTCCTCTCCTTTGAGCAGCCTTAAGACAAGGACTTTTCCAGAGCATGGAAGTGGGATAACCATAGCTCTGAGCCACAATGTGAACCTGCAACCCTAGCCAAAGTCAAGAAGTGGGACAGAGCAGAGGACAAGCTCCTCTCTGAATTATCATCCCTGGCTGACCTAATGGGCATTCATCTTTCCATAATAAGCTACAGGGTATGAGTCAGACTCTGGCTATTGGGAGGGAGGAGGAAACATTACCTGGGAGCAGGATATCCTATTGCAGAGTTCCTATTTCATTCCTTTGCTCCAGTAGAAATGGTCACTCCTGAAGACAAGACATTGGATTAGATGGACTATTTGTCTGATCCAAATAGCTCAGAGGCCACATCAAACTACATGGTGGGGGGAGGAAGCCCGCCTTCTACCTAACAGTGGTTGGCTCCCATCGGGATGTGAAAGGCTTCCCCCTTCTGCCTGATAAAGACAATAGACTTGAACAGGGCTCTATCGCCTCCTAAGGGAGTGCTCTAACTACTGGGATATGCAGGGGTGGAGCTTCTTCAGTCTCTCTCACTAGAGTTGTTCCACTTTAATTAAATATTAAGAGAGAGTGAATGAGAACTCTATAGCCCAGTGGCTAGGTTCCTCACCTGAGAGGTAGCAGATCCCTGTTCAAATCCCTTCACTCATCAAGCAAAGGGGGGACTTGAACCAAATCCCAGGTGAGTGCTCTAACTAGTGGGCTAAAGGTTAGAAGAGAGGTTCTCTTCCTCTTCTGACCCCAACTGTTTTGTGTGGATGTAAGGTGCCTCTGAGCACAGGCCTCAGGCCCCACACCCCTGTTAGAAGGAGCAGCACGTCATTCATGGATCACTAAGCAGAGACAGGCACCTCCCTGTAGCTCAGATATCGGTGCAATCTCCGAGAGAGAGAGAGGGCTGAGGACACACCCTTCTTATTGGCATCTCCCCGTGATTAGCTTAGACAGCTTCCCCACTAGCATGCTGCTTTGTGGATCCCATTATTAAGCAGCTCTCTCTCCCCATTCATTGAACAGAGCACTTAACTCAGGCTTTGTGAATCATGGTGTTGTTCCTGTGATTTTCTAGGCACCTAAAAGTTAGGCAGTCTGACGCGGAGCATCGCAACGCCAAGTCCCTTTGTGAATCCAGCCCTACCTGTCAAGAGCTATTTTAATGTTCTGTTCCAATTATTTTATTCCTTTTAGCCCAAATCACTATTTTAAACAATCGTTTTCTCTGATGGGGAGTGATGGACTACAGTTTGTGAATATATTATTATTAAACACCAATAAAAGATTGAATGTTGCCTGCTTTTAAGTTATTTATTTAACAGGAGCAGGAGACAGATATCCTATCAGTGAGTACCATCCATACCCATCACCATGGTATGGAGTGCTGTTATCCTATGAAAATGTTCTCTCACTTGTCTCTCTCCTGAGTACTAATTCTCCTGACCTTACTCACATTTAGTACTCAGGAAGGAACCCTGTTGAGTAAGTGTGAAGGGGTGGACTAGGCCCAAAGGCCCCCTGCTGGAGGCCTCAGGGTTCTGCCATACCCATCCCAGAAAAGGAGCAGTGGAGAGGTCCGCCAAGCAGGCTAGAGTGGCTGGAGGGGGAAGCAGCCAATCAGGGCCCAGGAGGAAAATATAAAAGAAGCTGCGGAATAGAGCAGCAGTTAGTAGCTGCTTGGAGCTGGAGAAGGAAGGACTGTGTGCTTAGCTGGAAAAGCAGCAGGATCACGGACAGCTAACTGGGGGCAGGGTCATGGACCAAGGGAGCATTGAGGGAGCGCCTGGCTGGCTGTGGGGACTGAGTAGGGATTCAGACTGAGGAGGGTTGCAGGAAAATAGTGGCTCCAGGGAGGAAACTCCATACCAGATCTGGACTGGTTTATAGATTGTGGACATACCCAACAAGCGGAGGCGCTCATGAGAGGTGAGTTCTGACCCTGTTGCAGTAAGGGTGTCAGAATCTGTTCCCTAAGAGAATATTGTCATAGGATAATGGCACTCAGATAGCACATAACAAGCTTAACGTCTATGTGGGCTTTATAAAAAGATGTCAAAACTAGGAATCTTGCCATTGACTTCAATGGGTGAATATTCTGAGTCTGATTGATTGTGCGTCAAATTCCACAGTCCTTAACTGAGCACAGCTCCCATTAAATTCAAGGGAGTGTTGTTTGATTAAGACAAGGAAAAATTTACTCTTGGATCTTAAGCCAGTCCAGCCTTCTAATAAGGCAGAATATTCCCTAATACCAACTTCATTTGTTGAAAATATCAATTATTTTGTACCATACCTTAAAAATGATCCATATTGCTCCTGACTTGAACTGAAACTAGTAAGGGAAACCTCCATTTGTTCATTTTATCAGTGCTTGGGTAGCCTACCTATATAAAAAGCAAGTGACTAATTAAACAAAAAAACAGCCCTAAACCCAGCATGGAATTTCCTCCACTGTTTGTTTATTGATTAAACCATCTCATCTCAATTCAAGAAAGGAAGACAATTGACCATTCAGGTCCATCTCTTGATTAATCCTTTCACAAGATCATTTAGCTTTACAAATTACTAGCACTTTAAACTGTAGGCTTGAATGGTCTCATGCAAAAATTTGGCAGCTGTTGGGTTGCAAAGATTATAACTACAGGAAAGTTATTCCAGCAAGAATTTTTTTTAATTGAAAAGTGATTTAAATATAGCATTATGGTCCGGGGATATATAATCTTTCCAGCTACCAAATCTATGAGCTAACATGACTGACTTTATCAAGTTTAAATCAGTATGAAATTGATTAAATGACCTGGCAAATTTTGTTGCTCAGCTTGGGAGAAGAAAAGAACCAGTGCAATGTTTCAACAGCTGTTTCATTGCTTGCCCATTACTTAACAAATAAACTACAGCTGTTTGTATGGTTAGGCAAGATACAGATATTGTTTTAAGTTATTATTATAACTGGTAAATAGGCTTTGACTAAGGGTATGAAAGCAGCAACATTATTTTCTGTAGAAGTGTTTAAATGTTTTTTGATTGGCTAGATAACTGACTGTTTGTCTCAATGAACCATGCATAACTTGCCTGTGTACCATACGGTTAACAGCTGGAAGACAGATGTTATAAAAATATACTGAGAGAGAAGCACAGTAGTGGGTTGACTAGGTGACCAGATGCCAAGAATTCCAGGTTTCTGATCCTAACACCAACTTCCTAGTGTTCTTGGGCAAGTTACTTAGTCTATGATTTTCAGAGGTGATGAGCACCCAACAACTACAACTGACTTCAGGCACACAGTTGACAGCTCAGTAACTCTCCTTAACTTCTCTGCTTGTTTCCCTATCTATACAAGGGGAGAGGAGTTACCAATAGTAAATCTTCGCAAAACCCCCCATGAGTAATTATTAGTGCATTCAGCTGGTTCTGCTAGTTTTGATACTATAAAACCAGTATAAGCCCCAATTTTCAGAGTGTTTGTAACTCAGATTAATATACTAATGCCAATGTATTTAAAATTCTCATGAATTGTTCTCATGATCAGTATTGAATCTTCTAACTAAACAGTCTGGGCAAGGACAAACTTTCAAATGCTGATACCAAAGTTGTGGTCACAAGCACTAAATAAATGCAGTTACCCATTTCAGAGACAAGGTCAGCTCCCAGACTGAGGCACTGGGCAGCACAGTATGGGGAGGAATTGTGCAGCCCTCAGTGGTGAAAGACCAGGTTAAGGACTATTCAGGAAAGCTGAAGTCCATGGGGCCAGATCTAATACATCCAAGGGTGCTGAGGGAGTTGGCTGATGTGATTGCAGAGCCATTGTCCATTATCTTTGAAAACTCATGGCCATCGGGGGAGGTCCTGGATGATTGGAAAAAGGCAAATATAGTGCCCATCTTTAAAAAAGGGAAGAAGGAGAATCTGGGGAACTACAGACTGGTCAGCCTCACCTCAGTCCCTGGAAAAATTATGGAGCAAGTCCTCAAGGAATCCATTTTGAAGCACTTGGAGGAGAGGAAGGTGATCAGGAACAGTCCACATGGATTCACCAAGGACAAGTCATGCCTCACCAACCTGATTGCCTTCTATGATGAGATAACTGTCTCTGTGGATATGGGGAAAGTGGTGGACGTGACATACCTTGACTTTAGCAAAGCTTTTAATAGGGTCTCCCACAGCATTCTTGCCAGCAAGTTAAAAAAGGATGGACTGGATGAATGGACTATAAGGTGGATAGAAAGCTGGCTAGACCATCGGGCTTAATGGGTAGTGATCAACAGCTCGATGTCTAGTTGGCAGCCGGTGTCAAGTGGAGTGCCTCAGGGGTCGGTTTTGTTCAACATCTTCATTAATGAAGTGAATGATGAGATGGATTGCACCCTCAGCAAGTTCGCAGATGACACTAAACAGGGGGAGAGGTAGATATACTAGAGGGTTGAGATAGGGTCTGGAGTGACCTAGACAAATGGGAGATTTGGGCTAAAAGAAATCTGATGAGGTTCAACAAGGACAAGTGCAGAGTCCTGCACTTAGGACGGAAGAATCCAATGCACTGCTACAGGCTGGGGACTGACTGACTAAGTGGCAGTTCTGCAGAAAAGGACCTGGGGACTACAGTGGACGAGAAGCTGGATCTGAGTCAACAGTGTGCCCTTGTAGCCAAGAAGACTAGTGGCATATTGGGCTGAATTAGTAGGAATATTGCCAGCAGATCGAGGGAAGTGATTATTCCCCTCTATTCAGCACTGCTGAGGCCATATCTGGAGTATTGCATCCAGTTTTGGGTCCCCCACTACAGAAGGGATGTGGAGAAATTGGAGAGAGTCCAGCGGAGGGCAACAAAACTGATTAGGGGGTTGGGACACATGATTTACGAGGCGAGGCTGAGGGAACTGGGCTTATTTAGTCTGCAGAAGAGAAGAGTGATAGGGGGATTTGATAGCAGCCTTCAACTACCTGAAGGAGGTTCCAAAGAGGATGGAGCTAGGCTGTTCTCAGTGGTGGCAGATGACAGAACAAGGAGCAATGGTCTCAAGTTTCAGTGGAGGAGGTCTAGGTTGGATATTAGGAAATACTATTTCACTAGGAGGGTGGTGAAGCACTGGAATGGTTTACCTAGGGAGATGGTGGAATCTCCATCCTTAAAAAGTTGAAGGCCTGGCTTGGCAAAGCCTTGGCTGGGATGATTTAGTTGGGGTTGGTCCTGCTTTGAGCAGGGGGTTGGATTAGATGACCTCCTGAGGTCTCTTCCAACCCTAGTCTTCTGTGATTCTATGATTTCAGCACACTAAGGTTGTACATATACATTTTACAGGCTCAAGCTACATTGATGTTTTAATGGCGAGCAGCCTGTGCCAACATTTACTACTCAGCAATTTATGAAAAAACAGAATTATCCCAATATGTAGAATAGGAATTGTGGTGAACACTGGCAAATCTTTACTATTTAATGAATGAATCACTGACTGACTGCACATTGGAAAATTAGGCCAATGTAGAGTAGAACTAGGAGGAAATATTTGTAATCAAATATGGGGAAAAATATGTTGAAGGGGAGCATGGGGGTAGGGAAGAAGAGCAGAGAGAGAATCAGATTTAAGATCTTTTCTCTCCTAAAATGAATTGTAATAGATTTAAGAGACAAACAGTACATTAAGTTGGCTGACATTTTGAAAGCTGCAAACTCAGCACACTGCCTCAAGTTTCCTGCTGAACTTCGCATTTTTTTATTCTTTGAAACACGTCTATGATTCAGTGCAATAGATTTTAATATACAGACACCAGAGCAAGATGTTTCGTGGGGGAAAAAAAACATTCATCGGTATGAATAACTGCTGCTCACTAGTTCTAGAACACTCACTTTTCACATTATAATGAACAATGGCTTTCACTCTAGATTGCTACCATCTATTCAGAATATTTATTTATAAGTAGTGACGTCAGAGCCTACTAAGGGATTTCCCCACCCCAAAGAGTGCAATTTTAGATTGAAATTTTGACTTACTGCACCAAAACAAAATATTAGTTGGGTGGGGGAGATTTTTGATCACTTTAATGAGTTAAATGAAATTTTAAAAATATATATAACTTTTGGTTAGAGCCTGTTGAGAGGGACACCTCACATTCAGTAGAAAGTTCCCATTTTATTGGTTCTGAGTCTGATTTGTGTCAGTCTCATTCACTGGGAACAAATAAATAAACTAGTTCAGTGAGGAGGAAAACAATGCTACCGCCACTCTTACATAGACCTAGTTGTGTCTTCATTGAATTTTCCAGAGGGATTCTCTTTTTACGTGTGGCGGTTTTTTTTAATACACAAACATTTGTCAGCACATGCAAGGAGATGCTCTTTGGAGCAGGTAGTGTGTCTCCCCTCTGCATGTGTACAGCACCTAACACTGTGGGGTCACAATCCTGACATGGGGCCTCTAGGTGCTTCTACAGGTTATTTATTTAATAATCCAAAGGAATGCACCTTTTTGGTGATGTCAGCGTTGGATAAAGAGAAGTACCAAACCAGAAACTCTTTATACAACCTCTTCCCAAATTCTGGTGGGGAGGGAGCGGTGATTCAATAGCACCCCCTGTCTGAACTAGCTCTGTTCTTGGATTTTCAAAAACACAACTATCTAGAATTTCATAATTATAAAAACAAACAAAACCACCAAGTAGCCAGTTCTATCCATAGGTTTCATGCAGGATTTTATGTAGTATAGGTCCAGTCCTGCTCACATCGCCACACAATTGCTTTGATTTCCTTGGACTTGCAAAGGGTATGAGAGCAGAACTGACCCCTAAGGTGGTAACTGGTATACTGTAGTTCATTGCCAGCTCAAGCACCCATAACAAAGTGCTGAGGTTCTTCCTCTAGTTAGTTACAAAAAAACAAAAACAAAAACACACCCCAGAATACACTGTTTAACCTGATGTTTATTCACACTCTTTTACTGGATTCATTTCTTAAGGCAGATACTGACACTCAAAAACAGTGCAAGCATGTAATTGGAATAAGGAACTGATCCAAATGAGAGATGCAAGGCACTTCACAGCTGCCATCGGGCATAAATCATAGAATTGTCGGACTGGAAGGGACCTCGAGAGGTCATCTAGTCCACTCCCCTGCACTCAAGACCATCCCTGACAGGCGTTTGTCTAACCTGCTCTTAAGAATCTCCAATGATGGAGATTCCACAACCTCCCTGGGCAACTTATTTCAGCACTTAACCACCCTGACAGTTAGGAAGCTTTTCCTAATGTCCAACCTAAACTGCCCTTGCTGCAATTTAAGACCATTATTTCTTGTCCTATCCTCAGAGGTTGAGAAGAACAATTTTTCTCCCTCCTCCTTGTAACAACCTTTTATGTACTTGAAAACTGTTACCATGTTCCCTCTCAATCTTCTCTTCTCCAGACTAAGCAAACCCAATTTTTTCAATCTTCCCCCATAGGTCATGTTTTCTAGACCTTTAATCATTTTTGTTGCTTTTCTCTGGACTTTCTCCAATTTGTCCACATCTTTCCTGAAATGTGGTGCCCAGAACTGGACACAATACTTCAGCTGAGGCCTAATCAGCACAGAATAGAGCGGAAGAATTACTTCTCGTGTCCTGCTTACAACACTCCCACTAATACATCCCAGAATGATGTTTGCTTTTTTTTTTCTTTTTTTTTGCGCAACAGTGTTACACTGTTGACTTATATTAAGCTTGTGGTTCACTATGATTCCCAGAACCATTTCTGCAGTATTCCTTCCTAGGCAGTCATTTCCCATTGTGTATGTGTAGCTCCATCTAGGTTGTATTTCCCTAGTTTGTTTATGAGAAGGTCATGTGAGACAGTATCAAAAGCCTTACTAAATGCCAAGGTCCACCTCTGCTCTCCCACAGCCACGGATGGTTCTAGCCTCAGGGGAGAAATATCTCCTTTCCAGCATCTCCCAGAGTAGCCTTTTTTCACCATGCTGTATCAGAAATGTTGTATAGAAGACAGAGTATAGAGTGGATATAGGCATTCATGGCCAAATACGTTAGAATGCACAGACTTTGCAGAATTTCCCGAAAATGATGGTCAATACTGCAAATTGTTCTCTGCAGGAAAATCCTTAATTTGCCAAGATTTCCACTAACTACAGGATGCAGAATCAGGGTCCATTTTTGGAGCTCCTTCTAGTGGCTGCAGTGATAGGAACTACAGCAGACTCCTCCTGAAGTAAGAGAATTTTGCAGAAGGCTTTTCTGTCCCAGTTTCTCAACACACAGAGAGAAAAAAAAAATAAAGATCAGCTACAGGGAGCAGCAGGCTATGTTCACTGAGTCAAACATTCCAGGCGATATCCCTTCTCTCTGGAGAGAATCATTCACACAGAGAAGATTAGTGAAAAGGATTAACATGCAGCAGGATTATCCCCACACACAGTTTAGTCAACTAATAAAACAGTATCTTTGTGTTGGCTGCCTCTCAGCCTGTAGGTTTCTCAAATCCTAGTATTTATCCCTTTAAGCACCACCATACTTTGTGGAATGCAGAATACACAACTGACAGAGATACATTTGCAAGTGCTCTCTCATGTTTGTGTCATCTCCAATCAGCCACAAGATGTCAGTGCTGTAGAACATTATTATTCTTATATGTGAAGGAGCATCTGTCTATGTTGCTTTAGGTAGCTGTCAGTGCTCGGTTGTATTGTAAGGGCCAGTGAGTATACCCACGCCATAACAGTCTGGGGCACCAAATGAAATTGTGCTGCCCAATGCACTTTGTTATTCAATTATATTTTTAATAATGCAGCACTTTGCACCACTCTCCTAGAGTGAAGCAAAAGTTATTCTAGCCACTTTCACAGCTCCTAAAACAGCTCATGGAAAACTTCAACTAGGCAGACAGCAAATGTGTAAGATACTGCTAAGTATGCATAAGCAAAAAAAAAAAATCCCAAATTACACAGGACGCCATTTTATGATAAAAAATGTAGATGAGCCAAAGAAGCCGCCATTCTGGAGCTACTGCTTCTCAGCTAATTAGGGAATTAGTACAGAAGACCACAAGCTACTAGAGTTTGACAGTAGCCATACCAAACCTATTAAGTACCTACTTATGTATAATAATGTCACACCAAGTTTTGCATATAACCTGGCTAACTGCTGACTCCTACTTATTTACAGATAGGTTTGCATAGGCGCCGACTCAGTGGGTGCTCCAAGGCTGGGGCAGAGCAGGGGGTCGAGAACGCTCCCCCACCCCCTGGAAAATTAGAAAGTCACCACCAAGGTTTGCATCACCAAATAGCAACTTGACTTCCAGTCACCAATGTAGCAACGCACTTTTACATCACTGTGGTAATTCCTGTTTGCGTGATTTGCCTGTGTAAATTCACGTGTTCTGTATACCTGTTTATATAAATTTACCTGTATAATTTTGAGTATATTATCTCTTCCTTCCTCTAACTAATTCATTTGAATCAAAAGTAAATGGTCGAATGAGTATTTTTTTAATATGTTTTCACAGAATGCAGCACAAGGTATCAGATACAAGGTATCAGACTAAGAAAACAGTTTGGAGAACTAAGAAATCTAAAGGCAGCATGTGCATGGTGAGGCTCAAGGAAACAACAATATCCATAGATGCAGTAGGTGTCTGGAGAGTCCTAGAGGCATAACAGACGACAGTTCCATCAGTAACGAAGGATGCAAGGAATAAGAATCAGTCAATATGGCTTACCATGGCCTGACTCAAAGATGCGAAGATTATAACTGACTCTCCACATTCTTGTTTGGTTCCTGCTCTCTATTTTAAGTTCCAATAGAAGCTGAATACATGGAGATAAATATAGATACAGATGTAGACATATACAGTGGCAATTTTAAAAGTACACATTTGTATTGGCAGGGAGATGAAGTGCCTACATTTAATAGATCTTTTCTATTAACTTCTATGAATTTATCAGAAAATAAGAAGCTTCCTATACCTTAGCCAATGTCAGGATCCTAATAAGGACAGTCAGGACCAAGGGTCAGAGCCAGGTCAAAGCAGAGGCTGGGAATAGCAGAGGAGTTCAGCGTCAGATTCCAGGCCAGGGTCAATACCAATGGTCAAAGTCCAAGTCTGGTTTCAAGATCTGGGGCAGGAGGCAAAGTCCAAATAAGCCAAGATCAAATGATGATGTTTATACAAGGCAGGGAGCTAATCAGGAGCTGTGAGACAGCTGCCTGTCAAACCCCTTGAGGCAGAACGTCCCATAGTCTGTGTCCACAACAGGTCATGGAAAGTAGCACACAAGCTGGTTATGGATGGCAGCCTGGAGCTACTAGCTGCCTAGCAGCTCTACAGGCCTGGGTTCAAGGTCCTGTGGGTCTAGCAGCTCAATCTTTCAGATGGGTGACCCTCTTATTTGAAGTAAAAAAATTTCATGACTTCCTGATGCCACCATTGCACCCCTTCCCCCCCTCCCAAATAAAAGTCTGACATTGTTGAACCAGCTTCTCTAAGTGTTGATTTTTCTGGGGCCTTCTCAGGATAAGAGGGATGCAATATATTCTGGGTTGCCTCCAACCCGGGAATGCTCTGGACCTATAACATCTGAAAGCGTCTAGCCAGCCTAGCAAAAACACCATAGAGTAGAGACCTTAGAGAGGAAGAGGTTGGGTGTCAGGAAAACTCCTGCCAAAACTTCAAGGTGTAAGAGAGTGAACAGAGGTTATTTGGTCCATCTTATGTGCACATAGAGGGCAAATATCAATCTGAGAATGCAGTGTCCTATGAATGGAGAGATTCAGAAACTATTTGAGGAAGGGTAGCCAGGGATGGAGCAGGGAAGGATCTAGTTGGCTTTGAAAATGAATAGGATGTGGATACAGATTACTGGCTATAAAGTTTTATGCTCCCAGAGGCCAGACTCTGACCTGAGTTACACCCGTGTAAAGATGAAGCAGCCCCTTAAAGTTAGTACTAGTGTAAATGAGATCAGATTCTGGCACCCTGTATAGTTCTATTTCTTAGGTCTGCATGTTTCCTTGGCGAGCGGTGTCTTTTTTTATTGCTCTAGGGTTTGGGGAGGTTCTTTTTTAGAAAAAGAAAAATCTAATTTAGATTTTAAATTATAAAAGGGCAAACTGACTGCATTGCTTAATTCAGTTTCACATGCAATAACCTTTCAAATGGTGCTTGAAAGTCAAGTCAAATTTCAATATAAATGATATTGCTGGGTTAACATTAATGTATGAGACACTGCCCTTTATGTTTCACTATCGTCCCCTTGAATGTGTTGAACAGTAATTTTAATAGAATCATAAAAATCTTCAATTTTCTCTTTGTAGACTTAACCAAGGCCAAGTGCAGTACAAGAGGTGCACTTCGGTCTCACTCATAGGGCTTGTGATTATTTCAACATCTCGTTTCTTGAAGTTCTTGTGTATGAAAATTACAGGACTGTTAAATGTTTTTTAGAAATAGCTTTACGTAAATACTGTCTAAATGAGCTTTTTCCTTGCTTATTTCTTCAAATAAATATATCAGAATTAGGGACCGTAGGCAAAAACAAAAGAGGGATTCTGCTAAAGATATGTTTCAGAGTAGCAGCCGTGTTAATCTGTATCCGCAAAAAGAACAGGAGTACTTGTGGCACCTTAGAGACTAACAAATTGATTTGAGCATAAGCTTTCATGGGCTACAGTCCACTTCTGTGCGTCCAATGAAGTGGGCTGTAGCCCACGAAAGCTTATGCTCAAATCAATTTGTTAGTCTCTAAGGTGCCACAAGTACTCCTGTTCTTTTTGCTAAAGATATGGATAACAATCTGACTTTAAGTGAACCATTAGTGCCATGAATTAAACAAGGACCTTGGAAAGGCATTTCAATGCTTATCAGTTTGTGATACACACTTGCCTTTTTATAGGAGAGATTTAAGTCCCAAAAGAATTTTGTGGAGAAAGCTAGAAATGACTGAAAATAGGGAGTTAGAGTAAAAGTGTCACCTCAGCCTTAACCACTGTGATGCTTCAGTAAAGAAAGGAGTACATTGAAATTGCAATGAAGGGCAAAATGAGATACAAAAAAGCCAAGCTCAGTTAAGCAGCCTCAGTGGCGGTGGGCCTGATTCTTTGTTACTCTGCACCTTGTGAAGTCATTTACAGCAAAGCACGGGGGGAGTAACACTGCCATTGTGAAGTGGTAGCATTGTATACCCTCTTCGCAGGCACTTTGCCATGATGCATACACCTACCTGAGGTGCAGGGCGATGGAGAATCAGGCCCATGCTGTTCCCAGATGGATGAGGAGAAGCAGTCCCTCCTCATCACACAGCAACCCCTTTTGACTAATTAACAAGCAGTATTGATCAGTGCGGAAGGCAATCTGTCTTATCCATTCTTCCAACGCCAAAAATCACAAGCTTTCACATCAACCTCACCTAAATACACACTGTTCTGTAACCCAGAGACTGAGTTTTAGAGTCACTGACATAGCAGTATATTGCCATATAAATTATGATCCATCCAAATGCTCAGGCTAGCTGTGGAGGTAGGAGCAGGTTTCTAACATCTTTCCTGAACTTCTGTTCCCACTTAAAAAAAAAAAAACTTGCAATGACTGAAATATCTCTACAGAATAAATGCATCACACACACAATTCTTTGTTCTACGTACAAGCAAGCTGTGACTACCTAGGCAGAATGTTTGCGATTACTAAGTACAGTAGTAGTCAAACAAATTGGATTAATTTGAAAAATAGCTTTCTTGTCCTAAATACATGACTGCAACATTTCTTGCCATCTGGGCAACTGTTTGGCATATTAAATCAGCAAGCAAGAAATCCAGGTGTTATACAGACACATTCTACCCTCTGATACGCATACATAACTCCCACTGACCTCAGTGAGAGTTACATGGGTGCATATTTGAATTGCATATTTGTCAGAATTGAATCACTCACTTTATTGTGCCACACCAATACTCAGCCTTTTGCCGGTGCTATGGATACTTCACACGGTACCATACTGCTTCTCCTTGAGTTGAGCCTGTGGTTTCCAATTGCCTCCTGAGGGTTCCTACTTCCCTCACAAGCTTGAAGGATGAGTCTCCATGTCGTCATCTCCCTGAATTTTCATCTATTGCTTGCTCAGCTACACACACCTGTTTCTGTAATGCCCCTCGCTAAAAGGAGTAGCAGAGCTTAGCCTTCTTAAAAGCATGTTAACTTTATAAAGGGAAAAGAGCCATCACACTGATTTGCCACTATTCTCCATGAAATTCAGTCTATAATTCTTTGTACTGTTGCAACACCATAATCAAGGTTGATTTCTGAAGGGAGTTAAAGGTCTGTTTTAGACAAGTGCAGGTAGCTATACCTATTAAGATTGTGCAACACTTTCCATTATAAGACCCTAGGTTTTTATATCTACCAATGTGATATATGCCATCATGTGCCAGCAATGCCCCTCTGCCATATACATTGGCCAAACCAAACAGTCGCTACGCAAAAGAATAAATGGACACAAATCAGATGTCAAGAATTATAACATTAAAAAAACAGTAGGAGAACCCTTCAATCTGCCTGCACACTCAATAACAGACTTAAAAGTGGCAATTCTTTAACAAAAAACCTTCAAAAACAGACTCCAATGAGAAACTGCAGAAGTGGAATTAATTTGCAAACTGGACACCATCAATTTAGGCTTGAATAAAGATTGGGCATGGATGGATCACTACAAAATCTAATTCCCCCATACTAATTTCCCCCTACTGTTACTCACACCTTCTTGTCAACTGTTTGAAATGGGCCACGCTGATTACATTGCCCTCATTACCACTACAAAAGTGATTTTTCCTCCCTTGGTATTCTACTGTTGAGAATAGCCCACTTCCACTTTAATTGAATTATCATTAGCACTGACCCCTCCACTTGGTAAGGCAACTCCCATCTTCTCATGTGCTGCGTATATATACCTGTCTATGCATCTGATGAAATGGGTTTTACCCCATGAAAGCTTATGCCTAAATAAATTTGTTAGTCTCTAATGTGCCACAAGTACTCCTCGTTGTTTGCTGATACAGACTAAACATGACTATGACTCTGAAACCTGGGGTTTTTTTTGTTGCTTGTAACTGCCAAACTTTAATTGTTGGAGCTGAAACTTTCCATGCCAGGTGTCTGCCTTGGACTGGCTTTTTTTTCCCCCCAGAAAACAAAGCAAAAAAACAGTTCAGCTGTTTCTAAGAACACAGTTAGGGAAAAATATGTTGTTTTGCCCATGTTAAAAGTATTCTATCAATCATTTAATTGAGAAACTCTAAAAAGCAGGAACTTGAACTTGAAATTTGGCAGGCATTTTGCCTGGGTTTATTGATGTGCCTTTTGCTGTCCCAGTGAAAATCTATCCAAATTTGGCCAAGTTATGAGCTTCTGAAAAATCTTAGCTTGCACACTCTCAGTAGAGACATGTTAGTGTCGGACAGCTAAACCGTCCAGAAATTCTGTAGGCATTAAGTATCATATCACCATTTGTAATTTCATACATCTTGATTATGTAGCTTCAGAGATTTCTCTGGTGGCATCTCTTTTGCTTTTCTTCATAAGTATTCTGAAAAGCTAAAGTACTTCTGGTTGCCCTAGCTGATTTACTCAGTCAACATACCTCTTCTATAAAGAGGTGACCCAACTGAACACACTGTGCTTTAATGAGGTCTAACTAGCCAGTGCTTCATTTACATGAGTAACCAAATTGATTCTTCAGATTTTTAGCCTATCCCTCTGTTAGTTCATACCAGTGGCCTGTCTGCATTTTTTATTGCAACCATTGCAACCAGTGGGTGGATAGCTTTAAGGATCCTTCTGCAATAACCGTTAAATCACTTTCCAGAAGATTCTCTGTTTAATGTGTATTCTCTATGCAATCTAATTAATTTAGTTTCTACATTACACTGCAATTTTTCTTACCACTTAGTCTTGTGAAGTAACCACTACAGCACGCTAACACTATTTGACATCTTACAAAACTTAAAATGAAACTCAAGAGCACACACAAGTCATTTGGTGCTATCTAACCTTTGACTAGCCAAGTGGTTTTGTGTGAAAGGCCCATGTTTACCACAGCCTTAAATATAAAAAATGTGACTTGTAGTAATCAAACACAAATTCCTCCTTCAGAATAAGGCTACATCTACAGTTGGCGCTAGGGAGGGTGTACCCAGTTCTTGCAGACATAGGTGTGCTAGCTCTGATCAAGCTATTGCTCTAAAAATAGTGCAGCTGCAGTAGCATGGGCCATGGCAAGTGATGGTATGGGCTAGCCACCCCAAGTACAAACCTGCCCAGACTCCTTGGGTACATTCATGGGGAAGCTAGCTCATGCTTCTGCTGCCACCACAGCTACACTACTATTTTTTAGCATGCTAGCTCAAGTAGAGCGAGTGTGGGCACTTCTAAGCAGGCAGGGAATCTCCCCTCCCCTCCAAATGTAGGCATAGTCAGTCAAATGCCAAGTTGGGGTGCCTGAATTTTTCGGTGCTCAACCTCAGACACCTTACAAAGTTTCCAGAAAGCGCTAAGCATCCACCCTTTGAAAATCATGCTTCTTTAAAGTATCTCAAGATGAGCAACCAAAAGCACCAATCACTTTTGAAAACTTTGGCAAAACATACAGGGAAAAAATTTTGGTTGGCCACCTGACATGGTGGTCAAAAAAGGCAAATAATATGTAATATAATATTCTATACGTCACTGGTGTGCCCTCACCTGGAACATTATTTTCATTGCTAGTCCTCACTTCAAAAAAGGATACAGCAAAACTTGGAAGGTCCAGTAAAAAAGGGCATTGAAAATTAATAGCAGCCTGGAAACCCTTCCATAGGAAGAAAAAAATTATAAAAATAGGGCTTAGGTTAAGAAGGAGAAAAATAAGAGGTGACAGGATAGAAGTATATAAAACAGTTTAGAGAAGATAGATTGAAATCACCTGTTTATCTATTTCTAGAATACAAGGACAAAAAGACCCCAATTACAGTTAAATGAAATAAAAATGATTCAAAGACATAACTGACACAATGTGTAATTAACTTGTGGAACTTGTTGCTATGAAATATCATGAAGGCCAAGAGTTCAGCAGCATTCAAAAGAGGACTAGACATTTACAAATAAGAATATCTGCAATTCCACTAACTGGGATAAAAATGGATAAAGCCTAAGAAGATCAATTCCCAGGCTTCAAAACAAAAGTCTATCACCGATTGCCTGGGACCATGAAGGAATTTCCTCTTCGGCAAATTATTTAAAAGACTGATTGGACACATCCCTAGAAAAAATGTACTACTCGTAACAAGCCTGCATTGGTAAGGCGGATAGACCAGCTAATTTAGTAGGACTTCTTTCTCTCTCTCAAATCTCCATGACAAACAGCTCTCTAAGTACACTTAATCCTGACTCAATGCAGTGATGGACTGGATGACCTCTTAAGGTCTCTTCCAGCCCTACATTTCTATGGTAGTAAGGTGAAGCTGCTGTAATGTCCTGTATTGTACAGCGGCTCCCTTAGTCGACTACTAAATAAGATAATATAAAGTCATATTTCCATATTTTGATATGTGCACACCTCATTCTTTATGCCAAGTTTCTCCATGTTATTTTGCAATATTTAGTGTTTTATACAAGCAGCTATAATATATATTAGTAAATATTCATAGAGGTTAGAGGTGGAAAAAGTCTGTTGGGTATAGTTAGTATATCAGTCAATGCAGGATTTTTCCCAATAGTATATTTTCTAGTGCCTTTTCCATAGGCAAGTGTCTAGCATCCTCTGGCTTCAATCCCAGTGAAAGGAATGGGAAAGTGAAGCCATTTTGAATGGGGAGAAGAGTTCATGAGTTTGGTGCCAGAAATTAGATGGAGAGAAACCTTTTAAAAAGTCAGCATGACAGATGTCTTGGATGAAACTGGGCATTTCTCTTGGGGACCTCCAGAGCTAAAAGGCTGAGAGAGACATGTAACATGCTGACTAGTTGACTGCCTACTTCCTATAGACAAAGCAAACTCAACCCCAAGCATCTGAGGTCCAAACCAGTTTGAATCCTGGACAAGCCCCCACTTCCATGACAGCCAACATCTTACCTGAAACATCTGGGATTGAGTCGATGAACTTTAGAGCCACACACTGCACAGCATGTGACGAGCAGTAGGAACGTGAATGGACTTGTCTTCATACAATGGAAGGAGGCACTATGGGGAACAGTACGCACCTTGAAAAAGCTGACATTCTGCACACCTCCATATTTGCCTACTGTGTCATTTGCACATTTTGCTGGGAAATGCTGCACATATTTTGGTAAATATGAACTACTACAGGTGGAAAATTACAGTTTTAATTGCTTGACTTGTATATACAATGCACACACAAATCACTTGGCATATAACTATAAGTCTGCAAAAACCTGAGTTCCATGGGTTAATCTTTCACACTGTGGGGGTAGCACAGAAGTATTTAAGATTGCCACAGCATATGGGAATTTCCCATGTGCATTTCCTGCAGGTTTCCAAGAAATAGCCTCTCTGTTTGGCTCAGATGATTTTGCAGTTATTTACATAAATCCCATATGAAATATCAGGGTCACATTTTTCAGCAAAGTCAAAGAAAATAATTTGTCATTCTGCTGTCTGAGCACACACCAGTGCAATTCCAGCATTAGCCAACTTGCTTTACTTTTTTGTTTTGTGGAGTATTGTACTATATGGCAAAAAAAATGCTAGAAACTTTGCTTGGTTAAATCATTGTGCAATCTTTTGTAACCAACAGCCTAATAGAATGTGTCTAAGGCATGAAATACAAAGATTAGCTTCATATCTTGTAAGCAGGGCTTGTTTTCTACCTTTTAAGTTTATTTTTTTGTTATTCATAAGTAATACGGCATAATCACTGAGAACTCAAAGAAATAAATACAGCAGATGCAATGGTTCTTTAACGCCATTCACAAATTGGAATTAAATTAGCCTTTCTGGGGAGGTGCCTTATCGTAGAATATTAGGGTTGGAAGGGACCTTTGGAGGTCCTCTAGTCCAACCCCCTGCTCAAAGCAGGACCAATCCCCAACTAAATCATCCCAGCCAGGGCTCTGTCAAACCTGACCTTAAAAACCTCTAAGGAAGGAGATTCCACCACCTCCCTAGGTAACCCATTCCAGTGCTTCACCACCCTCCTAGTGAAATAGCTTTTCCTAATATCCAACCTAGACCTCCCCCACTGCAACTGGAGAGCATTACTCCTTGTTCTGTCATCTGCCACCATTGAGAACAGCCTAGCTCCATCCTCTTTGGAAACCCCCTTAAGGTAGTTGAATGTTGCTATCAAATCCCCCCTTGCTCTTCTCTTCTGCAGACTGAATAATCCCAGTTCCCTCAGCCTCTCCTCATAAGACATGTGCCCCAACCCCCTAATCATTTTAGTTGCCCTCCACTGGACTCTCTCCAATTTGTCCACATCTTTTCTGTAGTGGGGGGGGGGGAAACTGGATGCAATATTCCAGATGTGGCCTCACCAGTGCCGAATAGAGGGGAATAATCACGTCCCTCAGTCTGCTTGCAATGCTCCTACTAATGCAGCCCAATAAGCTATTAGCCTTCTTGGCTACAAGGGCACACTGACGACACATATCCAGCTTCTCGTCCACTGTAGTCCCCAGGTCCTTTTCTGCAGAACTGCTGCTTAGCCAGTAGGTCCCCAGCCTGTAGCAGTGCATGGGATTCTTCCTTCCTAAGTACAGGACTCTGCACTTGTCCTTGTTGAACCTCATCAGATTTCTTTTGGCCCAGAGTGACCTCTAATTTATCTAGGTCACTCTGAACCCTAACCCTACCCTCCAGCATATCCAGGGCCGCCCAGAGGGGGGGGCAAGAGGGGCAATTTGCCCCAGGCCCCGCGTCCCGCAGGCAGGGGCGGCTCTAGAAATCACTGCCCCCCCCAGCGCGGCGCGCGCGCCGCCTTCCGGTCCTGCGTCCGGGTCCTTCCCCTCTTCCCGGTTGAGCTCCGCGGCAGCGCAGGTCGGCCGGGCGACGCGGACGGGGACCGCTGGGGCATACGAGGCGCCGTGGTCGCGGTGCCGCCGCGCCGATTTGAGCGGCCGCGAGGCCGCGCCCGCGGGGCGAGCCCCCAGCGCGCAGGGCAGCGCAGGTCCACCAGCCCTCCTCCGGGCGTCCACCCCACCTGGCTCCGCCGCGGCGGGCCGCCCGCCCAGACCAGGCCTCCCCGCGCGGCCCCTCCTCCCGCCCCGGCGCGGCAGGGGCCGCCCACCATTTAGCCGCTGGTGCCCCTGCCCTGCCTGGAGGGCCCCCCTGAGCCGCCCACTCGCCGGGCCCCCCCCTTGGTGTTTCGGGTTGCCGCTGAGCTCCCGCCAGACCGCAGCAGGCCACCCAGACATGACTGCCGCGGGGATGACGGCGCATGAGGTCAGCGGGGGCAGCGGGACGCGCGGGCGCACGGGACCAGCGCAGTCCGGGCCCCGGGGAGCTCGTCGACCGTCATGCACCCAGGCCGCGGAGCACGGCCCCGCCCCGCTCGCCTGGAGCCCACGCCCTGAGCGCCGCCCCGGCGCGCTCCCCCCCCGCCGCAGGCGGGCCCCCCGGAGCATATCTACCTCTTCCCCAGCTTAATGTCATCCACAAACTTGCTGAGGGTGCAATCCATCCCATCATCCAGATCGTTAATGAAGATGTTGAACAAAACCATCCCCATTACCGACCCCAGCGGCACTCCACTTGATACCGGTTGCCAACCAGACATCAAGCCGTTGATCACTACCCTTTGAGCCCGACAATCTAGCCAGCTTTCTATCTACCTTATAGTCCATTCATCCAAACCATACTTTTTTAACTTGCTGGCAAGAATATTGTGGGAGACCGTATCAAAAGCTTTGCTAAAGTCAAGATATATCACGTCCACCACTTCCCCCATATCCACAGAGCCAGTTATCTCATCATAGAAGGCAATCAGTCTGGTCAGGCATGACTTGCCCTTGGTGAATCTATGTTGGCTGTTCCTGATCACCTTCCTCTCCTCAAAGTGCTTCCAAATGGATTTCTTGAGAACCTGCTCCATGATTTTTCTTATCTCCCACTGAAGTTAATAGTGGGGGATAGTGACCAATGCTGGAGTCAGTAGCAATTGAGTCAAGCACCCCACTGCCCTAGGTTTCCTTAAAGGACAGATTAGTGTCTTTCTGCCAATTAGACAGCCTGTTTCAGCAGGGAATCTCATCCTGGTGTTGACGTTTGCCGGACTTGCCTTCTAAGCCTGTTAATAAAATAGCATTTTAAATTATGGTAACATCTTCATGAAAAGTGAGTTGGCTGCCCATTTAATGACTGATCCTCCTTTCTGTGTACTTCACTGGGGCACAGTTGTACTGCATCTTATCCCAAATTTATATCAAAGTGCCATCTGAACACCTCCTAAATGAGACCATTAATCGCGTGGTATTTTGGTATTTTTTTCTGGAAGTTCTTTTTCACCAGGAAGATGCCAGGGCTCAGACGGCAAAAAGGCTTTGAATTTTTATTTTGATGGAACTAAATTATTTAGAAATCCATCTTAGCTATTTACACTCCTCTCCAAAGGCTACTAAACAGAAGGCCATTTCTATTCTGTACTTGTCAGAGTGGCTTAAACTGTGCTTAGAGAGATAGTGGGTGAAATCCTGGCCTTATGTAAGTCAATAGGGGTTTTGCCACTGAATTCTATGGGGCCAGGATTTTACCCAAGATACGTTAGCAGTGATGATACACACAGCCTTTTTCTAATACTGTTTTAAGAAAGGTTCCTGAATATCTTCAGGGGTCACATTCCCCAAGAGAGACTATACAGTGGCCACAATTTTGAAGAACTACAGTTAGTATGTACTTCCATTCCAAGAACTTGCACAGCACAGTATAGCTGATTGCCATGTATACAATGAAATTTTCTTTCAAAAATTACAAGAGGGCACCTGGAGATTTTACATATTATAAGCAAATGCTGAATTTTGTTTCACTCATCTAGATGACTCTGCCTTGACAGCAGAGAATATGGCATTACATAGTCCCTTCCTGTTTTTTTCTTGCTGTCACAGGTTGGCGCCAATGCAGTTCTGAGAGCTGGCTCAGAATCACTTGTAAAAAATAAACCTCTGTCTCAATAGATGATTTAAAACAAAAACTCTAGAAATATGACAAGTGGGTAACAGATGGTATAACTGACGGTCAGACTTTAAGGAAGCAAAGAGACCAGAATGTATCCTGCTGTCATGTGTTACACTCTCAGATAGCCTGAGTACTCATGACAGATATTGCAACCCCATGCAGTATCTTTGAGGACCACTGTATAACATTTATGAATGACTGATGTATGATTATGGGGAAGATTTACCACAGCTCCTCCAGGAACCAAAAGTAGTGTGTGTTGGGGGTGGGGTGGGGGAGTGACAGATGATCATTGCAAGTCATTGAGACTAAACATCTCTAGGGAGGTTTGCATAGACAGGTTCAAATTGAGCTTTCCGGAGACTCAAAGAAAGGGCTTTTGTTACAAAAATGGGGCCTTCTTTCCAGTTCAGCAAATGATCATGAACTCCTTGTCCAAGGGTCCCCAATCTTGCTGAAGGGTTGCTAGGACTTTGGCCTAATAGGGCACCAGTAGAAGGATGGGTGACACCGAGCAAGCTTTTACACTGGGAGCTTTAACCCATATTTCATGCCTGGGAATGTTTGTTGGGGCTTCACAACATGGGGTTTAACTGTAGTCTTAGCAATCCCAGTCTCTCTCCATTCAAAGAATGTCTCCCTATTCACTACTCCCTTCCTCTGCCACTGGGATAAGAAGGATCTGCACCCAGGAGGGTGCAGCATCACAAGTGGGTGATGCTTTATGGTGTGAATGGATTGGCCATTGGTGGATTGGCTAAGTGACTCCAATTCCCTCCCATCAGAGATGCAGTTACACAGTTAATTCCATGAGGCTGGGGTGCAGCTGGCCTTTCCAGCCCTGTAGTGGTCCTCAGTGGTCAGAGTAGACAATCCCAACTGGCTACAGATGGGACACCACTTTTCCCCACTCATCCTGGGGTTTCTCAAAGTTGGCTTTCTTCCCCCCTGTCCTCTGATCCCATTCCAACCCTATCAGATTTTCTGTCAAACCCAGGCCAACTATCCACATAATGGTCTTTGACTATTAACCATGATTTTAGGCCAGGGTGGCAGAATTTATAGAATTGTTCTAAACCCATTAATTCATAGGCCTCATTGACCATGGTAAGCCCCCAACCAATTCCCCATTTTCTTGTATAACCCCTAATTTGGGATGACACCTCAGCATCGGTCAAATTCCCTGAAACATCCTCCCATACACTTCAGGGGTCAATTTAAACTTTTGCGACAAAGCTTGTTTACACAGCCTATAGCCTTTATGGTCCTCTCTTTCCATATGAATGAAAATGTTTAATGTCTTCATCCCCAACAGTAGTGGAGCCAAATATCATACCATGTTCTCCTGCCCCACTTTGTTTAATTCACACCCCATTTCAAAAGCATTTAGAAATACATCCATGTCATCCCCTTCCCTAAAGCAAGGAAATATTTTGGAGTCTACACCACCTCCCAGGACAGACACAGGGGTCTGGCTCCACCTATCATATTAGGGTTTTGCTGGCTGGCACAGTATCTAAAAATCAAGCTAATACTGACTGTGACATTATCTGATTAAAATATGACCATTATAAATAACTGTTGCAACCGCTTATGTATTTGCAATAAATCTTGTACAAAATGTGGCGTGTAAGATGTCTATGAAAAGGTTATGATTTGCTGGTTATACTTATGCTATTTGTTTGCATGTATCATTTTTGTGTTTGAAGTTATGAATATTGGCCTCTTTCCTGTCCCAGCCTCTTTTCTGCTCCAGCCTCTGGACTATGAATGTATAGTAACAGAAGCATTCTAACCAAGGAATTGAGGACCTTCCACTGATTTGGAAGCAGACAGAGATTTGACTTAAGCCAGCAGTTTATTCCATCACTGCTACAAACCTGAACCAAGAACTTTGCAATTATTGTATGTATTTGATTTCTTTAACCAATTTTAACTCTCATCTTTCTTTCTTTCTTTGAATAAATCTTTAGATTTAAACCATTGGCATCAGCGTGATTTTTGGCTAAGATCTAAGTTATATATTGACCTGAGTGTGTGGCTGGTACTTTGGGATCAGAAGAACCTTTTGTTTGAAGAGATTGGTTTTAAAGAACCACACATCTCTAAGTCTAGTGTTTTTGGTGGTAATACAAGAACTGGAATGCCCAAGGAAACTGCTTTTATGACTTCTTGTTAGCCAGTGTGGTGAAGCAGAAGTTTACTTTTGTTGTTGGTTTGGTATATCCTATGGGGGGTTAGCCACCAGTCTTGTGGTGTATCTGCCGTATTTCTCAGCAGTTTGTCCTGAATTTGGCACTCTCGGTTGTGACCCACTGAGGCGCGGTTATACTGACGCTCTTCCTCTACTCTCATTGCTTGTCTCTCTCACCTCATGCTGACGCTGCTTCTCCTGACTTCTGGCCCACAAGCATCTGGGCTTCCAGACAGAGGCAGTCCTGCTCCATCAGCTGCTTCTCTGGCTCTGTCTGTGGATCTGTCCAGGGTCTCTGCTGCAGTCATGCATTCAATCTGGATGGCGCATGGGTGCTGCCTCTCTTAGCCTCTTCCCTGCACAGAGGCGTCTCCAAGATTTCTCCCACCTGCTGTTCTCTCTGCCAGTGGGCTGGATGTTCCCTGTGATCCTGGACCATCATTCCTTTTCTGGTCCTTAGAGTACAGCAGGTCAACTAGCTGGGCCTTCGTCTGCTCCTCAGCGTTGAGCTGACTTTCTCTGCATATCTCAACCAGCTGACTTTTTTTCGTCTGTTCATAACTCATTTTCCCCTGTCTCTCTTTTCATTATTCCTTTCCCAAAGAGGCTACGAGACACTTCTCTCTGTGCCTTTCCCATCTACAGTACTGGCTTTCACTGCTTTGGGACTTCACTGGAAAGTTTCCACTGACAGATCACATGTGCTGACACCATATATGTCAGAGTTTCCAGGGCTAACTTCACCTTTGCCCTCTCCCCCCCCCCCCAGCCCCCCTTGGTCTTCCTCTCAAGCACCCATTTAAAGTTCAGGCTCCCACTCCAGCCATCACCTCTCTCAGGCAGAGACTCATGTCTGTCTCACTCCAATCTGAGTTATTTCCCCAGTAGATCTGACCTTACAAGATGTCACCCATCAGTCTTAGGGGCCCCAGTAGGCCAACGCCCTTGCAACCCTTCAGCAGGATTAGAGCCCCTTAGACAAAGAGTTTGTCTATTTGCCAGATCAGAAAGAATGCCCAGGTTAGTTCAAACTCCGCCTTCTTATACCAAAAGCCTTTTCTTTCTTTGAGTCCCTGGAAAACCCAGTTTGAACCAGTCTATGCAGACCTCTTTGGGGGGTGATATTTCCCCAGAGTTGTTTAGTCTCAGTGATTGCCTTAATCACCTCCCACTATTTTTAGCTCCTGGAGCAGCTGTGGTAATGCTTGGCAATGGAATAGAATGCAATCATACATAAACCATTCATAAATGTAATACAATAGTCCCCAAAGATAGCGCATGGTGTTACAATATCTGTCACTCATACTAACTCAAGAATTTGATTATAATAAGATCACCCTCCTTATCTGAAAAGAATATATATACACTGTAAGTGAATACTTATCTCCCCTTTCCAGGGATTTGACTCTTTTGGTAACTTAAATAAATTGCAACATGAATCTCAGCCTAAACTTTCTCCCAAGCTTGGCAGATCTTCAGGTTTCCCTTGCATGCCCTATCTGTCCTAGACAATACTTCATTTTGTCCCCAGAACGGGCCCTATTCCCTCTAAAGCTAATGAACGAGTCTGACTCAGTAGTATTTACACCGCACCTTCATTGTAGGGTTTGAGGTCCTAATTATAGGATGACTCAGAAGAACCCATAATCAAATGTTTAGATAATATTCCTGTTAAATTCCTTTCCCTCCTCCTACCACATTTCTCTCGCTTTCCATAGCTGTGATTTTTAAGATACTGTTACAGTCTGCAGTCTGTCCCACTACAGGTCCCCCTATTATTTCAAAACACTACCTCACCCAATATTCAGCCATTTAGTTAACAATTAGCCAAATTTATTTTTCAGTCAATAGTATTCTGTACCAGATCTCCTAAAAATGCCTGAGGTGTCTCTGCTGTTTGTTCTGAACGCTATTAAATATGAGTCCCTTTGTACCAAGTCTTGCAGTGTTGAAACTGCTTGGACACATGAACATATCACTCAAGCACACTGCCATCATTTATAAGCCTTTTGAAGATCAAAGAGTCATGTCTAGCCTTTGAAGCTTGCCTTTTTTAAATCTAGCTTCAAAATTATTGGAGAAGTCTTTCAAAATCTCTGGTTTTCTTTCAGACCTTTGTGACTCTCTCTCCCCACCCCAACAACCCTAGTTCCAACTTTGGGGTGGGCACTACACTTAAATGCAGTGGAATCCTACCACAATGGCTCATAGGCTTTATGGTAGATGTCTTTCTGTTCAGTCCCAGTGATCAGCCAGAGATGCTGGATACCATGGAACTGTACAGGTTCACAGTGGGGTAGGAGTTATGAAAGGATGTGCAACACAAGACTCCGTATGAACGGCTTTAGTACGTGCCTGCCACAGGGTGCTCTACTCACTGCTGGGTGGCGCCTCCTTCTGGTGATTTTTGGGATTAGGTCCAGCATCCCCTTTCTTCTTTTCCACTATTGCCACTCTCCTCCTGCCCATGGAATCACAGTACAGCCCTTTCGTGACTCAGCCCTCCAGCCGGGTCACTCTGTGTTTTTCCCTCCTGGGGGAGTCTGTCAAAGTCCCTCTGCACCAGCAGCGCTAGGCAGTCTTCACACCTGCCGCCCTGACTACATCACTGTCACAGTGACTTGGGCATTCTTCCCATTCACTGCCTCTAGCAATACCACTCTGTAGCAGCTGGTAGGGGAACCCGGGCCCACCCTCTACTCTGGGTTCCAGGCCAGGACCCTACAACAAGTAGTTAAGGTCTGTGACTACCCCAAACTTACTGCTCTCGCCCTGGATGACTTCCTACCGTGCTTCTCCAAGCTTTTCCTTCTCCAGCCTTCCTAGTCAGACAACCCTTTCTCATGGGGTTCCTATCCCCTTTCCTTCTCCCTTACCTCAGGGAGAGCGAATCTGCAGGCTTTCCCCTTGCTGCCTCCTCACTGTTGCCAGCAGCCTGGCTTTATAGGAGCCCTGCCTGTTCCCTCACACGTGAGCTTTCTTCCAACTAGCATGCTCTCCATAGCCTAAATCTTCCCTGTGTGCAGCTTAATTGGCTGACTGGACTCACCTGGTCTAATTCAACTCTCTCAGGGCCGATGTGGGGAGCACACCCCATCACAGTGCCTTATGGGTCCCAGTCAAAAAGGAAATTCAAGAGGAGGTGAAAGGCCTCAACGAAGTTTTTGGGGGGATGTTAATTATTTTTTTTGAAGAGATGGTGATATGCAGTATGGAAAGGCAGTTTTTCCTCCCTGCTTTTCTGCTTTCTGATCTGAAGCTTGGTTCCCAACACGCTGGAAAATAAACCAGTCTCTGACATGTTGATATTTTGGCCCTACTACAATGCATGGTCCTAAGTAACAGTCCTTCTCAGGCTGCATGGAATGAAACACAAAGATACAGACACACATTTAGCATTCTACAGCTTCAGGAAATGCCAAGTCCTTGGAATCCAAAAAGTGAACTGCAATTTAAACACTAAGAAACCATAACCACAAAGTAATGACCAAAAAACATAAAACTAATGAAATAATACATTCTCCTCATATCTCATTAACTCTGCAGTGAAAAGTGCTATTAGACAATAATCCTAATTATATGTACAAACTTCTCTCTCCTTGGAATGCAAATGGGAATTCAAACCAATTTAACAATATGCCTGACACTGTGAGCGAGAGAATAGTCCCATCTATTTACATCTTGTATAAAACAGAACTGTGCTTTACAACAGTGTTTTTGTTAGTGCCTGAACAACTGGTAAACTCCCCACAGCTGCTTCCTTAAGAAAAGTCAGATGTATATAAATTCAGCACAGCAGACAAGCCAATAGTCAGCAAATGCAATAGCAGAATTATTATCTGTTTTCAAAGGACAATATAGAAGAAGCATTTTTTAATTCATATGATTCCATTATTTAAAAAAATTGAAAAGGCACAGGTGGCTCAGTATTATCCCTTTGGGAAAACACTCGCTTATGCAGAAGCTCTCTGCAAGGCGGAAATTCTCTCAGACTCAGTTACAAAGGACATAAACATACAGTGACTGGAGAACTTCTCCCTCAGAACAATTAAACAACAAAACCAACTGTGAAAAGCTCTGGGAGTCTGAGACCCCTGTCCCCATCCTCCAGGGGTAAATAAAGGGTAAGTAATAACCTTAGCATAAAGACAACATTTCACACTACATCATAGGCTGTAAACAGGAATTATACAAACCTCTTTGAATTCACAGTTCAATGCTGCACAATGTGATCCTGAAAGATTAAGAGAGAGTAATTATTCTCTGTGATAAGGCCTCAGAGAGAGACTGTCTGTACTACGTGGGAAAATCGATCTAAACTACACAATTTGAGTGACGTTAGTAGCATAACTCAAGTTGATGTAGTGCAGGGTCCACACTATGCTATGTAGACAGGAGACTCCCCTTACTCTTCTCGTTCCAGTGGAGTACAGGAATCGACGGGCGAACAATCTGCGGTTGGTTTAGTGGGTCTTCACTAGATCCGTTAAAGTGACCACCACTGCATCGATAGCCACGTGTTGAACCCCCGGTAAGTGTAGACAAGCCCTGGGATGCTTTGCTTTACAAATGCTGTAAGAACTGCTTGTCTCTCAATACCTGGAGTAAACTACTTGCCACAGCCTACAACTCATTGCATCACATAGTACAGGGCTACCAAAGAATTAAGATTCTAGCACTATATGAAGTCTACTCTCACACCAGGCAATTGTCAAGGGGTGTGTTTGTGCACGTGTGTGTGTGTGTACACACACACACACACACACACACACACACACAGTAAACTTCAGAAAATCTCCAGGCATGACTACTAAACAGCTTTAAGTGGTAGAGAGGAATTGCTTATGTAACCCTTCTGCCAGGTGAAGCTCACAGCAACCAGGGGGGGCAGGTTCAATATCTAGGGTTCCTTTTCAACAATACAACACAGAACCGGCTCGAGCCCCTACCCAGTAACCTGGGAAAATTACACACCACCCCTGGGTGCCTCTGAGAGGCGATACTTCCCCACTCACAAGCACAAAGTCTGAGTGTAGAAAATAAACTTTTAACTAAAGGAGAGCAGTCACCTGACATTAATTAGGGAAGATGCCACAAGCAGTATTCATAAACAAAAAACTGTGAGCAGGATACCCACCCCAGAGTGCGTGGGCCAGTGTCTTCTGCCTCGTATTCTTGAGTTCTACAATCAAATGTTCCTTTTCTGTGCCCCCCTCTGTTCCCTCACCATACCCCACTCACAGTGGTTGTCCTTGGACAGTGAGGACCCAGGGTTCAGAAGTGCGTCTGTGTGAGTTCACCTCCTATTTGGGGAAGAAGGCACCTTGCTTGCTCCGCCATCTGAGTGCTTGCTCTGGCTGGCCACCCCGCCAGCCACTTGTTCTGTTAACCACCTCGCCAGCTGCTCGTTTGCCGACTGTCAGTCACCTTCTGCTGCCACCTGCCTACAATCATTTGAGACAAGAAGAACCAGCTGGCACTTCCTCTGGAGACCATCAGAATGGTGCCATTGATTGCAGGTGGGGTCATGGGTCATCATGGTCCTGAATCTTGAAACTTGTTAGGCATATGAACATCCCCATTGAAATCAATGCCTAGCCAGGCTGTGGCCTGTCAATTTCAGTTTCTGTGAGCAGGAGAAGCTTATTCTGTCAGGGATCCTGTCTCCTGATTGTCCTGCTGCCCATCTCTCCATGCAGGGGCGGCTCTAGGTATTTTGCCGCCCCAAGTACGGCAGACAGGCTGCCTTTGGCGGCTTGCCTGCGGGAGGTCCCTGGTCCCACGGATTCGGCGGAAGACCTGCGGGAGGTCTGCTGAAGCCACGGGACCAGCAGACCGTCCGCAGGCATGCCGCCGAAGGCAACCTGCCTGCCGCCCTTGTGGTGACCGGCAGAGCCCCCACCGTGGCTTGCCGCCCCAGGCACACGCTTGGCATGCTAGTGTCTGGAGCCGCCCATCTCCATGGCCTGCTGACTTCAGGGGGAAAAGCCTTTTGTGGCAATAGACGGGAATGCTGAATGGCGCTTCTGCAGCTTGTGCTATGAGCACTCTCTTTAAAACTCCCACTGCTGGACACAGAAGCTGGTTTGATATGTGGAAAAGAAGGTGTCCCTGCACTTACTTTTTGCTATGGGGATGCATCAGAATTGTAGATTTGTTCTCTTTTCACTGTTCTGGAGTTTATTTTCCCTGGCTCAGAACACATATCTGAAAAGTATACGGGGACTGTATTTTATTGTACAGACTGAGGCCTGGTCTACACTACACAGTTAGGTAGATGTAAGCTGCCTTGCATTGACCTAGCTGTGGAAGTGTCTTCACTTAAATTTGTCTCCCACCAATGTAAGCATCTCTCTAGGCCAATTTGGTAACACCACCTCCCTCAGCAGCATAGAGTCACAGTTGATATAATTAGTTCGATGCAGTGTCAGTGCAGACACTGCATTGCTTACACTGACTGTTACTGACTTTCAGGAGCCATTCCCCAATGCCCCACACTAACAATGCAATCAATACAAGTGCTCCTGGCAAGGACACACTCCGCCGACACAAAGACCCAAGTGTGCACGCACACACAAGCGATTTAATAACTGCCGTGGCTGTATGCCGATGTAAGTTAGGTCAAGTTAGTTTTGTAGTTTAGACATGGCCTTAGATACTACATTAGATGTGGCACCTGGAAAGGATGGCTAAAGGATCACCCTGGTGGCTTGTGCCTAGGAAGGGTAGCTTTTGAAATATCTTAAATTAATCTGCTGAGACTCTTTAGGATGGACTAAGACTTTAATTTAGATTAATATCCTGCCATGGGAGGAGAACAGAAAGTTTAAAAAATATTTTAAATAACTTCCCTTGGCGCCACAAATGAGTATAATCTGCCAATATATTGTCAAAATATCTATCTAAAGTACCTATGTTGCTCCTATTACTGTAGTGGCTGAGCACTTCACACTCTTCAATGTATTTATCCTCACAAACCTCCGTGAGCTAGGACAGTGCTATTAGCCCCATTTTACAGATGGGGAACTGAGGTACAGAGACACTAAGGGTAGATCTTTACTGCACAGTTAGCCCAGGTTCTTACCTGGTGTTGCCTCAAGTCCCCTCCTATCCACACACTAAAACTTCTCACAAAAGCTTTCACACCAGGCTAGCTGGCCCGATGAGGGAGTGGGTTAAAGCCTGGCTGGTAATTTGCCTTTGTTGCAGTGAGGTCGCAAGCTAAAACACTTGAATGCAATCCTCCAATGCCTCCCCACAATTCCATTCCTGTGCCCAGAAGGACAGACAACTTCTTCCATAATTCACTTAGAAAGAATCTTAGAGCAACTTGACTGACTGAAGCATAAAGAACCATGGGATGTGCCCCAAAAATCCTAGTAACACGCAGGGGCGGCTCCAGGCACCAGCACACCAAGCGCGTGCCTGGAGCAGCAAGCCACGGGGGGCGCTCTGCCGGTCGCCGTGAGGGCGGCAGGCAGGTTGCCTTCAGCGGCATGCCTGCGGAGGGACTGCTGGTCCCGCGGCTTCGGCGGACCTTTTGCAGGCAGGCCGCCGAATCCGCAGGACCAGGGACCTCCCACAGGCAAGCCGCCGAAGCCAGCCTGCCCGCCGTGCTTGGGGCGGCAAAATACCTAGAGCTGCCCCTGGTAACACGCATGAGCCAATCACTTGGGCTAGCTCCACAGAAAAGACATACCCTAAGGGTACGTCCATACTACCTGACGGATCGGCGGGTAGCAATCGACTTCTCGGAGTTCGATATATCGCGTCTCATCTAGACGCGATATATCAAACTCCGAACGCGCTCCCGTCAACTCCGGAACTCCACCACTGCGAACGGCGGTGGCGGAGTCGACGGGGGAGCCGCGGACTTCGATCCCGCGCCGTGAGGACGGGTAAGTAGTTCGAACTAAGGTACTTCGAGTTCAGCTACGCTATTCACGTAGCTGAAGTTGCGTACCTTAGTTCGACCCCCCCCCCAGTGTAGACCAGGCCTAAGTGACTTGGCCAAGGTCACACAGAAAGCCTGTGGCAAAGCAGGGAACTAAAGCTGGCTGTACCAAGCCCTAGGTGAGTTGCATAATGTTCCCTTTAATAACAACTATTTTATGGCTTAAACCAGCATGGGAAAACTATCATGAAAACTAACCAGCCTGGGCACAAAATCTACTCATCCCTTCTTAAAACGATAATAATGATAGTTGTTGATGGCTCAGATGATTGGTCAAGAGGACAAATGAAATTGTGTAATGCTGATTTAAGTGATTTTTTTTAATGATGGGTGTGGGTATCATTGTTTGTCATGGGATCTTTTAATTTTCTGCCTTTGGGGACAGTAATTCCCTTAAAGAGAATCACCTCACGGTAAGGCACATCCGGGTCTGCTTTCAATACCATCCACCGCACACTCTTCCACACACTTGTGGCAATTATAAGTTCTAGACATTTGGTGATGAATCAGAATGTTTCTGATTTGGAGAGAGGTCGTCTTCACAGGTATTGCTAAAACTACAAAGACTTTTCCTGAGACTAATTCAGGTACTTGGAACGATGTATTCTTCTTCTTTGCTACAAGTTGTTAGACAAGAGACTAATGTTGGATATTGACTCAAACACAACCTGGGCCTGATTCAGGAAGATACTCAAGCACACGCCTAACTTTAAACATATGAGTAGCCCCAGAGATTTCTGTGGGTCCACTCAAGTGCTCAAACTTAGGTCCATGCTGAAGTTCCTTCCTGATTGGGGGTTGCAGAAAGAAATGTGTGGTTCACATTTTGGAATTGCTTAGCACTAAGCCCCGTGAACAGAAACTGCTGATTTTAGCCCAGTTCAATAGCTTTCTATAAAATAGGGCAGTGACGAAGAGCAGGAGCTAGAATGACTAAGAAGTGAAATAAAACAGCCTTTCAGTACTAATGGGAAAATCCCAGATAGATGTTAGGAAAACATTTTTAAATTTGGGATGCTAGGATGATTTTACTTAAAGAAGTAATCAAAGCTCCATCACTAGATATGGTAATGAAAATGTTAGGTATAACACAGGTAGATCTGTAGTTCCCAGCATGTCCTCCGGACAGACGTCCTAAGCACCTGCATAGATTTCCACCACAACTTCAACAACCACCACCCATCCATCAAACTCTTTCTCATCAATTTCCTGGACACCACAATCAGCTTCAGTAATGGATCCTTACAGACAATCACATACAAGAAGGACACCAACCACGCATTCTTAGTTGTCACCTACCACCCCACACTGGAATTCATATGTAGTATTATCAAACAATTCAAACCCCAAATCCTGAAAAAAAATCTTTCCTGAACCCACTCTTCAGGCCTTCAAAGAACCTCCCAGCCTTGCCAAGCCCATCATCAGAAGTAAACTCCCCACAGACCAGGACACACCAACTAAAAGTGGCACCAGACTCTGCCATAACAACAGATACAAAACCTGCAGGCATGTCTCCAGGCCTATGATGATCAATGTTCCCCACAATACACCTTTCAAGATCCATGGGTCCTACACATGCCTATGACAACATGTGATGTACCTCATCCCGATCATCAAATGCCCCAACAACAATAACTATGTCGGTGAAATTAGACAATTGCTATGCTCCCGAATGAACTCACACAGAAAAACAACAGACAAAAATCACACTCTCTCACGTGGGCAAACACTTTTCACAAAACTATAACTCCATATCTGACCTGTCAGTCCTAGTCCTCAAAGGAAACCTGCACAACACCTTCAAAAGATGAGCAGCGGAACTCAAATTCATAACTTTGCAAGACACTAAGCGCTTGTCTACACTACTGCTTATGTTGATATAACTTACATTGCTCAGAGGTGTGAAAAATCCACACCCCCTGACTGATGTAAGTTACACCAACCTAAGCACTGGTGTGGACAGTGCTATGTCGGCAGGAGATGCTCTCCCGCTGACATAGCTACTGCCTTGCATGGAGGTGGAGTTATGCTGATTGGAGAGTTCTCTCCTGCCAGCATAGAGCGTCTTCACTACGTGTGCGCCAATTAAGTGCTTCTAGTATAGACTAGCCCTAAATATCATGGTCTCAACGAAAACACAGGTCTGATGGCTCATTACAACCATATGTAACCTACTAACCTTCTTTTGTCCTCTGACTGCAGAGGTGTTAATTGCCCACTTCATTTCAAGTGGTTTTGCAACATGAATTAACCCCTGGTACATTTAACAATCCCGCCTTGTGTTCAGCTGTGACACTTTGATTTTTCCAGACCTGAAGAGCTCTGTGTAGCTCCAAAGCTTGTTTCTTCCACCAGGGGCGGCTCTAGACACCAGCGCGCCAAGCAGGCGCTTGGGGCGGCCGTTTCCCGGGGGGGCGGCATTTGGCTCGTTGAGCTGCTCCCCGGCGGTGGACCTGCCGCAGGCATGCCGCAGGCAACCGGCGCCGCTGCTTGGGGCAGCCTACTGTCTAGAGCCGCCCCTGTCTTCCACCAACAGAAGTTGGTCAAATAAAAGATACCACTTCACCCACCTTATCTCATTAGAATCAGGAGAAGTTAGGTGCCTAATGTGCTTTGGTTTTTTTTTTCGGGGGTGGGACACCTTTGGAAACCAGGTGCTAAGTCTCTATCTTACACTCATAGAAATCCATGGCAAAGCACCCACTGACTTTAAATGGTGCAGGATCAGGGCCTAAGATCCTGGAATTCTCTGCCTCCTATTCAGCTGTGCCTGCTTTAATCAGGCATGGAGGTTGGGATGCTCTATATTCCATTCTTGAGACCGTGTGTATAGAATCATATAATAGTAGGACTGGAAGGGGTCATCTTGTATCTGCGTGTTTATCTTCAGCCTAAGGATTTTTTAAAAATGCTTTCATTGGTTTGCATTAAAAGGTAGAGGGTAGGATTAATAGCTGTTCTTCAAAGCTATAAACTGCCTGGTGTGTTTTCTCAGACTCTGTGCCATGAGTTACTGCTGTAATTAGATCCAGAAGGAGAGACCATAATAACATTCTGACTTGATTTCCACTGACAGAGCATTGATTAAAAGAGCTACATAATAAATGAAAGGCATTTCAGAATTGCACTGTTGATATCTGTAATTTTTTTATAATTAGAAAAGCCTACCAAAAATTGTATATTATAATTACATGCATTATTAATCCTGCTCTGTTATAATAAGAATTATTCTATGATTACAGGTTGCAGAGAGTTTTTCTGTAATTTTTTAAAAAAGGCACTGCAGTTTGGATTACAATACAAAGCCTTTTTACAGAGCAGATAAATTGGGCCATATTTTTTTCAAACTAATGCAAACCAAATGATCTATAAGTTCACGACAGGCAAATTCAAAGAGGAACAAACAATTGAGGGGTAATATTTTTGCCTGTTAGAAGTCTGCTGTGTAAGAAAAACAATGTTCAAATAGCCTCTTTTGTATGTTGCTTCCGAGCAAAAGTCTTAAATACCTAACAGGCAAAGAGGGTAAACAGGGCATTTAATGACATTTTTGAACAATTTGGGGTTAGCTTCTTTTGAGTAAAGTCACCTACATGCAGGATTTTATTCCTGAAAAAAAGCCTATTATACTGTAAGTTTATTTAATATATAATTTTTTCAGCCCAATTCACCATGAATAGGAATACTGTACTTAATTCAGACTATACAAAGATTCTCAGATTATTTACTGACAAAACATCCAGGAACACATATTAGACTGTGATTTCTGGTGAGGCCCATGTTTTCCAGGGACCACAGCAAACCTCAAAGGTAAATTACAAGTTATATGAACCATAATGATCAGTTACTTACACAAATAGTCCCACTGGTGTCCGTTGAATACTCCTATGAGTAACTGGTCGCCCGTGTAAACAAAGGGGTTGCAATCTGGTTTTAAGTGATTTATCTCAGTTCTGATTTATTACTAGTCTAATTTATTGTGGCTTGATACAGCAGATAAGACCCAGGTTCTATCATTTTCCCCCCAATTTTCTGTCCCTACACTGTTAGATGAAGGGTAATTCTAAGTAACATTTTAGGGGAACATTATCAGAACAGCTTATGCCCAGTCTCTCTTTTGCTGACATAAAAATATTTATAATAGGAAAATTAAATGTGATACAAATGTCAGTACTTGCATCTTTAATAGCTGGGTTTTTACCCACTATTTAGCTACAGGAACAAAAGCTAATGGTATACATTGCCCTGAAAAAAAAAACCCTTAAAAACTAGAGGCTTGGTGCAGTACCTCTGCTCTAAAGGTCATGTACATTTTTGTGAGAATTCAGGAGGCTCTCACATGCTACTTTTGGTAGAATTATTATGTGAAGCCCCTTCAGGTGAATTTTACTGCTTCCACTAAAGGGTGATTCAGGTTTGAACTAAGTGGAATGACCAGATTGAAACTAAGTACAGAAACAGACCTGGAAATGGAAGCAGAGTCATTTGACGTGTCAAAAGCACTGTGAACCTGCCCAGGTAGCACCCACAAGCTTATCTCTACCACCACCACCCAAATTATACAACCAACACCAAGCAAGAAAACACCTACTCAGCCAGAGCCAAGCATCTTAATCAGTTCTAACAAAGGCAAAGCAACAAAGAGCCATTTGTTATTAGCCACAAACCTATCCAGAATCGTTCAGTAGAAGAACATGTGGCAGCAGGAGGCCTGGAAGTGGAAAGGACAATCAAATGCAAACCTGTAAATTTCTCATCCCTGATGCTATCATGCATCATAATAATTTTGCCTTACCGGGAATGTCACTAGTACACTAGGAACCTCAGCATTAGTTCTTCCCAGAACTAACACCAACCTGCCAGGATCACCCAAAACTAGCTGTTACCAGAAAAGCTCCAGTTTGGCTCCTGCAAGTAGGATGTCGTTCAGAGGATTAAAAACAATGGTTTTAGGTGGTTCTGAATTCATTCCAGGCAGTGAGTGTTGATTCTGGCAGGCATTGACTGACTCGTGCTTTTTTCCATGCTGAGTCTATGCATTACAATTTAGGGTTTTGTTCCAACTGGTTACAGAGGATTTTGAATGGCTACCAGCTGGTTAATGGTTTTTCTGCCTTGGTTACATTTGGATAAAGATTTTCAACTCTTGGTTACAGATAATGGAAAGTGGTTTTTCTTAATGCAGACCAGGCTGGATCGTGTTGTTTTCATCATGAGATAAAAGGCATTCTGGTAAGTTATAGGAAGGTTTCATGAGTTTATAGGCTATTTCCATTTTAGCTCAACTCTTTACTCAACCCTGTTAAAAACATGTAAATGCCCAAGCTGGTGCTACCACACTAATCTGTTGATTTCATTCTTCACCACCCCCTTCCCTGCAGAGTCAGTGAACAAGCTTTTTTTAAAAAAAAAAACAAAAAATTGTTTGAAGCAGCTTTGCCAACCAAATTTCCTTTCTGGGACAGATAGTCCACCACATTTGGCTTGCACCCCTGTTCCTCCCATGTCTATCTTCACTAGAGCACGTCAGGAATTTTGCAACCAAATAGAAAATGCTAATTCATCAAAACCAAAACTTTTTGTGGGAAAGGATGAGTTTTGAGGAAACTTTTGCTGGGAAGGATTCTCGGGTCCAGGATGAAATTTCTGGTCACAACCAGAGAGAGAGAATAAGAGAGAGCTCAGAACAGCCAATAATTTGGTGGTTAGAATACTTGCTGGATCCAATTTGAAGTAGAGATTTGAGCCTGGTTTTCTCACATCCCACTGGAGCACCCTAAACACCAGTCTGTTATCTGTTCTGGGGTGAGAGGGGATCTGGTTTTTGTTTTTTATGAAAAAATTTGAAAGGACTCAGTTTTGTCCTGATGCAGAACAGGATATTTTTTTTAAATCTCAAAAATGTAATAGGACAAGAAAAACCATTTCCCACACAGTTCTAATCTTCACTCCTACTTGGACAATCCTCTGATGGGAGTAAGGGAACTCATTTTTAAGGTCCTGATCCAAAGCCCATTAAAGTCGATGGAAAAGACACTCAGTGATTTCAGTGGGAGCTGGAATAGTCTTTAAAGTGATCATGAATGAAGAATGGAGAACTTCCTGTGAACTCCCTTGGATGAATATACTGCCTAATAACGCGTACAGAGAAGTCCGGAAACTCCTCATATCAATCTCTTTATGTACACTCTGGAAGCAGAGGACAGACTGAAAGTTAATATTTTATAATGGAAGTATTTCCATAGACAAACCAAAGAAATTACAGGTAAAAAGGCCTGGTGGGAATCTTCTGCCAACTAACTTCAGCATTAGATGGTTGCTGTCAGAGACTGCAGTGCCAATAGATGCTAACGTGTCCATCTGAATTTCATCTTCTTTATTGACTTGTTCAGTCTCTTGAGATCCAAGACAGCTTCAGCTACTCCTGACATTTTCCTTGCTATGGAATAGAACCCTGAGCACATTTCACTGGGAGGAAAACATTTTATGTCTCCGAGCTCTTGCAGTTGAGAGATTCCCTTCAGAACAGTTTGAGGAGTCTTGTCATCCCTAAACATTAGAAAGGGAATGAAGAAACAATGTGCAGGGGATAGCCTGTTCCCTAGGTTTAATTCTGGAGTGGAAGGTGGCATTGCATCCATTTTATGATCTGGGCTTCTTTCTGGCTTTTCACCTCTAGGTCTTGCCCCTTGAAGAAACTGAGCCCCTTCTTTGGTATCTTTATAGGCAGTGGGAATGTAAAGCACTTCTGACCTTGTCCGAGGACCTGTAGCCCTTCCTGTACTTTGCTACAATGGGGAGTGAACATTTTTGTTTGTCTGTATTATCAGCCCCCACCTTACCAAGCTCCCTAAACAGAAGAGTTGCATTCCATAGTTATCCCATGTCCACTTGGTTTGCACATTTGAAACCTATATTCTCTACCAATGTTCCTATTATGAACAAGAGACCAGGGGGAACATTATATCACTAGGAAGTCTGATTTGATATTATCCCAGGGCTTAGGAATGTTTTCATCAAAGACCCTGTGCAGATTAATGGGGGGAGTTTCCAGATTCCAGAAAGCATGCTTTGCTGATATGCTCCTGGGCACTGAAGAGCAGCCTGAACTGTTTACATTTTCTTTTCCTCATAACTGGCATCAATACTGCAGTTTGAGCTCTAAAAGATTCTCTAGTTCTTAAAATAAGGCTAAGGCCTTGTCTACACTACCAAGTTTTGCTGACAAAAACTGCCTTTTGTCAACCAAATAGTGAATATGTACACACTGTGATGTGACTTTTGTCAGGAAAATTGCCCATTTGGGGTGACAAAATAAAACCACCCAGATGAGAGACATACATCTTTTTCCTCTAAATTTTTCTTGACAAAGTGCCAGTGTAGACACCACACTCGATTTCATCACTTTAATTGCCCTCCAGGAGGTGTCCCACAATGCCCATCCTGACCACTCTGGTCAGCAGTTTCAACTCCACTGCCCTGCAGCCAGGTAAACAACCATCCTCCCCACCCCCTTAGAAGCCCCAGGAATTTTTGAAATTCCATTTCCTGCTGGCTTGGCATAGAGCGGCCTCATCGCATCTTCCCAGGTGACCATTGCTGGTTATCGCTCCAAAGGCTCTCCCACTTGGACCACTGCTGAGCTATTGGATCTGATCAGTATATGGGGAGAGGAGGCCGTGCAGTCACAGCTGCACTTGAGCTGTAGGAATTGGGATACCTACAGGCACATTTCTCAAGGCTTATGCGAAAAGGGCTGTGATCGGGACACTCTGCAGTGCAGAACGAAGATAAAGGAGCTGAGGCAGGTGTACCATAAGGCAAGGGAAAATTTTGCTTTTATTGCACAAGAAACAGCACACACAAACACACAAAGATGCTTGGTGGGAAAGGAGGAGCCAGGGAAGGGCAGACTTTCACAGCTGTGTGTAGGTCCAGCTATCATTGTGAAAGTTGTCCGAGGGGGTGGAGTGAATGGGAAACTGAGAAGTCTCGGTAAGTGGAAAGGAATGTGCGGGCATGGAAAAGAGTTCTGAAAGTGCTGCAGGGGAGGGCGAGCATAGATTTGCTCAGTCTGCAGCATTGTTAAGGACTTCAGCATCTATGTTTACTCCTCCATTACTTTAATCATTAGCTCAGTTGCATCCTTAACAAACTCCTGATTCTCTTTCCTGTCCTGCCGTTCGGCTTCCCAGTACTCCTTGCATTCCATTTTCTCTGCATTGGAACCCTGCAGTATCTCCCAGAACATGTCGTCTTTGCTGCGTCTTGGATGCTTTCTTATCTGGCGGAGACACTTGGCTGGGGTGGGTGGAGTGTTCCTGAAGGCCACATCTGCTGAAGCACAGAGGACAATGCACAGAAGCGGGATTGTTAAATTCACACACGGCATTGAAACATTTCAGTTAAATACACCTTTTCCAACATTGCAATCACTTTCTCACTGACTCTTGCCAGGCACACATCTCTACTAACACACAAAGCATGGTGAATGTTGGGTGGGAGAGGCGCTACCCTTGGGGAAAAGAGCACACACACTTTGCAAGGGTCGTGGTGCAGCATACTAGGGAAAATTTTCAAAAATTCTCACACACTTTTCCACAGGTGGGGGTCATTCTAGCAGACATCTCACTGCTAAGGGTCAGCAGGGAAACGAGGGTACATCTACTTCATGCTTGTGGCTTCCGCCCTGGTCCCTCTGCTGCTCGCCTATGTGCTGCTTTGGTCCCTGTACAAGTGATTGCCAAATGGCCTGGGAAAGTTTCCTACAATGGGGGAAAGAACAAAGCTGCTCTGCCATGGAACTGTGGCAGAGGATTGCTGAGTACCTCCAGGAAACTTTCCTGGAGATCTCTCTGGAGGATTCCCGTGAGATCTCGTCACGCATCAACACTCTGTTCCGCCATACCAATTAGCTACCCAGGGAAATGTGCAATTCACAGAAACACAGCCAGCCTTCCACATTTCTATACCCTGAACCCACTTCTGCACTACACAAACCACAAGCCACTTACTAGGCGTCTCCTCTCCTGGGCCTGGTCTACACTAGGACTTTAATTCGAATTTAGCAGCGTTAATTCGAATTAACCGCGCACCCGTCCACACCAGGAAGCCATTTAATTTGACCTAGAGGGCTCTTTAGTTCGACCGTACTCCACCCCGACGGGGAGAAGCGCTAAATTCGACATGGCTATGTCGAATTAGGCTAGGTGTGGATGCAAATCGAACTTAGTAGCTCCGGGAGCTATCCCACACTGTACCACTCTGTTGACGCTCTGGACAGCAGTCCGAGCTTGGATGCTCTGACCAGCCACACAGGAAAAGTCCCGGGAAAATTTGAATTCCTTTTCCTGTCTGGACAGTTAGAATCTCATTTCGTGGTTGGACATCAGGGCGAACTCAGCAGCACCGGCAGCAATGCAGAGCTCTCCAGCAGAGGAGTTCATGTAATCTCTGAATAGAAAGAGGGACCCAGCATAGACTGACCGGGAACTCTTGGATCTGATCGGTGTGTGGGGCGAGGAGTCTGTGCTTTCGGAGCTGCGCTCCAAAAAACGGAATGCAAAGACCTACGAGAAGGTCTCCAAAGCCATGGATACAGCCATGCTAGTCCAGGGGCAATTGAAGCTTTTCTTTACACATGAAGGGTGGGGGCTGATGAAGCTCAGCCCCCTGTTGCTATGATGAAGACGGTTACCAGCCATACTGCACCATCTACCATGAAAAATTAGGTTCACCTGACAGCTACAGGATAGGTACCCACAGTGCATTGCTCACACTGTCGATGATAGTTCTGCCCTGTGGATGTGCTCTGCCGACAAAGGGACCAAGTGCGAACATGAGATTCCGGTTTTTATTATGTCAACTTTTGGGTGTCGACATCACTTTTGTCAACAAAACTTGGTAGTGTAGACATGGCCTAAGTCTCAATTTGGACCTAGGGTGTGTGATTCCCAGCTATCATAGACACACCTATGCTAGTTCTGCTCAAGTGCTAAAAATAGCAGTGTAGCCGCAGTAACATGGGCAGAGGCAGGCAGAAGCACAGGCTTGATGCCTGAGCACACACCTGCCTGGACTCCATGGTATGTACTTGGCCCTGCTAGCCTGTGGCGCCTCCTGCTGCCCCACTACACTGTACCACTGCTGCCCATGCTACTGCAGCTACACTACTATTTTTAGCACACTAGCTCAATAGTGAGAGTATGTCTAAATGAGCTGGAAATTTCATCCCTAACTACAAGTATAGACAGAGCCTAAATGTAGATTATGCCAGCATGCACACAAAGTGGGTGAATCTACTAACTGATAATTGACTTCTTTATGGGAACCCATATTACAGGTCACTATAGGAAGATGTCCAATGAGATGCTTCAAGACCAGGTCCCGGAGTACATAGTTATTGCTGGAACCAGAACTAATTTTATTGAAAGCTGTACTGACCACTAGTCTGCTTATAGCAGTGTGTAAAGTGATTCAAAGGACTACAGGGTGTGCAGGAAGTTAATTTATTAACACTGCAGTCTCTGGGTGGGCAAAGGTATGAACTCATGTGTCTAGTAAATGCCAGGAATATCAGCATCCACTCTAAACAAAGTCATTGCAGACCCAGACTGCCTGTCAGTACCAGTGTGGGAAGATAGGACATTTCAGCAAGAATACCAGTCTTCATTCCAGACAACAGATTTGTCAAGACACTTTTCCTAACACTCCTGTCCTGAGCATGGATTATTTCAGTACAATCCCACAGCATTAATAAACTGTTTTGCTCCTGTATGCTGACATTTGTACCCCAGGGGACATGTTGCACTCTACTGACACTAGATACTAGTCAAGCTATGACAATTCTGCCTGAATTGCTTACCTAAAATGGCTTCTATCATTTCTAAGATGTGCCCTCAGATCCCTTCTAGGGCATAGCTAGCAATATCTGAACTACATTGGAAAGCGATCCTTGTGCTGACTTGTCTTAAGACACTGATGATTGTACGATATTTGCTGTATAGCTGCAAAGTAATGGTGCAAGCCAATATGCCCATTCTTTGAATAATTTTTTTTCATTGTTTTAAGCCTTCAGGTTATTAATGACTGTGGTTCTTCCACTCCTGACCCTACTATCTGAATCCTTGTCCCCCACTCTGACAAGCTGCGCTGGGCCTGAAATGTTGGGCTGTGCATCTCCATTCGCACATAAGGTAAAATTCAGTAGGAATCTAGATCTTCTTACCGCAGAAGCTCAGACATTCTCCTTTGTCTCCCAAATGCTACAAAACCAGACAACAGGAAACAGATCTATGCCATCATGTAAATATATACAGAATTCCAGCAGGGTCTTTTGTATGAATTGGTAAAAAAGAGATTTATCAAAGGAAAAAAGGTCCAGCTAAATGTAGAGATCAGCTCTGAATGTGGGGAGAAAGGCCCATTCATATCAGACCATGAACATACGAAACACCTTACACCTCTACATTAGGAACAGAGCATCCATGTTCTTGAAGGACTGGACTATGATGCTTAGAGGTTGTCCCATAACACAGGACTACACCATTAGAACAGAAAAACACATGCCAAGAGACTGTGAATGCATATGCGTTACTACATTAATACTAGGCCAAATGTAGCTTGTCGTGCTCACAGGAGATGTCCCATTGACTTCATTGAGTAAGGCAAGCAGGATTTGGCCCATTACATTTGCTGTATTGTGATGTTTTAATATATTCACAGTCTATAAGCATCTACATGGGGAAGAGACTTAAGATCATACAGGGCTCTTTAATCCCACAGAGAAAGGCATAAAGAAAACCAGTGGTAGAAAGCTGAAGCTAGATGAATTCAGATTAGAAATAAGCCACACATTTTTCACAATGAGTGTAATTAACTCTTGGAATAACTTTCCAACAGGTATAGTGGGTTCTACATCACTTGAAGACTGTAGATCAAGACAGCGTATCTGTCTCAGCTATGTATTATATCTCAAACAGAAGTTATGGGCTTATGCAGAAATGACTGGGTGAATGCATGAGGCCAGACTAGATGATCACAGTGGTTCCTTCTTGCCTTAAAATCCATAAATCTATGAAATCACTGAACATTAGACACTATCATTTTGGTTAATTAATACATATACACTCAGAAGCAGCGTTAGCCCATTGGAGTCCCTAAACCATTGTTTAGTCTGCTTATGTCTAGAACTACCACTGCCTATACTGGCTTTATGACACTGACACCTATAAAATTTAACAGGGCTGGTGCAATGTTCTTTTATTTCTGCTAAGAGAAGTTCATTATTTCATTGGGAGAAATAGGGGATGTAATTTACCTTGCAAGTTACTAAAACTTAACTCTGCTTGTGGATGGATGAATGCTTATGTGTGGGCATGCTAATGAGATTATGAAGTACAAATCTTGTTGTTCGTTAGAAAGTCCTGGATTAAAGTGATTATTTTACCTGAATGATGCTGATCTTTCCTGATTATTGAACATGACGCCTGCATTTCTTTCTGAATAAAATGATCCCATTTGTGGATCTGGAGACCAGGGAAGGAGGAAACGATTGGCTTACTGAATTAGGCAGCCTAATCCGAATAATTTTACTCCATAGCTCAGAGTTGGTATGTTAATCAAGGACCCAGTGTAAATTAATTTTCCATTCAAACAATACTATCATAAATGATATATGACAGTTGCCTGAAAATCGTCAACAACAGGAGAATTTGTTTTTTAGAGATTTAGAGCTCCTCAGGCTCTCTCAGACAGAGAGGATTTATTGAGAGATGCCCTCAGCAAGCAAAGGCGTTAATGTGGCTGCTAACAGCCTCCGATTACACAGGCTGCCCTTAGCAGAAATAATATGGTCAAAGAAATATAGATGGCAGCTTTCTTCTGCCAAGACCTAGCCACTAATAAGAATCTGAAGTCTACTAACCTCCCTCCCTTCCTCGGAAGTCTCAAGTATTTTAATGGTACACAAGTAGGGGAAGAACAATGTGATAACTGGAATGTGCCACTCAACACCCTTTGTGAAAGGAGACTATGCCACTGTAAGCAGAATTCCTGTTGACAGATAAGATAGGGATGCCTCCAGAATTGCACAACTTGAAGGAGGAAGGGGTAATTCTAGACAGAGCTCAGCATATTCCTTAGTTTACTGAGCTAGTGGAGACGCAGTTGAGTTCCTTGACCTCTCTGATTTATTGTTGTGGATGTGACAGCGTCATCGGAGTTGGTTTAATTGTTGGAAACTGTCTATAATCATGAAAACAGGCTCACAGGGTTGGTGTCACAGGACATGCACATGTGAAGATGTGCCAAATGCTGAAGAGCTTTAGCTTGACAGGGTTGAGGAAACATCAGTTGGCAGGAGGAAGCTTTGGGAGGAAGAGGAGAAGGGTTCCAGCTGTCTATTCTCTTGTGGATATGCACAACATGCCAATATGGTCTGCAGTCTCAGCTATGGCTGGGAGAGCCTTTTTCATGTGAGGCTGGCGAGAAAGCTGTGACCATTCCTCTAGGACGCAGTTCCTTGCCCCAGTGACCCAAATCATTGTCATCTCTGGGCTGTAAAATTCTCTTTGTGTGTGTGCCTTGGGGAGGGGAGGGGGAAGAATCTAGAAGCTGATGCAGAATGCATGATCATGAAATGTTTCTTGAGTAGGATGGGTCAATGTTTTAAGATAATGCTAGTATCCTATGCGCTGCACTGGCTTCTAACGTACTTCTGGATGAAGTTCAAGGTGTTAACCATGAGCATCTTTGAAGCCCTAAGTGTTTTGGGATCCAGTTTTCTGAGCTCTTCTCTCACTATGTCCCACCACAGAAGCTGGGATCTACTGGGTCTATCCTAACTATACTGTTCAGGGGAAGCCACAGGAGATTCTGAGCCCTTCCCTACGGAACTAGGCTCCCCACACAGTCCATTAGACCCTGATTCCAATGAACATCAGGGCACAATTCAAGGCTTATCTGTTCAAATAAGCTTTTGACTGCTTGGCATTTATCACCCACCGATTCAGTGTCTTTTTGTACATTCTGTGCTTTTCCCCTCCTCGCTCCCCCCGCCACAATAGCACCTCTAGTGATCAGGGGTTAAAATAAACAAGCAACAAATGTCATTATTATCTTTGCATTGTAGACTTCAATAGACATCTTCATCTTTATGGCTTTCCACCGGTATATATGGTCTTTGCTTCCCTGATCTTGTCATCCGTTACTATTTGAAGAGAGAATGTAATGGAGTACAGTGCCTTCAAAAGCAAAAGGGGTCAACCCTGCAAACCTGATATTTACACGAGTAAAGGCTGCTCATATGAGAAAACGATGACAGGGGCATGTCCTTACTTTATTCCTTTTGAGCTTCTTATAGTTCAGCTACAGAAAGAAAGTGAGGGAGGGGAAATAACAAGACAAATAAATATAGATCTACAGGCCAGTGTTCACATTCTCTTTAACAAGTTTACTTTCTTTTCCTAACTCAATAGGGGCAGTGGCCAATCCCCCACTTAGTTAACCCAGCCATGGTCCATAAATCAGATGAAAGGAAAGTGATTTTTTAAAAATCAAACACAGGGAGGATGATGCGATTACATTTGAGCAAATATTTGTTCTGATTGTTATAGGAGACACAGGTATATTTCACGGAGCAAAGCCTTTATGGGCTGAGAAAATGCAATTCACTGAAACTTACTGGCTGTCTCCTGTGCATACTACTTACCCCCTATTGGATGGAATCAAACCTGCTTGAGCATTTCTGATTGTCTTGCCCTCTGGTGGGCACTGAATCCTTATATTACTACAGCAAACAGAGATTCTCAGGTGGTAGGTGCCTGTCTTTTGAGGGGGAAGAAGACCTAGAATTCTTATCTCAATATTGGGCATGGTGTGGTATAGCTGATGCCCCTAGGATCTGATCATGTTTACATACACACATCATTGAAGTGCACACCATACGGGATAGTACACTTCACATGTATATCTAAGTACTTCTATGGCCCTCATCGCCACGATGCCAGAATGACTGGCTTAGGTCTTTCTCTTACAGCACATCACTTACATAATTTGAGGAAATGAACAAAACTGAGGAAATGCGCTGTCTGGGAGAATACCACCTTTAAGCAGTGCATGTAAACTTCTCAAAACCACTGAATTTGGAACAACTGAGCCACATTATCCTCACACACATCAATATGCCCATAAGAAAACAGCAGGGAAAATTTAATTTTGTAAGTTTTACATTAATGAAACATTTAATTAATGGGGCCTTGGAAACATCAGTGAGTATAGCATGCAGTACTATGCTTGCTGTGTGGAACAGGTCCCTGGAGACTTATTGGTCCAGATCCACAAAGGTACTTAAGTGTCTAAACCCCAGATTTAGGTGCCTAAGTATGAGGTTCAGGCACCTAAGTGCAAGTTTTAGGCTCTACTGCAATTCATAAAAATCCTGCAAAACTTTACAGGCACCAAAACTCACTTGGTGCCTGTGTTTTCAAGGTAGAAATCCCTCAGATGCCTAAGTTACTGCCTCTGGGCTTGGGCCTTGTAACCATCCAGGTGTCTAAGCTCCAGCGCAAGCCATGCCTAGGAGGAAAATAGGCATTCACCTGCCTGCTTCAGGTGCTGCGCCTGATCCAGGAGACATGCTGAGTGGCTGCCTATCAGACAAGGTCTCCTTCAAAATCTGGCCGGAGGATGAGATGCTATCATTGGTGCCCACCTACCTTACCTTTAGGCCAGTGGCTAGAACACGTACGTGGGATGTGGGAGACACAGGTTCAATCCTCCCTCCCCTCTACCTGAGGGGAAGAGAGGATTTGAACAGGGTTCTCCCACACCTCTCAAGAGAGTGCTCTACCCACTGAGCAATGGGATATTCTGATGTGGGGACTAAAGAGTCATTGGAGCAGGACTGGATTCTGGTGGTCTCCGTCCTCTCACATGGGTGCCTTAACCACCAGGCTTTAGAGTCACTGTCACCCTCTGGTCCAATGATTCTTTAATTATTTATTCACAGTGGAATAGCTTCAGCAGGAGATACTGAGGGATCCTGGGTCAGAATATCCCATAGCGCCATGGTTACAGACCCCACCCCTCTTTCTCCCTCTCAGGCAGTGAACCTGGGTCCCCCACATCCCTTGCAAGTGCTCTAACTATGCGCTAAAAGTTATAAGGTGCCAACCACACCCCAGTCTTGTGTGGAGTTAGGTAGGAGCCTAATTTATTCTCACAAGAAAAACTTAGGTGTCTAAGGGCTAGTCTACATTGGCAACGCTAAAGCGCTGCTGTGGCAGCACTAACATGCCTTGTGCGGTTGCTACACAGCACTGAGAGACAGCTCTCTCCCACTGCTCTAAAAAAACCACCTCAATGAGGGGTGTCGCTACCAGCGCTGGGGCACTGATTACACTGGTGCTTTACAGTGCTGCAACTTGCTGTGCTCAGGGTGGTGTTTTTTTCACACTGCTGAGCAAGAAAGTTGGAGTGCTGTTAATTGCCAGTGTAGACAAGCCCTAAGCCTTCTGACTCCAGCAGAAGGGTTTCCATTCATGGATTGCTAAGCAGAGATCGGCACCTATCTTTGGGAGAGGGCTTAGGATACACTCCTCCCAGCAATATATCCCACCGGCTAATGTAGACAGCTCCCAGGCTACCTTGCTGGCTTTTGTGGATCCCACTGAAAGGCACCTATCTCTTCCCATTCACCATACAGGAAGTCTGGGTGCCAAACTTGGGCTTTGTGGATCACAGCATTGGAACATCTAACTTTCAGGCACTTAAAAGTTAGGTGTTGCAATGCTCAGAATCACAAGCCAGAGCTTCTTCGTGGATTCAAGTCATTGTACCTATATTCCATGCGCTGCATTGGCCTCCCCCGGGCACAACTGAAGGTGTTGATTTTGATCTCTGAAGCCCTGTATGTAGAACCCTGTGTGGATACAAAATTTATCCGCATCCGATCCGTGATCTGCAAATATGGCCCGTGGATATCCGCAGTTTTGCGGGGCACTACCTGTATGGTTTTGCAGATGGTTACCTGAGAAGCCACAAATCATCTAAAGCGCTCTTGCCAAAAGCACAGATTTAACCTTTGAGGATGGGAGGTGGGATGTTCTCAATGGAAAAACCCCAGGTTTGGAAATCGCTTCGGAAATCAGGCTCTCTTCCAGAGCCCCATTTGTTGGACTCCAGTCCATAGTGTGAGGATCATCGGTTCAGCCAAGAATTTCCTCTACTGAACTAAAGTAGTGTATGATATTTTCCACTGGCAGGGACAGTGAACAGGGTGATGAAACCTAATGCAGCCCATAGTGAGCAAATGTAGACCGATATTTTGTATCCAAAACACCTGGGTTATTATGTAAACACAGATGAGTTGTGTGCATCAGTTCTTCTGTGCATCAGTTCACATATCTCTAAAATTGGAATGAAAATACTTCCCCTCCCTCTCAGGGATGTTGAGAGACTCATATTGTCACTATCTATAAAACACTATGAGATCATTTGTTAGAAGGTGCTAGCAATTGAAAACAATGAGGATGGTAATAATAATAATAAATAGTGCCATCAAGAATATCAAGACAATACACAAAGTCTGAAAGCTAAGACTCTATAGGATTTGGCTTTGTCATGACAACTTCCTAAATAAAGGTCTACTTTATTCCCTTCCTCCACTGTTGGTCAATAGGGCAGGAACTCAAGAAGCTAGAAAACACATTTTTCAAGCAAAGGTACACCATAAAAAAAATTTAAGTATCCAAAACTCAAGAAACAATGGGAAAGATTATTTCCATGAACTGATGTTATAAAATAACACTTGTTTGTCTGAATAAAGTTAAAATCAGTAATTAAATCAAACTGTTGCAGACCAAATGCTCTGATCACCAATTCGGGTCCATTGAGCCAAATGCAAAAAGACTGGGCTGAAATTGTTACAGATATTAACTACTGTAACACATCTACATTACCACAGCCAGTCTGGAGTTTCATAATGACAGCAAGGATAGAGAATCTCAGTTCTGACTCAGAAAGTACAGGCCCTGACCATTAGAGATGAAAGAAAATCTCCTTCAGCTTTTAGCAGTATGGAAACTATGACACAGTGGAGCAGTTCTGAGTCTGTCCTCTAAAGGGAAGTAGCAAACAACCAAACACATTAGCCACTTCATCACACTTTCAATGATAAAATTCCCAAATATTAAATTTACTTGATGGCAAATGAAGAAATTACAATGTAACTATGGCCAGTTTTCAGTACTGCACTCTCCTCTGATACAAGCTCTGGCCCCAATCCTGCAAACACCTGAGCACATACTCAGCGTTAAGGATTAACAGTGCCATTGAGGTCAGAGACACCACTCATTTTAGCAGAGTTAAGCATGTGCATAAGTGTCTGCTAGAATTGAGGCTTAAACACTAATCCTGCACGATTTGTTACAATAGTTAATATTTGTAAAACAGCAGCTGTAAAATAGATTAAAATTATTGGTTAACATTCTAAAAACAGCTTTAATGGAAGCTGCAAGTAAGGACATTTTCCTCTCATTTTCTTTTTTTTTTTATGTCAGTCTCCAGCACAACCATTTATTATACAAGCACGTCTAGTATGCATCTGTTGCATAGATGGTTTTGAAGAAGTGCCTAGCTGCTCTATTTACATCCATTACATACATCCATGCTGCAGACAAAACAGGGTTACTGGGGCCCCATGAAAAATTGCTCTTCTGATTACTTAGACCTTTCAAGACTAATTCTCAAACTGATACATTTCAACTAGTGAAACAGATGTTACAAAAATTAATAGATGGATTTAATATCAGATAGTTAGATAGTCAAAAAAGTAGGATACAGCCGTTTACACCAGTCACCAGCACCTTTCAGTACATTTTCCAAACACCCCTCCGCTCTGGAGAAGTTCAAATCCAGATCAGCATTTTGCAGCTGACCCCATATTCTGTAAGCAGGGGCGGCTCTAGGCACCAGCAAACCAAGCTGTTGCCTGGGGCGGCCAAATCTAGGGGGCGGCAGGCTGGGCCGCTGGACCTGCCGCAGTCATGCCTGCGGGAGGTCCACCGGAGCCGCGGACGACCGGACCTGCCGCAGGCATGACTGCGGAGGGGGCGCTCGTCCCGCGGCTCGGCTGGACCTCCCGCAGGCATGACTGCGGCAGCTCAAGCGGAGCCGCCGGACCCGTGAACCGCCCGCAGCCGCGTGCCCGCGGGAGGTCCGCTGTTCCCGCTGCCCGGTGGAGCTCCGCAGTCATGCCTGCGGCAGGTCCGCTGCCCCGGGCCCGTGGACCTGCCGCGGGAGCTCAACCGGAGCCGCGGGAAGAGGGGACCCGCCGCGGGACCGAGGAAGGGCGGCGCAGCACACCGCGCTGCCTGGGGCAGCCTATTTTCTAGAGCCGCCCCTGTCTGTAAGAGGCCAAAACCACTGAGTTTTCAGATATCAGAGGGGTAGCCGTGTTAGTCTGGTTCTGTAGAAGCAGCAAAGAATCCTGTGGCACCTTATAGACTAACAGACGTTTTGCAGCATGAGCTTTCGTGGGTGAATACCCACTTCTTCGGATGCAAGTTTTCAGAAAGTGCACATGAGCATCTGTACCTAAACTATGCACTTCAAGTTCATCTCTAATATTTTCTTTTGTTTTGCCCATCCTAGCTGTAAACACCTGGGGAGTTTGGGCTTCTTCTATTTCCCTTGGGAGACTCACCCTCACTCTTCTAGTTCGTACCACATGCAAGTTTTCATTAGCAGTTAATTCGGTTTCAGCATTGCTTCAGGGCAAACAGCTGCTTGACCATCTCTGCAAGTACAACTAACTGGGCCTGCAGGGTGGAATCAGACCCTACGTTGCTTGTAAACTGTGTAGATAATTTCTGAGCCATTAGAGTTGTGATAAATGAAGGGGGTGGAGGGGTGGCTCCCTTTTACGGACACCCACCCAGCCAGTTAGCTATAAAATCCCTGTTAGTAGCTGTTCTCTACTTGCTTTACCTGTAAAGGGTTAAAAAAAGCCCATAGGTAAAAGGAAAGGAGTGGGCACCTGACCAATGAGCCAATGAGAGGGTAGAACTTTTTAAAATTGGGAAAAAACTTTTCCTTTGTCTGTCTGTTGTTCTCCAGAGAGAAGAGACACAGAGAAGAGACAAGGCAGGGCTATGCTGCAAGACTTTCAGCCAGGTATGGAAAACCATCAGATCATACCTAGAACTACTAATTTAAACCCCAGATATGTAAGTAGATCAGGAAATGTCTAGGAAGACGCGATTAGGGTTCTCTCTTTTATTTCTTATTGGCTCGTGTACTCCTCTGTGCTACCCCCCAAATGTTTTTGTTTTGTTTGCAACCATTAAGCTGGACCTCAAGAAAACCATTCTTGATGCTTAATTATTATATTTGCTCTTTTTAAATCTAGCAATAGCTTAAGTTCCAGATGTATTTTCTTTTTGTTTTTAATAAAATTTACCTTTTTTAAGAACAGGATTGGGTTTTGTGTGTTCTAAGAGGTTTGTGCATATGCTGTTTAATTAGCTGGTGGCAACATCTGATTTCCTTTGTTTTTCTTTCTCAGCTCTTCCCTGGAGTGGTGGTGTGTGTGTGAAAAAGTTTGAGGGTACCCCACAGGGAGGAATTCCCAAGTGCGCCTTTCAGGGTTCTCTAAAAGGGGGGGGGAGTTGCACTTGGGTGGTGGCAGGATATACTCATCCAAGGTCAGAGAAAAGCTGTAACCTTGGGAGTTTAATACCAGCCTGGAGTGGCCAGTATTAATTTCTTTTTGAATCCTTGCAGGGCCCCACCTTCTGCACTCAAAGTGCCAGAGTGGGGAATTAGCCTTGACAAGAGTCAATATTGTTGTTTTTCATTCTCTGCCACGGGAGGAGGATTTTTAAAAAAATACTACTTTAAAGTAAATTCAAGCTACAATAATAATTAGGGCTGTCAATTAATTGCAGTTAACTCTCACAATTAACAAAAAAATTAATCACAATTAATCGCACTGTTAAACAATGGAATACCAATTGAAATTTATTAAATATTTTTCAATGTTTTTCTACATTTTCAAATACATTGATTTCTATTAGAACACAGAATACAAAGTGTACAGTGCTCACTTTATATTTTTATTACAAATATTTGTACTGTAAAAATGATAAAAAATAGTATTTTTCAATTCACCTCACGCAAGTACTGTAGTGCAATCTCTTTATCATGAAAGTATAATTTACAAATGTAGATTTTTTTGTTACATAAAATTGTGTTAAAAAACAAAACTATGTAAAAAACTTTGGCGCTTACAAGTCCACTCTGTCTTAGCGATTGGTTGAACAAGAAGTAGGACTAACAAGTTTGTTTACATTTATGGGAGATACTGCTGCCTGCTTCTTATTTACAATGTCACCTGAAAGTGAGAACAGGTGTTCACATGGCACTTTTGTAGCTGGTGTTTCAAGGCATTTATGTGCCAGATGTGCTAACCATTTGTATGCCCCTTCATTCTTCAGCCACTATTCCAAAGGACATGCTTCCATGCTGAGGATGCTGGTTTAAAAAATAATGTGTTAATTAAATTTGTGACTGAACTCCTGGGGGAGAATTGTATGTCTCCTGTTCTGTTTTACCCACATTCTGCCATGTATTTCATGTTATAGCAATCTCGGATGATGACCCAACACACGTTCGTTTCAGGAGCACTTTGACAGCAGATTTGACAGAATGCAAAGAAGGTACCAATATGAGATTTCTGAAAATAGCTGCAGCATTCAACCCAAGGTTTAACGATCTGAAGTGCCTTCCAAAATCTGAGAGCGATGAGGTGTGGAGCATGCATCAGAAGTTTTAAAAGAGCAACACTCAGATGTGAAAACTACAGAACCCAAACCACCAAAAAAGAAAATCAACCTTCTGCTGGTGGCATCTGACTCAGATGATGAAAATGAATATGCGTCGAACCACTCTGCTTTGCATCATTATCGAGCAGAACCCATCATCAGCATGGATGCATGTCCCCTGGCATGGTGGCTGAAGCATGAAGGGACATACGAATCTTTAGCACATCTGGCACATAAATATCTTGCGATGCCGGCTACAACAGTGCCATGTGACTACCTGTTCTCACTTTCAGATGACATTGTAAACTAGACATGGGCAGTATTATCTCCTGCAAATTGTAACCAAACTTGATTGACTGAAGTAGGACTGAGTGGACTTGTAGGCTCTAAAGTTTTACATTGTTTTATTTTTGAATGCGGTTATTTTTTTTTTTACATAATTCTACATTTGTAAGTTCAACTTTCATGATAAAGAGATTGCACTACAGTACTTGTATCAGGTGAATTAAAAATACTATTTCTTTTGTTTTTTTTACAGTGCAAACATTTGTAATCCAAATAAATAAAGTGAGCACTGTACACGTTGTATTCTGTGTTGTAATTGAAATAAATATATTTGAAAATGTAGAAAACAACCAAAAATGTTTAAATAAATGGTATTTTATTATTATTTAACAGTGTGATTAATCGTGGTTCCTTTTTTTATTCGCACAATTAATCATGATTAATTTTTTTAATAGCTTGACTGCCCTAATAATACATTCAAATGACAAATTGATAATGACATATGTGCAGAATTTCAGCACCCAAAAGCATGGAAATTCAGAGTTAAGACTGAATCTCTGTTCCCAGGTATTGAAGGGACTTTAACCAGTGACAGGTGCTGTCTATGGAACACAGCAAGTTAGAGAGACAAAGCTATGAGTTAAAGAGACGATTTCAATCTTTTCTTAATTTTTTGAGTTTTAATCTGATCTTTAATGTTGTCTGAAAACAATGTTTATGGTTTAATTAGCTATAGCTACAAGTAGTCAAGTGAATAACTAGTGTAACATTTTCTGATCTCAAGACTGGAAAGTTACTATAGCATCTAATTCAATGGCAGAGCTAGGATTCTACCTGTATGTTCAAAAAGGCTGCAGGTTAGCATACTCTTCCATGTTTACAAATCTGCCCAACATCCGTATACCTGGCAGTACCTTGAGATGTTTACATTCTGAAGTTTTAAAATTGATTTTTTTCCCCTCTTCTCTAAAATCACATCTAGCAGCCGTCAATTTGATATTTAAATATTTTTCCTTGTTTGTTAAGGTTGCATTAATTTGCATGGGCTGTTATGATTCAATCTGCACCTTATTGATAATGCCACCTAATGGTTTGAATTTACATGCAAATAATACAAGCATCAAAGGCTATCCAGGAGTTTGAAACATCAGAAATAATCACAGTGCACTGAATAAGATCCTATGAATAATTGAGGGACTCCAACATCCTAGTCATGGGAGCCTTTAAGATCTACAAACATCACTCTTCTCTGGAATTGTAAGTTACAATAAAAATACTCTGTAAGGCACCACATTTAAAGCACATGAAGGCTGCTGTCTAGTAAGTTTATTTAACTTATTTACATATATTGCTTTTCCTCTCAGCAACTGTGGAGCCGAAGCATAGATAGGTCATGCTAAAACTGTAGCTTTTGGTAAACAAACAAACAAAAATGTGATAACTACTTAACTAACATTCTCCTCCCTCCCAAATATATAATCTGAGGCAAAAAATACAACAAACACCACCCCCACCCCAATATTAACAATTTTCATTAAAAAAAATTAAAGTCCATTTTTCAACAACCATCTTTTCATTTTTAAAATGTTGACCAGCTCGATTATTAACCCCACTTAATGTGGAACAAGGGTAGATCACAAGCTAGGCCCCCCCTACTGTCTATCAGAGGCCATCCTTTGCCTAGTATAAATGCTGGCCTCCAAAATTTCCCATCAGTTCTCTCTTGAATGCATTAGGTGCAGGAGCTATGCTTCATTGGCACTCTCTCCAATTCTTCTCTGATACTCTTTCTTACTCACAACCCTGCCTTCCAATGAGGTCCTGTTCAGTGCCCTATAGAGTTTCAGAGGGCCTTTCCTTGAGTACTCGGGTACATTTGCTTTGATTAAGTATTTTGATGCCTATTTTCTCAGTAGTTCAGCACCTGCCTTGGTTTTTTAGCTCCCCTTTTCTTGGTGTTCTTGCAACTCACCAGTGGATGTATGTGACAGGTTCCCCTCTGTGCTGATCAACAAAGGATAGAAGTTCTTACAGCCCCCAGCTTAATTCTTTAGCCCAAGCTATAGCAGTTTATGCTTCAAGCTCTGGAAGTCCCTAATTCAATGCCCAGTGTGCGGGTTGTGAGAGCAGCTCTCCCCCTTTGATGCATGGCATTACAGAACCTGGTTTTGTTTGGTCTGTACTGAGCCACAAGTGATATTTAGAGATGGGCCCACACTGCAAAATTCAGAACCAGATCTTAAGCTAGCAAATCAGGGGGAATTTGGTCCCAGGTATTGATTGAGCCCCATCTCTAAATATATTTATTATAACAGATAAAGCAAGATCTTGTTTGAATAGACAGGAAATCAAGAGTTAAGGTTGAAGCCCTAGTCCCTCATTCCTATTAAAAGAAAACAGGTAGTGTGGTGAAAGAAAGAGCATTTCAGCCTGCATGTAGCAATGTCCTTCAAAAGCTTCTTTCTATCAAGACATTTGCAATTATTTCTGTGCAGAATTCAGGTATTAATTTAAAGAAAAAAATCATTCACAAATTATTATAAAATAGCCATATTATGGGAACAGACAGATTGTAATGACTCATTCAGAACACACTGTTATAGCCATACATTCAGACATTCAATAGCTGAGACAAATTGTGGCTTGGTGGTTTACAGAGGCATTCTGAAAGCGATAGCAGCAGATTACAAAATTCATCCTTTAGACATCAAACACTCAATTACCAACATCAGCATCATCATGCGTGCTTTGAACAACAAAGGAGGAGTTGCTGTACATCATTTTTCATTTCTTGATTGATGGAGAATGCATGTTGCAACTGAACGCATTGATCTCAGTCATTCAATGTTAAACAACCAGGGTGGCAGTTATAGTGGGAGAGCAGGGAACTCACCAAATCTTTGCATCCTCGCACGTTATTGGTCTTCACATGGATGTGTGTGTATGTGCCAGTGCAGACATGGATACAGAGAGTATGTGCATAGTGTGTGTTTATGCAACAGGAATGCATGTATATCTCCATGCTAAAGCCATGGAAGCGTTGAAGAAATTGCTGACACCAGCATGTTGAAATTAATCAGATCCTACAGTCCTAGCTCTGTCTTGACTCAGGTAATTGAGTATTTTAGAAAAGGTAACATAGGAATCGGCAACTTTTGGCACGCAGCCCATCAGGGTAATCTGCTGGTGGGCCATGAGACATTTTGTTTACATTGACCGTCCGCAGGCATTGACCGTCCCCCGCAAGCTCCTAGTGGCCGCGGTTCACCATTCCCAACCAATGAGAGCTGTGGGAAGCAGCGTGGGCCACAGGGACACGCTGGCCACTGCTTCCTGCAGCTCCCATTGGCCAGGAACCGCCAACTGTGGCCACTGGGAGCTGCGGGGGACCGTGCCTGTGGATGGTCAATGTAAACAAAATGTCTCATGGCCCACCAGCGGATTACGCTAACGGGCCATGTACCAAAGGTTGCCGACCCCTGAGGTAACATATTGGGCAAAGCAAACTAGAATAGTAGTTTCAAATGAGACAAAGTTAAAAGGTTCATGGGGAGAGGAGATTTAACAATGAAATAAAGGAAAATGAAGAAAATAACCAAGATTGTCAAGCTGCCTGAGGCAGGGAACATTTTTGTTCTGTGTTTGTACAGTGCCTATAGGGTGACCAGATGTCCCGATTTTAAAGGGACAGTCCCAATTTTGGGGTCTTTTTTTTTTATATAGGCTCCTATTACCCCCCTCTCCCCGCCCCTGCCCCCGATTTTTCACATTTGCTGTCTGGTCACTCTAAATGCCTAGCACAATGGGATCCAGGGCCATTCCTGGAGCTCCTAGGCACTTTGATAATGCAAATAATAAATGGCTAAACTGTAGCTGTGACACAAGTACTGAGCACGGAGCAGTGTCTAGCAGCACTGTCCCAAGAGCAGATTTACAGAATGGGGAGTAACAGCTCAGCAGAAGCTGCTGCTCTCCCTGCTACCTAGGATATGCATAGCCAGCCCAAAGCAGTGAAGGGGCTACTGGCACCACCTTTAATTTCCTGGGCAAGTGCATTAGCTGAGCGTAAATCTGCTCTAACATGGGAGAAGTTGACAACAGATCCGAAATAATTAACACACAAAAGGAAGCAAACGAAACATAAAAGCAGCGAACACAGTGTCAGTGCATGACAGACCCAAACATGCATGAATGGATTAAATGAACAAAAAAGTAACAATTTAAGGAATTAAAATCATCCACTGCAAAGAACTCCCAAAGCATAAGAATGTTCATAATTGAAAACTCTAAATAATTGTAATGAGCTTTACCTCCCTGGAAGATATTACATTTTGTAATTTGAATGAAAAAATACATTTTATTTGTTTACATTTATTTTGGAAACTAACTGGTGACAAAACAGGGAAGATAGTTAAATAGAAGCAATACTTGAACATACAGGTGGGTTCCCTGCCCTGCATGTGTTTAATTTATTGCAATGGAACAAAACTGCTTCATTTTAAACAGTTAGGTAAGATCTGCGCAGACTTGATACTGACTATTAAGGCCGTGAGTCTGTAATTGGATTGTCTCTTTGAACCCTCAAACCAGTACGAAGCCCCAGTGACCCCAATGGGATTCTATACAGATAGGAGGCTTTGCCAACACCGATCTGATAGGAAGGTTAAGGGCTAAAATGTTTGAGAAAAGTAGACATTTTAATAGCTCATTAATTAATTATTTAAAAGTTCCAACTTGGTAACAGAAAACCAAGAAATGACACATGCTTTCACTGTGAATGCACAATTAATGGCTCCAAGAGCACTTTGGTTAGCAGCAAAACAAGCAGCTGACTTGCAGTAAAGTAACAAAGTGGATGGGTAAGGTGGCAAATATACTAGAATGCCCCACAGAGGACAGAGCACTTAACAGCATTACCCTAGTTCCCATTATTTAGTCCAAACCTTGCTAACTGTGGCTGAAAATGAATTTGAAGTAGTTACAAAGGCAGCTGAAAGCTCCTTTTACTTCCTTCTGGGTGTCTATATAGACAGTTATACGTAATTCAAACTAAGTGTTCATACTCCACCTCTGCATAACTGCAAGGGTCAGCAAAGAGACAAACTATTTTTGAGCAGATGCTGCCTCGCTTACACTAAGGCCTGGTCTACACTAGGCGCACTAGGAGGCACCTTATATCGATTTTAATGGCTCTTTAAAACGGTTTCTGTACTCCTGCCCATATCGGTATTAACATATCGGAATAGGGATAGAGCTATCCCACAGTGCACCACTGACCGCTCTGGACAGCATTCTCAACTCGGATGCACTGGCCAGGTAGACAGGAAAAGCTTTTGAAATTCATTTCCTGTTTGGCCAGCGTGGAGCTCATCATCACAGGTGACCACGCACAGCTCATCAGCACAGTTAACAATGCAGTCTCCTGAGAATCGAAAAAGAGCCCCAGCATGGACCGCTCGGGAGGTAATGGATCTGGGGAGAGGATTCAGTGCTAACAGAACTAATGAAAAAGTATTTGAAAGAATTTCTAAGACTATGACGGCTAAAGGCCACAGCAGGGACTCCGCAGTGCAGAGTGAAAGTTAAGGAGCTCAGACAAGCCTACCAGAAAACCAAAGAAGCAAACGGAAGGTCCGGGCAGGTCGAAAAACATGCCGCTTCTATGCTGAGCTGCATGCAATTTTAGGGGCTCCTGACCGTGGATTCCGAGGTGGGGTTGTAATCTCTGCCATGTCTGAGGATTATGCAGACGGGAAGATGAAGAGGAAGAAGAAGAGGAAGACCTAGCAGAGAGCACACAGCACCCCAGCAGCCAGGAGCTTTTATCACCCTGACGGAATTACCCTGCTCCCAGCCCTCACAAGCAACTATTCCAGAGAATGACGCCATGGAAGGGAGCTCTGGTGAGTGTACCTTGCAAATAGCAAACACTGTTTTTAAGCAAGCCTTTTTAATGATTGATTTGCCCTGAGGACTTGGGATGCAACAGTGTAGTTACTTAGAAAAGTTTGTTAACATGTCCGGGAAATCCTCCAGGGACATCTCGATGAAGCGCTCCTGTAGGTACTCCAGAAGCCTTTGCAGAAGGTTTCTGGGCAAGGCATCCTTGTTCCGCCCACCATGGTAGGACACTTTACCATGCCATGCATGTAGCAAGTAATCAGGTATCATTGCGTGGCAAAGCATAGCGGCGTATGGTCCCGGTGACTGCTGGCATTCAAGAAGCATCCGCTCTTTATCTTGTTCTGTTATCCTCAGCAAAGTGATATCGTTCAGGATAACCTGGTTAAAAATCAGGAATTTAAGTAAGGGGGGTGGCCATTTTTCTACTGGGTTCGTGGAATGCAGCAGCTTAAAAAAAATACTTTCCTGCACGTAGCAGGGGAGGAGGAGTGAAATGCCGATGATCTTTTCTGTTTGGTCACCGGGCGATCTTCCCAAGCTACCGGACAAGCAGTGGGTGGGGGAGGAAGGTTGTTGATTAGCAGGAGCTAGCGTGGTATTAGCCATGCGTTGGGGGAGGGTAAATCACTGAGACAGTGGCTTACCATGCATGCAAGCTGAATTCTGATGCCTGGACCTGATGTGTCTGTGAGATCTGTAAACCCAGCGCTGCAAGCGGTCACTATTAAGATGAAAATGCGACCTTGTAGGGAAATCACATGTGCTAGGTGAATAGTGATGTTCACTGTGAAACAGTATAACCATTGTTCTGTAAAATGTATCTTTCTAAATATTTATCTCCCTCATGCAGCTGCAAATTTTTCAACCATCCCTCCTCCATCCCAAAGGCTAGCACAGATAAGGCGGAGGAAAAAGAAGACGCGAGATGAGATGTTCTCGGCTATTATGGAAGTTACACGCAATGAAAGAGCTCATCTGAATGAGTGGAAGGACGTGGTTTCAAATTACAGGAAAGAGGCCAGTGAACGTGAGGACAGGAGGGACAACCGAGATGAGAGGTGGCGGCAGGAAGACCGGCAGGAAAATCAGTGGTGGCGGCAGGAAGATCAGCGGTGGCGGGATGCAACTCTGGGGCTGCTGCGTGATCAAACTGACATGCTCCGCGCCTTGTGGAGCTTCAGGAACGGCAGCAGGATCACAGAGTGCCTCTGCAGCCCCTGTATAACCACCCTCCCCCCTCACCATGTTCCTTAGCCTCCTCACCCAGACGTGTAAGAACGCGTGGGAGGCCACCCGCCCACTCCACCCCGTGGACAGCCCAACCAAAAGGCTGCCGTTACTCTGAATTTTTTTAATGGCCTTCTCCATCCCTCCTATCCTCCTCCCAAAGCACACCCTTACTTTTTATAATGAATCAATAAAGAATTCATGCTTTTAAATTAGTGTCTTTATTTGCATAAGTAAGCTGTACTCGAAGGGGGAGGGGGAGTTGCTTACAGGGACTGAGTCAATCAAGGGGGGGTGGGTGTTCATCAACAAACACAGCAGTCACACTGTACCCTGGCCATTGATGAAGCTCATTTTCAAAGCTTCTCTGATGCGCACCGCTTCCTGGTGTGCTCTTCTAATCTCCCTGGTGTCTGGCTGCGCGTAATCAGCGGCCAGGTGATTTGCCTCAGCCTCCCACCCCGCCATAAAGGTCTCACCCTTACTCTCACAGAGATTGTGGAGAATACAGCAAGCAGCAATAACATAGGGGACATTGGTTTGGCTGAGGTCTGAGCGAGTCAGTAATGTGCCTTTAAACGCCAAATGCACATTCCACCACCATTCTGCACTTGCTCAGCCTGTAATTGAACAGATCCTGACCACTGTCCAGGCTGCCTGTGTATGGCTTCATGAGCCATGGCATCAAGGGTAGGCTGGGTCCCCCAGGATAACGACAGGCATTTCAACATCCCCAACGGTTATTTTCTGGTCTGGGAAGTAATTCCCTTGCTGCAGCCGTTTAAACAGAGTAGTGCTTCTGAATACGCGATGAACCCTCCTGGCCATCCCACGTGGATGTTTGTGAAACATCCCTTGTGATCCACCAGTGCTTGCAGCACCATTGAAAAGTACCCTTCCGGTTTACGTACTGGTGCCCTGGTGCTGCGGTGCCAAGATAGGGATATGGGTTCCATCTATCGCCCCCCCGCAGTTAGGGAATCCCATTGCAGCAAAGCCATCCACTATGGCCTGCACATTTCCCAGAGTCACAACCTTTAGTAGCAGCAGCTTAGTGATTGCTTTGGCTACTTGCATCACAGCAGCCCCCACAGTAGATTTTCCAACTCCAAATTGATTCCCGACTGACCGGTAGCTGTCTGGCGTTGCAAGCTTCCACAGGGCTATCGCCACTCGCTTCTCTACTGTGAGGGCTGCTCTCATCTTGGTATTATGGCGTTTCAGGGCAGGGGCAAGCAAGTCACAAAGTTCCATGAAAGTGCCCTTACGCATGCGAAAGTTTCGCAGCCACTGGGAATCGTCCCACACCTGCAACACAATGCGGTCCCACCAGTCAGTGCTTGTTTCCCGGGCCCAAAATTCAATGGATAGAATCTGCCCCATTACCATCAGGATCTCCAAAGCGCAGGGGCCCGCGGTTTGAGAGAATTCTGTGTCGTCCTCATCACTGTCATCGCCGCTGCTGTATCCGCCTCGGTTCGAAGGTCCTGGTTCAGCATATACTGCACGAGAGTGCGCGAGGTGTTTAAAACATCCACGATTGCGGTATTGAGCTGAGCACGGTCCATGCTTGCTGTGCTATGGCGTCTGCACAGTTCTCCAAGCAAAAAAGGCGCGAAACGGTTGTCTGCCGCTTTCAGGGAGGAAGGGAGGGAGGGGTGAGGCTGTACCCAGAACCACCCGCGAAAATGATTTTTGCCCCATCAGGCACTGGGATCTCAACCCGGAAATGCCAAGGGGCGGGGGAGGCTGCGGGAACTATGGGATAGCTACCCACAGTGCAACGCTCCAGAAATCGACGCTAGCCTCGGACCATGGACGCACACCACCGATTTAATGTGTTTAGTGTGGCCGCGCGCACTCGATTTTATAAAATCTGTTTTACAAAACCGGTTTATGCAAATTCGGAATAGTCCCGTAGTGTAGACGTACCCTAAGAAACACCTTATTCCCTCTGAAATGTGGCAGAATCAGGCCCTTATAGATTACAGAATGCCTGTAAATTACACAAGACGGCTACACGGGGCAAATGACATGGAAACCGTAAGTGAGGATGGAATGATTTGCTTCATCTGAATAATGGTTAAAACAATATTATAGGTTTATCTCATTAGTAGGTAGATGCTAATTCTCTGACACTTTTACATGACAGCTGGGATGTTTCTGAGAGGTATAGGGCCAGTTTTCCCAGGTGATTAGTGATTTTGGATGGCCCATTGTCATAACTTTAAATGGTGTGATTTCTAAGAGAGAGGGTGCTGGGCACTTTCTGAAATTCAAATCCCTTTAAAGTATGTCAACAGGGGCACCCAAAATCATTAGTCACTTTTAAAAGCCATTACTAGTAACTTCTATGACTGCATGAGAGCTAGAATTAAAGAAACAGATATGCAGGTCACAAAAATTCAAACATGGCAGTGACTGCTCTGCAGCATGAACAATGCTCAGTATGCATTTCAGTATGTGCAGGGAAAACGGCGTGCTAACTAAAAAAGTGCAAACAGAGGTGAAACAGGACTTTTCTGAACTCCCCCCCTGGAGAATTCAGACGGAAGGGGTGGGAATGACCAGATGATGATTGTGGCTTCCTGATTCTGCTCTTCTTGGCCTCGCTATAAATTAAGGCTGCTAAGGGCAACTTTAACTTATACTACTAGCATAAATGTTCCTGGACGTTACGCAAGTTAAGAACTAAGCATTGTGGAGCACCTCATTCACCACATCCCCTCCCTTTAACGTGCACCACCCACATCTCCTTTGACCCACTGTCTCTCATTATGCTGGGCAGTGCGGCCCCAGTGGAAAAGACAGGCGGGTGATGGCATAGGCACAGAAGACATCATAGCTGCCTTTATGTGCTTTACACCAGATGGAGAGTCTCCCTACACAGGAGAAATTCTCCCGGGGGTTCTCTGCTGCTTACACAGTGCCAGGTGAACTGAGCAAACCCAAGAATACAGCCCTTTGTGTTGTATACATGCCTGACTCTTTAGACTGGCTGGAAGTGTCGAGGGGAAAGGGGAAAATGAAAAGTGAGCTACCACCCTCCATAATGGTTATCCAGGAAACATTTACCTGTTCATACCAATAGTTCAACAAGAATACTCCATCCCTATGTCGGGAAGGTATATGTATTGCCTGAGGGAAGGAATAGGAGGAAGTCATTGGTTATGTGACTGACATGAATGCTACAATTGCTGTACATACTTATCTACTTCAACACCACAAAAACAGAGCTTAGCACAGAAAGTAGCTTTGTTGGCAGACACTTCTGATGCACCAGCAGTTACAGGCAGGTAATCAGGGTGAGGCAGACAGCATCACAGGAAAGTGGTTTATATGCTACAGATAAAGACTCTGACTGAAAGGTTTAGTTGATAGGAATGTGGGGAGGGGAGTGGAGGGGGGAGAAGGGAGGGAGGTGATAGCACTGAGAAAGTTCTCTCAGTTTCAAAGTATAACCCACAAGCTGTGTTCGAGCAGAGTCTACCTGTGCTGGCCACACCCTGTCAGCTGTGGTGACATACGCTCACTTTGTACAGATGACAGACCAGGAGTAACATTTTCAAGAGCACCTAAGTCATTTAGGAACCTAAGCCCCATTCTCCAAAGTGGTAACTACAGCCCTTTGTGTTGTATATATGCCTGAGTAGTTATCAGTGGTTCATAGTCATGCTGGAAGGGCATCAGTTCTGTTCAACATCTTCATCAATGATTTAGATAATGGCATAGAGAGGACACTTATAAAGTTGGCGGATGATACGAAGCTGGGAGGGGTTGCAAGTGCTTTGGAGGATAGGATTAAAATTCAAAATGATCTGGACAAACTGGAGAAATGGTCTGAAGTAAACAGGATGAAATTTAATAAGGAAGGACAAATGCAAAGCACTCCACTTAGGAAAGAACAATCAGTTGCACACATACAAAATGGAAAATGACTGCCTAGGAAGGAGCACTGTGGAAATGGATCTGGGGGTCATAGTGGACCACAAACTAAATATGAGTCAACAGTTCACAAAAAAAGTGAACATCATTCTGGGATGTATTAGGAGGAGTGCTAATGACATGAGAAGTAATTCTTCCACTCTACTCTGTGCTGATTAGGTCTCAACTGGAGTATTTCAGTGTCCATTTCTGGGCGCCACATTCCAGGAAAGATGTGGACAAATCGGAGAAAGTCACAAAAGAAAGAGCAACAAAAATTATTAAGTGTCTAGAAAACACGAGGGAAGATTGAAAAATTGGGTTTGTTTACTCTGGAGAAGAGAAGACTGAGAGGGGAGATAATTTTCAAGTACATAAGAGGTTGTTACAAGGAGGAGGGAGAAGAATTGCTCTTCTTAACCTGTGAGGCTAGGACAAGAAGCAATGGGCTTAAATTGCAGCAAGGGAGGTTTGGTTGGACATTAGGAAAAACTTCCCGTCAGGATGGTTAAGCACTGGAATAAATTGCCTAGAGAAGTTGTGGAATCTCCATCATTGGAGATTTTTAAGAGCAGGTTAGACAAATACCTGTCATGGACTGGACCAGATGACCTCTCAAAGTCCTTTCCAGTAGAAGCTGGGAATGAGCGACAGGGGATGGATCACTTGATGATTACCGGTTCTGTTCATTCCTTCTGGGGCACCTGGCATTGGCCACTGTCGGAAGACAGGATCCTGGGCTAGATGGACCTTTGGTCTGATCCAGTATGGCCATTCCTATGTTCTTATGATTTAGGAACTTTGGAGCCTGAATCACACAGACAAACTTCTACGGACCTCAGTAACTTATGAAAAAAAGCACATTGGCTCCTTAGAGGCATGGGGTGGGGTGTGTATAAATTGTGATAACAGTATCCAAAGGAAGAAATATCAGGATGCACAGCAGAACTGGTTCTGACAGGCTCTGAAACATGTGGAATGAGGGCAATGGGAGTCTCTCTTTCGACTTCTGTGATGCTGAGTTGGGAAGCTGAGCAATACATGAGGGAAACTGAAGAGACCTCCATTATGACTGCTCCACTGCCACCAACCAGTCAAGACTTTTTAGAGCTGTTTAGGGGCTTATAAATGTGCTGGGACTCCCAGTGTGACACTTTATGTTGGATTGTAAGGGCAGTCTCATCTCCTCCCTTGCTTTCTGTGTGGCTACACTACACATGGTACCTCCAAGGCTTTTCAGCAATCATTCCCTGGATGCTGCTACAGCTGCAGCCTTCTTTATTTTTCCCTGAAGGATTACACCGATTGTACCTAATAATGCAGCTTAGAATTTAGCTAATTGGCCAGTCCAGTTTTAAACTGTTCCAAATGTTTATACACTTCCATTTTACATTTTCTATTCATGTGGTAAAGTTTTTGAGCTGAAGTTTTCTTTTGTGCTGGGAAATCTCAAGATGTTTTCCACTGAAGCACAGTTTCTCTCTCAGACCTATTTGCAAACTACCCATTTGCACGATGGCGTAATGTGTGCATTAGAACATGTGGCCAACCTTTAGCATGGCAAACAAAGAAGGTTACCAGAGGTCACTCTCAAACCAGGTCACTGCTGCAGCACACCTGCTAGCCAGCTGCAACTTCTCTTTCTGAACTGTCACACATGGAACTTGTCTCCAGAGTGCAAATATCCCACACTCAAGACAACCTCAAAATCAATATAAAAAAACCTCAAACACATACTGAATTCCACTCCCAAATATCCCTGAAATTCATTTATTTTGACTGATTACTTTAATCTTATGCTTGAAGAGTAAATGGCAGGAAGTTGAGGTGAAAGTTGTAGCCAGAGATGCCTATAGCATGAAGCATTTTCCAAGGCTTTCTCTGAAGAGCGCACCTTTTGACTAAACCCAGAGCTATGGTGTACCAATATTTCATTGTTTCTGTAGCCCACTCTTCAGTGAATTATGCATCCACTGCTGTGCCTGATCCAGGAGGCTATGCCTTTGCTGTGGCTCTCAGGTAAGGGATTTAGCTTTGGCTCTAGTGCAATGGTCTCCAACCTTTTTACACTCAAGATCACTTTTTGAATCTAAGGGCAACCCAGGATCTACCCCATACCTTCCCCAAGACCCCACCCTTTCCCCAAAGCCCTGCCTCGCTCACTCCATCCTCCCCCCGGGTCGCTCGCTCTCCTCCATCCTCACTCACTTTCACCAGGCTGGGGCAGGCGGTTGGGGTTTGGGAGCGGGTGCAGGCTCTGGGCTGGAGCCAAGCGGTTCGCAGTGTGGGAGAGGGTCTGGGCTGAGCCTGGGGCAGAGGGTTTGGGTGCAGGAGGGGGTGAGGGGCGCAAGCTCTAGGAGGGAGTTTGGGTGCAGTAGGGGGCTCCGGGCTGGGGCACGGGGTAGAGGTGCAGGAGAGTGTACGGGGTGCTGGCTCTGGAAGGGAGGCCAGGGCGATCGACCAGTTGGTGACCACTGCTTTAGAGGCTCAAGCTTTAGCTGTGACGTTTCCCGGGTTCAATCCCCCGGGATGGCCAGCATAGCAGCGGTTACACTTCCAATACGGACATGTGAGTGTTCAAAAGAAAACCAAACTTTTTTTTTTAAATTACAAAATAATATTCTGAAGTGACCCATTCCAACAGTACCAATCAGCAAACTAAAACACTGACCCATCAGATGGATCTTGCAGAAGAAACAGTTCTCAAATGGTTCACCTAACATTCTTCCTAAGGAAAAGAACAGATACAGGACCTACTAGGTTCAAAGCAAAAGGCACAAAACAGAACAAATACCTATAGAATAGGTTGCATTTTTGTGGTATGGCCACACAGGGATAAAAAACCCGCAGCTGGCCAGGGTCAGCTGACTTGGGCTTGCGGGTCTTGGGCTCCAGGGCTGAAAAATTGCTGTGTAGACATTCAGGCTTGGGCCGGACCCTCACAGGTTCCCCGAACATTTACACAGTGATTTTTCAACTCCGGAGCCCGAGGCCTGCGAGCCAGTCAGCTGAATCGGACAAGCCATGGCCATGCTGCGGGTCTTTTATCCCTGTGTAGACGTACCTTAAGGCTCTAGTATCAGGATACCCTGATGTAGGCCTGCAGCAATGTGCCTACCATCACCACTAAACTATCCTTCCAACTCTTGGGGCCAAACAGAGATCCTGGTATAAGCAGATGCTTGTACAGAAAGAGGAGGGATGGTACAGTAATTAGGATACTAGCCCAGGACTTGGGAAAACAAGTTCATTTCCATGCTCTGTGACAGATTTCCAATGTGACCTTGGGCAAGTCACTTAGTCTCTCTAGATCCCCTTCACCAAAATGGGGTAAAACCAGGCCTTTGTGGGTCACAACTGAGAATATTCAGGACAAACTGCTGAGAAATAGGGCAGCTACACTTCCAAAACTGGAGGTTATTCTCTCATGAGAGATACAAAACCAGCAACAAAAGTAAACTTCTGTTTCACCACACTGACTAACAAGAAGTCATACAAGCAGTTTCCTTGGGCACTCCAGTCCTTGTATTACCACGGAAAACACTAGACTTAGAGATGTGTGGTTCTTTAAAACCAATCTCTTCAAATAAAAGGTTCTTCTGATCCCAAAGGACCAGCCACACACCCAGGTCAATATATAATTCAGATCTTACCCCCAAATCATGCTGATGCCAATCCTTTAGCATCTAAAATATAAATGTTTATTTTTAGAAAGAAAGAAAGAAAGATAAAATTGGTTAAAGGAATCACATACATACAATAAATGCAAAGTTCTTGGTTCAGGTTTGTAGCAGTGATGGAATAAACTGCTGGCTTAAGTCAAGTCTCTGGCTGCTTCCAAATCATTGGAAGGTCCTCAGTTCCTTGTTTAAAATACTTCTATTACTATACATTCATAGTCCAGAAGTTTGAGCAGGAAAGAGGCTGGGGCAGGAACGAGGCAAAATGGAGATGTTTCCAGGGCCTTTTATATCTTCTGCCATGTGGAGAGAATCCCATTGTTCTTACTGTGGAAAAGTACAGTAACAAGATGGTGGTTGGAGTCACATGGACAAGTCACATGTCCATGCATGATTTCGCCTAGTCACAGCAGGACATTCCATTAGGTGTCGATAGGCATCTCCCATGGTCCATTGTCAGTTAAAGGGTGGGTTGGACAGAGCATCAGTCTGAGTCCAGAAACCTGGGTTTGATTTCTGGTGTCGCTATTGACTTCCTGTGTAACATTAGGCAAATCTTTTAACATCTGTGTAATGGGTGAATGTAATTAGCCCACTCTTTATAAAGCACTAAATGTTATATCTGGAAACCCTGTTTGAGTAAAAATTTTGAGTAACTGCAAAAAAGGAGAAACTCTCAGACTCCAATCAAACAGAGGACAATTGGAGCTTACCTCTTGAGAAAGTTTCCAGCAAATGCAGAGGATCAATTCTGCAATGCTTTCTTCAGCCAGGGTTGGTGGCCCCACAGGTGTGTTGGTATGTGGACTCCAAATGGAAACACAACTGAAAGCTCTACTGAGCAGGATCAGTGTTTAATTGCACTTGACTTGGTAATTCCATGAAAAATCTAGACAAAAAGCCAAAGTTGACTGATTTCAAAATATTTTAAGCAGCAAAACTCCTCAGCTCTAGACAGGTAAGAAACTCATTGAGGCATTATTCGAGCACAACAAGATATCAATGCAGTTTGCAAGGTGGGACAACTTAATTGATAATGTTGCTTTTTGTGAAAAGCAAAAGAATATAGAAAATGTGAAATTATGTAACCTTATTGGGTGACAAGAAATCAAATAAAAACGCTGTGACTGTTAAGGGAATTTGAGAGAACAGTTTACTTTTTTGTAAGGCCTTTTAACTGTGGCTGGGGGAAAACAAAACATCCCTAAAATGAAGTTGGTAGCTACTGGTGTTACAAGCCAGACACAGCTCTGGTATCATCAACTCTAAGCCATCCCAGAAGAACGTTATGAAGATCAACTTAACGACACATTACTTAAGTTGAGTTACCAGTATCTGCATGTTGTTTTCATAAATTACATTGCACAAACAACGCATCCCAACATTAGGTTTTAGCTTTGAGCAATTCATTTTTATAGCTAGTTGAAAAAAAAAAAAAAACCTTCAGAATTTCCATCCTATTCCATTGAGGAATTCCCATGTTTCAAAATTTATTTTCATCATCAGGTAATGTTGAAATGGTTGGTTTTTATTTTTTGTTTTGTTTTGTTTGCTTGATTCAGCATTTATCTGTTTCTCCCTGAGCTGCCATGGTAAGCCCTCTGTGCGAGTACCTGGGATAGACAACACAGATAATGCCACGCTCAGGGCAGATTGCAAGAATCAGGGCAGACAATCCCCAGAGCTGGTGGTTTACTTTATACTTAGGTTCACCAAACCAGTAACAAAAGAGCCTGTGCAGTATCACACTAGTTAACCAGAAGCCACACACAGTCTCCTTTAGCCATTTCAGCCCTTAGCTCCCATCCAGGCAATCCAATCTAGTATAGTGAGAGGTTATTGAAAACCTATTTCATCTTATGTGAGGTTCTCACTAATACCAAAGGATCAGACAGATATCCCTAGGTCAAAATGAATCTCAGGTCTTACTCAAATATCATTCTGTCAGCCAATCCTTAGTAACTAACTAAATTTTTTATTAATAAAAGAAAAGAAGAGAGTTATAAATGGTTAATAGATCTTATGCATACAAATGATTGCGAAGTCCTTATGTCAGGTTTGTAGCAGTGATGGAATAGACTGCTGGCTTGTAAAGTCTCTTTGGTAACTCCCCAAAGATTGGAAGGTCCTCAGTCCATAGTTCAAGATACTCCTTTTAGTTTTAAATCCACAGTCCAGAGAACTAGAGCAGGAAGAGGCAACATGGAGATGTTTCAGGTGTCTTTTTATATCCCCTGCCATGTGCATGGAAATGTACTGTCCCAAACAAAGCCCACAGCCCCTGTACGTGGAAAATTAGTGGCCCAAGATGGAGTCCAGGGTCACATGAGCATATCACATGCCCTTACACGTTTTGCTGAATCACAGGGGGGTGGCCATTGGCTCCTTTCTGTCTGAAGCATCCTCAGGAAGAGCTATCTGGACTGGAGGAGTTTCTTCAATGGCCCTCTGTGTGAGTGTAGTGTCCTTGATGGGACATCAATACATAGCTGTCTAGTCCTAACTTAAATTCTATCGGAGAGGGTATCACCCAGGAAGAAACATGTTGAAGATACAAGTACATAGCCAATATTCATAACTTCAGATACAAAGACACCTTACCATGATACACTTTATACAATTACTATAAATCTTGTATAATGGTGGCAATGATATAAATAGTCATCTTTACTCATACAGCATCACACCCTCATTCTCCCATAAGGGCCAGGCTCCCTGGCTGGACTACATCTCCTATATATCATGGCAGTTCAACTAGAAAGGAGATTGTGGTGCATCCTGGGAGATGTAGTCCATGCAGGGAACTTGCCCATAAAGAGAAAAGGGAATGAGGCACCCAAACTGTCTCCCCCATGAGGCAGTACAACAGTTCAGGAAGACACAGATTATGGCTAAACTGATCCAAAACAAAATTCAGGTCAAGCCAACTAAAATGAAATATTTTGTTTTGGTTTTCCTGATGGATTTTTTTTTAATCTCAATTTTTCAGTGGCAATTACTGATTTAATAGAAACTGCATTTTCCAGTCAAAATGCATTTCAGCAGTAAATTCCTGACAAACACTGCTAATTTGTTTTATGTTATTCCTGTATGTATCAGCCTTGGTTTCAAGATATAGGCCATTTATTCTCTTGAGCCCAGACCAACATACAGAAGACAAAATCAAATTTTTCTCCAACTTCACTAATAGTTCTATTGAATTCTGAGCATACAGGCCTGCCAGTACTAAACAGAGGCAGCAGGGATAGCTCAGTGGTTTGAGCATTGGCCTGCTAAACCCAGCGTTGTGAGTTCAATCCTTGAGGGGGCCATTTGGGGAATTAATTGGGGATTGGTCTTGCTTTAAGCAGGGGGTTGGACTAGAAATTCTATGAACTGCTCAAACATACTTCTAGGACCTCAGCTAATATGCCCATAAGAATCAAGGTAGGTCTCAGATGAACAAGTGACTGCATATTTGTAAGACAAGAATGACTATGTCATCTGTAAACATTATATGCCCCAGTTAAATATTTATACCTTTTTAAAAGATAAATATTTAGTTTAATATCTTCTCTGTTTTGGTGGCTGTTCAGTGTGGCTGGGAATGTAGAAAAGCATTAAGTTCCTCTGCTGTGTGGGTAACCCATACACCTTCTGGGTGTGTTCTGTCCCACCTAGTGGTACCAAGACCACTTAGAGAGGATTAAAATGAGTCTGCTCTACAGCCTTAGATTTTAGCTCATGCAGTAGAGGCTCATGCACTGAGGTCCCCAGTTCAATCCCCCGCACCAACAACCGGAGTCTGTTGGCGTTACACTTGCTCTTTGAGACTGTTGGATTAAGAGGATTTTAAAAAAAAAACCTCTGTCTGAATACCATATTTCCTCCAATTATTTTGTAATAGAGGCCTTTAACCCCTAGTTTGCACCTTTCTATGTGGATTTAAATATACAAATACCCAGGAAAAATCAATGCTTATATAGTGTGTTGTATTTGACTCTTATAGTTGTATTTCATTGTTAGACTAAACAACACAGGGCTGGTCCACACTAAGAAGCGGGGTCGAACTAGGGTACGCAAATTCAGCTATGTGAATAGCGTAGCTGAATTCGAAGTACCTTAGTTCGAACTACTCACCCGTCCAGACGCCGCGGAATCGAAGTCCGCGGCTCCAAGGTCGACTCCACCACCGCCGTTTGCAGTGGTGGAGTACCGGAGTCGACTGCGGCGCTTCCGGAGTTCGAACTATCGCGTCCAGATTAGATGCGATAGTTCGAACTCCGAGAAGTCGAACTCACCGCGTCGACCCGGCTGGTAAGTGTAGACTAGCCCACAGAAAGAATTAGAATAAAATAGATACTGAAATTGTAAATGGATCCACTACAACTCACAGGACATATTTGTATAAAGGATTTCTGTTTCAACACAACAGCGTATTGATTAGAAGTTGCAGTCACGTGACAAAACCTTGTGCAGATGTCATCTCATAACACTTAGGCCATTCAGCCTCCTCTAGCTGTAATAAGGCACTGACAGCATGCCTATGACCTAGCAGGCAAAGTTATCCTCACCACTTGCTTTGATTCACCGAGGCCTAAGCTCAGTTTTTCTCTGAATACACTAGGCAAACTTTTTGGGCTGAGGACCACATCTGGGTGGGGAAATTGTATAGAGGGCTGGGGCTGGGGGTTGGGGGGTGTGAGGGAGTGTGGGGTGGAGGAGGGGTGCGGTGTGTAGGAAGGGGCTCAGGGTAAGGGATTGGGGTGCACAGGGGTGCAGGGTACAGCAGGGAGCTCAGGGCAGGGAGTTGGGGGGTGAGGTGCAGGAGGGGGTTCGGGTTCCGGCCCGGTGTCGCTTACCTCAAGCGGCTCCGGGGTGGCAGCAGTGCGCACTGGGACCAGGGCAGGCTCCCTGCACATCTGCCCTGTCCCCAGCCCCATGCCACTCCCTGAAGTGCTGCGGCCCCCGCATGCATTGCCCTTGCCATACCTCCCCTGAAGCTCCCATTGGCCACAGTTTGTCGTTCCTGGCCAATAGGAGCTGCGGGGGGCGGTGCCTGGAGGCAACGCATGAAGCCCTCTACCTCCCACTCGGGGGCCACAGGCCGGATCCAAAGCCCTGAGGGGCCAGATGCAGCCCACAGGCCATAGTTTGCCCACCCCTGCACTAGCCAGTAACTAAGCTCAGAGACCAAATGCCAGGTTCTCAGTTCAATTTCACTTAAACAAAAGAAGTGACTATTGCCAATTTTGTAGAAATAAAGTGTACAGTAAGGTAGTTAAACAGCCCCCTTACTTTCTCAAGAATACCACTGCAGAAAGCATCACTACATGCTGGTGGTTCATTAGCAAGATTTAATGCAGCAGGTAAACAGAGCTGAAGGAAACAGAACTTGATTAGACACTCTGAGAGGCCAGTATCACATGCTGAGACTCTAATGTTTGTATAATAATGGCCTGCCCCTCGTTTACATTCCTCAGCCCGTGGAGCCTTACCAAACTCGGGCATTCCCTGAAACCTGACCCTCTTTCTCCATTTCCACTCATCATATTACAGCTAACAGCTTAAAGTTACAGAATGATACAAGGTTGCTTAGATGTACGAATGGGTGGAGCTTTGGCTGGTTTCTCTACCTCCAGTCAGAGCAGGGTGACCAATCCCTTTCAAACAACTAGTACAGTCCCCACTCTTTGCTTATGTAACCCTTCTGCCAGGTGGAGCCAGCAGCAACCAGGGCTGTGTTTAATATCTAGGGGTTCCTTTCCAACAATACAACACAGAACCAGCTCGAGCCGCCACCCAGTAGCCTGGGAAAATTACACACCACTCCTGGGTGCCTCTGGGAGTCAATACTTCTCCACTCGCAAGCACGGGGTCTGAGTGGAGAAAAACTTTTTATGAAAGGAGGACAGTCACATGACATTAATTAGGGAAAATGTCACAAGCAGGATTCATAATCATAAAACTATGAACAAGACACCCACCCCAGTGGGGCAGTGTCTTCTGCCTCATGTTCTTGAATTTTACAACCAAAAGTTCTTTTTCTGTGCCCCTCTCTGCTCCCTCACCACATCCCACTCAGAGTGGTTGTACCTTGGTCCATGAGGATCCAGGGTTCAGAAGTGCTTCTGTGTGAGTTCACCTCCCACCTGGGGAAGAAGGCACCTTGCTTGCTCCGCCATCTGAGCACTTGCTTTGGCTGGCCACCCCGCCAGCCTCTTGTTCGGTTAACCACCTCGCCAGCTGCTCATTCGCCGGCTGTCAGTCACCTTCTGCTGCCATCTGGGGTGGAGGGGTGTTACACAGGAGGGGATCACTAAATGGAAAGTCGATGGAAGGGGATGAGGAGGTCAGGGCTGTGTAGAAGATAGTAAGATGAGCAGATGTGGAGGGAAGCTGTGGTTAAGAGACTGAAGGACAGGGGGAGGGTTGGAGCAAACAGTGAATCAGCTTAGGGCAGCTGAGGAGGTGAGCAGGGAGACAGGTGAGCCGGCGGCAGGGGAGGAGGGCTGAGGAGGCGAGCGGGCAGGGGGGCAGGTGAGCTGGCAGCGGGCTGGGGGAGGCTGAGGAGGTGAGTGGTGGGGGGCAGGTGAGCCGGCAGCAGGGTGTGGGGGCTGAGGAGGCAAGCAGGTTGGTGGCCGGAGGGGGGCAATTGGGAGAGGGAGGTTTTTCTGTTGTTACACCGACAGCTGACGAGTCGCGTGGGGAAGATGAGCCGGCAGTGGGGGAGGGGAGGGGCTGAAGAGGCAAGCGGGTGGGCAGTGGCAGGGGGTGAGTAGGTGAGCTGGGGAGGTGAGGTGGCGAGCAGGCAGGCAGTGGTGGTGGGGACAATTGGGAGAGGGAAATGGCGGAATGCCTCCGATGGTCCCAAATGTTCAAATAACTGCCCCAGGGTGGTAAAGAAAACTGGGTCATTAAGGCTTGACAGTCTCTGGGGGGGAATCACTGCTAATCCCAGGACAAGACAGGCTGCTGTGTTTGGATCAGGGGTTCTTCAACTTTTTCATAGCGTGGAAAACTGGTTAATGCAGGAACTGCCTCATGGGTTCATGTGCCTGTCGTCACTGCAGCAACTGCTTCCATGGAAAAGCCACCTTAGAAGGATGTTTAAATGTATATTTAGCTTCTTTCTATCTCGCAGTCAGAAGAAGCTGGTCCCATGTGCACACACCCAGCTCTCTGGACTCAATCCCATCACACTTTGGGAACCTTTGCAGCCGAGTCTGTCCCTAGCAGTACAAAGGCAAAGTGAGGACAGGATCAAATTAAATGTCCATCCCCGCGTTAGAGAAGAGAGGACTATGACATACTGCACATAAATCCGAACCACTTCGTTAGCTGAAGAGTTAAGCTGTAAATTTTAGAGAAGCCCAGTTAAAAGCCCATCAACAAATCTCACTTACAAATACTCGACAGCTTCCCTAAAAACCCAAATGCAGGACAGTCTAGAAATGAACAGTTCAGGGATCCAACCCCACAGTCATTCTTCCCTGTTCCTCATCATCCCGCCTGCCATGCCCCCAAGAATTCTAACCACATCCCACACGATCCAGGCCCCCACCTCTTCCTCTGCAGAGCAGCCCTTGCCGCAGAGCCAGGACTCAGCAGAAGGGCAGTTTAAATAATTTACATAGTCAATGTTATTAACATGACACAGATCTTTGTGATCCCCCAGCTTTCCCCCAGTAACACCCAGAGGCCCCCGTCCAACTCACCAGACACCTGGTGTTTGGAGCCAAGCCATTTTGGGGGTAGGAAGCTAGGAAAATGTTCAGAAAGGGAATGATGGATATTTGTGAAATACCTTAATTGCAAAACCTCTTTTCTGAAGGTTACCAAACCTCCCAGACAAATCCTACCTGGCCTAGGAGAGCTCAGGGGATCAGGTAGTTTTTTGGAGAAGTAACACGGAAGTTAAAAATGGATCTTAGTTGTAAGTTAGGATCAGTCTGAACTATGGAGTGGCTACCACTGGCCCATTACATCCTGGTGAGCGTTTCTATAGCAACATTGGGCCTGATCTGGCCTGGCTCCCATCCCCTCTCCAAGGGTTGCAGCTGTCTGGACGTGCCTGTCTTCCATGCCTTCCTCATTCACACCTCATTCATTCAACAGGGCAATGGATTACAAAATAGGGGGAAGTTCTTATTCTACTTCTAGCAAAAAGACATTTCTCTTTTACCTTAATTATACTACCTTAGGGGCCTACTATAACATATTACCAAGGTTCAATACCGCTGTTTCGGCAGGGCGGCGCTGGGGAAAGAGGATTTGTTTCTGCAGGGCGGGCGGCACTGGGAGAGGGCAGTTGTTTCGAGGGGGCTGGATGGTGCTGGGGAGGGTGTTTCAGGGGGGCCGGTGGGTTTCGGCCCTCAGCTGTTTTCTTTGGAGTAATATGGCCCTTGCTGCTTTACGAGTTGTACAGGCCTGATTTATACTGTCTCATTGTTTCCTTGTCCTTCCCCATCTGTCTATATCCATCTGTTGTTTCTTGTCTTATACTTAGATTGTAAGCTTTTGGGGTCGAAGTCTGTGTGTTCTGTGTGGTACAGCACTTGCCACCATAGGGTCCTGGTCCATAACTGTTAGGTGCTATGATACCACAAAGAATAATAATAAAATAAAAATCCAAAGATCCATCTTCATTAAATGTAGAGTTCTGGCATGTGACATAAAAGAACAATCACAACACAAGTGATATTTATAAATATATCTAATCACTTACTATTAGCAAAATGCACTAGACAGCCACAAAACATAGGTTACAAAGTACAGCAATGTATCAGATGGGTAGCCGTGTTAGTGTGGATCTGTAAAAAGCAACAAAGAGTCCTGTGGCACCTTATAGACTAACAGACGTATTGGAGCATATGCATCTGACAACGTGGGTATTCAGCCACGAAAGCTTATGCTCCACTACGTCTGTTAGTCTATAACAGGGGTCAGCAACCTTTCAGAAATGGTGTGCCGAGTCTTCATTTATTCAGTTTAATTTAAGGTTTCGCGTGCCAGTAATACATTTTAACGTTTTGGAAGGTCTCTTTCTATAAGTCTATAATATATAATTATACTATTGTTGCATGTAAAGTACTGTAAATAAGGTTTTTAAAATGTTTAAGAAGCTTCATTTAAAATTCAATTAAAATGCAGAGCCCCCCGGACCAGTGGCCAGGACCCGGGCAGTGTGAGTGCCACTGAAAATCAGCTCGCGTGCCGCCTTTGGCACCCATGCCATAGGTTGCCCACCCCTGGTCTACAAGGTGCCAAAGTACAGCTATATCACTTACAGCATAACTAAACTATGGCTGAACAAAGCTAGTGTTGCTCAGTCTAAAGACGGACAGAGATCTTAGATTTTCAGAATCTCTGAAAGTCTAGAGCAAGAGAAACCTCTGTAAATTAAAATAGTTTTCCTTCGATGTGGTGATAAAAAGGTCAGTCATATTTCATTGTGGTATGACATCATTGTTCTCAATTAACAGTAATACAAAGCTTTTCTTCTTGTTGCACCGCTAAATTTAACTTTTCCTGTAACACAGGCTCCAATCCTGCAACGCTTTGCACACATGCTTAGTTTTATGCACGTCAGGAGTCCCACAGAATTCAGCAGGGCTTCTCAAGTGTGTGAAGACATGCACATGCATTACCCATGGCAGAATCTGGGCCACACTGATTTTGGCTGGCTTCTTACTTCTCTTCATGTTGCCGTTTTATCCAAGAATATCAATGTGTATTTAGTACACATATTTTCCCCACACCCGCCAAAGAATCCCAATTAAGGAAAGCCACCGGTTCACATAAAAATCATACTAGAGAGACAAGGTGGATGAGATATCATCTTTTATTGGACCAACTTCTGTTGGTGAGAACAGAGCTGAAGTTTGTCTTTCTCACCAACAGAAGTTGGTCCAATGAAAGATATTATCTCACCCACCACGTGTCTCTAATATCCTGGGACCAACACTGCTACAACACTACATACATAAAATCACTCTAGCTTTACTCTAGATTCTTCCAAAACCCTTTTTTGAGGTAACATTCCTTTACCATAACAAATGGAAGTACTATTATTCTTTTGTGGACTGCTATACAGCATAATTTATAGACTATTCTATAAATCCAGAGAGATTTCTATGCCAGGTCAAATTCACCTATCCCAGGATGCAAGGTGAACTTCCCTCATTATCAGGGAAGATATAGTATGAGAACAACAATATGAATGTGATTGGGGATAAAAAAGATCAGTTCTACTGGTTGATGATTTAGATAAACAAGGGCTGTGAATCTGGAGAGTTTATGCACAGGAAATCGCTCTCCTGAAGAGCCTGTAAACTCTGCAGACATAAACTATGACGAACTTTAGTGCATTTAACATTTTTTCCCACAGATAACTTGATACACTAAAGTTAAACACTAGGGATCAGATAGAACTTTCACCAAACCAGAAGTTTTGATTAACTAGGGTCTGAATAAACATAGTTCTCTTGCAGTAGCATGGTTGTTGCCTACACAAATTAGGGTAGCCTACCCATGCCTGTTTTACACTACAAATGAAGATTATTCTTGAAAATATCCCCAGAAATTACTTTTGTGAGAGTCAAACAGGTCCATGTTAGAACACTTGATTCAAATCCAAAATGTCTGCACAGAATTGGAGGATTCCCATTCAGCCCTGGATATCTCAGATTTATGTTTACACTCACCTTGAATTTTAAACAACAAAATCTTCAAGTATCTCTAATTAACCAAAAGCTATTGGGTACAATGCAGAACCTGCAGTGTGAAATTCTATGTCCTGTGTTATGCAGGGAGTCATAATTGTCCTTCTGGCCTTAAAAATCTATGAATCGATGAGCACCAAGGAGATGCAGCATGAAAGGGCAGCAGCAAGTTAAACCTCCATCAGACCATGCCCTATAACATTTACATGTATGTTGCTGTTCAAAGAAGCCAAAATGGAAAATGAAGTACAGAAGCACTGCTGTATAAATGAGAGTGCTGAAAACAAAACATCACATCGGTGAGATCCTTAGCTAAGAAAGCAAGTACATGGCACACATGAGACCTAAGGTTGTGTCTAGACTTCTCAGCAAACAGGCTGGAAACCCCACAATACACATTCCAAATAAATGAGTGGTTTTATCATATTTGGATCTGAAAAATACTGTTCACTAGTGACTCCTCGCTTCCGGACTATTTTAGGTACGCGGGGTGGAACCGAACGCATATGCAGATTGCTAGGTGTGTGCCATTTTAAGCATTTTGTCAAACACTAGTGTTGCGTAGGCTGAGCTGTTACAGAAAACCATCCAATATATCCTGTGGTGGAGTAAGAAAAACAATTTGGTGTAGTAGGTGTTCTAAATTAGGCTCTCAATGTCTATTCAGTAGATGTATCCCAAAAATAGTAAAAATTTCCTAAAACGTGTCACTCTGGGACATTAAATTATATTTACTAAAGGTCAATATGACACCAGGCCAGACGGGCTCCATCTTAGACTTTTGATGATGTTAACACAGTATATAGGGGAACCTTTAACAGAAGATACTTATCAGATCTAACCTCTGGAAAATCCTCTTGCAAACTGGATTCTAGAGGTTTGACATCTTCCCTCACATAACAAAGAAAGCCACCAGAGGCAGATTACATTTAGAGGTAGACTAATACAAACAGGCACTCATTGCCTACATCTACAAGTGCATTTATGTTCTAAAATAATAATTAATCACAGTTTAATATCATATAGTCAACAACAGGAAGCGTTAATGGATAAGACTACATGTTAGTCACATGAATTTTTAGTAAAAGTCACAGACAGGTCACAGGCAGTAAACAAAAATTCATGGCCCGTGATCTGTCCATGACTTTTACTATATACCCCTAATAAAAACTTGGGTGGGGGGTCACATGTGCTTTTGGGTGGAGGTGGTCCAGGGGTGCCTGCTGGTGCTGGGGGCAGGGGCTGGCAGGGGCTCCCTACCTGGCTCCGTGTGTCCCTGCAGCTCCTAGGTGATGGAGGGACCAGAGGGCTCCACGTGCTGCTCCCACCACAAGTGCCGGTTGCACAGTTCCCATTGGCCAGGAACTACAACCAATGGCAGCTTTGGGGGCAGGGCCTGTGGGCAGCGCATGAAGCCCCCTGGCCCCTCCGCCTAGGCTAGGAGCTGCTGGGCCATGCCAGTGGGAACCGGGGAGCCCCCCACCCCAAGGTAACCCCCCCCACACACACCACACCCCGCAGCCCCCTGTCCCTATCCCTGAGCCAGCATGGTCCGCTGCAGAAGTCAGTGAGGGCATGGAAAGTCACAGAATCCATGACTTCTGGGACAGACTCACAGCCTTATTAATGGATGATACACAAATTTATAACTGCCATGTGCCACAATACAGTGCTCAGATTCAAAAGCTAGTCCTCAAGCTATTACCCAGTCAACACACAAAACCATAAAACCCTTCACAGCCAACCTATCCTATGTAGAGAGAACTGAGCAAAGATATGGGTCTTAAATCCTACCTTAAAGTCATCAATCACAGGCACAGGCTGAATGACAAGGTAAGTGAGTTCTAGAGTCAAGAAGACTCCACCAGGAATGTCTTCTCGCGTTCCACCTGAAGAGGTCAAATTTAGGGACTGTTAACAGAAGCTACCCAGCTATCTGAACTGTTGAGAGACATTCTCTCCCTACGTGTGCACCCAAGGTATGTCTTCACGGAAGAATTAACTTGAGTGACCAGCATCCAGGTTAGCCTTGCTGGTCAGCCACACTGCAAAATTAGACTCGAGTTACTGTTTCCTTACTGCTGCTCATGTGTTGCTGGAACTCCATACCCTATGGTTCTTTATACTGTAGTAAGAGGATCTATTCTATTATTCTTTTCCATTGAGTTGGGGAAGAACTTGCCTGTCCTTCTGAGCACACAAAGAGAATTGTGGGAAGACATTGGAGAATTATCAGCACTGGAGTGATTTAACCTGTATCCTCACTGCAACATAAGCAGTTCACCAGCCCAATTTAAAGTGGAACCTGGACTGTAACCCCTACTGCAAAGGTGAGGGGTGTGTGTGTGTGTGTGTGTGCGCGCCAGTCAAGACCCACACTATATATGGGTTACGTAGGGAGGTGGTGGAATCTCCTTCCTTAGAGGTTTTTAAGGCCCGGCTTGACAAAGCCCTGGCTGGGATGATTTAGTTGGGGACTGGACCTGCTTTGAGCAGGGGGTTGGACTAGATGACCTCCTGAGGTCCCTTCCAACCCTGATATTCTATGATTCTATATAAGATTGCACTTCAAAGAAAATGGGAAGCCATTTTAACATTCCAAAAATGTGTATGGTTTTCTCACCTGACTTAGAGATGTGAAGTACCAGGTTCTCTACTAGCTGATGTTCCATGGCAGACTTCAAAGGGAGCTCTCAAGTGGATCTCATTGCAGTGGCCCAATTGTGATCTTCATCTGTCAGTGAACCTCAGCAAAAGACAAGATTTGGAGGCTGAGATGATGCACTTATAGCTCCATTATTAGTCACAGACACAACTCAGTCACCAGTCTGACTGCACCTGCTCTGAAAGGGTTCCCTTAGCAGGATCCTTGAGAACACGTGGGCATAGAGAACAAAGGCGAAGTCTACATCTGAGTGTAATGATTATAACCTACCGGCCAGAGGTGGATGGAAGAGGAAGTGTCAGGCAACATGGAGGAGAGTGATCTAGTGTAGCGGCCAGAGCAGGCACCAGGAACCACGTGTTGGAATCATGGACCAGAAAGCAGGGCAGCAGGCAATGAGGGGTTCAAGGCAGGGGCAGGAGAGAGGCAAGGCTGGGTGACAGGGAGGAGCAGGCATAGGGGTGGGCATGAACACTGAGCAGCCGTGAGCTGCTGCTGGCCTACTGCTCCTCCAGCCAATCAGGTGGGATGATCAATCAGGCAGCCTGCTGCAGGCCCACTGTACTGATGAGGCTGCCTGGAGGCTAGGCCCTGATTCCTGACAAAAGCTCTTGGCCACCACTGCTACTTATTCTTCTGGGCGTAGGTCCAAAATAATCTGTGGATTGCAAACCTCTGTGACAAAGGACTAGCACAAACCCCCAGATATTGCAAACTCCTTAGAGTCTTCTCCCTACCCACCAGCATCTCCTGGGTCAGTTAGCTTCAGCTACTTCCCCATACCTAGCCCGCTCTCTCATTCCATTCTTGACCGACAAATATTTCAATATAAACACCATCATGGGACCATCGACAACACCACACAATTAAATCAAACCCCGTGGGCTGCTGTACTGGGGTTCATTCTAACAATCAACTGCACTCTGCTGCCAACCATGCAGACAAGGAAAAGCTGGGTGGCTCCACAAATAGGACACCTAATACATCCATTGGGGCAGCAGCCTTGTCTTCCTGTGTGTGAACTTCCAGTGCACCCATGCGTCCAGCTACTTAAGTGTGTAGAGGGGTTAATTCCATTGAATAACAGACTTCCTTAAAAAGAAACTGCCTTCCTGTAAGCCAGGCAAACTCTTTAGTTGCTGGGATTATCTGGTGAACAATACATAGTGGCTCTAGTAGTCCTAAAAAATGACCTACTGCCAAAAAATGACCGGGACACATTGTAACAGCCAATCTTTGGCAAATATGCATGCCATGTTCCACGTCATGATATGGTGGTAAAGACCTTGCAGTCTTGTCTTCATTGATGTTCCCAGTGGTGCAGCTGAACACCAGAAGGAATTTTACATTAAAGTTTCCTTGGATAGACAAGACCTAGGAGTGTTGCTATTGACTTCAGAAGAAGCAGGATTTAGTCCACCAGTTGGATCATACTAATGTCCTGATACTGCAAAGGAATTCATCCAGCTAATTCAGCTCCTAATGGCTGATGCCCTTTGTAGGATAGGAGCCTATGCAGCATAGTTCCATTTTGCATTACAAATCAGTGTTTCTACAGATCTGTATTTATAAACTATCAGAATCAGCGCCTTCTTCGGTTATATCATGTCTGACTTTAAATCCTCTAGTTCCTAAGAGATTTGCTTTGCTCTGGTAGCTATTGGACAGGGGACTGAAATCCCTATTGCACTGACTCTGCTGTGGACACCGCTGCAAAGCAAATTAATTTAAGCAGGCCTAGTGGTAATTCAAGGTTGAAAGAGAAATCAGTCACCTGTAAACATCTCACACTACTACTCCTCTGAATTTTGAGTTGTGTGTATGTGTGTGCATGTGCGCACAGCTGTCTTGTTAAACTCCCAGGTAACTACAGTATATTGTATACAACTATATTTTCTTCTTTCAAAATTCTTTACCTTTAAAATACACTTTCTTGTGGTATTTGGAACAGCATCTGATGCCAGTAAAAAGGCTACAGTGTGAAACGTCTATGGCCTTGCCAAGTGCAAACTAACTTCCTGCCAGGAAAAGTTCTAGGAAAGTAAATTTTAGACAATGTTATCAGCTGCTGCCAATGCTCAGTTCTAATATGTCTGTCAAGTGCAACAGGTTTATGTTAATTTTACTATGTTATATCAGATTTACATACCTTGCCTACTACATTCCTCCTTTGGAGAATCCTGCATGATACTATTTTATTTTCTGTTTCTGTTTTATTTCAATATTTGGCATATTTGCAAGGAAAAAGAATCATCTATGGGTTTATGGGCATGGAACACCCACTAAAATATTCATTTGAAAAGTTACAATGTGTATTTTATTGGTCTGTTTAGTTAAATGTCAAATACCATGTTTTCCTCTTTGTAGGCATATAATTTTTTGCCTAGTTTAATAAAACCATTTATAGTCATCTTTACTGATATCCACTGTCATTTTTCCTTCCTCAGCAAAGTGTATAATACAAATACTTTCATTGTGTGTTTGATCTATACTATTTACCCAGATCTATTTATCATTACGATGCATCACTATATTATAAAGCATTCAGGCCCATTTATCAACATGACTCAGCTTCTGCCATGCAAGTTTCCTCAAGGGAAATAAAGCAACAACAAATATTTTAATGCAGCTCACTTAACAGTGCAAATAATTATAATTACAAAATCCTTAAGCGTGCGTCTTCCATAAGTGGCACTTTTTGCTTACAATTGCTTTCACAAATGTTATCAAATTAATACTTCCAATTAATGCAGACTGCTTGTATTAATAGAAAAAAACTAAGTTAGCCTATTTCTTAATGTTTTCACCTGGATAATCTCTTGAGAACATTAGGGCCTTATTTGTGAACTCATTGCTATACTATTGCTAATAATACACGTTATAAAAAGGATGTTTATAAATAGTTTCTATAGGGTAATCATATCATTAATTCATGTCCTGCGGTGACGGGGGTGTGGCGAAGCAACAGATGGAGATGACCACTGGCAGTAGTAGCCACAATCCTGCATGTAGATGGCCTTGGGACTAGTGGCCGTTCAGCTGCGTCCCGGGGCAGCAGAGAAGTTCGACAGCATCCTAGGCAACTGAGCAGCCCTTTTTAGGATAGCACTGCTCACCCTTTTTAAGGGACGGGGCTAGAAAAGGTCCAAAACATTGCCTGCCCCATAATATCTGGCCAGACTACCAAGGCTGGCAGATCATCCTTTAGCCATCAAAAACCAATAAAGAAGAAAAGACTCACCCTAGGAGCGTAGAATATCCACACCCTTATTGACAGAGGCGATGCAAGAAGGGCTGAGTGAAAAACAGCTCGTCTCAAAAGAACTTGCCCGCTACAACATTGATATTGCAGCACTGAGAGAGACTAGATTGGCCGAAGAAGGTTGAATCAGTGAGCTAGGAGGCGATTAGACTTTCTTTTGGAAAGGAAAAGCAGCAGATGAAAACAGGATCCATGGAGTTGAATTTGCCATAAGAACATCACTCCTGAAACAACTTCCTGACCTCCCTGTTGGCCTGAATGAAGGGCTCATGAAACTTCGATTTCCCCTGAATCGTTTACGGCATGTCACTCTCATCAATGCCTATGTACGTACACTGACCAGCATAGAGGAAAGCGAGGAGTAGTTCTACTTTGACCTGGACTCCATCATCAGATCAAGCCCTGCATATGACAAACTCATCCTGCTGGGAGACTTTAACACTAGAGTTGGTAGAGACAGCAGTGACTGTCACTAGGTGTGATAGGATGACATGGAGTGGGAAAGATGAACAGTAATGGACTCCTCTTGGATAAATGTGCAGAACACACAGTCTGTTCATCACCATCTTTAGGCAAAATGATAAACAAACAACAGGGATGCACCCACGGTCCAAACAATGGCCCTGATAGACTATATTATCATCCTCCAACAAAACATCTGTGATGTCAGAATTACCAGAGCCATGCATGATGCAGAATGCTGGACAGACCACAGATTGGTAAGATTGCTGAACCTACATATAGTCCCTTCACAGCGCGAGCATCCGAAACTTAATAGAACATCCTTCAACATAGCAAAGCTCAAGCATGCCAACTATCAGGTGCAGTTTCACCAGTCACTTGATGACAGGCTTTTTTCCTGCCCACCAATCACTGGCAACCGATCAGAAAAATGGAATCAATCAGTTTAATTGTGATTATTGATACAGCTAAATCAGTGCTGGGAGCAAATAAAAGTGTACACCAGGATTGGTTCGACAAGAACAATGAGAACATTTTCAAACTCCTAAGTGACAAGCAGAAAGCATTTGTTGAATGGCAGAATGAACTCACTTCCATCTCAAAGAAAGATAGGGTTAAGTATCTACAGAGTAAGGCCCAGTCTGAACTAAGGAGAATGCAGGATGAGTGGTGGGAGAGGAAAGCTGCAGAAGTCCAGCATTATGCAGATACAAACAATGCAAAGATGTTCTTTGACTCTATCAAAGCAGTCTACGGATCATCTAAATTGGGCACAGCCCCCTTGAAGTCAGCAGATGGCACAACCCTCATCAAAGGCAAGGAGGGAATCGTACAGAGATGGGCTGAATGCTTCAGTAGTCTACTCAATAGACCATCCACAGTTGATCAGTGTATTCTTGACCATTTACCTGAGAAACCCATGAAAGAGGATCTCAATCTCTCTCCACCAGTTGAGGAAGTTATAAAAGCCATCAAACAACTCTGGAAAAGCATCTGGAAAGGATGGTATCCCAGCAGAATTGAATAAAGGAGCAGGCCCAAAAGCTATCAAGGTGTTTCATGACATCCTGAGTAGCATTTAGGAGGAAGAAGAAATGCCACAAGACTTCAAAGATGCTATTATTGTATCACTGTTCAAAAACAAAGGCAGCAAAGCTGACTATGGCATTGTTCTCCTCTGTATAGCAAGCAAAAATACCAGCTCACATTCTACTGAACAGACTCATTGCAAACATATCTGTGGAAAAGCGCAGTGTGGTTTCAGACCAGGTCGTAGCACTATGGACATGATCTTTGTCATAAGGCAGGTTCAGGAAAAATGTTTAGGGCAGAACATGGACCTGTATGCAGTTTTCATCGATTTGACCAAAGCTTTTGATACGATCAACAGAGAGGGTCTATGCGCTATTCTATATAAACTGGGCTGCCCAAGAAGGTTCATACAAATCATCTGTCTGTTCCAAGACCATATGACAGTACAAGTACTCACCATTGGTGACTTTTCTGATGCATTTGAAATCTCGAATGAAATGAAGCAAGGCTGAGTACTTGCTCCAGCGCTGTTCAACTTGTTCTTTGCTTGTGTTCTCAGCCATGCAACAAGGGACTTGAATCAGGGGATATACATCTGCTACCAACAAAATGGCTCCCTCTTTGATCTTCCAAGACTCAATGCTAAGACCAAAACACTGGAGAGGCTTCTCATCGAGGCACTTTTTGCAGATGACTGTGCCTTGATGGTTCATAGACAAGACAACCTTCAGGTCATCGTTGATAGATTTTCTGAAGCATCCCAGCTCTTTGGCCTCACCATCAGTCTTGGGAAGACAGAGGTCTTGTTCCAGCCAACAACTTATTCCAATGCCCCAGTGCCAGCCATCTTCATCCAAGGCACACAGTTGAAAAATATGGATCAGTTCAAGTATTTGGGCAGTACCATTTCAAGTGATGGTTCCCTTGATAAGGAAATCTCCAGAATTAATAAAGCCAGCCAGGCCCTTGGCCGACTTTAAACAAAACTTCTTAACCAACACAACATCCATCTTGCCACCAAATTGAAGATCTACAGTGCAGTGGTTCTAACATCTCTCCTGTATGGATCTGAGATGCGGACTCTTTATATACATAACATTAAACAGCTTGAGCAATTTCACATGCGCTCCCTCCACTCAATAATGAGCATTTGCTGGCAGGACAGAGTAACCAGTATTAAGGTCCTTGAGAGAGCAAACACAACCAGCACTGAGAAAATGTTACTGAGAGCACAACTTAGGTGGACTAGGTATGTCATCAGAATGGAGGACCACCGTCTCCCAAAACAGATCTTGTATGGGGAGCTGAGTCAGGCCCAAAATAAAAAGGGTCATCTGTATAAGTGCTTTGAAGATAATCTGAAGAGCAGTCTCCAGTGGGCTGGCATCAGTCCCAAAGAACTTGAGCAAATGGCTCAGAACAGGACTCACTGGTGGTCTCTGACAAGATCAGCATATGACAAGTTTGAGCGGGATCAATGAAATTATCTCCAGGCTGCACATGAAAGGCGCCACAGAGCTGCATCATCAAACATCATAGATACAAACTTCCCATGCCCTCAGTGCAGCCGATTCTGTGCATCAGGATTCGGACTGCAGAGTCAGATGCGTAGCCATATATGAGAACTGCAACAATACTGTCATCGTCAGTGATGGACTACCAATGTATAGAGTTAATAGACCATTAATAGCTGTTATAAGCATGTTAAAGGCATGAGTAGTAGTGCAGCTGGCTATAAGCACATCAGAAAAAAGTGTTAGAGATAGTTATAAACAACCCGTTGGTTCTCTGCAACAACTTACAATTGATTCATCTTTTATGAATGTATAAAGTTTACACCTTTATACTGTGCCCTTCATATAAAGTGTGACCACTAGTTCATAATGGTACAGTACTATTTACATTCCCATAGCCTACTGATCTTTGAAAGAAAGACAAATAAGATGTTCTATTGTCATTTCTGCACTAGCCTTCTTAAGATGTTTTTAAATCCTTGGACAATCCGTTGCTGCCTCAATGGTAACTTGCATTTCTATTGTTGCCCCAAGGTTGAGCTGATTTTGAAGCCTTGTGGCAGAACAGCTTTCAATATTGGAGACAAACTGATGTCATAGAGGGTAGATCAGTGTAATTTGTTTCCTCAGTGTGTGTTTTCTTATCTCTACTATGTATATGTGTCCTGTTACTCTTAAACAAAGATAGACCTAGCATTTTTAGCAGCAATCAGGAACAGCTACTTTCATTGCTGTTCCCCAGATCTCCAATCGTCCTTCCACCTGCCATGAGCTATCACCCTCCCCCCTTCTTGAGCTATCACACTCTAGTCAGGAGCCAGGCCATACTGGTGGCAGGTTCATTCTCAGCAGATTCATCACACTGTTTAAATAAGTGCTCTTCAAAGCCACAAGTGGTTCTGTAAATCACACTCAAAGTCTCAAGTTGTTCATGCTACACCGAACAGTTATCGTCAATTAACATATAGTGGTACAGAGTGAGCTTAAAATAAAATCACACACACACACACACACACACACACACACACACAAATATGTTAAAAGAACATTATTAAGGTTGGAAAGTCAAGCACTCAAAAGTTAGAAAATGCCAAAGGTTGCCTGAACTACCTTAATTCAGTCCCCTTGTTCAGTTTTAGGATAGTATCTTTAATTACAGGACACTATACTATTTTTTCTACAGGGCCTGGGCCTCATTCAGTGAACAAGATGGATGGTGCTCAATTAATGAGCAACTAGTCGCTATTTTGTTTTATCCTTATTGTTCAGTGTATAGTTCTAGGCCTTATTTACTGCTGGAGATACCGTCATGATTATAATATATGCTCTAATGCCCCAGTGATTGTGCCTTATAAATGTTTAAGATGAGAGAGAGGTGAAATCTAAGCTCCACCAATGCTAGCTTATCCTTCAATCACAGAAAATTAATCATGTGGGAAATACCCCCAGATCTTAACACATGATCCCTGCTTTCAACTCTTCACAGGGAGCTGAAAAAAACAGATACTTACCATCTCATAACTGTTGTTCTTCAAGATGTGTTGTTCACATCCACTCCAATTGGGTGTGCGTGCACAATTGTCTGCAATTTTCCCTGAGCAGCTCCCGTTGGGTCGGCTGTGGAGCCCCCTTGAGTGGTGCCTTCATGGCGCTCAATATATGACCCTGCCAACCCGATCCCTCTTCAGTTCCTTCTTGCAAGCTGCTCCGACAGAAGGGAAGGAAGGTAGGTATTGGAATGGACATGAACAACACATCTTGAAGAACAGTTACAAGAAGATGAGTAACTGTTTTTTCTTCTTTGAGTGCTTGTTCACATTTATTCCAATCAGGTGACTCCCAAGTGCTACCCAGGAGGTGGGGGTCGGAGTTAAGAAATCACTGATTGGAGCACTGCCCTGCCGAATCCCGCATCATCTCTGGCGTATTGGGTGATAGCATAGTGAGAGAGGTAAACGTATGCACCGAGGACCAAGTTACTGCCCTGCAGATCTCTTGTATTATGACCTGGCCCAGGAAGGCAGCTGACGAGGCTTGTGCCTTTATGGAATGTGCCGTAAGAGTTGGGGCTGGGACGTTGGCTAACTCGTAATATATGCGGATGCAGACTGTGATCCAGGAAGATATTCTCTGAGATGAAACTGGGAGTCCTTTCATCCGGTCTGCCACTGCCACGAATAGTTGGTTCGACTTCCTGAACTGTTTCGTGCGCTTGATGTAGAATATAGCGCTCTCCAGACATTCAGTGAGTGCAGCCTCTGCTCTTGGGTACTGGTGTGAGGCTTAGGATAGAAGACGGGTAGAAAAATGTCTTGATCAGTGTGGAATTGTGACACTTCTTTGGAAAGGAAGGCTGGGTGAGGCCTGAGCTGCACCTTGTTTTTGTGAAAGACCGTGTAGACGGGGGCTGGAGGTCAGAGACTAATTCAGACACTCACCTGGCTGATGTGATGGCTACCAGGAAGGACACTTTCCACGACAAATAGAGCAAGGAGCAAGTCACCAGTGGTTCACAAAAGGGGCCCCATGAGCCAGGAGAGGACCAAGTTAAGGTCCCATGTTCCAAGCCCTTGAGGAAATGTCCTAACATGGGGGTAAGCGAACACTGAGCGTGCAGACTTTCCTGGGTGGAAGGCTGAGATAGCAGCAAGGTGCACCTTGATGGATGCTGCAGGTAGGCCCTGCTGTTTGAGATGCAGAAGGTACTCTAGGATGAGTGGTATGGCCGCCTGGAGTAGAGGGGTCAGTGTTGCACACCAGCAAGTGAATCCAACACCTCCACCTGGCACTGCCCTGTTGGACTAGATGGTCCCCCCTGTCGGGTACCAAAGTCAACAGCACCAACTCGTGCTGATTTGGCACCAGGTCCTTTCTGGGGTGCACCTGTGCATCCCCTGATGGTCCTGCAGATATCGGGGCCAGCGAGCGCCCTCTTTCAGCCTTCTTGTGTGGCACCAGGGAAGTCGAGCGGTGCCGGGCTGCTATACATGGGTGCGGTGCCAGGGAGTGCCGGTGCCAAGGGTGTCTTGTGGTAGAGTCCTTCCTTGGCACCATGTCGTGTATGGATGCTGGAGCACTCCGTACGGATGCGCCTGGTGCCGGGTCCTGGCAGTCCGTAGCCAGCTGTGGGCAGAGAGCAGACTCCATTAAAAAGTTGTTTTAGTCGGAAATCACTTTAGTTGGTTCTTGGCCGATAAGCCCTGCAGAGTTGCACCTTTCCGTTTGGTGCGCTTCCCCCAGACAGTTTAAAGAAGAATTGTGGGTGTCACTGATGGGCACAGGCTTATTACAAGCACTGCAGGGCTTAAAGCCTTAGGCTCATGGCATGCCCCGGAGCTGGGGGTTAGGGATTGGGAAGAAACCCCGCTTCTAACCTACTATCTAAACTAACTATAACACTAACTAGAAACTAATGACTAACAGAAGAATGCTAAGGGAGCACTTGCTGAGCAAATGAGCACTGTTCCAACGGCCATCACGGACGGTAAGAAGGAAATGGGGGGCGGGGGGGTCAGGTCATCAGGGTCATATATAGAGCGCCATGAAGGTGCCACTCCAGGGGGCTCCACAGCCAACCCAATGGGAGCTTTTAGGGGAAAAGCTTTCCGACCACCATGCACACGGCGCACGCACACCTGATTGGAATGGATGTGAACAAGCACTCAAAGAAGAACCACTCCCTTCCCAAGAGAAACCCCAGCAGTGGAAGAAGTACTGAATGTGCTACTGAAAGCCACACTGGATACTGTCCAGAGGGTGAGAGTTTCATGTCTCAGAGTTTGATGAAAGACAGGGAGAGGTGTGTCTCTGAGAAAAGTGCAGCAGTTGGATGTGAGCCATCTGGCTTGGGGCCTTTAGCAGGATATCACATGCAGTGCAGCCCGGATCTTTCTCTGTTGTTCTCCTTATGATGCCTGAGGTCAGCAAAGACTCATCTAGTTCACAGGAGAGCAGAGGAAGGCCAGGAGCAGCGTGAGTGGATAGGTGAGAATGAGGAGAGAGGCTAGGTTAGGCCATACTCACTGAAGCAAAGGCAGCTCAGGTAAGGGAGAGCCAATCAATAAGTCTGCTGCTGCCGCTGAGAGGAAAGGAAGAAAATTAGAAATTTCAGTTGAGGTCCCCTTGAAGCTTTTAGAAAAGAGAAATGTTTCTCCGCCTGCTATTATGGACATACGGGTTATTATTATTTAACTCTGAGGATACAGCACGTGTTTCCTACATGTTGTATTGTCTAGTTGTGCTGATAAATATTCAGCGCTGCAACAAGGTAGTATTTTAAACAGTTTTGAATCAGTGAGGACAGCTGCCAGTAAATCTTTTATGGTCATGCCATTTCCATAGCAGTGGTTCCTCAAACAGTGTCATTCATTCAAATACCCTTTTCTTTCTGCAGCTCTGTAGAAGGCTGCACCTCAACCTATTGGGTATGGATTTGGCCACGGTGATCCATGCATTTGTGATCAGTAGGGTCTAGTCAATATTGCAGTGCACTGGACTTAGAAAAACAGTGATTGGCCCAAGCTACCCGAGTGCCTGCTTGACTCTCCACTCTTGACCTCCCTATCTGTTACAGTCCTCTCGAACTACAGAATAGTGACAAGGCTTTCTCCGCAACTGGCCCAGGATTGTAGAACTAACCACTGAGAGATCAGACTGGCCATGGATCACAGTACGTTCAGAATGGAATGTGACACGTACCTCTTTGGCTTCATGCCACAATCTTTTATAAAGAAAGGGACTCCTCCAGGTGAATGGAAGAGAAGGAAACAGTGATCTGTACATGTAGAACTGGTACAATTTTTTAAGCACTCAGGCATCACAGTGATGAGTTCAGTATAAGATGGAGGGAGGGGGAGAGAGAGAGAGAGAGAGAAGTTAGCAAGGAGGGAGAAAAAAAAGATGGGAAAAGCACAGGGGTAACAAAAGATTTAAAAAATAGCCAGAGTTCAGTTAGATTGTGGTCTTTCGAGTGACATGGTAGGTGCCTTTAACCTGAGACATTTCAAATTGGCCAGAGCACTAGAAAATATCCAGTAGTGAACAATCTTACACTGTCAGGTGAATGGGCTGGGTAAACTATATGCAGATTTAGAAACTCTACTCATCCACTTGCTCAGGACAAGGGATTTCTCTCATTTCATTTGATTTTTAATTTGGTTTTGCAGACAGGGCACCGAGATTCTGTTTAGGCTCTGAACTGACCTGCTGTCTGACACTAGGCTGGTCATTTCACCTCTTTGTGCCAATTTATCTCAGACCATTTATCTCTCTTGTCGTCTTAAACTGTAATATGTTCAGAGCAGGGCCTGTCTCTCCTTATTTGTTTGTATAGCACCTATCACAGTCTTGGGTTGGGGGCCCGTAAACACTACTATAATACAAACAAACAATAAAACATCATTATTGAAAGAACAAGCAAGTAAACTTTGTGAATGGGCTAGTAAGTTTTAATGACAATTTCACAAGGCTCCCCTAATAAATCTTTTCTCTCTAATGTCTATCTTTTCTTCCCTTTATACAAAAAAGCTGAATTCCCATGCTGAAATAATCTTAGCAAGATTTTAACTCCTACATATCTGAATGGCTGATATGTAATTAGAAATGAGAATATTCACAGAGATATTCTAACTGCATATACTTTGTAGGCAGTACCTAGATATGCCATGGCATCTTGTAAAACTACTATTTATGGGGTAGTATAAACAGAGTTATAGACCCATCACACCTAAATGATTGTAACTAGTTATAGATTTACACAAAGTGTCTGTTTTGCCACCTAGTGGTTACTATTGAGAAATTAATTTTGTTCGTACCTCCATCATTCCACTTCTGGACACAGACAAACACAGATAACCTGCTAGAGCTGTAGGATCTTGGAGATAAGTAAAACATGAAACAGCAATACAGTCAATGAACAGCAATTAGAGAAAAATTACAGTTAAAACTAACTATAAAATTTAACATACACAGCACTTAAACACAGCACAGAAGTTCCTATAGAAGCATTTGCATCCTTACCAGTGTTAGCAGATCAGAGCCTGAATACAACCATAGGTTAAAACAGTCTCTAAGATTCCCACCTTTTGAGATTAGTAAGCAAGGATTCAGCATTCTGAATTTGTACCTATTCTAACTAGCGAAGAAATTCCTGAAACAGAGTTTAGATCGTGCCTCATAGTGAAGCCAAAGTTTTGGGGCTGCATTCAGCTGTGGTTCAGGAAACTCAGATTTCAGGGTCTGGTTTCAATGAACACTAGCATGCATAGCCTGCTGCACCAAGAGCAAGAAGCCAAGTGTAGCTTTCTCTGGCTTGTTACATTTTACAGCACCACTGACTGACATCCCCTGCCCCTAGAACAAGTGCAGCAGAAACACAAGCTTTCTTTCCTACCACTGACCTCAACATTGAGAGATGGGTGCCCAATTCTGGTGATGTGGACACCTGTCTACTAAGAGATGGGCACATATTAGTTTCCCATCAACAAGTGGTTCAGAGATGTTGCATTAGAAACGCAGGGTTTCTCAATGGCAAGGCTCTAAAATGCTGTCACTTTAAACCTCGACACATCCAGCCGAGAAGCAGCTAGTCCAAACCCCTGCTAGAGTAACAAAATGTCCAGGTATAGTCCAAACTCCCAAAGAATCAACCTATCCTCTGGGCTCAACCCTTTCCTGGGGTTCCACACTATTTTTCTCCATCTCTAGTACCATGCACTCTCCTGCCCAACCAGTCTGCCTGAGGCTCTAGCCTCCAACAGTCTCTGGTACTTCAGCCCTTCACAGGAGCCAGCATACCAATGTGCTCCTTGTAGCTTCTTCATCAGCCTAAACACTCTAGTTATAAGGCCCAGGTGTCTGTTGAGTTATCACCTGTTTTTTTTAGTCCTGCCCTCTCTGGCCACACAGGTGAAGCAAAAGTCACCCCATAACATGAGAGTAATTATTTATCCTAGGTGGCTGTTCTCTAGCATTTGGAACTTTTGGTAATAGATATTGGGGTATTTTCAAATGTGCTAGGTGATTTAGGCACCTAAGTTTCACTGGTTTCACTGAATATCCCATTGAAATGGGAATTTAGGTTCCTAAGATCAGTAATAGCTGAAAGTTACCCTTAAATGGCTATTCAGTGAACTATGTGAAGAAAGATATTGGTGTCAGTCTAGACCTTAATTTACAGCTGTTCACATCACAAATACATGATAAACAGTTGTTAACAACTGGTACCTTTGCTGACCGTTGATCGGATCCCTCCAGGTCAGGAATGAAACATTGCTGGGATCAGAACAGTGTAGGAAATCTTGCACCGCTGCCACCAGAGCTGGACATAATATATGGAGATAGTTCTTCAGTCTCTAATGTTAGTTAAATATAGCTCCTTAATACAAGTGAAGTCTTCATTTAAAAGAGAATGACTATTGGCCTTATGAACACATTTTATTTCAGGTAGCCTGTAAAAAACTCAAGAGTGTGGAACGCATGCAGCAATCCAAAGCGGACACAACAGGTCTCCCTTATAGAGTTTCCCTATTTTTCTGTGAGGCTGGACTCCTATCTACCACATTAGTTACTTGCTACAAAGCTGTGCCTCTATATATTGGATTTACCGGGGTGTGTGTGTGTGTAGGGGGGAATTAGCCAAGAAGCCAAACTGCCTGGATCAATGTCTTTTTTCTTTTTATATCTCTGTACTCCCTCAGCCTGTGCTTCCTACAGCCTGGATGGGATTCAGTGACCAAAATGATTGTTCTGTCGAAAAAAGGCAACTCCCCAACCTTGAATGCTGGCTATTTTTTTAGGTTACCTTTAAATCTATGCTACTGTAGACATTTAAAAAAATATACAATTTTCGCAGTTTTCCTGTCTTGGTTTCTCGAGCTGAGATTGTCAAATTAGTATTTTCCAACCACTTTTTGTCCTTTTTAGACTGAATTTGAAAGACTAGGACAGATAAGCAGTTAAACATTTTGTAGGTACCATAAATTTTCAAGGGCTTGGCCAGCTCAAAGAATAATCTATATTGTCCTGGAAGTGTTTCAGTGGATTGCCTTGCATTATCTAGACCATATTTTACTTTGTATAGTGTCCTTGATGTGCGGTGTCACAAAACGCTTTACGGAGAGTGTGTCAGCAGAAACATAATGGCAAAGAAAGTTTCAGAGATTAAAGAGACAAAGTTCTACAAGGAGGGTTTGGGGAAGAAAGTTCCACAATGATATGCTGGATTCCAAACTCACAAGAGGCTGGATATGTGATGTGTTAGCATGCAGAGAGCTCAGGGAGAGTTGAAAACCAGGTCAATACTGAATTGAATTTAGAGATGGACACTCAACAATGAATGTGATCTATAGGAATACTTTTCAATGACAGTGAGCATTCTGCGTGTAGCATTCCACGTCTCTGGAAAATCAGTGAGAAATTATTTCAGAATAGTATGAGAGAATATCGCAAAAGCCGAGGCACAAAGCGATTAAAGAGAAATACAGTCGGGTAAAGGGAAGGATGAATTCTTTTAATGGTGCATGGGTAGTTATAGGCAGATGAATAATCAAGGGAGATATGAGTAAGAAAAAGGCTGAGGTCAAGGATAAAGTCCCTAGCTTAACTCCAGATCAATGGGACTGAAGCACATGCTGCAATGCTTAACAGAATCAGGGCCAAAGTGATAATGGAGCCAGTCACAAGATAAAGAGGACTTTTTTACCAAGTTTTTGAAGCTTGCATGACTTTGCAGGAAGTTCTGGTAAGCTGAGGAAATAACATTCAATACAGGCATGTAGATGGGAGAAATAGATACCAGCAAATAAATCAGGAGAAATGAATTGTATGATTTTGTCTGCAAGTGAATTACCACAGTTAAAGCTAGATTCCAGATGAGAAGGCCACAAACAATACACTATAAAGCAAAAAGAACACTTGACATAGTGCATTTGGGGAAGAAACAAAAAGGATAAGTGGCTTGATTATGGTGTGTAATTACAGTCACCATGAGAAAATATTCGACTGATGGCCTTTCTGAGAGGCAGGCTTTAGTCACAGACAAGTTATTGGGCTCAATACAGTGGTAACTGGGTGAAATGCAATGGCTTATGATATGCAGCTTAGACAAGATGATCTGATAGTCCCTTCTGGCCTTAACATTATATGAAAAATACCATGTGCTAGAAAACTTTTCAAATTAGCAGAGAAAGGCCAAACAAGAACCAATAGCAGAAAGCTGAACAAATTAAAAAACTTGGATGGAGGGCACAGATTTTTAATAGGCAGGGCAAGTAACCACTGGAATAAACTATGACAGGAAGTGGTAGATTCCTCATCTCTTGATATCATCAAGACAGGATGCCTTTCTGGGAGATATGCTTTAGTCAAATACAAGTTATTGGTCTCAGTGCAGGAGTAATTGGGTGAAATTCAATGGCCTGTGTTATACAAGAGGTCAGGCTTCATTATTTAATAATTAGATTTTAAAGTCAGAAGGGAGCTATGACTGAATCTATGATTAGCAAGAGGTAGGAATTGGCTGAATAGATGACTGGCAGTGCCATGTTTTTACTCAAGAAAGAGTGAGTATTGAAATATCTATTAACAAACATGAGAAGAAAAAGGGATTGTTGACAGAGGTAAGGAATAAGCTGTTAAGCACTCAGAGTTGGGGAGTCTCAGTGGTATGAAAAGCACTCTTGAATCATTCAAGGTGGGAGTGTTGGATCAGAAAGTAACAGAAGAACACTTCCTCCAAAACTTGTTGAGGAAATGAAGCCCTGAAGTTGGTTATTGTAGCCAGCCCTTGTTTTTATACCTCAGGGTGTTTAGTCTGTTAGCTCAGTAGCTACTGATGTTTGTAAAATAAATTTGTATTTTGTAATTCTATAAAGAACAGGAAATAAGTAATTCAAAGATTTAAAAAACTAAAATTCAGGAGGCTCGAGGGCCTCTAGCTCACAGATAATTTACAATTCAACAAGCTAAAGTAACACACATTAGTATAAAAGAACTGAGCATTTAAGATGGAAAAGGAAAGTCTTACACACTGCATGCATCAGTGGAGTTGCTTAGGCTCTGATCCTGAAAACGCCTTCTGCACAAGCTCAGTTTTAAACATAGAATCATAGAACTGGAAGGGACCTTGAGAGGTCATCTAGTCCAGTCCCCTGCACTCATGGTAGGACTAAGTATTATCTAGACCATCCTGACAGGTGTTTGTCTAACCTGCTCTTAAAAATCTCCAATGATGGAGATTCCACAACTTCCCTAGGCAATTTATTCCAGTGCTTAACCACCCTGACAGTTAGGAAGTTTTTCCTAATGTCCAACCTAAACCTCCCTGGCTGCAGTAAGCCCTTGTTTCTTGTCCTAACCTCAGAGGTTAAAAAGAACAAATTTTCTCCCTCCTCCTTGTAACAACCTTTTATGTACTTGAAAACCGTTATCACATCCGCTCAGCCTTCTCTTCTCCAGACTAAACAAACCCAATTTTCTCAAGCTTCCCTCATAGGTCATGTTTTCTAGCCCTTTAATCATGTTTGTTGATCTTCTCTGGACTTTCACAAAACTCAAGTTGAGGCCTAGTCAGTGCTGAGTAGAGCAGAAGAATTACTTCTCATGCCCTGCTTACAACACTCCTGCTAGTACATCACAGAATCATGTTTGCTTTTTTTGCAACAGTGTTACACTGTTGACTCATATTTAGCATGTGATCCGCTATGACCCTTCTGCAGTATTTCTTCCTAGGCAGTCATTTCCCATTTTGTATGTGTGCAACTGATGGTTCTTTCCTAAGTGGAGCGCTTTGCATTTGTCCTTATTGAACTTCATCCAATTTACAGACCATCTGGATTTTAAACCTATCTTAGAATCATAGAATCTCAGGGTTGGAAGGGACCTCAGGAGGTCATCTAGTCCAACCCCCTGCTCAAAGCAGGACCAAACCCAACTAAATCATCCCAGCCAGGGCTTTGTCAAGCCTGACCTTAAAAACCTCTAAGGAAGGAGATTCCACTACCTCCCTAGGTAACCCATTCCAGTTCATCACCACCCTACTAGTGAAAAAGTTTTTCCTAATGTCCAACCTAAACCTCCCCCTCTGCAACTTGAGACCATTACTCCTTGTTCTGTCATCTTCTACCACTGAGAACAGTCTAGATCCATCCTCTTTTGAACCCCCTTTCAGGTAGTTGAAAGCAGCTATCAAATCCCCCCTCATTCTTCTCTTCTGCAGGCTAAAGAATCCAAGTTCCCTTAGCCTCTCCTCATAAGTCATGTGCTCCAGCCCCCTAATCATTTTTGTTGCCCTCCGCTGGACTCTCTCCAATTTATCCACATCCTTCTTGTAGTGTGGGGCCCAAAACTGGACACAGTACTCCAAATGAGGCCTCACCAGTGCTGAGTAGAGGGGAATGATCACATCCCTCGATCTGCTGGAAATGCCCCTACTTATACAACCCAAAATGCCATTAGCCTTCTTGGCAACAAGGGCACACTGTTGACTCATATTCAGCTTTTCGTCCACCGTAACCCCTAGGTCCTTTTCTGCAGAACTGCTGCCCAGCCATTCGGTCCCTAGTCTGTAGCAGTGCATGGGATTCTTCCGTCCTAAGTGCAGGACTCTATCTTCTAAAGCACTTGCAACCCCTCCCAGCTTGGTATTGTCCGCAAACTGTATACGTGTTCTCTCTATACCATTAACTAAATCATTGAATATTCCCATCAAAGCCAATGGACAACATACATGCTTGCTGTCAAGCACATGAATAACTGCAAGTCTGGAACTTGATTTCTCTCAGCTGGGGATTAACTGCGTGTTCTACACAAACATTTTCCCCTGCTCTATATATTGTTGCCTTCATTTCCCTTTTGTTGGTCTACTTACTGATTCACTGGGAAAAAATAGCTTTACTGATCTAAGCTGCATCTGAATGCATGGCCAATGGAGGTGCAAGATAGGGACAAGTCTTGGTATCCCAAAGCCATCACCCTGACTGGGCCTGTCTGTGATTTAGTGTCCCCCAAAGTTATATATTTACTTTACTTTCATATATGTCAAAGCAACACTTGGGGATTTACAAAGATTATTTCTGAACATGAACTATTGGATTCTAAAACCAAAATTCTACTCACATCATAAGGCCCTGTGTGGATTTTCTGCAAGTGCTTGGCCACGAGAGTAGCTGGCTCAGCAGTTTTGAAGGACGTATCGTCAGGGTTTTCAACGTCATTTTGTCATGCCACACCTTTCCATGATCATAGAGTAAAATAAACCAAACAACACACGGTGTTTATGTAGAACTTCCACAAAAGAAGTTTATTATTTTGTTACTCTTGTGCCCCCTCTGCTGTCTCAACAGCATAATAAATATTGTTACCATACTGTAGCCGATGATGCTGGTGCACAAAACGAGGAAGTAAATCAAAAGCTATCAATTTCAAACTTCATTAGAAACACAGGATAAAGATCAACATTTATGAAATGGGAAGGGGAAAAATGGTATGGAAAGAATTTTTATTTTTCAAGCTTTCAAGAGGGTATTACAAACAATGGAGAGCAAAGTAAAGCTAGAAATGAAACACTTGATAGCATCCTTTTAAAAATTACATCTAAGAAACCTAATAAAAGTTGAATAAAGTTACTAGAAATAAAAATTTTTACACATGATATTTGTCTGGGATTTTTATTTCTTTAAAATAATTCATACAAATGGTTACAGTCACAAACATGATTTTAACCAAAAATATTGCTAGCCTACCACATTACCAGGAAGGAATCAATGTAGGCAATGAAATGCTGCTACTTTTCAGTAGTCTAGTGCCTTTTTCGCAAACCACCAATAATATATACTTTAACTGGTGACAAAAAGCACAATGCTTGTTTATACAAAACCTTTTTTTTCCTCAAAATCTCTTTGCAATGTTGTCTTCATTTTGAAATAAGGGAATTCATGCCAAAATAAGGAGAAACTGTTTTTTCTTTTGTTTACTAAATCATTCTAAAAAATAAGACAAGCAGGTAGAAAAAACAATGCACTGTGTGGCGTAGAAAGAAAAATGGGAAAAATTCATTGTCCTGAGAAGTTTGCCAACTGCTTCATTTTTGGGCATGTTTTAACATATAAAAGAAAGGATTTTAATCTCAAAATTGGTTTGTTGAATGCCTCCCTTATGTGTTTTTTCCTTGTTGACAGCTAAGCAAAACAAACCCTTTTTAATGTTCTAAAAACTGTACACAGACAAGTACATTCATGATATAATTAACTACTAACTTCTCTTGCTTAACAAAGAACCCATAGGACACAGAAACAGTGAATCAGTCCACTGGACAGGGACAAACTACAATTTATACGGAGGAAAAAACGTTTCCGAATCTTCTTTTCGTCTCCCACCTTTTCCTTTTACACTGTATATTGGACCAGTTTCTAAAACAGTTGTCGTCTCCTCCTGTAAGTTCATGGTTTTGCCTTTATTCAAAATCCAGATTTTTTCCACACACTCTCTGAAGTTGAAATCTCCAATGTTGGGAATGCTGTTTTCTTAGGCTACAATTGGTCACTTGGGTGGTCTCTATCAGCTTCTGGTTTGACTGTTTGGCCGGGGGAAGGAGCATGTGGTGGATGGGCCACAGCAGGAAGGCCGTGTGATAAAGACATGGGGTTGGGAACTATTCCTTCTACTGCCGTAGGTATGCCAGCTGGAGCCACGCTTACAACACCTGGGGGATACCTGCTAAAAGAGGAAAATGAGATCAGTTAAAACTCAGAAATGGCTGATGGCAAAGCCTACCTGGCCTAGGAATTGTGCCATCTTCAAGGAGAATGGCAACAATTTTTGTTTTGTGTATGTTAAGCTCAAGATGACTGCATCACATGCAGGTGTTGTTAATTAAGGTAATCAATGCTTTACTTCAACCAGATTAGAAATGGGAATTTGCTAATTCCTTCAGATTCCTGGTTTGCTGGTTCATCTGACAGCATGAGTGACAACATATATATCAAAAACAATAAGAGAAAGATCCATTCCGCTCTGATGTTATGATCCTCACCCTTCACAGTCACTGGGAGTCTTAACATTGACTTCATGGGGTGCCATGTTGGACCCTATCTCCTTATTTTCCTTTCCTCATGGCTTGTCTGAATTTCTGCTTTGGGACTGAAGCATACCAAAGGATTCTTTTGTAAAGTTTTGAAATCAGTTGAATGGGTTTGGAGATCATGTCAATTTGAAACAATGTCTTTTCTTTTAAAATAAACGTACAAACTTAGTTAACTAGGACTGTGTTATAAAACATAGTGGAATATCTTAGCCTATGAGTAGTCTCATTTAAATGAATGGGACTACTCATTGAGTAAGACTCTATTCAGTCTAAGAGTGGCAAAATCAGGCCCTAAAAAACTTGATTTGGTTTTTGAACTTCAAACTTGCTACAGACCTTCGGTAGGTGGGAAGGAATGGGAGTCACAAATAAAGAACTGTGAACAGTTCTTCAGTTCTGTTACTTTTTATGGACAAGCATCAAGATTAAATATTGTAGAGGTTTGGAAGAGAACAACATTTTCAATCTGGTTTTATGGTGGCTGTGATATTATCAGGGCACCGAACATGGCAAATCTGCAGCTCATGATCTCTAGATTCTGTGCTGCTGACATTTAAACAAGAGCTATCTATATACACCTCTACCCCCATATAACGCTGTCCTCGGGAGCCAAAAAAAATCTTACCACGTTATATCGAACTTGCTTTGATCCGTCGGACTGCGCAACACCCCCCCCACCCCCGGAGCACTGCTTTACCGAGTTATATCCGAATTTGTGTTATGTCAGGTCGTGTTATAGATTATTAGGGTTGGAAGGGACCTTAGGAGGTCATCTAGTCCAACCCCCTGCTCAAAGCAGGACCAATCCCCAACTAAATCCCCCAAATGGCCCCCTCAAGGATTGAACTCACAACCCTGGGTTTAGCAGGCCAATGCTCAAACCACTGAGAGGTGTAGGTCTATCCCCTTTTGTGATGTTACCAAAAAATTTTTAATCTTCACCCAAATGCTTACGATTCACCTTTAGGGGTTATCTCATACCAGCCACTTATTGTATCTTATAATTCTCTCTCCCACTCCAATCATAAAAACATGCACTTGTCTTTTGTTGTCTTCAACTAGCATTTTGTTACCCAAGGGCCTTAATGAGGATGTTTATTTTAAAAGTAGCAGTGTAATCTGCTGGCCTATTGCTCATTTAGACTTAAGAAGCAGGAATTACAACTGGAGCCTATTGAAACTTTTCTAAGTATCAGGGTGGAATTTGGCTCCACTGTCCAGCAAACTAAGAGGAGGGGAAGCGGAATGGAAGCAGCTTTTCTACTTCATCACCTGAATCCCACAGAAGATTCCTATCACAAACACCATACAACTAGAGCTCTGAATGGGTTTTGGGAGGACAGGGCAGGCCAGGAAGTTATCTGTTCGCCTGGTCACTTTGGTGGAGGCTTCCATGGATGATAATGTTGTTCCTAATGTTGGGATATCTGTTGATTTAGAGGATCATACCATCTGTAGGCCAACAAATTTAATTCCTCATCCCCCACCCACACCCAACAGGGTACCTTCCATGGAACTCTGCAAGTGTTAATTTACAGAGTGCTTCTCTGCCCCTCCAGAGAGTTTATTCTAGAACTAATTGGCAACTGCAAATGAAATTAGTTCCTACTTTCAGTACTTCAATTTGAATCTTATTAACCAAATTTGCTTCAATGCCTATGAATACCTTACAACTGGGCATTATTCATATTTAATTTTGAAAAGGGTTTATTCAATTGTGTTTTGTACAAAAAGTAAAATACATATCATGAAAGGACAATAATTCTCAAATTAAAAGATACCCCCAGCATAGCAGCCCTTGCAACAAAGATTCTCCAGCTTCCAACATCAACCCCTCACAATCTGCCCATTCCTCAAATACTCATGGAAATGCACTGTCCTGTCAACGTGCCCACCTGGTCAACTAATCTAGTCTTTGACAAATCAGGAAGCAAATTCCAAAGTTGTGTTCCCTTCATAGAAAATGTCCTTCCAGACAGCCTCTACCATTTAAACCATATAGGTTCTAGGTCAGGAGTCTCTACTAATCACAGCTTTGTTATGAACTGGGTCTGTTTCAAACTCTGTGGAGAAAATCATGCATTGCCTGCAGAATATCACATCACTTTTAGTGTTTGCACAGTAATCCCAATTAATACTAGCAATAAACTGTCCTGTGATCCAATTTCTGACCTTCAACCCCTCTTACCAGAAAAATGTTTCCTATAAATCTAACATCCAAGAATCATACAATTACTCTTTTGTCCTGAATCTAAACTGTGTGTTATATCAACCAAAATAGTGATAACATGTCTCTTTGCTGATGCCACGCTTTGCTTCACTAATACTGCTCCTGTACCCCCAATTTATTTTGCCATGATCTTTTGAGAAATTCTGTCTCGTTACTTTATACTTTATTTTCCCTGATTCAACTATAACAGTGTTATTCCAACCTTTTAATCAATCCTACCTTTAAACACAGGCCATGTAAATTCAGCAGTCATTTTATATATCCATCTGGCATTTGCAGCCCTCCTTGCTTCACTGTTTCATTCTCTCTTACCCTGTTAATCAGCAGATGCATTCTATCCAGAGCTTTACAGTCCCTCTCTCCCAACCCTTCACCTCTGGCATCAATAATCCAAAAAACAAGCCAGGTAGCGTCAAACTAATCTAACTGCCCCAGCAGAACCAAGATGTAGCTGATGTCACCTTTGTCAATCTGCTCCCGCCACATAGCACTTTATAACAAAATCTCTAACCTTCTGACCTGGGATTAACAATCAACTGTTTATCCATTTTCAGTTTAATCCACTTTATTATTATTTACACTGTAGTAGCACCTAGAGGCCCCAGGTGCTGGGTGCTGTAAAAACATGTGATAAGAGAATGTCTCCATCCCAAAGTGTTTATAATCTAAGTAAAGATTCTCTCTTCCAGGCAGTGTGAGTGAATCACTCTTTAATACTCTTTAACGTGCTATTTATTGTATAATTTATTCCAGTATAGGTCACAACAATATCTAAAGTATGGTTATGCTATTCTTGTCTGTATCTGTTTGAAGGCAGAAGACATTTCAACATCTGTAAACTGCATGATCTGTCTCTACTATGGGTCATGTCAATGTATCTGGCTGTATCTTGCACTTTGTGTCACAGTAAGCAGAGGTGTATTATTTAATAATAGTCCAATAATGAATACAACAATAATAATACACTGCAGTGTATGCCTTTACTTTACCTGAGAACTCAGACTATTACATATAGGTTGGTTCCTTCTCATTTCTCTTGAATAATTCATCAAACTTCTCGGGAACATCATTAATCTTTGCTTCTGGAAGAGTAACTACAGTCCTCTTTGCCTGACCTTCTTAACAGACCAACTATCCATGTTTAGCATACAATAAATGAAAGATTTCTTTTCTGCAGGATATTATGACTTTCAAAAGGCATTTGATCTGGATTATGTTCAGCTGGTAATTGCTGAATGTTCTTCTTTGCTTACAACAACAACAAATTTGATTCACTTAGGAGTTCTATCCCTTATCACTATTCAAATAATGATATTTCCAGGATTAAATGTTCTTGTTAATTTTAGTCCACCAAAAGGCATATTTGCATTTTATACATATAAATGATCATCCACATTCTTATCCATATGGTTTTTAGCACATCTGAAAAATCATGCTCCTAGTGAAAGACTGCACAACTCAACTGGCTGAATGAAAGTCTCATACTGGAAACAGAAGATAAGACAGACATACTTGTTTCAAACCACCAATTTTGAGTTAAAAGAAGAATGGAATTTAACACTAGCAAGTACTGTTATTGAAATTAATTCTTTCATAAAGCCTGAGCTTCAAATCCATATGTTTTTGTATCACCATGACCAATATGGAAATTGTTCCCATTGGCATTTCTTAAAGAATATCCTACATTGGTTTGTACAGATACAATTGATCAAGTTATTTCAGAAACTTTCCTCCAAATTAAGAAATTGTACAGTACTTTCTTCTCAATCATTCAGTAGTATTGCCCTCTCTACTGAGTTTAGCAAATCTTAACTAAATGCAAAAGCTGTTTGTATTTATGGAAATATTAAAAAATTTCCTTTGAAACTGGCAAATGAAGTTCTGAAACGTTTTAAATTTTTACTACATGCTTGAGAAAAAAAAAATGAATGCATGAACTCTCAATTTTCCTGTTCCTAAAAATATTCTTCATACAGTTGGTTTTGGTTACACTGAAACAAACTATGTTCTGTGCTTATATTACTCCAATTAAATACATATTAAAGTTCAGATCCTGTAAAGTCTTATGCATGTGTTTAACTATCCTCTAAATGGAATTATTCCATGCATACAGTTACACCTATGCTTAATTATCTGTTGAGGCAAGTACAAATAGCTTCTTTTATATGTTTTGTTCTTGTACTTAGAGCAATGGATAGGCACATTTAACAAAAATAAATAAATTACAAATTGTTCTGATCTGTATGTATAGATCAAGATTTTGATCAAGGCAAAGTTAATATTATCCTTGAAGCACAGAATACTTGCCAATATATAGGTGATGGCATTGGACCCTGAGATCTGGATCCTGAAGGTATTTAGGCACCTAGGTCCCAATGGATTTCAAATACCTATCTATCTTTCAGGACATGGCCCTGTCAGCCCAAAGCTACATTCTGATTGGTCACTTGGATCTTTCTGATGACCTTACAACTGTGCTTCCCCTGGTGCACAGCTAGGGCTTCATCACTGACACACAGACATACACACAACATCCCTTCACTCATTATGAGGGAGGGGAAATGCTGATAGGGAGGGCAAAGAAAATAAACAGCCCTTGGAGCATGTGGGAGGAAAGGAAGCTGGGGAAGATAAGGAAAAAAAAGTGAAGGACTGAAGGAGAATTATGACAGTTTTGAACTGCCCACTCCCTCAAGACACTGCTTTACAGCAGCAGTTTTGTGACCTTGTAAACCACTTTCAACCCAATTCATAGTGTAAAATCTAAACTAGGAGTTTCAAGACTGGGCATCTGCTTTTTATAAAAGTAAATGGCTTGAAATTGGTTTGGAGCCATGAACAGCCACTGTTAAGGCATCAGCAGATAAAGAAATGGAAAAAAGCAGTCAAAACAGTCCCAGGAATTTACAGAAGAGATAAAATAAGCAAACAATAGAGATATTCAAAATAGTAGTGAAATAATATTTATAAACTTCTGCCTATTTTACAGCGGGAGGATATATTGACTAGTCCCAAAAATGCGTTGTAAAGAACATTTAAAAAATAAATGAAATGTACAATTAAGCCAACACTCTCTCCATACAATTACACGATTGTCCGTACACGATTATAATAGCAAAGAGCTACTCCAGAAAGTGCATTGGTGGGCTTTTTATACACATCTTAAGGGGTTAAAAGCAACTAATATGTGTACCAATAGCTTATTAATGTAACCCTGCTGTGGCTTACAGCCATATTATCACCTTCGGCAAAATTAACATTAGCTTCCACTGAACTGACTGCAGCCAGTCAGGATTACGTCCCTTTTACATACCACCTGCCCTGTTCCAAACATTGGCATTGGTGCCTTTTGAAGAGGTAACGAATAGAAGCATACTGACTCATTACATCACTGATTTCAGTCAATCATACTCATGTATGTAGCAATTATATAGTAATAAAAATCTATATATATACACACACACACAAACACAAGCCTAATCCAACAATAATTTCACAAAATCCTTTTATTAAATGGTGGCTCTCTCTTTTCTTTAAGCCGGAATAGTTGTCTCTGAGATAAAGAGACATTTCTTTTTCTATTTAAGTATCCTTACCTGTATGCAGCACCATTAAGCTCTGGATGAACAACTCCTGGATCCATGCTGGCCCAGGGTGTAGCTGCAGTCAAATGATCTTTGTTAACACAGTTTTTCAGGCTGTCTGGAATACGACCTAGAGAATGGGTAGGAAATACAACATGAAATAAAACATGGATATATCATGTATACTAAATAATAAAGTTTAAGTATACTATACAGTATAAATAATAACATATTATAAATCTCTGGGTTGCTTTTGATTACTCTCTCCCACTTCCAGCCTCTTGTTCAATCCTGTCACTCTTTTACGTGTGTCATCTCTAAAGTCCATCCTGCCCAAATTGTAAAAACCTGTATCCACACTCTGACTGTCCTTCGGCTCCAACTCTGCAGTCTTCTCTCAGTCTGACCTTTTCTTCCTGCATCTGTCCCAGTAATGGCGAACACACACTTCAGAAAATCTGGGATGAAATCATACTTCCATTGCAGTCAATGGGAGTTTTGCCATGGACTTGAATGGAACCAGAATTTCACCCCGGCCTCTTATTTACCCTCTTTCTTACTCAAATTCCTCCTTAAATATCCATAGCACATTTTCATCTCTCAGTTGCCAAGTATTTCCTACATTTCAAAAGGAAAATTTAAGTACCTCTGATGATTGCTCTCTCTCTAACCACTTCCTTCAGTATATTTGCTTAGACTTCATGCAGCCTTCAACTTACAACTCTTCAGCTTTTTAGGGCCAGATGCAACATTAACTGAAGAAAATGGAAAGACTCCTCCCAAATCATTTCAATGAGTGCTGTATCAGATTCTTGAACGTCAGTTTTGGGATGATCTTGGTTCCCTACTGTAAAATAGATACCACCAATCCTGCTCCCATTGAAGTAAAATGATTGTATTTCCATTGACTTTAAATGGTACCTGGACTGGATCCTGTGTCTTTTTTTGGCACCTATCCTGCATGCATCCTCCTTTAAGGGAATTCTGAGACAAAGGATTCATTTAATTTCATATATTGATCTTTTCAATCAATATATTGGCCTGGCTGCCATTTAGACATCCCATCAGTCCCCCTTGCTAACATTTAGTTTGCACTTTTATTTTAAAATGTATTTTGCAATTTTCTTTCAACTTGTGACTTTGACTTTTCTGTGTCACACACCCTTTTTTCAGAGCTGATCTACATTCACGTTCTGTGGGCTTTAGGGTTTTTTTCCTTACCCGTGCTTATTCCTTTGTACTTTTTTCTACAGCACGACGACACTGGTATTGTTCTTTATTTTTAAAAAATCTGAATGTGTTGATTTTCAGATGGCATGCATATTACTGAGACATGCAGTCATTATGTGGTCCTTTTCCAATTATTCTCTCTCTCTCTGTTCCTCCCATGGCTTTCATCTACTCAATTTCACCCCACACTTTCTGTATCTTTAATACACTTGTTCTGCTGAAATCCAATGTCTTCTCAACACCCTAATGTTGGCTTCATTTTACTCTTACTACAAACCATGTGCAAAAGGTTAAAGTGACAACAGCTTCAATATAAATCAATGCTTTCTAACTTTGATATCACAACCATCCTGTTCCAGAGCCTTTCCCGGGCACATTTGTGTGTGGGCTATTGCAAACTTTTAATATATGACCACCTGTTCCTCTGTATAGCTAACTGATTCATATCCCATACCCCAGACCTAAGAACGACTCCCACCACCAATGCTGTCTCACTGATTGGCCATCCTGGAAATGTAAAGTGGTTTGCACATCCTATCCCAGAGATCAAGAATATAACTCTTATGCAAAAACCCAACCTCCATTAATTTATGGCGCTAGAATCCTTGCCAGTAGAGTTTCCTGAATTGCACAGAAATGTGTTGGCACTCAACCACAGTGCAAGTGAAAGAGGTGGGTCTTAATGCAGAGTACTCAATCTGAACTGCACAGAGACAAAAAAATTACCAAATTCTAAAGAACTGACAGTAGTGATTAGTGAAACCTTTTCCAGCACACAAAATGCCACCTTTTATTTTGGACTCTATGGGATGCAAACTGAAACCAAGCTGCCCAAACTTCTCATTTTATTAGTATTTCGTATTGAAGGCTTGACAGATTTTTCCTATATAAACAGTTAACATTTACATGGTTTGCTGTGATACTGGAGTTATTAAGAACTCAGAGCTGAAGTGATTTTTTATCCTTGAAAATTACCCGTTCAGATGCTGGAATCCAAGATGCATTTAAATACAGACTTGGATGAATTGTGGAAGGTAGAGAGAGAAGCCGAGAGAATAGAACAAAAAAAACAGCACCAATGATGGTAAGTGTCAGAGGACAGCTAAGAAAGGCTACAAAAGAGTGGCTTCAGACCTGAAGCAAAAACCAGGGAAAAGGTCAGTAGACACCTCCAGCAAGAAAAAGAGGGTGATTTTGGTCATAGGGGTACACTCTAAATCATTTGGAAAAATAATTAGGGCTGTCAATTAATAGCAGTTAACTCAAACGATTAACTCAAAACAAATTAATCAGATTAAAAAAATTGCAATTTTTTTTTTAATTGACTGCCCTGAAAATAATTATTTCCGGTCTCATTACTTCTGTTTATCACTGCAATGTACCAAAACAATTAGTAGCGGAGGGTACAGAGTTGGTGGGTATTTGCTGGTCTATTAACTCCCCCCTGCTTGAAGAGGTAATGAAACCCCAGTTTGGCCCACCTCAATTTCAAAAACTCCAACAAAGAGAAGAATCGATATATTTGTTTAATCAAGAAAACATTCAGTGAAGGAACAAGTATGAAAAGTTAGTACCTGTGATAGCCCTACGGATCTCTCGTGCTGCTTCCTCCCGCATCTCAATTGAAGCTTGTTCACTGTACCAGGCTGCATGTGGGGTACAGATCAGGTTTGGTGCATCCTTCAATGGACCCTGACTAAAGCTAAATGAAATTTTAAAACAAGATCAAATGACAAAAAAATACGTTGAGGGGGGGATGGGGAATGAGGGGATTTTTGCATATTTTTAGAATTAACAGCCACAGGATGAACTATACCAATATTTTTTGGGTGGATTTGTTTTTAATTTTACAGTTAATTGGATATATTTCTAGTTGTGTAAATAAGTAACAATTATTCTCCTTGGACTCAAGGGGTGGCATAAAAAAGAGAGCAGCACTAGATTCTGTCCAGTGCCACTCACACTCAGATAGAGAAAATGATACGGTGAGCCCAACCCCAACATCTGTTCAAGAAGAGACTCAATTTGGGTCCATTATGACAAAATTTATCATCATTTTTACACCCCTAACAAAGCTTTGTTTCTTTAAAGAGACACTGTTAGCTTGAAATCTAGTCAATTAAAAAAAAAAAGGAGTTAAAATTAGTTCCAGGTAATACATTTGCCTGCATCTCCCTGACAATTCTTCCTATTTCACATTTTCCTGTTTTTAATTAGTTTCTCGCTCCTATTGCAGTGTGAAAAACCCACCTAACAATACTAGAGATGGACTAACTGACCGACTGACTATCCAGGGGAAGCAATGAAACCGACTATACAAAAAGTGCTGTCAAATGTACAAACGAAAACGGAGAAAATAGTGACTATCCCCCTCCAATTTCTTTCAGTTATAATAATCTTGAAGCATTACTTACAACAAGAGGAGAGTAAATATTTTTAGACAGAAGTCTGCTCTCAGAGTTGGCAGCAATTCTTAAAGTGACAGACTTCATCTCTAGTTTAAAATACCTGCCAAAACTTTCTCCAATACAATATTTGCACAACAATGGTTAGTCTCTATGGACTAAATGCTGTCCTCAGACAACACACACTGAAGCCCAAGGAAACTATGGCCCTGATCTTGCACTTAAATCTATGTTGATGGACCCTTGAACCTACAGGGTCTCCCCACTCTAGTAAATGGGGCTTCTTGTGGGTGCAAGAATTTGCTTGTGCAGATCTGATGGCAGGAATGGGGATATCTGAAAGCAGAATTTTGCCCCATGGATATTAGACTGTGGTTTTGCTTATAGTATTGCTCTGTTGTAATGGTTACACTTAGAAGTAAACAAATGCAGGGCCAGAGTAAGAAATATTTTTTTTTGGTGTGGCATCCTGTATACTACAGATGCAAAAACTCTACAGGGACCCTTTATCGCTATTTTTAAAAGTGGTTATCTCAGATGATGTCTCAAGTCATCTGATGAGAGGAAAATCACGAACCAGATGTCTCTATAACCTATCCTCAAGTCCTGAATCTGTTCCTCTTCAAAGAGTTAGGAGGATTGTAGAAATTTAAACCATCTAATAAGAAATGCAGGTGTCTTCCTGCCCGCACCCAGCAACTGCACAATTGTCAGTTCCTAGGTTTAATCCATTGCAACTCAGAGGTCAGACTCAGGACTCATGGAAAGACTGTAATGGTATTTTCTGTGTTTAAATCATACCACCAAAGCTACTAACTGGAGACACTGGTACATTTGTGGCTACAACTGTGGACTTCCTGGTGGTATTCAGCAAATTAAATATAGTGTCACCAACTCTGCTAATGGCAGCAAAAATATCTGGACTCTGGTCATCTCTCTCAATTCCACAAACTTGCCTGCTTATACTTCTCAGGTACCCAATAGAGAGAATCTGGATGGGATACGGAATCTACGCAATGAGGTGTCAAGGTCACACCCATACACCTTCATAAAAGGATAGTTTTCCCAAAAAAATCTCAACCCCCCCCCCACCTTACTGAAGAGTACTTATACCACCACTAACTTTCCTCTGGCCAGGCCTTCCTCCTATCAATGACAGGAGAGGAGTGTGTTCTTTTCCAGGCCGTGAGGGTTCTTGGTGCAGGACAGTGCATTTTACTCCTGAATTACCCCATTACATTTTTTTAAATCTTGTATTTAACTTTTTTTTCTGCTCCCTCTTGACTATGTACAAAAGCTCCATCTGCATTTGCATTAATCCAGAGCTGCACAGACACATATTGCTTTACTAAGGAGGATTCAACTACTAGGTGGAAGGAACACTTCTTTGCTTCATTGCTCTTGGATGCATCATGCACTAATACTTAAAAATAAGAAAGTGAACAAAATATTAAAAAAAAAAAAGAAAAAAAAAGGAAAAGCACCTGAATGGTTCTGACTCATGTACATCTAAGGCTGCCCCTCGTATCCTTCCTTCCTTCAGGGCCTGTGCAAGTGCTTTTTCGTCTACTAACCCACCTCGAGCTGTGTTGACCAGGAAAGCCCCTTGTCTCATCTAGGGAAAGTTAAAAACAAGGATGATGAAATAAAAATAAATGAAATAAAATCGTTGTGGCATTATTATTTACTCAAAGGAAGCATCCATTACAACAAAGGCTATTCAACTGGATTAACCTATCACCAGTTGTCTTCCCTTCCCATTGGAAAGTACCACAAAATTTGATGCTTCAGATGTAAAATAATATTTCACAGCACTTGTAACGTTTTGTTTCTTATAAGTAGGGTGTCTTGTAACAGAACCAATGCTTTACATACTGTGCAGTACACGACCAGAAGAAGTAAACATGCAAATGAAGCTGACCGATTTTTTTTTTATTTCACTGTGAAATTGCATGAGACGGAAGCTATTGCACACTACTAAACAAAATCACATTTTGTAGTTTTTAAACTTTTATGCAAATGAAAGGCTAAATGGATCTTTTAGAAACCTCAATGATTTTGTATCTTCCAAGACTTTTTGCTTTAGTTAACAAGATGTAGAAGATTTATACTTTATTTACTGCTGATACTTAAAACTCACTTCCCCCTCCCCATGAGACTTTTCAAATCAAGACCCAGGAAATTCTTCTTTTATTCAATAAAAAGGCATTGGAATGGTATTGTCTGGGAATGCTGTGAGCTTTGGCAAGAGGCTGTAAACTGCGTTGCTCAGATTAGCATTATGGTCCTCCACACTCAGTCTCAGCTACAAGACTTCATTACATTACGTTGTCATAATGTAATCGCAACATGAACACAGAATGGAGATTTAAATTAGAAAGATGATAGCCTAGAATGAAGGTGGGAATAAAGACTTCAGGGTCTCACGTCAATCAACACCAGTACTTAAGGATCCATAACATGTGTCCCATATATAGGCCCCAACCCTGCAAACAATACTTCTGGGGGAATTCTGTGCCAAAATATTAAAAATTCTGCACCACTAAAATTTAAAATTCTGTGCACAATATTTTAAATTCTGTAAAATTCTGCATGTTTTATTTGTCAAAATACGCAATATAATCATGCTGGTTTCAATTATTTTGGTAATTTATTTAAACTACAATACAATGGATGGAGAATGGGAGTGGGGTGTATTGGAGAAAATCTCCAAACTCCCTCTAATAGTAATGTAGCTAGGTTTGACCCTTTATTTCTAGTTATTAGTCAAAAAATATATGCAGCCATATATGCTCAGTGTTACATCACAGGCAACTGAAGAGCAAGTGAGGGCTGAGGAATCAAACTAACAATTTATATTGGCTACTGACCATCTCCAGAAATATCAGCAGCAAACAGTTCATGCAGCACATTTTGATCGGAAATGTTTTCAGTCCAAAAATTTAGACCAGCTCTAATCACTAAAGCACCATAAGCATTTATGAGGCCATGCTGTCCTTTACACCACTCTGGCAATGTAAAGGAGCCTTACAACTTTTACATTGTTTTATACTCCTGGGGGGAATTCACTAAGAACAGTGGGAACGATTCACTAAGCAGGCAGGCTGCTACATTCTGCTCTGCCTGAGGGGGACAGAGCCTGCCCCACAACTACCTCCTCAGAAACGCACCAAAGCCCTGCCCTTCCACACCGAGCATGTTGCAATAGCAAGCGAGAGGGAGAGACACATGACTGCCCAACCCTGCCACCCCGGCGGTGATTTATGTCTCTACCGGCTGGTCCAGGTGCCCAAACTGACATGCCTGCACTGACAGAGTGGTGCATGGCCATTCTTCAAGTTTCCCTTTGTTTCCCCATGAGAAGTCAATGACGCAGAATTCCTCCCAGGAATAAAACATTCCCATGCATCAAAATGAGCATGGTAGAAGTGTTTGCAGGATAGGTGCCCAAGTCCCCATCTTGAGCTGATCCCATCACCACAAAAAAACAACAAAAAACAATTTTTGAATAGTGAATGAACTTTAAAAACTTATTTTAAACAGGCAAAGGACTTTTACAGGATCATCAGTTGCTCTGTCGCAACTAACACCTGGGTTTGAAATGCCAAACTGATGTACAGTAGAGTATTTAAAGGAAAAAGAGCAAGGAAAGGAATCTCCTCAAAGTCGTTTAGTAGGATGGCTGGAAACAAAAGAACTAAGATTTACACGTATCTGATAAGATCATAACAGAATCCATGTACTATATTGGCCAACCCACTCACTCTAACCATGGTCTGACCCCTCTCACCTGCAGACCTTTAGCCCTGCAGGGGGACATGTACGGATTCCGGGGAAGCATACGTGTGCACTGCCCACTTCAGCACTCGCATAAGTGACAGGACGCATTTGGCCTTAAGTATCATGTAGAACATTTATATATCCTCTAAAGAGCTTGGAAATTTTAATCATAGTGGATACCGCTCAAATCCCTTTTCCATCCACAAAAACCTGCCTTGACTTTTCATCTCCAGTGCTATTTATACAGCTGTAAAGCTAGTAGTAAGATAAATCAAAACCAAACAGAATGTGGATGTATAATTGTATTCTAGAGGGAGTGAGATACGTGACTCACAGTCAACTGCAATGGTAGTTGCAGATTAGGAATGCCTCTTTTCAGCTATTCTAAATTGATCCTGTCTAACTGCAATTATTATACATGAGATATTGCAATAAGTAAAATGTCTCCTTTACAAATTTGTAATGTGATGAACAGGTAAAGATGATTTCTGCTTCAGGAAAAAAACACTGGGCACTCACTGCCCTGGACTCAGTTTACTTGAGCTACACAGGAGATGGAAGGCCAAATGTCCTGGCTGGGCAATATACCAAATAATTTAGAGGATAAGTGAGCCTAACAAGGAAAGAGAGGCTCCTTCCTAAACTTTTCAAAGAGATTTCAAGGATATTCAATTTAAAAGATCCACTAACACGCAGTTCAGGTTGCAACCTTCCCCTTTGTGCATATATAAATGAGACCTTTTCATTACATTAACACATAACACTGCATAATGTGGCATATTTGATCACTGAAGACATATAGGCCAACTATGGCATATGTAGGTATAAAAATGATGGCTTATATATATATAAGTCAACTGTCTTCTAGGTTTCAGTGGAGCTCCATGTGGGTGAAGGGGTTTGCCCGCACAGAGCTTCTTAACATACTAGGACCTTTTTGCTCAGTATTATATGATAACATAATGAAAGAGTAATCATAAGGTATGAGTGTAGTATAAGAATCTATACTGAACAGAACAAAAGTCTAGAATGAAGATGTGACACAGGACAGCTTTCTTTGCTCCCTTCACACTGAATTTCCTAGCTTTTGCGAGTTTTAAACTGAGATGATCTACTTGGATTTTTCTACATAGAGTCAATTGTTCAATTAAAGTATCTATTATTACATCTCATTAACATTAGGGCATGATCCTATGAGATGTCGAGCATACTCAACTCATACTGAAATCCCAATGAAGTCCACAGGTATTTGGTATTTCTCAGAAGCCAACCAATCATTTTAATTCAGTAGAGATATCTTTCATAGAACTTTTACGTGTTATCAAATAAATTCATACAATAAATGTATAAAGAGCACTAACAATGCAAAACGAACATACAGGATTTCTTAGTTCAAATTACCATTTTTACTTATGTAATAGCCACACTCATACATTTTAAAAAGCTTCACCTTTTAATATACATTATATATAACAAGGTTTGAGGCAGCAAATAAATATTGAATGCAAAAACCAAAATGTTTACCTTCTGAATTTTACAAAACAAAACAGTTCTACATTTGGATATGGTTTAAGTATTTAATAATTTTAGAATGCTTCATCCCAAGACCAAATCCATATTATATATTTTCCCCAAATAGCCTACTACTGTAGTGTGAGCAATTATCAGGGAAACATTCTGCAACTATTAGGAATTAACACAAGGGGTCGCCAGTTAGTCATGATCCTTAAGTAAGGGATGCAGAAACTCAAACTGTATGAAGTATAAAAGTGAAGTGCAACTTTTGTTACTAATATAAAGAGGATGTATGTACCTGAAGATACAACAGAAGTGCTTTTAAATAAATGTCAATGAATCAAGCAAGCATAACACACTATTTCCACAAAAGAGAAATTAGCAAGTAAAATGAATGAAAAACAACACTGTATAAGATATCATCAATTTCTTAACCAAATATAAGCCTGCTTAACAAACAGTGAAATAGCAGATGGAAGAGAAAATTAATACAGATCTGAATTTGCAAGTTTACATGGAGAAACTCTACAGTTTGCAAAAAGTCAGTAATTATAGAACTATACCCAACCTACATTTGGATAGTTACCTGTTTAATGGTGAAGTCATTAATAAGATGATGATTGTGTTCATTCAAGTTGCAGTGCAGGGTTACACAGTCACTGTGAAATAGCAGGTCCTGTAAAGTGCTCACCCGCTGCAGTCCAAGAGCACGTTCAACGCCATCTGAGAGGTATGGGTCGTAAAAAAGAACACTAAAGCCAAAGGCCTTTGCACGTAGTGCTACTGCTTGCCCAACACGTCCTAGAATGACACAGACATACAAACAAAAGAGAATGATTCTGGTAGGAATTGGCATATTTGTATAATTTATGTTACACAACATGTATGTGGTGCTGTAAACTTACATGGGATTTTACAAAACATAGGAAAGAGACATCCCATGTCCTATTAGAAATGCTCATTACATAGCTTTATATTTAAGGATTGGTTTATGCCATCCCTGACCAAAACAAAGCTACAAGACTGCTCCATAAATATAAACAAAATGGCAAGCTGTAATGCCAAAAGCTGGAATGTATGGGATCTATAGGAACCTGGATCTGCTTAACAGGTGGCACCATTTGCTGGACGTGCTGATGACAAATCACTGATGTTCCGGACTGTTCCCTGCAGTGCATTTGTTGCCATGCCAGTCCCAGGATATGAGAGAGACAAGGTGGGTGAGGTAATACCCGAAGAAGAGCTCTGTGTAGCTCGAAAGCTTGTCTCTCTCTCACCAACAGAAGATGGTCCAATAAAAGATATTCCCTCACCCACCTTATCCCAGCAAAGTACTCATTTTTGCCCATGTCTGCACAGTCAGTTCTAATAAAAAGTTGTTAAGTGAACGTTTGCAATCTGAGTTAATACGAAATAATTTCTTTAAAGTTCCCTCTCTGCCTGAATTTATGACACTACACATCAAGCTGTGGCAACACGATTATTTCAAAAACAGTTCAATACTGAAAACATTCACATTCTTGTGATTGCGATTAGCAGATGAGTCTACCCTCCCAACTTGTGTTCAGTTTATGCAGTCTTTAAAATTCTTTCAGCTCATCTGCCCCTGCCCCCGCTCCTGCCCCAGCCCCACATGCACTTTCTGAGATGGTACTTTCCACTTTTACATCCTTCTTGATGATGGACTTATTCCGTAATGCCTACAAGAAACCTGCCATAGGTCTTTTATTTGTTCATTATCGATATAGCTAAACCATAAACAAAGGAGCTCCATCATAACATGCACTAGTCCTGTTGAGTAGCTGCAGTGATAATCTTGTTTAGTATCTGTACTGCATAGTGTCTAGAAGCCTCACTGTGGTAGACAGTGTACACTCATCTATAATGAAAAGACAGTCCCTAGCCTAAAATAAATCTAATCTAAATAATACAATCTACCATATTGCCTTAGTTTTTCCTCATTTACCCTTTCTTACTCGTATTACTTCCTTAAGTCCTGTTTTAAATTGGTTGGAGGAAAGGATCCCACACTGCATGTGTACTGGGAGGTCCTTATCTCACTTATTTTAACACACCGATAAGTAATATAAATCAAGGTCACGGGACTGGCATGTGCTGTGTGAAGAGAGTTTGGGAATACGAATGTTTTGAAGAAATACAACTATTTGTGCTGTACTGTACTTTATACTCCGCTATCAGGCTTGTGGAGAATTTGAGACATAAGGATATTTCAGAAGTATCAGAATCACTAGACTCACCAGGAAAGCCAACGCTCAGCCTTAAAAATATCAACAGAAAGTTTTGTTTTGTAACATCTGTGTCTATTCAAAATGCAACAGAATAAGATAGGAAAATCCCATGTCTTTCCAACTGTGTTTTAAGGGATTTCCCAGTGTTCTTCAGTTTCTTTTTGAATAAACACAAGAAGTCACAAAAGGAGGTCTCTTCTTGACCATTTAAACCTGAACACAGTAATTCTGGAGTGCCTGGTGATGGATACATTTAGAATATGGTTGCATCTGACGAAGTGGGTATTCACCCATGAAAGCTCATGCTCCAATACGTCTGTTAGTCTATAAGGTGCCACAGGACTCTTTGCTGCTTTTACAGATCCAGACTAACACAGCTACTCCTCTGATACATTTAGAATACTGAGCAGTCAGTCAATATCACTGGTACTGTTTGCTTTTCCCTGGGGATTTCTACTTAAGACAAAGTCTTCAAAATACATTGAAATAAAAGACTGTGTATACTAGTTGTTTGCTTTTGAGGATCTGTTTATAATGCTTAATATGCAGCAAGGGAGATTTAGGTTGGATATTAGGAAAAACTTTCTAACTACATGGGCAATTCAGCTCTGGAATAGGTTTCCAAGGGAGGTTGTGAAATCACAATCATTGGAGGCTTTTCAGAACAGGTTGGACAAGCACCAGTCAGCAATGAGCTAGGTTTACTTGTTCCTGCCACAGCCCACGGAGCTGGACTTGATGACTTCTTGAGGTCCCTTCCAGCCTTCTTAGAAAATATGAAATATCGAAAACTTTCTAGTATAATTAAAAGATTTTCAAGATTCAGGACCTATATAGCTCAAGTGTACATCAGGGTTTGCAACTAAGGGGTGATTTCAGACTCCCAGTTACTGTTAAATGATAATTGAAGCAGTAACCAGATTGGCTTTCTATTAATCCAAGTACTTCTATGCTCATCTTCAAGAATATCTAAATGCTTTTACCATCTGCAGCTGGTCAGGAGGTTGTGACCTGTTCTTTCAGATACAAGCCTGGCTACTGTTATCCATGCCTTTGTCACCTCAAGATTAGACTATTTTAACATTCTATATGGGGCTACATCTTAAAACCATTCAGAGACTGAAGCTGATGCAGAATGTAGCACCTCACTTATTAAGTGGGATATCGCATGCACACACACAATAATATAGTGTATATTATATGACAATATATACGAATACTCTGGAATCTGCAATGATTGCCAGTTGGTCTCTAGGTAAAGTAACAAAGAAATAAGGTAACACAGAAAGCTTGAAATAAAGTGGTATTATTTATGTAGCATTCAAAGGATGCTACACACTTTCTAATGATACAGAGAAACAAACCCAGGCCTGAGAAAATTACAGTCTGAACAAACAACAAGCAGATGAGAAATGGAATGCAAGAGAAGCATATGATTGAGCACACAGTGTTGTTCAGTAAACTTTTTGCTTGTTTTACTTCTCTCATTATTGCCACAAGCTAAGGCAGGATGGAGACTGATTAATAGGCCTTGTGGAAGAAGTGAGTTTAGAAGAGGGATATGAAGATGAGCAGCAGGAGGCTTAGCAGATCAAGAGGGAGTGAGGGTGTCAGAAGTAGGGAGTTTGTATGAAAGAAGGCACAGAGAAAAGAGTGGGTGAAGGAAATGAAAAGGCCAGTGAGTGATGCACCTTGGCCAGACCAGAGGGTGTGGAAGTGATTGGTTTGGGCTTTGGAAGGACTGACTATGTGGAGAGCCAAAAGGCAGGCAGGAGCTAGTCTTAGACCTCTTTGGAAGTGAGAATAAGGAGGGGCATTTCTTGTGAAGAAGGCAAGAAGTAGTCAGTGAAAGGATGTTAAGAGACCCCGGACATGGTTCATGTGGCAGACACGTATTATCCATACAGGACAACTCTGGAAGGATTGAAGGTTGAGCTAAGATGATGATAGTTAGGGTGACCAGAGGTCCCAATTTTATAGGGACAGTCCAGATATTCAGGGCTTTGTCTTATATAAGCGCCTATCATCCCTCACCCCCCTGTCCTGATTTTTCACACTTGCTAGCTGATCACCCTAATGATAGTGGAAATATATAGCAGTGGTTGAGGCCAAGGATGAACATGGACAAAAGTGGAGAAGACATTTTGGAGACGTAGAGAGAAAATTCAGCAGGATTTAGCAATGGCATCAAGGTGGCATGGAAGTAGAAGTTGGGACTAATTTATTTTACGTGTGCAGCATTTTCTATAACAGCCTTTCATGAGTCAGCAGTTAGGATGACAACACATTTCAGTAATAAACTGAAACAAAACCAAAACTGAGACAAAACCAACTAGGACTGGAACTGACAGCTATGATAAGTGGCATGTTCTGCAGAACACAGGGTACCCCAAGGCCAATATGCTGATGAACAAGATTGCAAATATATTTTAATCTAAAACTCGTGACAGATAACTCTCAAGAATCATAGAAATGTAGAGCTGGAAGGAACCTTGACAGGTCATCAAATCCAGACCTCTGCATTGAGGCAGGACCAAGTAAACTTAGACCATCCCTTGCAGGTGTTTGTCCAACCTGTTGTTTTTTTTTTTAACCCCAATTATGAGGATTCCACAACCTCCGCTGGAAGCCTAGTCAAGAACTTAACTATCTTTATAGTGAGATTTTCCTAATATCTAACTTAAATCATCTTTACTGCAGATTAAGCCATTTACTTCTTGTCCTACCTTCAGTGGACATGTAAAACAATTGATCAGTGTTCTCTTTATAAAAGCCTGCAACATATTTGAAGACTTATATCCCCCCTCTATTTTCTTTTCTCAAGACTGAACACACCCAGTTTTTTTTAAACTTTTCCTCTCAAGTCAAATTTCCTAAACCTTTTTATCATTTTTGTTGCTCTCCTCTCCCAAATTTGTCCACATCCTTCCTGAAGTGTGGTGCCCAGAACAGGACATGGTACTGCAGCTGAAGCCTCACCAGTGCCAAGCAGAGCAGGATAATTCCTCCCATGTCTTACATATGATGCTTCTGTTAACACCCCTGAATGATATTAGCCTTTGTCGCAACTGCATCACATTGTTGACTCAAATTCGTGATCTACTATAACCCCCAGATCCTTTTCAGCAGTATTACATCTAGCCAGTTATTCCTCATTTTGTAGTTGCATATTTAATATTTCCTTCCTCAGTCTAGTACTTTGCACTTGTTTTCAATGAATTTCATCTTGTTGATTTCAGACCAATTTTCTAATTTGTCAAGGTCACTTTGAATTCTAATCCTATCCTACGAAGAGCTTGCAACCCCTCCCATCTTTGTGTCATCTGCACTTTTTATAAACATACTCTGTACTCCATTATCCAATTCACTAATGAAAATATTTTATGAATCTTGCAGGACCTTTTCTGGTATGTTAAAGATAACTGTAGGAGGGAGAAATATGGGAAAAGTAGTAATGCTGAAATAAGCCCAAATGGAGTATTGGACAGCAAGTTAAATAGGATTATGCAACATAATACGGCACCAAATAAGGCTAATCTGATTTTGGGATAATTAGGCGGAGGCCTCATGATGGAACAGGGAAGTGATACTCCCTCTTTATATGATTCTGCAGCACCTGTGTGTTGATTCTCAGAAAGATGTAGAGAAATTCAGGGTAGAACAACAACAAAATTAGATAAGTTGTTGGATGGACTGCCTAGGTGGAAATATTAAGTGATGATTTAGGAGGGGGAACAAAGTAACCACCTATAAATATTTGAAAGTTATAAACACCAAGGATGGAGAAGTACTATTCACCATGATACAATGGAGTATGATTAGAAGTAATGGGATGAAATTAAGAAGAGAAAGATTAAAACTATCAGGAGAAAACTATTAGATTTTGAAGTAGTCTTCTAAAGTAAACAAAGGAAGCCCCATGAGTTGGGGACATTTATTATTTTTATTTAGCACCGGTATTACTTATTCAGCATACAAGCTTGGACAAAGCGAAAATATTCTGCAAGGAGCAATCCTACTCTGCAGGGGATGGCTTACATGACTCATCTTTTCCATCTTCAATTTCCACAATTTTATCACGATGGATAAAAAAAATGGAATCAACTGTCTACTCAGAGTCAACATACCTAATCCAATAATGCCCAAGGTCTCCCCTCTAATCCTGGCAGCTCCAGAAGCAACTTCCCGAATCTGCTCAACACTCTGTACTCTTGTGCCTTCTCGCAAGGCCTGGTGAAGCCAGGTGGTTCGCCTGTAAAGGTTCAGGATGTGGCACATTGTAGAATCTGCTGTCTCTTCTACTGATGCGGCTGGCACATTACATACTGCAATTCCTGAAAGGAAAAGGTTATACATTTACTGAGTATGTCACACACTCTTTTTCCCTCACTCAAAAGTCACCCTAGACTTTAGAAATTATTCTAGAGTCAAGGATAGTGTAGATTTACAAACATTTACAATAGATATTTTCACATGCTGTTTGTATGAATATCATGGCTTGAACGATAGTGGCAGGACTTGTTGAAATACATAATTTAAGTATGCAAATAGCTGGTTTTGGAATTCATCACTATTTAATATGTTTTAAACTTTACAGGAGTAATGAAGAGACTCACTAAAAAAATTCAAAAAGGAAAGTTGCAAAAAGGATACTGTCTGGTAGTTCAGTCTCCAAAACCACTATTAACAGAAACATATTTATGAAATTTCAAAAGTTTTCACAAAAACAAAATCATCTCTGTGCAAATAGTGCAGCATTTGGCTAATGCATGACAGCACGCAAGAGCAGCTATGTAATCTATTTCCATTATCAAACCTATTTGTTAAATGAATGATTTTTTTTTTGAGGTGGCTAGTTAAATGGAAATTAAAAGGTACAGTTCCAAAAGTGAAATGCCTGCAAGCAGCAGGGAAACTTTGTAAAAACACCATATTAAAAGCTCAACTAAATGTATACCCCAAATTAAAAAAATAGCAAGGGGACTAAAAAACCTGCCACCGTGAATAAAGAGTAAACAAAGTGGTTAGAGGCAAAAAGACATCCTTTAAAATTGGAAGTGAAATCCTACTGAGGAAAATAGAAGGGAGCATAAACTCTGGCAAGTCAAGTGTAAAAGTATAATTAGGCAGGGCAAAAAGCAATTTGAAGAGCAACTAGCCAAAGACTCAAAAACTAACAGCAATTTTTTAAGTACATCAGAAACAGGAATCCTGCCAACCAATCAATGGGGCCACTGGACAATCAAGGTGCTAAAGGAGCACTCAAGGTAAATATGACCATTGTGGAGAAGCTAAATGAATTCTTTGCATTAGTCTTCACGGCAGGGGATGCGAGGAAGATTTCCACACCTGAGCCATTCATTTTAGGTGACAAATCTGAGGAACTGTCCCAGACTGAGGTGTCATTAGAGGAGGTTTTGGAACAAATTGATAAATTCATCAGTAATAAGTCACCAGGACCAGACAATATTCACCAAAGAGTTTTGAAGGAACTCAAATATGAAACTGCAGCGCTATTAACCAACTGTGGTGTGTAAATCAGCTTCTGTACCAGATGAGGAGAATATCTAATGTGACACCAATTTTAAAAAAAGGCTCCAGAAGCAATCCTGGCAATTATAGGCTGGTAAGTCTAACTTCATTACCTTGCAAACTGGTTGACTCTATTGTAAAGAACAGAATGATCAGATACATACATGAACACGATTTGCTGGGGAAGAATCAACATGGCTTTTGTAAAGTGAAATCACTTCTCACCAATTTATAAAAATTCTTTGAGGGGGTCAAACAAACATGTGGACAGGTGTGATCCAGTTTATATAGTGTACTTGGACTTTCAGAAAGCTTTTGACAAGGTCCCTCATCAAAGGCTCTTAAGCAAATAAAGCTGTCATGAGATAAGAGGGAAGATCTTCTCATGGATCAGTAACTAATTAAAAAAAAAAAAGGTAGGGAACAAAGGGTCGGAATACACGGTCAGTTTTCAGACTGGAGAAAGAGGTAAATAGTGATGTCCCCCAGGGATCCATACTGGGACCACTGATATTCAACATATTCATCAATGATCTGGAAGAAGGGGTAAACAGTGAGGTAGCAAAATCTGCAGATAATACAAAACTATTCAAGCAAGTTAAGTCCAAAGCAGACTGCAAAAAGTTACAAATGGATCTCACAAAACTGGTTGACTAGCAACAAAATGGCAGAAGAAATTCAATGTTGATAAATGCAAAATAATGCATACTGGAAAACATAATCCCAAATATACATAGAAAATGATTTGAGTCATTGTGGATAGTTTTCTGAAAACGTCCGCTCAATAGGCAGCGGCAGTCAAAAAAAGCTAATAGAATATTAGAACCATTAGGAAAAGGATAGATAAGACAGAAAATATCATAATACCAGTATATAAATCCATGGTATGCCCAAACCTGGAATACTTCATGCAGTTCTATGGAGGAGAGATTAAAAAGACTGGGACTTTTCAACTTGGACAAGAGACAACTAAGATGGGCTATGATAGTGGTCTATACAGTTGTGAACTGTGAGGAGAAAGCAAATAAGGGAGTGTTATTTACTCCTTCACATAACAAAAGCAAGGGGTCACTCCATGAAATTAGTAAGCAGCAGGTTTAAAACAAACAAAAGGAAGTACTTATTCACACAATGCACAATCAACCTGTGAACTCGTTGCTAGTGGATGTTGTGAAGGCCAAAACTATAATGGAGTTCAAAAAAGAATTAGATATATTCATGGCGGATAGGTGCATTAACAGCTATTAGCCAAGTTGGTCACGGATGCAACCCCATGCTCTGGGTGTCCCTAGCCTCTCATTGCCAGAAGCTGGGAATGGGTGACAGGGGATGGATCTCCTGATGATTACCTGCTCTGTTCATTCCCTCTGGGGCACCTGGCATTGGCCACTGTCGGAAGACAGGATACTGGGCTAGGTGGGCCATTGGTCTGACCCATATAGCCGTTCTTATGTTCTTTTCATATTGAAAAATCCATACTAAGGCCTGATCTTACAAATAGTTATGCCCATGAGTAGTCTCATTAAGCTCAATGGGACTAATTCGTGTGTAAGTGTATGGAGGACCAGGACAGTATGTTTATTTATGGCTTCTCAATATATTTTTGCTGGAGATATTTTATTAGCTATATAACATGGACATCATGCTATATGTTTATATTAGCCAAAGCAAGGTCAAGACATATGCCTTGCACTGGCAACAAAAGAGGTGAGGTTTGTGCTGGTTCTTAGAGTTAAACTGCATTAGTTAGACTCATAGAAGGTTCGGGTTGGAAGAGACCTCAGGAGGTCATCTAGTCCAACCCCCTGCCCCAAGCAGGACCAACCCCAACTAACAATTAAATCATCCCAGCCAGGGCTTTGCCCAGCCCTGTTATACAAGAAAGCTTTGTTTATATAAACTAATGAAGATCTCAAATGGTTTTAGAAATATTAGTGAAAGCTCACCAGGCCCTTCTGGGGCAAGTATGATTATATCCCCTTCATACATGGGTAAAGTGAGAGACAGAAAAGAACAGCTTACTCAAGACTGAACAACTAGTCAGTGGAATTGCTGTGAACAGAAACAGGAGCCCTGACCCTCAGTCCCCAAGCTAACCAGTAAAGACACACCCTACCTAAATCTTCATATAGAGGTGCTGAGTCTGCTCCTACAAGGCGTTTGAAGATAATAGGAGTTTATGGTGCTAAGCACTTGGCAATAGCTGGTCTGTAGTGAGCAGCGCATGGAGGCAAGAAGGTGAGAGAAAGCAAGAGAGAGACTCCTGCTGACTTAAACAGAAGTCGGTTTGGGCACCAGAGATTGAGTCCAAAATCCTTTGTAGTCAATGGCAGTTATTCCCAAAAATGGAATAGACCCCAAGTGAGTTGGTTTTGCCACTATGGACACATTTGCCACCTTGCAAGAGTTTTCCGGACAATAATTTCCTTGCAGTACTCAATATATGCTTCATAGTTAAGAAAATAACTTTTTTTCCTGAAATAACCCTAGCGAATGTTGTTTACTTTAAAAACCTTTTGTCCTGCTTAAATGTTGCCTCTTCTCAGCTACTTCCATGTACTGTATATAGGGTGACCAGACAGCAAGTGTGAAAAATCGGACACGGGGGGGGGGGGGGGTATTAGGAGCCTATATAAGAAAAAGCACGAAATATCGGGACTGTCTCTATAAAAACAAGACATCTGGTCACCCTAACTGTTTGCTCCCTTTCTATTTACCAGCTGTGACTCCTGACAAAATTTGTGTTCAGACGGCTGATGATTCCTGTTACACATTTCAATGGAGATGAATAAGTACTTTTTTTTCAGCAACTACTAGGGTATTTTTCACTGTAGATATTTGTACATAAATAAAAATTAAATAAGCTGCTTCAACTAACAAAGGAGGCAGCTGACCATTCACTTTGGCTTGAGGGAATAATGACAACCTAGCTTTAATATTATGAACTTCACATCTTATGAAGCAAGAGAGACAGAACAGTATTGTCTTCAATAACAGGAACAATGTCACTAATTTGATAAATTATCTCAAACCCTATTTATCTACAGTGTGAATCCAAATTTCTTTATTCTGCTGGCTTGCAGGGCCGCCCAGAGGATTCCGGGGACCCGGGGTCTTCGGCGGTGGGGGGCCCTTCCGTTCCACCGGCTGCCAAAGTGCCCCGAAGACCCGCGGCGGGCCCCCCGCCGCCGAATTACCGCCGAAGCGGGACCCGCCGCCGAAGTGCAGCCCGGTCTTGGGAGGCGGGGGGCCCCGCTGCGGGTCTTCGGGGCACTTCGGCGGAGGGTCCCGGAACGGAAGGGCCCCCCGCCGCCGAATTACCGCCGAAGACCGGGCTGCGCTTCGGCGGCGGGTCCAGCTCCGTCTTCGGCGGTAATTTGCCAGCGAGGGGTCCTTCCGCCCCGGAGCGCAAGGACCCCCCGCCGGCGAAGACCGGGAGCAGAAGAAGCTCCTGCGCCCGGCCGCGCAAGAGTTTGCCGGGCCCCCCGGAGCGAGTGACGGACCCCGCTCCAGGGCCCCCGAAAAACTCTGGTGGGGGCCCCTGTGGGGTTCGGGGCCTGGGGCAAATTGCCCCTCTTGCCCCCCCCTCTGGGCGGCCCTGCTGGCTTGCACCTTTATTGACTTTTGAGATCAATAAAAAAATAGCACAACTATTTTTCCTCTCAGTGCTGTGCGGAATCATCTGCTGAGTCACTCCTCTTAGATTTACTAAGATAAAACAGCTTCCTTTGCTGGCATATCATTCTTGGCATCCTGCTAGCACAAACTGGAGTATGAATCCCAACATTGTAAAAGAAAGAGGCAAAATGAGTTCCCTTGTTTAACTGGAGGGTAAAATTACGTTAAACCTATCATATTAAATGGCTTTATTTGGTTATACAAGAAAAAAGTGCCCTTTTCATGGAACAAAAATACAAATTGCATGGGACAATATTAAAATTCATAAATACATATTTTAATGCCCACTGTCTACCAAACACTGCTTTCTACAGAGTTAGAAATGTTTCATTACATGTCTGAAGAAAGAAACAAGGAACTACCACTCACCTTTCAGCTTGTTGGAGCTTTCCTTGCTCATCGTACAGTTGTCCCTAGAAGGCTGTAGGGAGAAGGGTCACGTAACCTTTCACCTAAGTTCTAGTTTCTTTTTTCCCTTCTCCCACCTCTAAACAGTTTACTACGTATAGGCAGCCAAAATAAGGAGCAGCAGCAGCAGGAGAACAAGAAGAAGGAGAAAGTGGACAAGCACAAGACTTACCATCGAGGAAAAAGGGTATCGCCTTCCCACGTACTGAGAAAACAGTACTGTATTATTATTAGAGGAGTGGGGGCAGAATAGTTTCTGTGATTTCTTCTACACACTTCCTCCCCCCCCCCACTGAGCTCAGTGGTCTGGTCTGGTCTGGTCTACACACACACACACACAAAGCCCAAGACTAGCTGGCTTCAGCCAAAGCCCCAGCCCTATTTGCCTTCTATAGGCTCGTTCCTACCTCCCTGATTACATCATCTCCTCTCAGGTTTTTCTCAGCACAATAAGCAGCAACTCTCAAGCTCATGGAAAAAGTCAGATTTTCAACTTTTTCCATGGGAAACTCTTGGTTCCACTTTTTTTTGTGAAATACACATCAATCAAAAATGAGAGCATGAAAAGAATGCAGCTGTAATCATATCTACAAAAACATTTTCTTCTAAAGTGAAAAAAATTCTCATGTGATCTCCACTAAGTAGGCTTCTGATAAAATACCTGGCATTTACAATAGATTCTTCTGAATATTGTTGCTACTACCACAAGACCTACTTCCACAGCACATTTCATCAGCAGATGAAAGTGGTCTACAAACAGTAATTAACTCTCACATCACCTTTATGAGATATGTATTATTTATACCAGTTCGGCAGAGGGGGAACTGAGTGACAGGTAGGTTAAGTGATTTTGCAAGTAATGGTAAGTTAGTAGTTGAATCCCAGTCACTAGCTCTAGCCAGATGGAGCTTAAAAAAAAAAAAAAAAAAAAAATCAGACTTTCAACTTGCATCCAGTTTTTACTGACTAAAAAGCAAAACCGACAGTCAATTCATTGGGAGGGGACAATTTTATTCATTAAAGACAGGCATGGGTCAATACCCTGGATCCTAATTGTATAGCTTAAATGAGTCTAATTAGAGCCTCAGACCTGAACGCTTAGAAATGCTGCAATTTAGCTTTTAGATCTGAATCACAACACTCCCAAAGTCTGGGATGTTCAAGTTTGGACAGTTACAGAGATAGGTTTGAATTGTGAACTTGCAATCCAGCAAGGATGCCTGCCTGCATGTTCAGATCATATTCTTGCCTGGAGTCCCATTTGCTTCAGTAGGATTCTGCACAAGTAGAAACTTTTGCAGGACTGGGGTCTTAATTGTGAACCCAGAGTTAGGGTTTGGACCTAGTATTTTGCTTCAGGCCCACCTCTATGATGCAAGTTTACAAACGAACATGTCTGTGTTCATCACAATGCATGTGTCTAACCTTGTTAATGTCAACTGGAGTTCAAGGTAGGCACCAAAGGGAGAACAGCCCCCTAAATGTCTTCAGATCTAACCTGCTCCTGAAGCATTTGTCACACTAGAAAAAAATCTATTGTATCTATGCCTAACGTGTAAAAAATAGAAGCCAAGGAAACTGGTGTTGGGTGGCTCACCCTTATTTACTATCAAACAATCCAGTACTACAACCACTTACTACTTCAGTGGGACTGACACTGCAATAAGTACTATACTGGATAGTAACGTTTGCAGGACCTAGTCAAAAGAGACAGGAAGAAAATCTTCAGGTAATTTGTTCCCAGTTTATTCAGAAAAACTGAAGAAATAACCTGGAAACTTGTAATTTGAGAATACAGGTTTTTGTTTTTGACTGTTGTGAATCAAATAACAGCTCAAATCAGATTGCAGTTTTGAATAATGGGAGAGTGAAGATCCTCTCCCCAAAATTCTCCAGTGGTTTTAGTTTTTTTTCCCCATGTAATTACAATTGATTCTTTGATAAAACTGATATGCCTGATTTGTCTACCAGGAAAAGCTTCTGAACTGGATCTTACAGACCAAACACAGGTACTAGATCATAGGTAATGTTTCATTTTATTTTTAGTATGCCATAATACTGACAGAATTATACATTGTGACTGGATTACAGTCTGTAGCAATTTAAACAAACAGACAGAAAGTCTCCTGTTTACTGTTTTTAAAAAAAGTCTGCTCTTAGTCTTGAAACATGCCTTGAATAGGCAGACTGTCATCCTGTCACAAATCCATTATCAGTTAATTAACTAATGCTAATATCATCGTAATGATTTTTGAATACTTTGATGAGAAAATTATACAGCTTGTATATTATGTTAGCACAAATTATACAGCAAATGTTGATGCAAAGACTTAGATGCTATCACATTTCTGGAGGAAACTATAACATGTTCAAATAAAACAGTCTCTTTAATAATCATACCTAAATCCCCAGCAGATTTGATGTCAATGTTATCAAAACCACTGCCAATTCGGACAATTATTCGAAGTGCTTTGAATTTCTCCAGGTCTTCTCGTGTTAAAGTGATAGTGTGATACATCAGTGCACCCACTGCTTCATTTAGTACCTAGAATTTAAAAAAAAATAAAAATAAAAAAAAAAGAACAAACCTTGCTTTATGAAATCTGATTTTTTTCCTTTTCACTGCATTTGGGTTTCATCATGTATTAAAATTTGGCAGGTCTGAAGGACTCTGTAATAATTACAAAAAATCAGTTTTATTTTTAAAAAATTTTCTACAAATATTTTCAAGCATCTTGGTAGCCATGTCTTTTTTCATTATAAAATTCTGCAAAAGGGATATGCTCATTAGGAGTCCTAGTAATTTTGATGGTACATCCAAGTACTTTCAGGATTGCAAACCAATACAAGCACACAATTTGAAGCCTCGCAGGACACAGGTTGGACACCACTGAATTATATCTGGGCCTGTTCAGGTTACTGTCTGGCATTGAGGGAGATGGGGGGGAGGGGCTGGGAAACTGTGTGAGACATTCTTTATGGAACAAGCGGCCTTTTGTTTAAACCAGTGAGCTCTGTGCATGTGTGTATTTATTTACCAGCCATGCGGTGATAGCATCAATGTAACAAACAGGTGTACAAGTGACTAATCTTTTTGTATTTTATTTTTAAAGTTCAGGACTCTCCTAGAGCTACGGGCAACTTGGCAGATGGTGATCTCCGGTAACTGTATATTATTTCACACTAACTTACTTTCTTGATGATGTTAGCACTCTTTGCACTTAGTATGCCATAAGATTAAAATAAACCATTAAAAATCATGATTAAGGAGGAAAATATTGAGCTCTCAAAAAGCAAACTAGAGAACTCTGAATTTAGACAAAGAACTCCTGTGTTAATGTTAGTTATTAAAACGATTCCTGGTTGTTGAATTTCACCTGAATAAAGCTCATCTGAAGTGCATTACAAACCGTACTGTTACTAATGCAAAAAGACTAGTTACTAAGGAAGGGACTTATACTTTGAGAATACATGTAGAAAATACATTTAGTGAAGGAGCTCACCCATTACTGAAGTTACTTAGATTCATAGAAAGAAGGCTAAAAGGTTGCAAATTGCACTAAAAACAAAAAGACATGGGTTTTCTACTTTTATATATAAAATATGTAAAAGATGAAATTATAACACAAAATAAACACAGAAGCTTTAACAAAAAAACCCAAAACTTTTAGAAAAATCAGCCATGCTGTATAGAACTGACTAACTTAACTAGAGCATGCATGCCAACATAGATCTGTAAAGTACCATTGGGACTACGGTGATGGGTGAATTAGAAATAGATTAGTATAGCACAGCATATTATAGTATAAAGAATGTTCTGCATTTTTTCAGCACTTCCTGTAAAGGGGTTTCTGTACACTGTAATGTTCAGCTAAAGAAAATGAAGCTTATTCTAGGTACTGTAACATGCAGCACTAATAGTCAAAGGCAAACTGATGTAATTTTATTACAAAAACATCAGCTAGTGTCAATTTCAGTAAGATAGATAGCTATAAAATAGAAAGCTGGAATTTCACATAAGCTCAAATGTGGCAGCCAGAGTATTTTCTCTCTTGCTCTCTAACATGGGCTTTTTTTAATTCCCTAAACTAGAAATGTGTAAAAATAGCATGGTTCCAGAAATGAAAGTGGATATAAAAAATGAAATGGCCCAAATGGTACCAATTAAGTATATGTCCATCTGCAGTCATTCTTGCTTCCATAGATATTTTATCCTGCCACTGTGATTTTTCAAATAGAAAGGGTTTGTTATATAAGGTCAAGTATAGGACCTTTGTTATCTGCCCTCTATTATAGGTCAGTATTTATTTATTTATTTCCCTTTCGTGGCTGACACACCAATTTACCTCCATTAGAAGCTGTAGCAAACTGCCTGCTTCAAAGTCATTGTGACATTCCTCTTTGGACTGGCTCATACGGTTTGCAATCAGAACTGGGCAGCCTGGTCTTTCAGCTCCTCCTCCTCTTCCCCACAATGACTGCCCCAGTATCAAAATGTATTAAGTCCTCACAGGCCCTAACAGAAACTGTGCCACAGATGTGATGGACATTTATGTTTTAAGAAGAGCTTTTCAAATACTGACTTGAGTGCTGTCACAAAGTGTGACTCCCAGTCAGGGCCCTGCACCCCCAATTCCTGCGATTCACCGTGACTCTCAGCCAGCCAGTAAAATGGAAGGTTTATTAGACGACAGAAACACAGTCCCAAACAGAGCTTGTAGGTACAACCAGGACCACTCAATCAAGTCCCCAGAGGGGTAGGGAGCTTATCCCTCAGCTTTGGGGTTCCCTCCGTTTCCAGCCAGCTCAAAACTAAAACCCCTCCAGCAGTCTCCTCCAACCACTGCCCCCGGCTCCTCCCCCAGCCTTTGTTCAGTTCAGGTTACATGCTCAGGTATCCTCACCCTGGTATCCCATCACCAATGCAGACAGTCTCAATAAAACTCCCACGCAACATTCCCAGGTCAATTCATCCCACTCCCTACTCCGTCACACTGACTACTTAGGGCTACAATTCCTCTTCGTTTTCCTAATTATTTGTAATTCTACTTTAGCACTGAACTATCACAGCCATTCTGGGTAACATCAGCTGTTCACCACCATAAGAGCTTTCCTTTGTAATTTATACAAAAATCTAACAGCCTTAGCATAACGTGCTAAAGGCCTCAAATAACCAGGTTGGGAGCAACATTCAGGATGTAATGTAAACCTCAGCCCTTATTTTTCTTTTTCTGGTGCTCATATATTGCTGGATTCTGCTCAGAGGCCTGATTCAAACCCTACCGTAGTCAGCAGAAAGATTCCCACTGGCTTCAATGGGCTTTGGGTCAGACCCAGTGCACAGAGTGAGAATACAATTCGCGAGGGCTCATCAGATAACCCAGAACTTCATTTGAGCCATATTACAGGGATAAGACAAATACCTTTTTTTGGTTGCAATTTTGCAATGTTTTTTCAAAATGATGATTTTATTCTTTTTGAGATATAAACTAATATTAAAAATACTGTTAAAGCATCACTAGAGAGTAATGCATTTCACTTGGTCCTACAGCCAGTAACCATGCTAAAGCAGCATTCCAAGACTGATGTGATATTGACAGTATAGCTTTCAGTGGACACCACAGGTTTCACAAAGAAAGAAGAAAAAAAAAAGGAAGATTTACATTTTTAATATGTAGAGTGCTCCAGATCTTGCCCTGGTTATTTGTGGCATCAGCATATTTATTCTACAGTTATTTGATTTGGGTATTTGTTATTTGTAGATTGCATTTAATTCAAAATTTATGATCAGCAATCTGTAACATACAGCAAGACAACAACAAAACATGTAAGGCAACTGTAATGGCCAGCAGAGTGACCTCACCGCACATTAAGTGGCGGAAGCCGTTTTCTGGTTTGCTGGAAGAGGTGTGCGCCCCTTTAAGGGCTAGAGAGTCAGGGAGTGACTTTTTGCTACAGCTGCAGACCAGCTCAGTGTGGGGATGCTGCAGCTGCATGGATCTACTTAGTCCCTCCCCCAAGGTGACCGGAAAAAGCGGGGTGTGTGGGGGGACTATATAGGTCCACGCAGCTGCAAGAAAAGCCCTCTTGTACCTGGACCAGGCAGAGCAGCACCCACCCTCCCATGCTTGGAAGCGGTGAAATACCAGGTTTGGTTAGGATCCACAGAGGGCAATGCACTAGTCCTTCCTTTTTCAGGGGGGAGGGGGCTGGGAAAAAATTCCCCCCTCACCATTAGTTTGGGCAAGTGGAAGTGTGTGTGTGGGGCGGGGGGTTCGCCTTCCACACAGCAGGTTTGGGGGGTGGGGGGGGACTTAGTTGGGTGAATATGAAACAGGAATAGGCTATGATGTCACAACTCACTATGTAAACATGGACAGATGTCCAGTGCAGGTACTCCATAGGGACGGAATACAGGGATGAGATCAAATGAATTGGTAAAGGATTTAAAGGAGGTATTCTTTAAAGGAACAGAAACGGGGTGGTGGTGTTCAGGGCTCCTATGATTAGTACAGCAGGGAGCCAATCCCACCCTTTATATTCCTCCCTTAATCGGGGGAGGGCGGTGGGGAAGAGGAATGGAGCTGCAGGTTGGCTGGGGACCATGATGACAAAGGGGGATGGCTGACGGAAGCCCCCGGGGTGTTTATTGAAATGATGATGGAATCACCTGCACTGTACCCTTTTATCTGCCGGGTACTCCCAGATACTGAAGAATAAAGTTGCGGCCTAATTAAACCACATCCAGCGTCTCCTGCCCTTCTTCCAGTATATCTGGACAATGGCACAATAGCGCTGAATAAACTTAACATGACAAAAACTATCAAGCAGCACTACCCATGCAAGCAGGACCTTGCTTACCAAAATTACCAAAAAGCCTGTTAGTTTGTGTGGCCTTTTTATGGTTTCAGTTTCCCAATAAAAAGCTAACATCTGCATGGTGATTTCAAATATAGATCTCTGCAGTGTGTTTCACTGCCAATAATCCACTTGCGCAATGGTATAACTTTATGCTGTAAGGACCTAAACTAATGCTCACTGACTTCTGTTGATTAGTTGATTAGCACTACCTTAGGCCCTAAAAATTGTTACATTTAATTCAGACTATATGCACATATATACACCCCTGCACAACACACGTTATGTTATACAGAACATTAAAAAAAGCCTGCCTTTATGCTCTCATGTTTACAATATAGTAAAGACTTAAAATTTCTATTTTTATGGTAGCTTTTTAAAAAACAAAATAAAACAAAAAACCCACCAAAACATTTTGCCTAAATTAAACAGGGCTGGCCTTACCATGAGGTGAACTGAGGCAGCCACCTCAGGTGCCAGACTGTATGTGGGGAGGGGGGGGGCACCACTAGGACCCAGAGTGTAGAAAATTGTGTCTGCTGCTGGTGCATATGTATTCTCTCTGCTCTAGATGCACAGAGATGGGGGAGTGCTGTGCTGGAGGAAGGAGGGCACAAGAGACATAGCAGGCAGGCAGGAGAAAAGGTGAGAGGGAATAACAGAAAGCAGCAGGAGCTGCAGGGACAGAGAGGAGGAGGAGCTTCTTATGTACCTCTCTAGCACCCCCAGGAGCCTGGACTGATTAACACCAACTTCTCAGGGAGCTTCCTGTTTCCTGCTGCTTCCCTGAACCCACTTGAGGAGAACAGGCAGTCAACTGAAGTAGTAGGAGTCAGTTAGGCCTTTAAGACGCTGATATCTTCCCTCACTCAGGCCCTGCTACCACCCTGCTTATTTGTCCCCTTCAATTGAGTGTGGAGAGCCACTACAGCTGGCACAGAACAGCAGTTATGAGTGAAAGAAGAAAATGCCCCTCTGGGGCAGCATTCAGAAAAAGAAAGAAAAGCTTCCTTTGCTTTCTATCTCGGCAGGAAAGAGCTCTCCTGAGATACATATACACAAATGTTCACAGTGAGCCTTCCAGCCCCAGTGAGGATGTGAATGGTGAGGAGATGCCTGATCTTCCAGTTAGTCAGAGTGCAAGTGACCTGGCAGCTACTGCAGCATCCATATCTCCATCTCAAATGGATGTAACCATGCGCGTTCCTGAAGAAAAGTGTAGATCAAAGAAGAGTGTGGTGGAGGTGCAAGAAACAGCTGCTGCTGCTGAGTTTAGTTCCTTAAGTACTGCATGGGCCATAGCAAGTGAAAAACTTCATGTTCCCCAAAGACAATGAAAATAGAAGTTTCCATCCAACACATTACTGGTGTGAAATCCTCAGTGGTGACAAAGTGGAGAGGCAAGGGCTTATGTACTCAAAAACCCAGAATGCTGCATACTATTTTTGTTGCAAACTCTTCCAGTCTAATGTTCCAGCCACATTGGGTTCTACAGGAACAAAGGACTGGAAAAATCTGGCATGCCATGAGATGGCAGCATATCACCAGAGAGCATTCCATAGGTGGAAAGAGCTTGAGGTGAGACTAAGGTTAAAGGCCACCATAGATGATCAGCATCAAGAGAAGATTGCATCAGAGTCTCTTTACTAGCAAAATGTTCTGAAAAGGCTCACTGCCATTGTGAGAATGCTTGCTACCCAAAACCTAGCACTGCGTGGCACTTCAGATCGGCTGTATGTGCCAAACAATGGAAACTTCCTTAAAATTGTGGAGCTCATGGCGGAGTTTGATGCTGTACTCCAGGAGCATCTAAGAAGAGTCACCACCCAAGAAATATACACACCCCACTACCTTGGAAAAACAATTCAAAATGAGATCATACAGTTACTGGCAACAAAAGGCAAACAGAAGACTGTGGCAGATCTGAAGTCAGCAAGATATTACTCTGTTATTCTGGACTGCACACTTGACATCAGCCATATGGAACAAATGACTTTAATGGTGCCTTTTGTAACAACAACAGAACCTAGTGAAAATGTCCCTGCAATGGTGACTGTCAAAGAGCATTTCTAGAATTTATTGACATTTGTCATACCAGCTCCTGTAGTATCATTAACGTGCTTCTTAAAAAGCTGGAAGATATGGGAATTGCGATAGCTGACATGAGAGGTCAGGGCTACGATAATGGTGCCAACGTGAGAGGAAAAAACAGAGAAGTGCAGATGTGTATCTGAGAGTTAAACCCTCGAGCTTTATTTGTCCCATGCAGTTCTCATTCATTGAACTTGGTGGGCAATGATGCACCATCAGCTTCTAGTGAGGCTACTGAATTTTTAAATGTAATTTGATTACGAGGCACAGGATAATCCCATAAGAGACTTCAAACAACAATTCAAAGTTGAATTCTTTAACCAGGTGTTAGATTATGCAGTTCAGTCAGTTGAAGACCATTTCATGCAGCTCAAGGAACACAGCAGTATATTTGGGATGTTGTATGATATTCCATAACTCCTCACTATACCTGAAGAAGATCTACACCAGCAATGCAGGGCACTAGAGACAGTGTTGACACACGATGACCTGCGTAATACTGATGCAAGTGATTTAGGTGATGAACTGAAAGCCCTTTCAAGGTAGATTTTAGCAGGATCAACTCCAAAGGCTGTTCTGGAATATATGTGCACAAATAAGATGACCACTCTCTTTCCAAATGCTTTTGTTGCTCTGTGCATACTTCTAACACTTCCTGTAACAGTTGCCAGTGGAGAATGCAGCTTCTCCAAGCTGAAATTAACAAAAACACATCTATGCTCCACAATGACACAGGAGAAGCAGGTCGGCCTTGCAACCATCTCAATAGAGCGTGAGCTGGCCCAGACTGTGGAGCTTCAGCAGGAAGCAGTTCAAATCTTTGCAACCAAGAAGGCACAGAAAGCACCACTTTGATTATTCAAACAGATAGAAATACCAGTGTTTACTATGCGGACAAGAAAAGTTACATTTGCTGTTCAGGCGTTTGAAAGTTAAGTGTTACTTAAAATTTTTGAACAAGGTATTTAAAGTTGTTAGTTCTCCTTTATTGGTGTAGGTAGCAGAGCAGTACCATGAGAGGAGTAGAACAGGAAGGCGGCAGAATTGAGACCTTTCAAAGTTCTGGCGCAAGTAAGGGGGCATGGGGGCGTCAGTTAAGCTCCCCGCCTCAGGTGCCAAAATGTTGTGGGCCGGCGCTGAAATTAAACCAGTGCTTCAATCCCAGAAATAACTGACAGTCCATGCAACTGCTTTATCACTGTAGTCAATCTTAGATCACAGTCTCTTGGTACACTTTTCCCTTAGTGTTTAAAATAAAAAAAGCCCTCAGTTTTTAAGGAAAGTTCTTTTCAGGCTACATAGTTTCTATGCATGGATTCACTTGTGTTTTCTATTAATAAATCTAGAATCACTGAACATTTAAACTCAGTCCATTAGAAATGCAAGCTGGATTGAAACCATCTTCACTGGAAGATTCATTATGCCATGAATGTCACTGACAATAACATATCAACACAATAAGCATGGTCTTAAAAAATAAAATAAAAAATAAACAGATGCAGGAAAAAATCACCATAATAATCACAAACATTTTTGAAGCACAAGTGATCCATCGCTAGTATGGTATTGAAAGGAGCAGTGAGATGCTTGTTGATAACCAACTACATTACAGACTCTAAACTGTGTGCAAGATTGATAAATTGCTTCTTGGGCATGGCAACACTTTAAGAGTTTTGACTTTTTACACTGGCAGCCTGCCCTGGTGCACAGTGTTTCACAAGATCTGCAGTGTTAGCACATGCAAATGTGACTGCGGCTGGAATTTAGGGGTCACTTGCTGTTGAGATGCACCACGTAACACCTAATCTGACTAGACTTACTAAACTGTTAAAAAAAACTTTCATTAAAGGCCTGATCCAAAGCCCAATGAAGTTAATTTAATGGCTCCCATGAACTTCAGTGGGCTCTGGATCAGATCCAAGGTGAAAATCCACCCAGCAATATAGATAGCGGTTATGGAAGATCCCCAATACAGCAAAATCAGAGGTTCCACTTTGGTACAGATATGGAGACTGACTCCAACCAAGCCCTCCCTGTGGGTTGGAGGGTTGTTTCCACCCCCCTAAAGTATTTTCTTACCCTTAAGGTGCCAAAGGGCTCATTTCCCTTTGAAGGACTAACATAAAACATTTAAACATGTCAGGTTTGACAATAAATCCACTCTTCCTTCTCATTTTTAAAAATGATTAGGCTTTGTTTGCTAATTTCTAAAGTATTTATGGTTTGAAGAAGGGCCAGCTACCACTCGGCTCATATTCTTCTAATTATTAATCCTGCAGTAAAATTATACTACAGTATCTGTGATATCAAAGTAAACAACAATGATGTTATAAATGCAAGATTATGGCTTCAATGTAGAATCAAAGCGAAGAAGCTGGCGGTGGAGTAAAATGCTTTTATTCATAAACAAATATAAGATAAAGAGCAAATCAAAGAAAAATCAGGTATCAGGTCCTCAAGGAATCCATCTCAAAGCACTTGGAGGAGAGGGAGGTGATCAGGAACAGTCAACATGGATTCATCAAGGGCAAGTCATTCCTGACCAACCGGATTGCCTTCTATGATGAGATAACTGGCTCTGTGGCTATGGGGAAAGTGGTGCATGTGATATATCTTGACTTTAGCAAAGCTTTTGATACGGTCTCCCACAGTATTCTTGCCAGCAAGTTAAAGAAGTATGAATTGGATGAATGGACTATAAGGTGGATAGAAAGCTGGCTAGATTGTCGGGCTCAACGGGTAGTGATCAATGGCTCAACGTCTAGTTGGCAGCCTGTATCAGGCGGAGTGCCCCAGGGGTCAGTCCTGGGGCTGGTTTTGTTCAACATCTTTATTAATGATCTGGATGATGGGGTGGATTGCACCCTCTGCAAGTTCACGGATGGCACTAAGGGGGGAGAGGGGGCATAAGATACCATGGAGGGTAGGGATAGGGGGTCCAGAGTGACATACACAAATTGGAGGATTGGGACAAAAGAAATCTGATGAGGTTCAACAAGGACAAGTGCAGAGTCCTGCACTTAGGACGGAAGAATCCCATGCACTGCTACAGGTGGAGGACCGACTGGCTAAGCAGATCTGCAGAAAAGGACCTGGAGATTACAGTGAATGAGAAGCTGCACATGAGTTAGCTGCGTGCCCTTGTTGCCAAGAAGGCTAACAGCATATTGGACTGCATTAGTAGGAGCCTTGCCAGCAGATCAAAGGAAGTGATTATTCCCCTCTATTCGGCACTGGTGAGGCCACATCTGGAGTATTGCAGAAGGGATGTGGACAAATTGGAGCAAGTCCAGCAGAGGGCAACGAAAATGATCAGGGTGGTGAGGGATATGACTTATGAGGAGAGGCTGAGGGAACTGGGCTTATTTAGTCTGTGGAAGAGAAGAGTGAGGGGGGATTTGATAGCAGCCTTTGTCTATCTGAAGGTGGGTGCAAAAGAGGATGGAGCTCGGCTGTTCTCAGTGGTGGCAGATGACAGAACAAGGAGCAATAGTCTCAAGTTGCAGTGGGGGAGGTCTAGGTTGGATATTATGAAAAACTATTTCACTAGGAGGGTGGTGAAGCCCTGGAATGGGTTACCTAGGGAGGTGGTGGAATCTCCACCCTTAGAGGTTTCTAAAACCCGGCTTGACAAAGTCCTGGCTGGGATGATTTAGTTGGGGTTGGTCCTACTTTGAGCAGGGGGTTGGATGAGATGACCTCCTGAGGTCTCCGCGTACCCTAATCTTCTATGATACAACAGAATAGTACTTGCAACTTCTAGTTTTTTATTGTATATTATTTAAATGTTTGCTCCACTATGAAAGCTCTCCTTTGGGATAATTTTAGCTCAACTCAAAAGAAATCTTTTTTTTTTTAATTTCTACATTGAAAACAATTATTACATATTTCTGAAGCCTATAAAAATGGAATTCAACTGAATGTTAACCTTTTAAACCTCTTGAGCTTTTAAATTAAACCAAAAATATGGAAATGTAACATTTGGTAAGTGACTTTATTTTGTGTTTTTGACCGCAGCAGTGAGATGCAACAGTTGCTTTCTAATTGAATTCAGCAAGATTTTGATGCTTGAATTGTATGCTATGTGATGTAATAAAAGTCTCCTTTCCAAGGGAGCATGGAACTCTTATTAACTTTACTGTGAATTATATGCTTACATTATAAGGAAAACCAGAGGTGATTTGGTTATTTGATTTTCAGCATAGCAGTCCAGTGAGTCAAAAAATCCAATATTTAGTAGCCTATATAGGTAGCAAGACATATGATAATGCATAGTTAAAAGAAAGTGAGGAAGTCTATGCAGTTTGAACTGAACCCTGAACCCCAGTCCAGAATATAAATGTTGTTTTGACGATATAATAAATCAGTCCTTACTGCTGCCCTCCCACCTTCCCTTCTGTGGCCTGAAAATTTGTAGGCGTGACTTAGGGTACGTCCAGACTACCCGCCAAATCGGCGGGTAGCGATCGATTTTGCGAGGATCGATATATCGCGTCTCATCTAGACGCGATATATCGATCCCCGAACGCGCTCCCGTCGACTCCGGAACTCCACCGGAGCGAGTGGCGGTAGCGGAGTCGACGGGGGAGCCGTGGACGTCGATCCCGAGCGGTGAGGACGGGAGGTAAGTCGGGATAAGATACTTCGACTTCAGCTACGGTATTCCCGTAGCTGAAGTTGCGTATTTTACCTCGACACTGCCCCCCAGTGTGGACCAGGCCTTAATTTCCGTCTCTTTATGCTTGGCCTAGATTGTTTTTCTAGTTTCATATCTCACATGCTCGGAGGGCTTCCCTTTGGCACTACAAAAAGCACTCTGAGCTGTAGACTGTAACACAGTGATTGGGAAGCTCAAGAACAGTAAGAAAGTTGAACTCAGGGAGCTCTAGGCACCACAAAAGCACTAGGGATCGGCATGACTCTGTAATTCTTTCCACGGGTACAAAAGACAAATAGTGAAAGCGGATGGTAAGAGAGGACTCAGAGGTAAGAGAGGACTCATGTATGCCAGAAAAGGGGTATTACTGGCAAACAGAACTGAATGGGGATCTTGGAACTGGGATAGAAAGGACAGGTTGCAGGTCTACAGAACAGGTTATAATAATAATATATGGAGATATACCTATTTCAGAGCTGGAAGGGATCCTGAAAGGTCATCAAGTCCAGCCCCCTGCCTTCACTAGCAGGACCAAGTACTGATTTTGCCCCAGATCCCTAAGTGGCTCCCTCAAGGATTGTTCACAGTAACCCTGGGTTTAGCAGGCCAGTGCTCAAACCACTGAGCTATCCTTCCCCACGGACGGAGGGGGTACTGCAACTGTGAAGGAAGAAGATATTGCATGAGCCTGGAGTATAAGAATGTGAGCAATGTAACCTTCTGTGTATGGAGAAGAGAGGGGAGAAAAGGGAAGAATGCTGAATGACCCAGGTAGGAGAGAGGGAAGCTCAGAGATTCAGGTAATGTTTTGAGAGAATCTTTGGATGCTTTGATATTTGGATAACCAAACCCAAAGTATTTTAAGTTAACCCACCACAAATTATATTCAGTGAAATCTCCTACTCCAGGGACAGAGAAACCCTGGCAGTTTAATGGAGAGTGTGGTCAAATACAGGTGGAGCAGTGTTAGATTTTGTACCTTTGGGAACACTTTGGGATGATTTCATGAGAGCAGAGACCACCTAAAAGGCATATTCGCTGCATAAAGAAATTAGACAATTAGTTACTGTGAACAAGAGCAATAAAAGTTCTGTTACAGATATTTTTTAATGAGCAATAGCTTAAAATCATTTTTACATCTGAGTGTGACTGAACGGAGTCTCCGTAATTGGATGCAAGGACTCTAGGTCCCAATTATCACACATTCCATATTACTTGGTTTGAATAAAACACTGCCTTCGGCAAAAACATGCTGCTTAACTCCACGCAGTCATTGTTTAGACAAGACTTTGTTCTCTGTACTGGTGAGAAAACTCAACATTTACAGTAACATGCAACTCAGAAATCAATGTTTAAACATGCTGACTGACTGTCTTCCCAGCAATAGTGATCCATGATGGTTAGTGAACATGGGGTAAAAAACTGAAACAGAAAATTCCAGTGTGCTGTTCTGCCATATATATTAACAATCTCTGAACAAACGTAATGCGTTTTCTAACCTCACATTGCAGTTGGTGCTTTAAAAAAAGCCTTGGGACATGGTCAGTAAATGTGGCATATCTTTCAGGAGGTGTGAAGCCCCCACTACTTCACTATCCTACCTGTCCTCTCAGGCCCACCTATAGCAATTCCAGGCCCCAGGAATAGGGCCGTCCCGAGGAGATGCAGGGCCCGGGGCGGAAGTGCCGTATCCGTCACTTCTGGGACCGATCGCGCAGCCCAGAGAGGTCACCCCGATTCGCTGTACCCTGGGACAGCTCTGCCCAGGGCAGAACAGTCAATGGGCCCCCTAGAAAGGCCTGACATTTGGACGGTGCTGCGCCTGCGCTGGCTGGTGCCCAGTGAGCTGCTGCCGGCTGCGCTGCTGATGTCCAGTGAGCTGCCAGCTGCGCTGCTGGGCGCGCTTTTCTGGCATGGCCAGGGCTTCCATATGGCCGCCTGGCTGCCTTTGCTGCTGCCGGTACCGCCCCACACGCGCCTAGGAGTCTTGCAGCCCGCCCGGCCGATTTAAAAAGGCCCAGGACTCCCGGCTGCTGCCACGATAGCAGCTGCCGGGAGTCCTGAGCCCTTTTAAATCGCCTGGGTCTCTCAGCAATTGTCCCCTTTGTCCCCGTCCCATTCCCCCCCTCCCCCATTGGCAGCCCTGTGTCCTCCAAAGTAGCAACCATGGGGTGTTGTGGTCCAGTGTTTTGAACATGAGAGTTTTGAATTATCACGATCACAGAGTTCTAATACCAGCTCATACACTTGTGGTCTTGAACAAGGCACTTAACGAAACTAAAGTACAAAAAGTTATCTGTAAAATGGGAATGATAATACCCACAACCTCATACCGGTGTTGTGAGGTTTACTTAGATTATGTAAAGTGACCTGTCCAAGAGAAGAACTATAGAAGAACTATTTTCATTACAGTTGAAAATTACTAGATTTGAAACTGAGAGGTTTTTCCTATATTAGTGTATGGGGAACAACAGGAGAATGGGTAAAGACTGGTAATGTTTGCCCATTGTCTATTATTAATATCCTGCTTTCCCAACATACAGACTGTTCTCCAATCCTTTTGCTTCTGCCTATCTGCTCTAAAATCTCCCCCCAACACTGTTACACCTCTGATCTTCACCCTGCTTTCATAGCAGACCCTTATATCTTTCAAAAAAACGAGTAATATATGAAACAGAAATTCTGTTTTTATTGAGAAAAATGCTTTTTTGAGATCAGTAAATTACTCCCTTTTCCCTGGGTTTCTACCATTTCTCCCTCTTCCTTCCTTTCCTCCATACCCTAAAATGGTCTGATGTAAATACTTGTTTAGCATCAGGGTACGGTAGATGTGAAAAAATACATATTTTGAACAACAGAATAATTTAGTGGCACAGAGTGACAGTTGTTAGTATGGCCAGAAATCTGAATTTAAAGCGTGAAACAATTATTGAACTGTTCAGCAAATCCCTTGTAATTTTCTTTATTTTAATACTTTTTTTTTAAAATGGAAATACTGAAATATTGTGTTACATTTAAGATATAAACTTCATATGCAACATTAACTTCATCCTAATATTGTGCTGTGTATGAATTTAGTTTTTAAACATTGTGAGATAAATATTTTTTGCTTGTACAGCATCATGCACAAATATTGTGCTATGTAAATAATAATAATAATAATAATATGGATACTTTTAGAGCATGACCCTGAGAGATGCTGAGCTCCCTCCTGTCCCACTGAAGACAATGGAAATAAAGGATGCTCAACACCATGCAGTACTGGGCTCTTAATAAGTGATACAATTAATTTCAGTGTTCCTATGGAGCTTCAAATTGGGATTTGTTACATGAATTCTGTGATCCTGAGTATTAGAAAACCCAAAATGTGAACCGTGACCTTTCCATCAGAGGTTACCAAAGGTCAACAGTCTTCATTAGATTTCAGTCACTGAAGAATTTTCAAGCTAGAATTTGAAACAAGTGCCCCTTTCAGCTACAATTTTGAATTTCTGAATGCTCATTCCGTCTGGACCACGGATTCGAAGAAATACATTTGATAGTTTTCTGAAAGGTCATCAGTCTAACAATTTATACAAATTATATTAATATCTTCTGTGAGGTGTTTTTGTTGGGTAGGAGACTTCCAATTTGGAGAAATTAAGGGCATTATAGGTCAATGATTCTATTGATTGGATTTTAGTTAAGAAATCACTTGAAGGTATAAGGGCTGCAGGTGCCAACATAAACAACCACGTCCACCTCAAGGTTGTTATCTAGAACAACTGCTGTTATCTAGAAACAAAAAGAAGCAATCTAAAGAATATTTATGTTATTTGCCCATCACATCTCCTCCTAGCTCCTTAACAATTGGATCCAGCTATTACTCATATTAACCTCCTATGAAGATGGCTTGAGGTAGGACACAAAAATGAGGAGCTTAGAACAACTTTTTAAGGACAATTTAAAATAAATGTAAAGCAATATGCATTGCAGTCTGTTTTAAATATGGATGTACCTAAAAATAGAAAAACCCCAAACTTGGTCAGTTTAAAATATATACATTTTTAAATTAAAGAATAAGAAATGGCCTTATATATGTTACAATTAATCTCTTAGATCCTTAAAAATTAAATAAAAATTAAAAATATAAATACATTTTAAATATTTATGATGTTGTTTTATTCTTCTGCATTTCTCTCAAATCATCCAAAGAAGACAGAATGGTAAATCTCACATTTGTTTCTAGTAGTTTCCAGTCAATTACACTTTTAGGTTCTCATGTATTTGCACAGTGTTGAAATGTCTGAACTGAAAACACTACCTGGAAATATTTATTTGTTTCAATGGGAATTAAAAAGAATCATGACATCTTTTTTTTTTGCCGTACATTTTGCTAAGTTGATATTGTCCCTTAAATTACCAAGAGGAGACATTTCTTCCAAAACATCATCGATTCTGCATAAGGGGCGGGAGGGAGAGAACACTAAGGGCCTAATCCAATGACCACTCAAGTAAATAGAAAAACTCCCATGGACTTTAATGGGCATTGGTCAGGACTAAAAATTCACCAGCTTGGACCCTTAATTTATAATCTATTATTAAAAGATAGCTCTTCCAGAAGCATAATTTCTTTTAAAGTGGCTTCTACTCTGTGGGAAATCAACTGCATATTGAAGAAAGCATATTCAGAAAAGTGAAATGGGATCTACATTTTAGAGTGAGGAATTTATTTCTCTGTCTTCTCTCCATATTAAGATTACTTTATATCTCAAAATAAATAAAAATCAAATCAGTCAATGGGAACTGAGTCAGAGAAACTAAGACAACATTGATAGTGCAGGAAAACAATATTTAAGATAATTCTTGATAATGGTTCTGACAACAGTGGACTATGGTACAATGACTTTTAAAGGCAAGACAGGAAGTCCAAGAATCCACAACAGAGATATCCACAGAGGAATTATTTATGCATTTAAGGAGTATGCAGCCATTCCTCTGTTGAACATTTCCATAAGAAAAAAAAGAAAAGAACATTTCCCTTAAACATGATAAGAATGAGGGATACAAGTCTGCACTGTTGATAAACATGGTGGTACTAGCTGTTTTGCCACTATATAAAGAGAAGTCTAAAGAATTTTTTATGTCTTAAGGATATCATCAAGCTTTCCTTTAAAAATTCTAATTTTCAAGAGTTTAAAACAATAAAAATCTTTTTTTGGATAGAAATCTAATTGCTAAAGAAATAATGAGCACAACAGTTGATTGATTTGATTATACCAGAAAGGCACTGCATAAAATAAGAGTCATTCAGTTAATAACTGAAAGGAAACGATTATTGTTTGTACTTTCAAGAGCTATCTTTAATATACAGCCATCTGAAGAATGATTAGGTCTTTCTGACATATAAAAATTCTCACCCTTTAAAGGTTTAGCAGTGCTATATTTTGTAAGAATATAAATAGAGTTAATTGTTCAGTTACGGTTTCAGTTTCTAACATTTGAAAAAAAGGGCCATTAACTGTCACATGCCTAAATTTTACAATTATTAGACAGGGACAAGACCAATATATATTTGCAGAGGAGCAAGAACATTAGCTCAATTCAATACACAGACTGAATCCCTAACATTTGGAACATATTCAGCCACATATCGCTCCATCTGCATCAGGAAGCAGAGCTCACTGCAGCAGACACAGAAACACTTGTTTAGCTGCACCTACCTGACCTGTCCATCAAGTTAGCATATGAGCCTGCACTAGCCTGCCATTACACCTCCCTCTGACCTTCAGGGAGCAAGGAGGGAAGACATTCTTGTGGGGTGAATCCCTGTTTCCCCATCTAGTTCTCCTCTGCTATCATGCTCATTGTATACGGCACCGATTTTTGGTAGCTGGAAGACAAGGTTTCCTTAGTTCCCAAGTTGGCAATACTGGACATTTGAGGCCCTGGTCTGTTAGCGAGCAGCAAGAGTAGCAGGGTTTATCCCCATCCTATTGCTCCTGAAATAAGTGAGTGAGGTGTTCTCCTCCCCTAGAAAATGCCAGGGAACTTGGGTGGGGAGCAGGCCTTACCATGACACCAGTCCCCCAAGAAGGAATACAGGCATACAAGCCAGGTGACGGCCCTAGATAACGGTCTCTTAACAAACCTGGAAGGCCTCCCTTCCCCTTCCCAGGCTGTTTCACAGGTTCTTGAACTTTTGGGGGAGGCCAGTTAAGTGGCTGATAGCAATGCCTGAATTGGAATAGCAGCTTATTCATCCAACCCCAATAATAATGAACCTTTTGCTAAAATTTGTTTCAGCAATTATTTACTGCAGTGTAAGTTCTCAGTGCATGAGGCACCCACCCAAAGTTTGAGGGACCTATGGCTGAGAGGGAAATCTTTATTGCTTTCTCCATTTATATGCTGTAATACTAGTACTTACAATATACATACTATTTCTCAGCTACTGTAATTCTCTCTATGAATGAAATTCTACTATATGTAGTGGATGAACACAAGGCCAATGTCCCATCTAAGGCACAGTGCCCAGGGCTATATTTCACTGTGTTTGAATAAAGGTATTTTTCTCTCTGTTTCCCCTCTATATGAAGTTTGCCTAATTCCTGACCAATTTGGGTATCTTTTCAACTGTTAACCAACATGCTGTAACTTACATGTTCTCTTGTAACTGTAAAAACACTGATATTATACTTGTCAGCCAGGAGTGTGATTGAAATGTTTTACCTTTTCATGAATTTCTTGCGTAGACTGAGCATCACAAAATGCCACCGTGGCTACATCCTTCAGAATAGGCATTTCTACTGTACAATCCCTGCCATCCAGCAAAGCTACCAAAGGGCGTGGGTGCATGGGCCCATTCATGATCGGAGGTCGAATGCCTACAATGAAATAGAGAAACGGGATTATTTATAAATCAAGAAAATGCAATTTTCAATAACAAATGAAAAGTTAACCTCTATATTTGTATGATGACAAATAAAGATTTCAAGAGATAAAAGCTAGTAAATCAGGAACCAATTTATTCTCAGCAGTAAACAATAAAATAAAGAAAACAAGAAAATGCTGGGAAGCAGCCACTGGATAGGTTTGCGTGGATACATTCTGAGGCCATCGAGTAAAAGTACTAGAGCAGCCTCAAGATCCTAAGCCCTGAACTGCATAAGACTGAAAACAACAAGGAAAGAGTGCAGTCATCTGCTAAAGACAGGACCTCACTGCATTACTGAGTAGTATCTGTACAAATCTTGGGTTAGGTGTCACTGACAGGATTTCACAACTTTGCAATCTTGAAATAGCACGATAAAAATATTCTGCAGGCCTGTGACAGTGAAACTTATAGAATAACGTAATATGCATTCAGTTCACTGAGCATTCAGTTTATGTTTACAGATGATTTGCTGAGACTGAAATCACACTGAGAAATGATTAATTCAATCCTGTGTGATTTGCTGAAGATCCAGTGTAAAAATTCATAATGCTGACCTAAAGGGTCCTTTTTTTAATTTATGAACTTCCTAAAATTCTTCTGTGAGATCTGTCAAAATAAATGCATCAGTACTTGTTTTTTTCCTAAAACAAAACCAATAGCAGCTCTTATGAACAACAGTATGATGATAAAGCAATATACATATTGAGGGATGAGGGAAAGAATGAGTTACGGATGCAGGCTTCATTTTCAAGATTCCAAGCTGCTAGAAACAAAAAAAATATTTAACATCATGAAAATACTTTGAAAATCTTTTTAATGGCATAGAAATTATAAGTATGCAAACCTAATTGAGGAAAGATTCCTATAACCTTCAATAATATTAAACCATTACATTTATAGGAAAATGACTCTCTCCAATAGACAAGGGAAAATGAATACAAGAGCTAGGGAATACTGTAATCTTTTCCCCTACAGTACATACAGTTTGAACTACTGCAAGAGAAGCAGTCTTGAAATGCCTCATGTATCCATTATAATTTCTATAGTTGTAGTATGAATTTTATATGCTTTGCAGTCGCTAAACAATTAGTCTTAAAACTAGTGCAAGAGAGCTAGGAGGGATGAGGGTCCCTGCCCCCTCCACATCTGCACAGGTTACTTGCTTCATGGGACAGAGTGTGGGGGGCTGAGCAGCCTCTGTGGGACTGCTACTCTGTCTACTGTGCAGGTGGGTGGAGAACAGGGGGAGCCCTGGCTATCCCGTGGAAAGGTGCTGGCCAAAAGAACCGAGTTGCTGTGGAGGGGGATCTACCACTGGCCCATACCAATAGTGGATTACTTCCCCACTAGCACTGAAGTGCCGAATGGGAATGGGGGAACCATTAAAGAAATGACAACTCAAAAATCATTCTCTGGTCTGTTCCTGGGGCAGTGCGGCTACTTGTTGCCACTTACTCGGTAGATTGTAAATATACAGTCTAGTCCTACATTATGATTTCATATTTAAACCATTTACTTGCTCAAAGAGTTTTACCTTTGAAGAAAAAAAAGTATTATAGTCAGCAAAATTTAAATCCACTTAATACTCTTTCCAATTATTCCTATATTCATGCTTTTTTAGATGGCACAAAATCCCTTGAGAGGCATCTAGAAATAACTCTTGGCTTCAATTTAAATATTACTAGATATTTTTGTCCTCTTTTCAAAAGCAAACCGCAGCAGGATCTCTCAAGCTTAGAGCAGGAGGGCAATGGACTTTTACAAACCCCTTCATATCTGGTCACCACCTAAATCTGTTTGGTCCCATTGCCTTCCCAACAGACTGGTCAGGCCAATGGAGTTATAAGATTATGTGGCCGCCCAACATCTTGACAGATGAAAGGAGGTGCGACAAAGTTGGTCTGATAGTGGTGCTTAGCAATGGTATAGGAAAAGAAAATGGAGTAGCACTGTGTTATTCACAGAATAGGGAAAGATGGCAAGGCATCCACCAGCAACGGCGCTCTGTGGATGAGATGCTCATGAAAACCCTTCTCTCTCAAGAAAGGGCCAAGGATATCAATTTTCATTATCGATCACAATGGGTCTCCTCCTTGGTAAGACAGCAGGGTTCTATTTAGTGATAGAATTTCAGTGCTCATTTTAATATACATGTACTTGGATCAGCTTCAAAAGTTAAGTATGATTGAAACAAAATGTAGACCTTTTCTTTTTGGCTTTTCTTGAATCATGTATCTAGGACAGCCTACCAGTCATTTGCACCATCCACAAAAGATCATGTGCTATCCTTGATATTGGTAGTATTTTCTTAAAAATGCATCATATGCTAGTGCATAATACAGAACGTGAACACCACATGAATATATAACTTACCACTACAAATTTACTTCCACTAGCCTGACAACTACTGATCCTTTTTGGGCACTTCACTGAAAGCCCCCACTGTAAATTCACCTGGAACTTTGCCATGCTTTCAAAGTAAAGTAACTTACAGAATCACTGCTGGTATCCTGATACGTAACCCAAAGTGCAATAAAGTACAATTACACTTTGAAAAGGAACTGCACAAATAATAATTGTGGGATTCCAGTTTTATTGCCTCTCTTATCAACTGGTCATGTAACAAGTAAAAGATGTTTTTTTTCTAATCACCAGTCCAGCAAACCTAACCTAGGTCTGAGAGACAAATTGGATTCTTTTGGGCTCACGCCTCATCACCAGTAATAAAGATACTTGCAACTGGAACTTTGGACCAAAACTACTGATGATGAACAAGCCAATATATATAACTCAGAGGAGCCCTCAAAAGCATGTCTCTCTCACCAACAGAAGCTGGTCCAATAAAAGATATTACCACATCCACCTTGTCCCTCTAATAGTTTTGCAACACTAATATGTCAGTAGGACAGCAGATACGACTTTGAATAAACACAGAGAGCAGAATGGTTGAGTAAGAAAATGCCATTTTTACAGGCACTTTCCAGAAAAAGCCAATCTCAGAGTTCACAAAATACTGAACTGCTAACGCAACAGAAAACCACTTTTTAAAATAAGGATTCCTCCAAAAGGGGATCATTAAAAAAAAATACACGTGGGGCCTGGTTGTGTTTTCATTTATGTCAGTGTAACTCCATGGATTGTAACTGAGTTACGCCTGTTTAACATTGGTCGTAAGTGATATACCAGACTCAGGCCCAAGATATAAAAGAAAAGGTAACAAAAATAACTTGAAGTACACTTCTACTCTACAGAACTTAAGACTGAGTGTAGCCAGTAGTGCCCTCAGAATTTAAGTCTAACTTGTGACCTTGACCATGAACACACAGCTAATCCTGTTTGCCAAAATCCTCCCTAAACTTCAGGCTAGATTTCCTGTTGCACAACTTCTCAGCATAAATACCATATCGCTGAACTATAGACAATAACTCAACACTTAAGTGAATTTACAGTAATTTCATCTCAATGGCTGTAACGATTTAAAGTTTACATTTGAAAAACATGGTTTCACTATGAATCAGACTTCTGAACAAGAAACCATTTCTTCCACCATTTGGGTGCATTCTGTCTATTTCTTATCTAGAAATGTCATGGTGTGCCATGTGTCTGGTCTCTGCAGCAAGCCCTCAGAGTGGCAGGATAAAGAAATGTGTAGTCAAGAGCAATATTTTCCGTGCTTGTATTAAAATAAAACATGCAACTTAATGCCAAAAAAATGAATGTGGATAAAATGGGATTCTTCAACCAAAAATACTAAACTCAGATTTAAGAGCCAATTTTGTTTGGTTGGCTTTTCCAGGTATATGATATATCATAATACAGGTAGAAGAACTTTCAAACCATCTATCCCCAGATCACAGCAGCTTCACAATATATGATCAAAAACAAAAACAAAAAAAATTTCTCAGTTTATCCTAACTCCAAACTTTCAGGAACCCCTACCAACCTGACATTTCTTAATCTGAGCTTGATTTCCAGGGTCATGAATTCGATTTCTCAATGCTTTACAATCTTCAGTATTCTCAGGAAAAATAGCATCCTGTCACTTGATCCTCATTTCCATGTCTTTAACTTTTCTTGCAGTCTCCTGTAATCTTGAACCAAATCTTTTAAACTTCTTATCCACTGCAACCTCTGTAGCCTGGATCGTGTTCAAATTTTTACTAAAAATCAAACACAAAAAATACATTAAAACAACATTAAGGGTCTGACTCATACTCACAAAAGCGAGGAAATTCAAAGTTGAAGCTTCTCACTGCATCCTTACTCTTCTCCCTTTCACTGCTAGTTTTCCACCACCCCTGCTGTGTGCTGCCATCATCCATTAACATTCCACTGAAATCAATGGAATGTTAAGACATACATGGAACATTCAGCAGCACAGCAGGTGCACTGTAAATGGACATACCTGGAATGTTCAGAGCAGTCATGTGATAAACTTTTTGCCTAGGTGTTTTGGGTTCTGAGGACAGTTTGTGATCTCCTGTACCATATGGGGCTGGAAAAGCCAGACACAGCGGTGTGCACTAAAGATGGAGTGAGAAGACTTAACTCTGAATTTGTTGGTTTTGCTGGGTATAAGTCAGGCCCTTAATGTTATCTAATGTATTTAAAAAAAAAATCTTCTGCTAACAGCTCTAAATTCAACAGGCCACAATCCAGCAATCACTGACACAAGTCTGTCTTGTCAATACATCAGATCATTGAGGCCAAAGTTTCAGCACCACTACAAGGCAATTGTGTCAACAACTGTTCATGTTTTACTGAAATGAAAGAGAAATAACACCAGAGTACAATACGCATATCCATGCACAGTCGCTACACATGTGAAGAGTAACTATTACATGTGGACACAACAGTGTCTTTTATAACTGAATATTAGGATGATTATTAAAAAAAACAACACACATTCAAATCTAGTGTGAAGCCAGTTTTCAATTACAGAATCTGACACAGCATCAACCTAATACACAAGCAATGTGAGTGATTGCTTGGGTCTTCACACAGACTTGGGGATTAATGACCTGATCACCTGCTCAGGCACTCAGTTTGGAGGGGAAGGCATCTCATGCCCAATTCCTCTCATTCCCCTGGTAGTTGTGCCCTACAAATCAGCCATCCAGCCCTTACATGAATCCACAGCATTTATTTTTCTTATTCTCTGGTAACTTAACAAATGGATAAGCCACCCAAAATTTGTTAAACAAAAATCCCAACACACACCATCATTCATGAACTAAGACCTTGTACACCAATTTTGAGCTAGGGCTTTTTCGTGACATAAAATGAAAGGTAGACATAAACGTTGATGCTAAAATGAAAAATTCTCTGGGACCTGGACAGACCATCTGTATTTTAGTCACTGATCCTTTATTTTAAGCACTTTCTCAGCAACTATATATGTAAGTGAAGTAGTCAGATTACACAAATGAAGGGAGATGTCTAATCAGGTTATCATTTGCAGCCATTCATTGGCATTTAAAAACAACATAGATAGAAGAAATAGAAGAAAAACAGCTATTTAGATTAACAATATTATTTTTACATTTGTCTGCCATTGCTTAATGTAACTACAAGAATCATTAATTTTTGTCAAAGCATCGACGTTAAAATGAAAGGGACACTGTCAAGTTTGTAGGCCCGAAATTTGACCTACCTTTCATTTTCTTATATCTGTTTGCAAAGTCCATGTAATTCTTTAAATGTGTTTTTCTTTTTTCAAAACAAATGCTTCAATTCTCTTTTTTCTGAAAAATATATCAATGCCAAAAGCACAAGACTCATGAGTAACCCTATAACAACAAACCAGAATGCAAGTGAAAAGGGGGATGGGGAGGGCACTGGGAAGGAGAGTTTTCATTCTCAAGCTTCCGGGGGAATATGATGAATAAGTATGTAAAACCATTATTTTATTATGAAAACTCCCTTGACAATGTCTTTTAAAAAGAACGTTTCCTATTACACTTGTCTTTTAAAATGTCAAAGTGGTTTTAATTTTAAACAATAAAACACAAACTACTGAACTCCCCCTTCCCCACCCCCACTAAATAGTTAAAGAACACCACACTATCAAGACATGCTGGGCAGCCAGGTAACTCATGAGCTTGTATCTGTAACCTGTGCACCTAGTTCCCTATTCCCTTTTGTTTCATCTCACTTTTTTCCATCTAAAACGTAAATTCTTAAGGGTAGGGAATGTGTCTCTTATTTTTCTGTGAAACATCAAGACGACTTTTTGGCATTATCATAACAAAACCCTTGGTAACTTCATTCCTTTCCTTAATTAATCTAAAACAAACAAAAATACATTTTGTAATATGACTACAGAGTTGTCATAAATTAGGTTCGCTAATACGCCATTTGTCTTAAAATCAGTAGAAAAATCCCAAATTTTACAATTCTCATTTGTGGCCTTGCAAGACTAACTTGTAGGAAAATTTGAAATTTTAGAATTTATTTTGGAGCCACATCACTATGTGTTTGTAGGACATGTTCTTACATGATCCTGTTGAATTCTGATAAACCAAATTCAGAGAAGAGGTAAATGGCAAAGTACTTACAAAATTACATACTGCCTGTAAACTGCTCAAAGAACTGGCTGTAAGAGAGAAAGAAGAAAAGTAGACGACTATGCACCATGTTGATATTCAGGGATAGATAAAGTGCATGTAATTTACATACCATGAAATCCTGGCCCATTGAAGTTAATGGCAAAACTTCCATTGATTTCAGAGAGGACAGGATTTCACCCTAAGGGGCTAGAAAGGAGGTTTATCAAGGGAAGTAGCAAATAGAAATACCTACGAGGAGGCAGCAGTGAGCCCCACAAATTTCCACTAGCTGGCAGATGAACTCTTCATTTCATTTCATTTCACTGGAAGTTCAGAGTTGTAACTAGTATATAGGGACATAAGGGCCAGATACAAATCTTATTGAAATTGACCAAAATAATTCCGTTCACTTCAATGGGGTTTGGGTCCACCCCTAGAAATGCAGATGCAGCAAAGTACTTAAGCACTTGCTTCACTTTTACCATGTGAGGAAGTCCTCCTGAAGTCAGTGGGGCTAACTCAGATGCTTAATGTAAAACACATGCTGAAGTGCTTTGATGGAGCAGTGCCTCGGTCAGGAGTAACAGTGATCTATGGGTATGAACGCACTCTGCTTCCTGTTTACCAAATTTGGGTAAAAATCAAGTAATTTTGTAAACAACATAACAGACCCAAAAAGTGTGGTTTCTGGATCAGTGCTCACCTGATGATGTGCAAAGCAGTCACATGTACTTGTCCTACATCCTCTCATTAATTGTTTTGCCTGATACACACCACATTCCTTCTCATTAGCATGTATGTTACATTCACTTTCCACACCGGTGCAAGTTACGTTACTTTACCACTTACACCCGATATATAGCCAATGCCGCCAAAATGTATATCATTGCAATATTTGGCCCAGTGATTTCCATGGGATTGGGATTCACATACACCACGGCTGGATTTTGCCTTGTGTGAGGAAGTCCCACCAGCACTCAGTCAGGCAGTGTTATATCAGGAAGATGCAAAGGATCTAATGACAGGACACTATGTAACTACATGATGCATTTTTCCTGTTGGACAAATCCAAACAAGACGACTCAGTGGTCCTTCTTAAACAGACAATATTTCCACACAGTAACCAGACAACAGTGGCTGTGTCACTATGGACACAAAAACTTCAAGCAAACTTATCACAGGGTATAACAAAAAATTAATTCAACTGTTCAACATATTTTGCAATCCATAAGCAGAAATAATGCTTATGTAAATAGGAACAAAATAATGGCCTGACAAAACAGCCTATTCATTAAACATTTACTTCAAACAGCCACATGAAATCTGGCTGGCACCACCTTCACATCTGTCACAAAAATCACACACGTTAAAGTCTCTGTGCTATGTACGCTATGATGATATGCCCAATGTTAACTAGAGCTTTTCAAAACAAACCTTGAAACAATATGAATCACACCTTTGTAATGTCAAATTAATGAATGGCAATAACACAATGTGTGACCGTAGAGAATGTTTTAATTGTATATCATGGTGAAATAACCCAACATGCTCAGAAACAATTACATGAAAGAGGCCGTATCAAAAATACTAATAAAAGCACAGTAAATCAACTAACTATAGTGTATGCTAAGTGTCAACATTTTGGAGCTGCCATTTTGAGATGACAGGAACTTAAAAGCAGGCCTCATATTTCAAGGACAGATCTTTTCACGGACATGCAGGTTTCAATACCAACTAACAGTAAAGACTGTGTTAGGTTTTATCATTGACGTGAAAAGAAAAGGCGGGAAGAGAAGGACATTAGAGATGTTTGACATTTGCAAATATCCAACCTCTCAAAATAACAATAATGAGGTATTTGCAAGAATAAGGTATTCACTTTGTGAAACTGAAGCTTTCTACATTTGTGGCCATTGTCTCACTAACTATAGATTCATAGACTGCAAGGCCAGAAGGGACCATTGTGATCACCTAGTCTGAGCTTCTGCATAACGCAGGCAACAGAACTTCCCCTAGAACTAGCAACATATCTATTCTACAACTGGAGCTTTTACTTCCTTAAACCCCCAAAACTTTCCAATCACCCTGATGGAAAAGCTAGAGACTTATGAAAGCACTTTCTGTTCCAGAGTCCCAACTAAGTTTCCTATGTACATTACATGGGTCCCACCTCCTTTCTCCCTTCATGCTTTGAATTAATAAACTATTAGGATCTAGAGGAAGATAGAAAAACAAGTTGCCTGTTCATTTTATTAATTATTATTATTTGCTGTTTGTTAATTGCTGAGTGTGCTCAATTCTGCGCAAGTCCCAAATATCAAGACAGAAGAGCCTGCCCTGGAGAATTTACAATCCAAAAGACAGAGGAGCGGACTTCAATGGAGCTATGATAATTAAATTTACATCAGCTGAGGATTTGCTACTAAAAGGCAAGATGCATTCGAAGGCCCAGAGAAAGGGATTGCTTTTGATTATTTGACCTTCCTACATCAGCCTATTTGTCTTTTCATTTTTTAAGATTCTGGGTCTGGTGGAAGAAGTGGGTCTTTGCGGAAGTCAGGTGGTGAAACTAGTTTTACAGACTAGCTGCAAACACTATTCCAAGATGAAGTCAGATTGTTTGCCTACTTCGCGCAGTTTTTAATTTTAGGGCCACACTGGAGCTGGACATGCACTGCTGTATATAGAATGCGAGAGGCAGAAGAATGCCAGGAACCCTTCACTTGCATCTCTATACAGGGGCCATTGCAGTGCTTTCCTTAAGCATGGATAGAACAGTGCAACTACTAGCCATCTCAAAACTTGGAGTGCAGCGAGGGCAGGATCATGTCTCTGACTGAGCAGAAGAGGCTGGCTGGACACAATTGGAAGGAGTATCAGAGGGGTAGCCGTGTTAGTCTGGATCTGTAAAAGCAGCAAAGAATCCTGTGGCATCAGCTCAGGATTAAACAAAGACTGTGAAAGGCTTGCCAACTACAGAACCAGTTTCTCCTCCCTTGGTTTTCACACCTCTACTGCTAGAACAGGGCCTCATCCTCCCTGATTGAACTAACCTCGTTATCTCTAGCTTGCTTCTTGCTTGCATATATATACCTGCCCCTGGAAATTTCCACTACTTGCATCCGACGAAGTGGGTATTCACCCACGAAAGCTCAATTGGAAGGAGGAAATGCATATTGCTTCCTACCTAAAGGTGGTGGAGCCGGTCTGGCAGAGTATAATCCCAGGGAGTTCTAGGAGGAATTCTGGCTAAAGTCTGCCAAATTTCTTACTTGCTACATGAGCTGCAGGGTGACTCTGCAACACCCACTCCTGCAAGGGTTGTGGCTTAAGTCACAATCTTGTTTATAACTAGCAGGAAACAGGGCTGAAACATATGCATAGCACTGAAAAAATGAGCAGTCAAAGGGCTTTAAATTTGGCCTTTATTTTCTCTGGAGTCATGGTCACTTTCTAATTACTGATGAGTTAAAGTGTCCCAAAATAAAGAATTCAACAAGAACACCATGTCACATACTGCAACATGACCCAGCGACATTCCTGAGAAGCACCAAATGTAAGCATTGTATCCCTTATATGAAGCTATTGGCACTTTCCTGTAAGATGAATACCTCTGCAGTAGGCTCAGAAATTGCATTTTATATATATATAAAAATAAATAAAACCCTTTATTTTAAAATATGTTTTATAGAGGACCTGGTGGGAAGTGCACTTTCAGATGGTGGCACTAAGGGAAGTGGGCGTAACTTTTTTTCAAAAGTTAGGCAACTCCCACTGACATGAACAAGAAAAACAATCTGCATCAACAATTGTACTAAGAGCAAAATGATTAACTCTCCTAGTCATTCCAACAGCAATCTATATTATGCCAAGATATATCAAGGCACTTTACCAAAGGAGTACTGGATGTATCCTGAGTCTCAGAAGCAGAGCCTTTCACCTCTAGGAACGTGGTTCAAATCTGACCCAGGCTGGAGCAGCATAGCCGAGTTTCTCTATGAAGTGAGAAGAGCTGGTGGTCTCAGTCTAGCTCTTAGTGGTGACTGCCCATATCACAAAACAAACAAGCAGCACAGTCCTCTACCACAGTGGTTCTCAACCAGGGGTCCAGGAACCCCTGGGGGGCCTGCAAGCAGGCTTCGGGGAGTCCGCCAAGCAGGGCCCGTGTTAGACTCACTGGGGCCCAGGGCAGAAAGCTAAAGTCCCACCATATGGGGCTGAAGCCTGGGACCCTGACCCCTTCCACCTGGGACTGACATTGAGGCCTGAGCAACTTGGCTTCCTGGGGGCCCCCTGTGGTATGATGCACCAGGTAATTGCACTGCTTGCTACCCCCTAATGCCAGGCCTGGCTTTTATATGCAGAAAACTAGTTGTTGTGACACAGGCGGGCCTTGGGAGTTTTTTATAGCAGGTGGAGGGGGGCGGGGAGGAATTAGAAAGAAAAAGGTTGAGAACCCCTGCTCTACATCATCATCACAATTAGCACCCATTGCTGGCAAATGATGAAGACTGGGTGGTCATGTAAAGTGAATTTAGGATGCAACATAGTCAGAGACCTTTGTCTTTTGATTTGTCAGTAAAACACCATATAAAACTTGAGCAACTGTGCAAATGAATGGAAAATAACAAACCTTTCCCTCCCTCTAAAGGCTATTCCCTCCAGAAAAGAAGTAAGGCATATTATGGGGGCAACACAGGGAAGGTTTCATTACCACTGCCTGTGCTGCAGGTATTTTGTGAATAGAAGATGTCAGTTTATAGAGCTGTCAACCCAGCAGCTTTCATGAGAACTAAATTATACAATATTTTAAAGACACCACTGAAGATGCATGACAACATTTCACAATCCCGTCTGTAATGATGATTATTCTCCTTTGTGCTTCTCTCTGTGTATATTAGGTATTGGACAGGGATGCTGTATCAGGCAGAGTAATCAAGGTGGGGCCAAACATCAAAGGCTACTCCACCCCTCATCCCAAACATGAAAAGCAATTTCTACAGCAGCACACCTGTACTTTGACCTAGAACGTTAAGAGGCACTCCTTGTTTTTCCTTATCAAAAATGTTGAGAATAAACAAATATGGGGCTTTACGAAACCAAAATCAGTTTTACCACGTTGAAGGGTTTTTTAGATTAGCTGAATACACTGAAAAATACTGAACTCTTTTACATTTTGAACACTTAACTCTCATCAATGTCTTTAAAATGTCACTTCTTAAGATTTTGTTTTTAGGAAAGCTTTTGTTGTGATTCATCTCCCCTTCAGCTAAATTCACACAGCTATTTGTGGCAGCAATCCTTCCAGTGAAAAAATAATGAGTCTTGTTTGGGGATGGGGGAAGGGAAGAGAAATAAAAATCTCTCCCCAAAGATTTGCAACTAAAACTTTGAAAAATCCCCAGGCATTTAAAAAGATCAGTGTCACTAGAAACCTCCACTCAATACACTATTAAGACTTCTGTAAATGAGGACAATAAACTCTCTCAAATTACACTGCATTATGCTCTTCTGCATGCCAAAGCAACCCCATCAACACTGATCCAGGACAAGGGGCTCTAATCTTTAAAGCTCCTTTAATTCCCCCCTCCACACACACACACACCGGAGACAGTGACCTCTTTGCTCTTCTCTGTTAATATTAGGAAAATAGTTGATTATTATTACAAACCAGAGGATAGCTCAGGCTTAAAAAAAAGAAAGAAAAAAATCTAAGAATCTGAAGGATAAAGGAATCAAAGACATCTTCCATCCAATATATTCCGTAGGCTGACTCATGCTAGCTGAGCCAAATCTTCAGTACACAGAATTTTTTAGAAGATGTTCATTCTGAAGGTAAGCAAACAGGATGTATAAAAATGACTAGTTCACTGAGACTGGGCCAGCAACAACAGTGCAACAGCCAAATAAAATAGCCTGTTTACGGCAACAGCTTGGTTCAGATTACCAAGTTACATTTAATCACAATATAATAAATCCTACCATGATGTGAGATAAATGTTCTAGTGAGTTTTTCTTCACATGCAGTTTAGAGTTTCAGTTATGAAGGGGCTGGTCCCAGCACCACAGTTAAAGTTGTGTTGGAAAGTCCAGTGGGGACTTATTCCCATGAGTTGATGAAAAAAGCCAAATATTTCCTTCTTACACAATACCATTCTCTAAAGAGTTCTAGATGTGATTTTTGTGAATGTTTTAAGTGTTTCCACTGAATTGGTTAAAAGTTGGAAGTATTCAAAAATTACCTATTTTTGGATTTTTTTCCCCACTGGCTTTTTGAAGTTTCTTGTAGTTCTCAATGTTCTCACATGGTTAAAACTTAGAAACTTCCCTAATGGGACTAGTCACATGAATAAAATTACTCTGTTTGCAGGATAGGGGCCTTGCAGTATAAGCTTTTTTGGCCACAGATCATGTATTTACTTATTTCTGTGAAGTGCGAAGGACATTTCTTGGTGTTTAAAAACCCAACAGTCGGGGAAAATCATATAAAACGTGTTACCGAGGGCTTGTCTACACAGTGGGATAATGCGCTCTACTGGGCCGTGATTTCTAAAAACCATCAGCATGTTGCACATCCCTTGGTCTGTGCAGAACCTGCAGGTGCGCGCTAAAGATTCCCTAGTGTGCTTTAACATAGCACTATTTCACACAGCACTACATTAAAGTGCACCTGCAGGGTTTACATAGACCAATTAACGCGCATTACCCCACCAGGCAGACAAGCCCCATTCTACTCAAATCAATTACAACAAGAGATCCATATCTGGACAATGTGAACAATAAGCCTTTTCTCTTTCATATCCTGAATTGCTTGATAAATTAAAATTACGGCTATAATATTGTATATTCTTGTTTTTGAGCCAGAAACTGGTTGTATTTTTACCCTGCTGGAACATGAAAACTATCTAATTTGATTCAGAAACAGTTTTGAAAAACAAATCCAAGATTACAATCCCTAACAAATGGAAGCTAAACTGTCAGTCACTGGGTGTATCATTCTGACATTTTCCAATCATTATAGCCTCTGTGTCTACCAATCTGCAGGCAAACACTTAGGAAATCTGCCCACAGCATACATGTGCGTCATATAAATGTCATCTCCCCCTCTCTAATTGAAACTTCTTCCTCCTCAGTGACAGCATAAAACTTCTGCAGAATTAGAAAGGTCATGAAAAACAGAGGACAAACAAAAACTGACCTTAATAACCTCCCTCAAAATAAAGAATAGATTAGGTAGTAACTAGGTAGGATGCTAGATTGATGTTACTAATTTCTTCCCAGTAGTTGCAAAAAAAGCATTTTCCAAAGAAAGAAATTGTAATTTCTCTTCTGCTGTATGCCTACATGACATGCTTCTTTAAAGCTAAGAACAAAATGTGAGTAGCAGGAAAAACAACAATTAAGTACTCCAAAAGTTGCATACAAAAAAAAAAATGGCCATTGCATTTCCAAAAACCAAACTGCTGGAGCATATACTCAAAAAAGTTTGGAATCTTTTGGTTATCTTCCAAAGGTGACCAAAACCCCACCAATTTAATGGAAATAAAATCAAATCAGACTATTTGATACATATTTTTTTAGTATTCTAAAGAGCCACAGCATCAAGGAAGATTTTGGACAGCAAATGTAGCAGCTTCCCTCCCCTTGAAATTTCAGGAAAAAGGGAAGGGAGAAAAAATAGGCCGCTTGGTTGGCCAATACAAGTGAATAATTATCAGAAAATTCCCCCAGATCGGAAAGTATTATTACCATCTTCCAAAACAAACAAGAAGATGGTGAGGATAACCCTGCTGGTGAGGTCCAGGAGGAAGAGCAGCAGACCTTCATCACTAATTTAATTTTCCATATCACTTTGTAAGTTCAGCCTATGACTAACTCTGAGAGTACAACTGAAAAGTAACTGAATCGGCTCAAGTGTTTCCATGGTGGCATTTTACAAAGAAAGAGGGGGAAAAGCTCTAAAGCAAGTTAATACGGCAGCTTTCTAGCATTAGCTGCATCCAATGGTTTTACGCTTACTGTTAGGTACTTACCTTTCGTTTGAGACAACAAATATCCCCCCTCGCCCCAGGGTAAACTCTGAGCCAGTTTTAGCTCCTGTGGCGTTTTCCCCATGGACTTTGACCAGATAGATTAACCTCTAAATTCTTTAATGTCCCAAACAACTTAGATACGGATGAAGAGCTATTACCCATCGTTTAACCTGTAGGGTGAAAACTAAAGAATCTTGAAAATACCTATGGAACACCCTTCTCGGAGAAATTTTTACATCTGTGGAGCAACTCAGGGGAGAAGATGCTCATTTAACAAGGACTGTAGTAAAGAAACTGAGATGGAATACACAGAATTTACAGTGGAAAACCTTGAGAATGTGGCAGTATTGTCCAGTTGCTAAATACTTCTGGAAGCATATTTCACTTCAGTGTTCTTACATCTTTGAAGCACCAGTCAATCATACCCAGGATTAGCATTTTTGGTTGCGTTAACGGATATAATGTATTGTGAATACTGCTCCTTTTTGGCCTCTCTCCACTGAGCTATTTCCCATTGCTAGAGTAGCAAATCACTTTGGACTGGAAGGCTTCCACTAATATTCCATTCCAGCACTTTCAAGTCCTGGGAGCTCATCATAATAAAAAATGATATCTTTTATGCAAATTATAACATGGGAACTCCTCATTAAACGTATGCTGCACTTGTGCCTACAGGCCAACCTGGACAGGGCTCCATTCTACGAGGTACTTTACAAACAGAGAAAATGACAGTCCTGGCCCTAATACAATCTAAAATATATGCAATATCCAAAACCTACAGAAGCCAGTAGACTTCACAAATTTCCCCCCTTAATAGTATAATCTCTCTTCTGATAACTTTAATATTGCTTCTTATATTTATGTTTTTACACATCTGTTCTCTAGGCAGCCTCCAGAGTTCTGTTATAAGTAATGCTATATAATGTCCCCATCTTTTATCACATGCCTATATTTAACTTACTTAAATTAAAAAACATTAAAAATGGAACTAAAAGAATAAAAAGAGCAACTTTTGTGTCAAAAGTTACCTGGAGGACAATGTGGTTGGTGGCTTAGTACGATCAGTCTCGATCCTGTAGTCACTGAGTCCATGGGAGCGTTCTTATGGATATCAATGAATGCAGGATCAGACCCTGTCTTTCAGATCTAGGTACTTTGGTTCAAGTAAGTAACATGCAATATTATTTTGGTGATTTTATCCTAATCTTTGGTAGGCATCTGCATCATAAAACTACAACAGACTTGACATGACTGCCAGCTGCGACTCAAAAGAAGTCCAGAAATATAAAGTGTATCTCATCAGACTTGAAGTGCATTGGGAGAATTTTGTGGGTAAAACTCGTACAGATCTTGCTTGAACTATGTATAGATAGTGTATCATTCCCTCCCTTTCACAAGCATTAAATCAACTGGAATATATTTAAATACATATTTTTAAATAAATAAAACATACAGCACAGACTATTGGATTTAGAATTTGAGGACACATTCATGGAATCTACTTTTGTAAATGTGTGTCCAAAGCCATGCAGAATACAGTGACATCCATGCAAGAGGTACACTACGCAACGATGACGTCAAGATTCCTACAGCACTTCAAATTCGCTCCTTCACATTTTACCCCCAAAGAAGTGGAAGCTTCGCCACTACAGCAAACTTAAATATAAAGGAAGCCCTAGAAAACATACTGTATTATTTGGTGAGTACTGACTCTATATGTTGTTCTAGAAAGAACATAAAAAGACAGACATAGCTCCTACCTCAGGGAGTTTACAACCCTGCACTGAGATAGGAAGAAATCAGACAACGCCATAGAAATTAGAGATGGAAAAGCTCTAAGAGTTAGAGCTAAACAGAGGTTCAGGGCTAGTGCCATCCATGCAGGAACACCAGCAAGATACTTCCGGGGTGGAAGGAGGGAAGTAATTTACAGCAAGCAAGAAAGGGTGCATCTTATCTGCCCCCATATCCAGTTAGCTCCACTGGCCAGTGCATTTTGAGGGGAAGGGTGGAGCCTGTCTCTCACTGCTTCTCACTCTTTTCTGCCTGCCCACCTGTGACTTGTTCACAGGGAGGAAAGGGGAGGAGGAAGGAACTGGGAGCAGTGGGATGCAGTCAGTCACACAGGAAGTTGCAAGACCTAACTTCTTTTCATAGTCCCATTAGCACTAGTAAAAAATCTAGTTTGTAAAATGCTGTGAGCAAGAAGAAAAAAAAAAGGGGGGGGGGGGAGAAAAGTTCTTCTGAGTTTCTTCAAAGCCAATTTCAAAGAACGTAATGGAAGGCTTAGAAAGGTCTCAGAAGAAAGATCTAGTATGAAACAAACTAGTATTTTTATTTGGATGCTACAGGGTCCTAAATAGATCATATTCCTTTCAAGGTATTTAAATAGAACATTTAAACATGTAAATTGGGGATTTTTTTCTCTATTGTTTTTCTGCACCTTGACGAGTGTAATAATATGAGGGGAGGGGGGATATGGCTAGGCAGCAATGAACCCCATGGTTGTAGTGTAATACCACGGAACTAGTAAAAAAAAATGGATATACATAAAGAGTAATAATCCTACACAGTGCAAACGTACAGCACTTTTATTGCAATCTGCCAAAATTGTAGACAGACATATCATATGTTAACTAACTGGGCTGAATAGCATGAAATTCAGTTTACACTAATCAGCAAAAAGGGAGAAGAGAATAAAATAAGTGGGACGTGCATTTTATTTTATAGTACAATAATGCTCCTAAATCAGACCACCTGATTGGTTATTACATGTGTAAATCTGAGTGGAATTTCTATATGATCCATCAAATGCATTCATTTTCTGATCATTCAATGAGTGACCTTTATGAACCTGTTACTCAAATAATTCACTTGAAAGTTGAAATGGAGTGGGCCAGTGTGAATTCTTATTCCAAGAAGCTTATGCAGTTCTTCAGCCAGAGTCTGTTACTCTCTCATAATTAGAATGAGGCTAAATTTCACCATATGGAAAGTATGTTTAACTCCACTAACTCTACAGAGTTGCACCAGGCTGAATTTGTACCTAGAAGTTTATACGACCTCTCTCTAAAACAATGCCAATTCAAACAAAATTCATGAATGGCTTTTTGTCCAGCTTAATCTTGTCAATCTGTAGATATGAATAAACAAATATCACTGGTGTCTGCAGAAAGTGATACAAGTGACACCAAAAATGCCATTCCGGACAACTTAAAGTTAAGTAGCAGGAAGTAAACTGGGTACCACCCACTGGGGGAGGTAATGTAAATAGTCTGACTTGATTTTGGGAAATAGCGATCATCATTACATCTGCAAAAGGAATGAACTATTCCCTATTTTCTCCAGTACCCTGATTGTCTGATGGTGAAATCTATTTGTTTTTCCTGAGAAGCAGTCGCTGAAGTGTTCCACAGTCAAGTCAGAAAAGACATTACTGCAGTAATCATCACAAAAAGCCTGTAACACAAGTTCGCTAATGGCCATAAATAAGATATTTTTGGGAACAGCCTTTGATTTTGCCAAGAATCTAGAAGCCTATTTGGTACAAACAACCAATCATGATCATGGTAAAATACTACAGCCTCAATGAAGTGTCTCTGCATAGGACCCAGTAAGTCTTTGCTAGAGAAGAAAATGTAGCCTCGAAGTTCTTTTCTTAAACCAAATAAGTAGGGATGGTTAACATCAGTAAATATACTATACTAATTTTCAGTGCAGTATCTCCACATAACTAGGAAGCTCCATGTGCTTTCTGGGTTTAAACTAATTAAAGGGAAAAAAACTACCCACACATCCTTCTAGTTAGTTATTCATATTAATTGTTTTATACTATACACTAATTAATACAGTAACCAACACTCTGAAGAGTATTAACCTCTAATATTTTAGTCTTTTAAAACAAATACGATAATTTTCAAGGACAGAGGGAAAGGTAATTTTATATAGCATTGGAGAGCATGCATACCTTAACAATGGAGAAATGATGAAGAATACAAAGGGCTTCCATTTTCACATTTAAAAAATAAACAAGTAACTACATAGACAGTAAAAGGAAAACACCTATAAAACAGGACCATAACAAACATTTTCCATGCCAATGGAGCACAGAAATGTATAGAAGTCAACAAAAAGTAACCTTTTTATTATAAATATAAATAAAATAAAAACAACACACTACCAATCAAAATGCTCATGATTCATAACTATTTTACAACAACAACAGAAGAGGACTTGACTACAATGCAATTTAAGGCATGTGTGGTATATGACTAATGGCACTTTGCCACTAAAGTACTTTTAAAAGTTGCCATTTTCTAGTACAAAGGAAAATATTATACTGAACAGCTAAACTAAAAAAGCACTGAAGATTAACATCGACTGGACTAATTCTTACTGAGAGTTTTTACTTGCTAGACATGTAAGAATAAAATTGTTATTCAGCGCTCACAAAAATACCACAGCCTGCATGTGTTATTCATTGAGGTTTTATTTTTCTACCTCACATACGTCCTTACTTTTCCCCCTTATTCATGCTGAGAAGTACCTTACTCTGCAATTAGTCAACAGGGTAACTCACAGAGTAAGCTGGTACTCTACTGAGTAAGTGTGGCAAAAGTAGGCCTGCTGTGAGTTGTCTAAAAATTATTAAATGACAAACCTGTAGCATTTCAAAGCCACAGCTTTTCTCTGTTACCCAAGGTAAGGAAGAGAGAACGTTAAAAAATTATAATTAAGATGTGGAATTATAAAATTATTTTATGTAGATGGATTAATAGGTTTTCAGTTTGCATGTTGGTGAAAAAGCACCACCACTTAGGGTGTTACAAGGAAAAAATTATAATTTAAAAGTTCATTCATAATTTAGAAGCACCGTACAGTGTATATAAAATAACTTTAGTTATTTTAAACAATGTTAAATGGAAATGGATGCCAAAGATCTAAGAGAAGCAAATTTCATAGTAACATTGACATTTATAAGCAATACAGCAAGATGATTCAAATGTTTGGTCTTTACAGCCCAGAAAAATAAATAAATAAAAACCACCAAGTAAAAGAGCCATAAAACTTGCATTATAAATGAACACAAAGTAAAGACAGAATATTAAATTTGTCTTATTGCCCTCTTAATTTCTTTTATCAAGTAAACAGCATAATAACTCTTTCCTCCCCCTTTCTATTTAGTTCTTGAGAACATATTAAAAGATATTACATCGAAAACTGGAGGAAAATTACAGTCGTAGAAGTGGCAGCTGGGATTTCCAGACATTCACCACTAATGCATTTTGCATGTATTTGTATTTTATTTTTATGTCTGCATTTTGCATGAATATTAAATGTCAAAAAATTCCAAATGCCGGCACTAATTCAAAGCAAGTTACTATAAACACACTCAAAGATAGTGTGTGTGTGTGCGCGCGCGAGCATACACATTAAATGTACACACACCCCTATTGCAGATGAGAGTTCAAAGTTTATATAAAATGTATTCTTAGATCCATCTACTACTTTTATTCATGCACAATCAATGGACAGAAGGCACTAATTACAGTCCTACCCCAAAATGCATACTTAATGAAAGATCGGGGCGGGGGGGAAGCGTGGGGAGATTACAAATGACTTTTTGCCCCTGGTAATTTAGAATGTTGTAGACTTGTGTTAGCCAATGACATTTCCTTGTTTTCCCCTTATCAACAACGGTTCTAACAATATTTTCATGGAAAGAGTTAGACTTTTTGGCATACATGGACAATGTGCCAAAGACCTGATCCCAAGATGACTGAAGTCATTATGGAGTCTTTCTATTAACCTCAGTGGGCTTTGAATCAGGCCCCAGATAACTGATGCATACTGTAGGTTCACAACTTCATGTGTTTGAAATTCACTGAAAGCCATTTTCTTTTCAATCTTCGACTGTAAGGACAGTTCGTAACCAACTAATCAAACTTCTCTGAGGGGTTGGAGGCACCTGAAAAATGACCCTTTAATTTGGGAGGTGGCATCACCCCTACAGCCTGACCCTTTCATTATGAAAACTAATCATGTGAGGTGGTACACCACACTCCCTATAAAATCAGCAATTTGCTATCTAGGGCCCTGATTTTGCAAAGACCTCCACAGATACTCAATTGTATACATTCTGAGCAGTGCTACTGAAGTGAATGGTATTACTCACATGGGTAAAGTTAAGCATGAGCGTAAGTCTTTGCAGAATCAGGGCCTAAAACTGTATCCATTTGTGCAGTATTATTCCAAGAGTTCAGTGTGAAGTGGAAAACAACTTTGTTTCTGATTTCCTATTAAATATACTAATATTTTAAAGCGAATCTACTACTTGAGATAGTGCTGGAAAAAATCAGGTCTATTATTTAGTACAGAACAGGGACAGCACAGGCAGCAACTAAGTACCGGGTAAGCCTCTACACGCTTCCTTGCCAATATGTCTCCAGTGCGTCCTGAAAGGACCACTTGTGCCAGGGGAGTGAGGTGTAAAGGTAGTACAGCTTCTCAGCAATCTCCTTCCCGAGATTGAATCTGCTGTCATAAAGACACCTATCTACTTGGCTTTTGACTGACAGCACTAACCAACTCATATCACATTGTACTTCAAACAATCAGCAGACTATATTGTTTTTTCACTCGGTATCACTTTGGGCAGGATCTGAACCACTGACAGATATAAAAAGTTCCATAATATTTACAGATAAATACCACATACTAAAGAAATAAGGAACATCAACTGTGCAGTAACTGGGAAGGCAAACAGCACAATTATACGTTCAGCAATAATTCTCAAAGAGCCTTTGATAGAAGAATCTATTTGTATAACTGAAAGAAAGAATGTTGGCCAGCATACGGATGATATCACATAGAAAGATATTGTGGAAGCTCTCACTTTCTACTGGCCAACCTCCAGATGAAGATAAAGAACCTCAGTTGCAATAATGTAGCCAAATGACAAATCATCTGAGTTTCTGGTATTCTCCAATTATTTGCACTACAATTTCAGCATTAGGTATACACTGAAGATTTTATTTGGGACTTGAACCATTTGTTTATGGCACAGAGGTAACCGGATGACCAAGTGTGCTGTATTAAAATAAATTAAATGGTCTCAAGCTATTACCGAAAAGACTTTATTCTACTTCACAAAACCATTATAGCCTATGAAAAAAACAGTACTGGTTTAGTAGTGATGCTTCTGCCATTGATAGCAGCATGTACTGGACAATCTGAGTAGTAAACAACATTCAAAAAAAAGAGTCGTCTTCTTGATTTCAGCTACCAGATACTGTGCCATGACACAGATCTGATAAAAGGTGTGACAAAAAAGCTCCCATTGGAAGCCTGATGTTTTTCTCTGTGTTCTGTCATGCGATCAATGAAAGGGAATTGTGTCCTGTTACAGATCCGATTCCTAAATTGGCCTTCATGTGCCCCTCTGCAAGAAGCAAAGCATAGGAGGAAGCCAGATGCAGGAGCTGTGTGGAATGGAGAAGATCCTAAAACTAAATCCTCCTCCCCTTTTTAGACAGAAGCTATTTCTCTGGCCATTTTCCATCTGGTACTGATACAGTAGCTCTCTTTACTTAACAGTCATCTCAAAGTCTTGAATGCTCATACAATGTGCGCGCACACATTACGAGAAATTATGTTCCCTCCTTCCCCTCCAGAGTTTAACTGTTAAGTAAAATTAGCAAGTCTCCAGTCCAAATTTTTGCATCTCAGCAGGCTTAAGAGTACTCAGAACTAGCAAAACAGGGTTGCAGTGCAGTCTGGTAACTTTACCATTCGCTTGTTGGTTCCCTTGCATATTTGTCTTGACAGCTTAACTGATGAGGTTCTACTTCCTGGTTTGAACATAAAGATCTTACCACCAACATTTAAAGAGACGGTACTATAATGGTAGAGAGCATGTTTTCAGTTTGCCTTGTGTGTGTATATATATTGTTTAGAACAGAATGCGCCGTCCACACTAGAGCATAACTATTAGGTCAGACCACAGCCTCACTTTTTGCGAACTGTATTTATTTTATATTAATTTAGATAAAAAAAACAGAGGGGTAGCCGTGTTAGTCTGGATCTGTAAAAGTAGCAAGGAGTCCTGTGGCACCTTATAGACTAAAAGACGTATTAGAGCATGAGCTTTCGTGGGTGAATACCCACTTCGTCGGATGCATCCGACGACGAAGTGGGTATTCACCCACGAAAGCTCATGCTCTAATACGTCTTTTAGTCTATAAGGTGCCACAGGACTCCTTGCTGCTTTAAAAAACAAAACAAAAAAAACAACACAGTCATACGCAGGCTCTGAGCACAAAAATCAGATACAAATTTCAATTAGTTCACCCCCTCTACTAAGCAGCAGTTCTAAATACAATCATCCTCAATTTGTTTGCCAACACTACCTTCCCTCCCCACTTCCCCCCGCATCTCTCATCAATGGCAGGCCAAAAGAAAGAGCCATGAAGCACTCCACCTCATTATCCACCTTCAAATCCCTCCTCAAAACTCTCTTTGGCCATGATACCTACAAAAAAACTTGACAACAGTTAGGCTGCTGGTGTACTGTCACCAATATTGTCTCAATTTTCCTTGTACTCCTCCATCTGCCTGTATCTATCTGCTGTCTTTTGGCTCATCATAGATTGTAAGCTCATTTGGGCAGGGACTGTCTTTCTGTTCAGTGTTTGTACAGCTCCTAGCACAATGCTATATGGTCCATGACTAGGGCTCCTAGGTGATATGGTAACACGCAAAAATAAATAATGCCCTGAAAGTCAGCAAATGTGGCTATTTCAGACCAGGCGCAAGAGATATTCCAGAACCCCAGAGTTCACATAGAGGACACCCTGCCAGCTTTGTACTGTATCCAGGGGAATCTAGCAACATCACTACTGATATCAATTGTGGCAGCATATCACAGCACATTTTACAGGGATTGAAGCTATGCTCATGTTTCACAGTTAGACTGGGTTGGTCATGTGTTGAGAGTGGATGACACCATGCCAAAGCAGTTGCTGTCTGGTGAACTGAAAGTGAGCAACCATATCTGAGACAGCCAAAAGAAGTGCTTCAGGGCAACACCGAAGCACAACTTGAAGTATGCAACATTGATGATGACAACTGGAAGTCATCAGAAACAGACAGACCACGCTGGTGAGAAACAGTCAATGTGGTTACAGTAACTCCCCACTTAACGTCCTCTTGCTTAACATTGTTTTGATCTAACGTCCCTGCTCAATTACAGAACATGCTCCATTTAAAGTTGTGCAATGCTTTGCGATAATGTCGTTTGGCTGCCTGCTTTGTCCACAGCTGGCAGCCCCCTATCTCCCCTACGCCCCCCCGAAAGCACCTCCCGCCCGCCAGCAGACCCCACGGATCAGCGCCTTCCCTCTCCTCCCCCCCCGCGGCAATCAGCTGGCTCGTAGTGTTCAGGAGGGAGGAGCGGGGACTCGGCACGTAGGCTGCCCCTTCCTCCTGAACACCGCAAACCAGCTGATTGCCCCGGGCAGGAGACAGGGGAGGGAGCGGGAGCCTGCATGCTGTGTCCTCACTCCTCCCCTCTCCCTCCTGCCCCCTGAACGCCACAAGCCAGCTGATTGCCGCGGGCAGGAATGAGGACATGGCGTGCGAAGTAAAGCGGGGGGGGGGGGGGAGAATAGGCCGGGTAAGGGTGGGGGCTTGAGGGAAGGGGTGGGCTGAGCATTGAGCCCCCCGCCCCTGGTGCTTGCAGATTTTGGGGAGCTGTTGCTGCGCAACGTGCTTCTCCTAACCTACCGCCTTGCCTGCCTAATTGACTCCAGTGCCAGTGGGCTGTACCTGTGTGGGGTAAGCCGGGGGCACCTCCCAACTGTAGTACAGTACTCTGTGGCAAAAAACAATTTCCCTGCAACCTAACGCCCCACCCCTTCCATTTACATTCATTCTTATGGGGAAATTGGATTCACTTAACATCGTTTCACTTAAAGTAGCATTTTTCAGGAACATAACTACAACGTTAAGTGAGGAGTTACTGTACTCATCTTGAGATTAATCACCATATAGATCTTGAGGCACAGAGGCTGAGTTTTAAACATGGGCAGATTCAGTGGGCACAGGCTGTAATCCCTTCCTCGATAACAAGCTATGCACGTGCTCAATGCAGAAAGGACTGTCACTCATGCCTCATCCTACTTAGACCCAATTGTGTTCACAAGACATAATACCGTCGTCAATTTTATCTTCAGTCACGAAGGACAACAACAACAAAATCACAAGGAGGAAGTCTCAGGTAGCCCAACCCCAAGAAACTGAAGGCCTGATTTTGGTTGAGCGGAGAGAGGGGTGCACAAGTTAGTCAATAAAAAGAAGTAAAGAAGTAATCACCTTAGGTCTTGTCTACATAAGAAAGATGCACCAGTTAAACATAAAATATGTTAAACTTGTTTTACTTAAGCTGGTGCAACCTCCTGTGCGGGTATACTTACTTTGGTTTCAAGAGTGGTTGATTTTGGTTTAGCTTAGACTGATTCGAATCAATTTAAGGTAAATTGATTTAAATCCGGTTTAAACAGAAATAAAAGTCAACACAGGGGTTCACACTAGATTAACTACAACAGTTTGAAATCATCCCTGAACTTAAATAAGTGCAGCCTTTTCATGCACACAAGGCCTTAGACCTGAGCTGAGACTGTCACAACACCTGAATAGAGCTACTCATTTACTGATCACAGAAAAAAATAATCAGGACTTAACATTGCATTTGAAATATTTTCAAATGTACATTTGAGAAGAAACCAATTACGCTAACTTAAAAACCCTCTTTCTGGATAAAAAATTCATCCCAAAAGAATCACCGTATATTTAAGCAATACTAGCACAGGTAGTGGTACAGATTTAATTAATACTGTACAAACTTTACATTGCCCACAATACAGGTAAAAGCTTTATGTGCTTCTTTCTTTATTCTTTTGTGTTCACTAAATGGAAAGAAGGTTGTCCCCCTTTCAACAAGCAAAACACCACTTTTCCTGACAGAGCCATCCAGCTCAGTGTGTTCAGAAACAGACAGATTAAGAGGCTTAAAGCAGGCCAAGAGAGATGACACTCACAACGTTATTAAACCAAAAGTGAAGCTGTATGTTGTTCACGGTATTTTAGGCACTAATCCTTTCCAGCTGTCCATTTACAATGCACTGTAATATTTATTATTTGTGTATGTCTATAAGAAACTCAGACCAGTGGTTTAGGAGTCTCTATATGATCCCAAATTCTATACCTAAATGAGGGACCAGTTCCTCAGTCCACAGATAGTGGGCCAAATTCAAAATCAATGGAGTTACACCTGGGATAACTTAGCATGTCTGACCCTGTGTGGTGCTGAGTGCCCTCAATTCTCAGTGACATCATTGGGAGTGGAAGGCACTCAGCATCTCACAGGATCAGGCTCAAAGTCTGCTAGGAAAGGTGAAGATGTGACTGCTCTTCATAGTCTCACCAAGGCCAATATCCAGACTTGTCAAGCAGCTCTGTCAACTGAATGGACAGAGCAAGCAGCCAGGGTTTACATCTTGGATGGCTGCAAGATGATCATGTGATGGAGTGGGTTAAAAATGGTGTGTGTGTGTGTGGCTGGTGTAGAAGAAAAGATAATATTTAGCGCTAAAAGGAACTCCACCTGGATATAAGGGGCTCAAACATGCACCCCTTGAACAAAGAGATGGTGAGAGAGAGTCTGGACAGAGAACTAACAAGGATAAACAACATGCACTACCAACAGCGAACAGCAACCTATTATGAAAGTTTCAAAAAATTTTAATACTGTGGGAAACTAAAACTCCCCTGCAGTACCCTCGTCATAGCTAATTTGTGATTTCCTGTACTCACAGTACTAACAGCACAATAGAGCCTCTATTGTGAGCCTCCTCCCGCAAGCATTCAAAAAAAGCAACACATTCTTTTTATCTAGACAGTGGGGTCTCAAAGACATTCTGCTCTGCCCAGCTAAAAGGTTATTTTCGTAGATGTTGCTTTTGCACATAATAAAATCTGCCATCTAGTTGCATCACGTTCAAAGACAGCACAGGACAAGCAACAATGGTGTTTTAGGAACCAAACTGCTGACTATGAAGCTCAGCAAGGGGAGGCTTAAGAAGCTACATAAGTATTAGGGGAAGAACAGGAGAGGATTCTAAATGGAGAACTGTCCCAAAATTTTACACACTCAGATGAACTTCAAAACAGAAAAGCCGCTGAGGGGGGTGGAGAATTATTGAGAATCCCCTCATGGAGCCAATGAACAAAAGTTACAGTAATATTAATTATGCATGGGCACAGAGGGAATATGCCCTTTAGCATATAAGTTACCGAAAATATTAGGATCCTAGGCTTTGGGCCACCAGTTTTTGTAAAAACATTTTGAATATATATAAAATATTTTTAAAGACACTAGATTACAGAATAATACTTGATGTTTCTGAAGAATCCCAAAGTACATTAGAAACAAACACACACACGAAATTTCTTCAAACACCAGTAAAACATAGCTATAGGTGTGAAACAGAGCTCACTATAAAAACAGTTTAGGACAGACAGTGAAGACTACCTTAAGGGGTAATTTTAGATTGGCAAAATATAATTGCCAGAGTTAGAATTTAGCCAGGGCTAACATGCCAAACAAAATATGCCATGGGATCTTTGGCCAAAATCTTAATTTTATGTCTCATCCAGAAAGCATTTTGGTAAGAGGGAGAATGATGCAGCTAGCATATTCCAACCAGCACAGGAATGCACACATGCAACACCAAACTGTTGTCAAACAGTGAAATAATTTCTTTCAATCCCTGCTCATTTTAGGAACAGGAAAAATCAACATGAGAAAAACTGTGATGTACTTTGCTGAATAGCATTAACGTGTAAGAAGTACATTAAGATATTCTGTTAGTCTATAAAGTGCCACAAGACTGTCGTTTTTTTTTTACAGATTAAGATGTTCAGTAGACCACAAATGTGAAAATGCTCATTATCTGGGTGAAAATGAACAGTTTAACATATCTGGTACAACACATTAAAGAGAAAGAAAAAAAAACCATTTGAAGATCAGTTTAAGAGTTTGGTGACTGGCTTGTAGTTATCTCTACCAAACACTTTTGTCCTGCATGACTCTGCAAAGATCAACGCTACATACTGAACAAGGCCACACATTTAATGAAACATGACTCATCTGGTAAGTCTGATGAAGTGCTATACACTACAATTTCAGGTGGGAGACATTTTCTTTTTTCATTTTGAGGTTGTTGCCCTGTGAACGTGGAAAGACACAAAAGGTATTTTTGTACCACTCAAAATATCGGGCCAATTCTAAAAGTTCATATTCAGGCAAAACTCCCATGGAAGCCAACAGGAATTTTGCCTGGGAACAGTGTGATCTCAAACTAAGTAAGGACATTTGGATTTGGACCAATAGCAATGCTGCCACTGGCTGCCGCCCCTAGCTGCACCCTGTGACTCTAACGGGAGTCACAGAAAGTGCAGTGCGAGGAAATGCTGCCTCAGGCAGCGTTCACTTTCAGCAAATTCTCCTGTAGATCAGCCACAATCTGGCTGGAGAATATACTTTTTAGTGTAGCTCCCCCCTGGTTCATTTGTTCAAACTCTGGCCCACTCATGGGCCACAGGGACATTTTGCAGAGTGGGGCAAAGTGGCTACATATAGCAGGGGATGGAAACTTCCTGCGCAGCTGCTTCTCTCCTGGGCCTGGCCCCACCTGGCTTTATTATCTCCCCTGCACACCAGACAGTGTGTGCAGTGGTTACCAGATAGGCCACTGCTTGTTTGCTGTATTTTCCCCTCCAATTACAGGGCAAGATTATGCACAGCCTCTGCGCACACGTGCAACGTGGGGAAGAGATTGCAAGCACCCTTGCTCCTTTGTGCGTGCTTCATATGGCCAGGCAGACTAGTGCTTACACTTAGGGAGCCCATGCAGCCTTAGCATAACCGTTGACACTAACCTCTTCTAAAGGGGGGGCCGTGCCTGAGCTGGCCTAATGCAGAGGGTAATGGAAGGTGCGCCTCCCTTTCAGAACAGTGATCCTGCTCATGTGGCAGCGTCCTGAATTAGGCACAATGCCTCCACAAGCTCCTCCCAGAGTGGTGTACAATCATGCACCACCCCAGAATCTTTAAATAAATATTGGGGCTCTTTAGGAAGCCTGTTCCTGTACATCCCACAACAACAAAACCTGTCCTGTGAACAGGAACTGCGAATCCTGACTCAGTAAAGCAAGGAATTTTATTTTGTGCATTTCATATTTTCACATCAGAACCCACACATGAAAGACATGAACAAATACTAATGAGTGACTATTCTCAGAATGAATTCTGTGAGAGGCGCAGAGTCAGAAAGCATGAACAACCTTCATTGCACACTTATGTAACTTTGCCAGGGGGGAATATAACAAGTTGAAAGTGATTTGGGTACTGACAAGGGACACCCATTGACCTGTGCATATAGCTATTTTAAAAGAATACAACCCATTCCATAAAATATCTAAAATCAAATACAATTACAGACCCACACGACTTAACTTGTATTTAAACACTAAAAAAAAACAACCCCCGCACCCCATGTATTACAGAAGTAAAAGCTTCCTTTGAAAAAAAAATCGAGTTTAAAACCATTGTAAATGTCAGTGCTCTCAGTTAATGTTAATCTCATTCTTTTACCAAAAACATTTAGACTAAGTACTGAATATTTCATTTGTTTTCTTTAGCTTCTCCCTATGTCTCATAGTCCTGGCAATCTTGCTTTTTACAAACTTCTGACCTTCATGCCTCACATCACAGTCACCATCTTCCTAGCTAAGGATGACTGGATTTAAGACTCCAAAGTCTAGGAGGAGAGGGGTCACAAGGGAACAAAGTAAATATTTCCATCTCCTCCTGAAGAGGTCTAATTGGGTACCTTTTATTTTATGCTACTGCTTGCTCCAGGCAATACAAATTTTCCTTAAGTATCAGAAATGTGCATCAAAATATGGGAAGTGTTGTATACAAAATTAGAAAACCCAATTATATCTATTAGACGCTAACTGGATAATTGCCAATTGGAATTATACAGGAAACATGATCATTTCAGGTAAGATACTAAAAATCTTGAAGGGAGACAAACGAGTTTTCCTCAAAGTATTGCTCTATTATAGCAAACAAATTTATGTTTCACACATTAAAAATAGTTAAACTTTTCATTTTACATAAATTCCTGGGAAAATGTAGTAGGTTTCTTATAAAAAGGGATTTATATAGACTTTCATTTCTTTACCTTACTAGTTATCGTATTTCTTTACGAGAACAGCCACCTTTTTTGTAGATGCTGGTTATTGTGGCAAAAACTTCATCACACCTAGGGAAAGGTCTTGATTCAGACCCCTTTTTGGTCCAGTGGCACAAAGAGGGCTGAATCTGCTCCTCCGGAATACTCCATTTGCAGAGGCTAATTTAACAGCTCTATGTAAATTCCCACCTGGACCAGGATGTATAGGGTGGGCTCGGGCAGGAGGGAGTATGGCCAAAGCACAGTTAACTCCAGCTATTCTCTGACAGTCATAGCTCGTAGAGGGCAGTCAGAAGACAGTGCAAATTAGAGGAGCCCTGGGGCTGTTTTAAATTGCGCTGGGGATTGGGCAGGCCCCTGGCCAGGACCAGAATTAGGGAGGCTCAAAAGTGGTTTAACCAAATTAAGTGCAGTAAAACAGTACCAAAGATTGTGGCCTCCAGTCTTTACAAACCCCTAAGCAAAGTGTTAAATCTAGGGGCTCAGAACAAGCTCTAGCCTCCAACCTGCTCACAGTTAGAGATTTCCTTAGTTTTGCTACCATCAGATGCTTCCATCACAATGTTGTACATCACTTTAAGCCAGGAGAAACTCAGATGGTAATGGACTCCTAATCCACTCCCTGTACATTAAGGGGGTGGGAGGAGACTATTTTGGAATGAAAAAAAATTAGTTGAAAAATATTACTTCTAGAACTTTAAAAAAAACAAAAAAACACAACTCACAATCTCTAGTGTCCTAATGTTACTTTAAATTGCTAATTATGTTAGTAGGAGACAGTTTATATTTATGTTTTGACAATCTGAAAACGTCTGGTTTTATAATGATATGTAAAGAATTTCTGCTACACATTTCTAGTGGGACTACACACAAAAATCATCTTAAATTGCCATCTCTGTTTTTGAGTTGGTAAGAGAGGAGGAATATGAAAAGAACCATGAATTTCCTCCTATCCCTCAGTGATGTATGCTCCAGACACCCTCATCTCTACAGTATGAATTTAGTTAATAGACTGCGTGCGTGAGTGTATAGCAGGGAGATAAGGAGAAAGAGGTCTGTCCTATAATTTTTATTCTAACCTTTCATTCTAGGCCACCTTTTATTCAACGTCACTCCATCCTGACTTTCTCATTAAATAAATAATTACAGGGGCCAGGCAGTTAGGCAGCCTTAGATGAAACTGCAATGTTGCTACGGGATTTGAAAGCCTGACACACGCTGTAGCCCAGAGACTCAGAGTATCACCTCATCAATGTTCCCAGCTGGCCCGAGAAGCAAGAGCCCCTAATATTGCTCTTGATTCCAAGTCTCTAATTGTCATCCACCCAGAGTTCCTTAAAGAAATGCAGCTATTACAAATTAATAGTGGGTAAGAAAGACAAAATGGAAACTAGCAACTGTAGCCCAAAATATTCAGATGACTTTGAAGGAACAGGGAATAGTGGTATTTTATAGAAGAAAGAAAGAAAAGACCAATCTTTGTGTGTCTTTTCTTAAATACAACTGAAGCCAATGTCTTATCATATGCTCAGTGGTCATTCAAAATATCTAATTAACAACCTAATAATATTTCATTCCCTAACAGCCATATAAACACACATTTTAGGAAAACACTGGAGTTTTCCCAAAGGGTACAATCCTGGCTAATTATCTAATTGCTGTAGATGTTCTTAGTTGACAGAGATGGATTGAAACCATGTTTAAGAATGTTGGAATGCATGATACAGTCTCCATATGATAACACAATATGGTGGCAGCCTAATTCTAATCTCTTTAATGAGATTTGAGCTAAATACTGTGACTGTTGTGTTCACATTACAAATAAAACTATAACTCTAAGAAATACAGATTAGTATATTAAAGCATCAGACATTCTGAACAGGGAATAGCAACAATTACTCACAGACCAAAGTTTTTTGTTTTTTTTAAAACAGTCAAACTGACATATGTAAGGACATTCTGAATTTAATTTGTCACATTAACAACAACTCAGGTATCCTAGCACATATGGCACGTCACATCTCCAACAGCTCTAACACTCCCTATAAGAAACACATTTGCATGCACACTGAATGTTTGAAAGCTGCAGTTATCCCAATCTACATACCACAAGGTTGAATTTAAAAATACACAAAAAGTTTATTTCAAAATAGTAGCTTCAGTAACTGAATTATGCTAGTAAGTGTGACTATATATTTTAGGATTAATTTATCTGCTAATTCATTTATCAAAACAGAGGTCACCTAAGCTACTATAAAGAGTCACAGGATTTTATTAAAAGAGGTACAGACAACAGACTCCATACATTGGGCCAAATTATGCTTTTTGTTCCACCAGCAGAAACGCAATGTAATGCTATTAATTTTATTGGAGTCACTCCAGATTTACACCAGTATAAATTAGAGAAGGTTTTGGCTCCCTGACTTAGATAGATATAGATAGATATCATAAAGTCAGGGAGCACACCTGAGACACCTAGCACCTCATTTTTCAGGATACTTAGTATCTGCGTAAAATTAGTAACACCGACTGCTAACTCTTCTTTGTAATAATATTGCTTTTTATTGACCTCCACCCCCTCATGGCAACAAAATTACACCAGTTTATTTTTGATGTTTTAAAATATAATCTAAATATTATATAATTTGTTACTTTGGCCATCCAGACAGAAGCAGTTAACTACTGTGTGTGTGTGTGTGTGTGTGTATACTTTATGATAGATAGATATATATATCTATATCTGAAAAAATAGATATATATCTATATCATAAAGTATATATATACACACACACACACACAGTAGTTAACTGCTTCTGTTTGGATATCTATCATAAAGTATATATATACACACACACACACACACACACACAGTAGTTAACTGCTTCTGTCTGGATGGCCAAAGTAACAAATTATATAATATTTAGATTATATTTTAAAACATCAAAAATAAACTGGTGTAATTTTGTTGCCATGAGGGGGTGGAGGTCAATAAAAAGCAATATTATTACAAAGAAGAGTTAGCAGTCAGTGTTACTAATTTTACGCAGATACTATGAGGTTTATGTTACGACACAAATATGCCACTAAATTAGACCAAAAATACAGAACAAGCAGGTATATTGTGAAAATATTCTCTCTACCAGTGTAATTTTCTCCATATTCAGTTTATTTTATTCTGCTTTTATTTTTTACTAGGTAAGCTAAGGTATTCAGCAGACGCATTTAATAAGCTGATCTTTCCATCTAAAGCAGCAATGATTTATATGACTTGTGTTTATTAGTGTTTTCTGGTTCCCCTTCTGCAGGAATATAATAATGAAATTGAAATATTAAAATACATAGGCCTGACTGTTTGCAAAGAGATTAGAATGCTAAATAAACATACTTACATTTTCTGAGATCCAGGGAAAGGAATCTCTGTGATGCATTAGAATCACACACATACATCCCAAATACTGTAATTCGTTTTAATTCACTGAAAAAAAAGTACACATTCACTACAGTCCTATTAAGCCCCATTAGTTTAAATGAGGCTAAAAGGGTGATTACCTCGTGGCTGTTCCACCAAGGACTAAAAGCAAAACATTCTTCTTAATAAGGGCAAGAGTTGTTAAAATATACACTGACGTTCAATTATTGAATATAAGCCACAACAAGTGAATTTTTTTAAAAAGTACTACTGGTAATGTCTAAGGCAACATACAGTCTGCTTCACTATCAAGAGTGCAAAGGCAGCCATCTGATTTTTAAAATATTAAAAAAAACACAATAGACAATCAAATCTATACAGCAAATGAAGTTATTTTGGCTCTATAGCTTTCTCTTTGGGGATCACTCGCTGTTAGATTCTATATTTTGTTGTTGCTGATTTAAACAGCATATAACAGTTTTCAGATTAACAGAAAAATTTTAAGCAGGCAATTTGAGGCAAATACTGTACCATCACCCCATGCATATGATCTATCTTTACCCTCAACAGCAGCAGCAGCAAGCCATAAATGCATTTGCTAGCATTTTTTTTTAAAGGAACTCGAATTTGTGAGGAAAGCCTTACCTTACAAATAAATAACCTGTCCTCACACTTGGCAAAGTCATTTCAACATTCAGGCCTTAAACAGTTTTGTTTTTTACAGTAATAAAATGCTTTTAACTTCCTGTTTATTGAAAAATTAGCACAGCTTTTACTACATGGCATTTTACCTGCATTTTACTGCAGTTAGAAGCCAAGCCACTGTTTAATCCCTGAGCATGGGGGGTGGGGGAAAATTAAAATCATGGATACAGATTTAAGGCTATTTTGGTACAGACTTTTGTTTCCTAAGGGTGAAACAGACCAACAGCCAAGTTCGAGTCCCTTAACTAGGCTTCACCGAGTCTGCTGTTTAGATTTTTTTTTTAAAAAAAAAATCTCTCGATTCCAGCAGTTACTAGGCAAAGTTGCTCGACAGACAATGTCTGGCCATCCGCACCTCTCATTACAAATAACCGTATATTCGCTAACAAGTCTAGATCAAAATCACTCACTCACACACACACACACACACACAAAGCGAGCAGGCAGCGAAGGGAGGGGGATGGGAGGGGAAGAAGCAGAGCGAGCCTTTATGTCCACACATACACCGCTGCCTCTTTCAAGCAATCTCGCCGAGGAAATCTGAACAAAATAGACAGTGAAATCGTTACCTAGAGGCAAGCCCTTGTTTAGCAAATGAGAACTTCCCATTGAGATGGCTGTCCGGGCTCTCTACAAAGAGAACTTCAGTCCAATGTCACACCAAGAAAAAAAAAATCCTAAGCATATGGCGGCTACTTCTATTTCCCCCCGAAGTAACACGCAGCCACACACACACACACACACACACACAGCCCCAGCGCCGCTGTCTCTGAAAGTGGGAGAGGCAAGGCAGGCGGAGCTTAGGGCAGACAAAACGAATCTCTTGTTTCCAAGCACGGAAGTGCAGTCAAAAGGAAAACGGACGGGAGGGAGAAAGCGAAAATCGCTAAGCGCGGCTGTCCCTCCGTCAATTTCAAAACAAAAGCAATTGGGGAACACATGTTCACAGTTGCTTATTAGCAACAGACGGGGAAACACACACACACACACACACACAGGGAACCTGGAATTACTTGTATAGCATAGCAAAACTGAGTTATTTAGCTATATTTTAGCAACTGCGCTGTTTGAAAGTTTCACAGCATAACTATTGGATGTGTTTTCTCTTTAGACCCCCAGAACAAGTTCTGAATAATGCCTTTTTATATTCTTGCATTTTATTATGCAATTTGGTTGAGGATTTCTCCCCCTCCCCTATACATGAAGGACGATTTTAAAATAAATAATTTCTTATTTTCTAATGGCCCCACCCTAATGGCAAATAAGAATAAATATATCTTAGTTTATAGACCCCTTTCAGTGGCTCATACTGTAAATAATTAGGGCCCAGTTCTGCCTTCAGTTACCTTGTGGGACGTCGACTGACTGAAATGGGAATGAACCAGTGTGAGGGCAAAATTAGGACAAAATGTATCTTATGAGCCAAATCCTAATTCTAAAATGCCCACTTAATCGCTGTGCTTTGCATTCCCTCTTCTGTGTCTGGTCCACACAAAACATGGGTCTGTTACAGCTGTCATCTAGAGACCCTGGCTCTTCAGCTCAAGCTTTATCAATTTATTTCCATGATGCCCTGGTGAGATGAGGGGCTACTGTCCCCATTTTACAGATGGAGAAGTGAGGCACAGAGAGATTAAAGTAAAAAGTATCCACTAACTTTAGTGCTCAATTTGAGACACCTAGCACCTCATTTTTCAGGATACTTAGCTTTATAGTACACCTCCCACAGAGCGCTCGGCCCTTCTGCAAATCAGACACCAGGGTCTTAAATCAGACAACCAGAAAATTGAGAACATACGATTAGCGACTACCTGTAAAAAGTTTGGTTTAAGTAATTTGAGTGGCATCATATAGGAAATCTGTGGCAAAGACATGGCTACAATCCCAATTCTCTAAAGCAGCATTCAACTACCTTGATCATGAAGCCACCCTTCATTTTTCTGCAGTCCCCTTCCTTCATTCACTACACACCTTCCAGCTTCCACAACAAATGAGGCAAGGGTCCAACAACAAACAGTCTCCTTTGCTACACAACACTGATTCAATCCATAAGCAGATGCTTCCTTAGAAATGAATGAGACAGAGGTCCTGTGGGGAAAAAAAATACTATGTGATCCTATAATTAAAGACTGTATTATAATGCATACTACCTGGGGTGAATTAAGGCTGCACAGGGAATATATCTGTTAAAATCTAAGATGACTCTACTGATCATGTATGAAGTGCTGACACAAAGGCCAACCCACCTGCCAAATTTCCTGCTACACAGCTTTCCAAATAAAAAGTTGTTGGAATTTTTTAACATCAGCAAAACAGAGAAATATTTTCCCTACTCTTGTTCTCAGAAACGGCTGAACCATTTTGACTGATTTTTTTTTCTTTCAAAAATGCCTGAGGCAGACACCCAGCATGTAAAATTTCAGCCCAAATGGTTAAAGTTTGCCAAAGTTGTAAGCAACTGAAAACAGGGTGTTATAATAGGAAGTGTCAGAGGACCTTAACAACAACAAGTGGCACTACCAGCCCTGACTTTAATGATAATGATGATAGAAGTCAGTGGAAAAAACCCACACACCTGGTGAATTTCACCAGTGCCCTATACATCACATTACATCTATTACAACATACATGTAATATTTTCTCCAATATTATGGTTCATAAATTAATCTGTTGTATACATGAGGCAAAGTTTTTTCTATTTTAAAATTATCTTCCCTTGTTAATGAAAGTTTCAATATAAAGAACTCCACTAACTTGCAGATACAATAATACAGTCAAAATTAAAACTGTCCAAACTATTCATCGTGTCTTCCTTACCACAAATTTGCAATCAGAAGTATTCACAATTAAAATATACCTACGCAAGGAAAATGTTACCAATTATTGTCTTCATGAAAGAAGCTTAGGAGGAGGATGGAAAACTAAAGATTTAGCAAAGATCTAGTGCCTGGCTTGGTCAGCTGACTTGCATAATGCAGTACACACTAAACTGTATGTGGAAGGGATCTATGAAGAATACAATTAACTGGCATAATGGCCGTGCACTTGCAGGCCTAATCATTTACTTGGACGGAGCTGTAACCATGGATCTATCTGATTCATAAATAGCGACCACCTTTTCTAGAGTCCATTCCTTTTTTCTGCCTACAAGTCAGAGAGTAGAGTCTATTATTTTAATCATTTTACAAACTTTAATTACACTATCAATTTAGCTCACATTTCAAAATGCTTCATGTTTCAGCCAAGAACCAATGCTAGAAATGGAAAGATTTTCTTTGAACAGAAATCTCTGACAAATGAAAACTGACCACGGTATCGCTTTCCAAAAATAAACCACCAGGTTTGTATCTGCAGTACACAGAGCACTGTAAACAAGCTGGAGAAACCAGTTTCTGGAGTACGGTATTTTTTCCCCCCTCTGACAAGTGTGCACACAAAAAACAGGTTGCAGATTTTACAAACTTAAGGTAACAATCTACATTTTAAGGGTATGAAAAGGAAGAGGAAAATGTGTCAGGATTTGATTGGATTAAAATGTAACTTTACTTCTAGTGTTTGTGTGTTTGTACACACACACACACACACTTGCAATTGAGGGTCTGATCCTGCTGCAATTGAAGTCTATTGCCAAGCTTCCATTGGCTTCAATGGAAGCAGGATCAGGCCATTCATTATCCAGGAACTTTCAACTCCAATCCACCCTCTGGGTTTCAGTGAGGAAAATTCATTCATTAAGAGGAAGTGAGTTTGCTGTATTTATCTCTGCCTGCTGTGTTATTCCATGTCAGTTGAATTAATCAAAGTTACTCCATCTCCTCCTATGTGATTTAATACTTTTCCAGGATGATCATTATGATATCATTACTGCGCCTTTAAACCTTAGGCTCCTGGGTGATTTCCTGCCACTGGGAAAGGAATAGACAAGATTACAGCCCTTTGTGACCACCTTCAATGCTTTGGAATGGTTTCATTGCACTTAGATGCCATGGTAATAGGTATATTAGAAGTACCTAACACAAATAGTCGGAAGTACCTATTAGATAGTTGTCATAGTAATTTACTGTACATTGATAATAATAACACAGCAAACCTGATGTCCAGATCATGCTCCTACACACTTAGGGAGCTGGAAACTTTGTGTGGTTCCTTCCACAGAATTTCCTCTGCATTCTTGTGTCCCATGGAAAAAAGCGAGGGTCCAGCCTCCAAATGCTTTGGATCTCAAGAAACTGTTGGGAACACAAGTGAAGCACCTACGCTTCCATAGCAGGCCCTTGCATCTCAGCCCCAACTCCCTGGTAGTTTGGCTCCGCCCAGGCCTTGCCAGGTGGTTCCTGTCTCAGGGCATTCTCCAGTGAGGAGGGGAGCTCTACGACCTTTCCTCCTGCAGCACTGGGGGCCAGTGAGAGCTCAGCAGAAATGGATGATATGCATTCTCCCAGTGAGCCCAATCCCAACTGCCTCCCATTTATCTATCACTAGGGCACAATCTGGGCCTGAGTTATTCATGTGGGACTTGAAAAATATATTTCTAGTGGTTAGTTGTTTTATTGACATTTGTGCATGTTAATAAATGGCAGAATAATGAAAATACTGAAGCAAATATCAGTTTACAGCTATAAGTTGCAACATGAAGAGAACATATATTATTGTTGCAACACTAAAATTACAGCATGATTAAGTAAGTACTATGCAACAATACAAGCAGGCATTGCCAGACAGGTGTATTTATCTGTTACAGGAGTCTCTATGATTGCCAATATGGGTATGAAGATAACTTGAGGAATAATTAATAGCACAATCAACATCAGAAGTAGAAGTAGAATTCAATAATATTTTTACCAGGGAAACATGAGAAACAGATACAACCAAGACCATTTTCTCAGTGGGGTTGCACAACTGGGCAAATGTTGTTCTAAAGAGGAACTGTTGTTTCAGGGAGGGGAGTGTGGTACAAAATATTATGACAAGGGGAGTGCTCTAAGTGAGGATAAGTTGGCATGAGGAACAGATGGAGTATTCAATAACAGGAGGTTATTAATACTACAGTTTGGTATTCTCTACGCTACTTCACAAAGGGACTCATGCACTTGCTCTTTTCTTTTTGTTTGTAGGCAGGCTAACAAATGACATGGATTGTAAGTAATGCTATATTTTTCCCACAGAAAAATTTGTGTTTTTATTCCAGTTTCTCTGTCAGCAGAGGGATATGAATAATATGAATAATATGAATAATGTACTCGATAAGCATCAGGACATACCTGAAAAGAGAAACAAAGACACCTCACCACCTTTTAAGTTATTAGAGCTTTATTTTATTAATAATCATGTTTTTTTCTGAGGACTTGTGGGGAGGGAGGGTCAGCTGGAGAAAGAAAAAGGGGGAAAAAAGTGGTGGTTTTTTGCAGCTGAAACAAGAAGCCAGTGTTTTCTTTTCTCTTCTCTCTTATACTGGTCTTGGTGGTCTGGTTGTAGACTCACTATGAGGAAACCAAGAGCAGACCAGCTGACTCCAAACCAGGCTCCACCCCTCTTACCTTGTATACGCTCACTGATCCTTCAATCACAGACTATAATCAGCACATGCCCAGTATATGAGAAATGTCCACAAAATTTAATATTTTCTGTGAAATCTTTGATTATAGCAATAGTATTTTGCAGTAGTGCATTCTGATATGGTAGTCCTATGACATTTATTCAATGGTAGCTCTATTTAACAACATATTTAACTATATTTCAATACTGAGTGGTGTTGGATTTTCCAGGTCACCAAAATCAGTTTCTTTGCTTCTTAAGAGTCAGCTTTTCTTGCACAATGAGTGCATATGCTGTAGGGGGATAATATATTGTTTAAGAGAAGTATATCTGTTAAGAGTTGTATGTTTCAATTAAGCATGAGACATTCCGCAGGAATAGACCTAATCACAAGCGCATGACCTTGGGTTATTCACAAATTAGAATACACAAATGAGCTTTCTCAGAAGGTAGCTGAAGGAGGAAGTTTTATGTATTGTATTTTAGCAGTGACCCAACATATTCTGTGATTAATTTTAATATGAAGAATGGGGTTCTACAATGTTTTTAGTTTTTGTGATGGAATTTATTTCAGATATACCTGCCCCATGTTGCACTAACATACTAACTTTTCTTATTCTACTGTATCACTGCTGGGTATTTCACACAGGCCTCACTTTGCCTCACTATAAAACTTGCACTGTTCAGATGAATTTTAATGTTTCAGTCATTTTAAGACTGTCACAAAATTTTGAAATCATGAAATTTACAATTAACATTTAAATTAAATATCATAACTTTTATGGGTAATAATTCATGACAGTACCATGGGGATCTCTCATATGCAGTTCCTCCAGAAACAGAATGCTGTTGGGTAAAGCAGGGCTCAAATGTAGACTTGTAAACAAACTAAACTAACCAAAAGGCTTGAAAACATAATATTAATAGAAATTTTGTAATGAGATTTAAAACAATTATTTCAAGCAATTATTTGTGATTCAAGCATTTCCCTAACAGTATTAATCCCAAAATTGGAAAAACTGTCCTAATGCATAAAATCAGAAAGTAAAACAGGTTATTCATAGACTCTAGGACTGGAAGGGACCTCGATAGGTCACTGAGTCCAGTCCCCTGCCCTCATGGCAGGACCAAATACTGTCTAGACCATCCCTGGTTTTAATAAAAGTACAATTGATTGGTCTATTTTCATTGTTCAAGATGAGTGAAATGCAAAAAAAGTAAAGTAACAGTATAAATGGTGAAAGTTAAAAATATAATTTCAATAATCAAAGATATTATATGCAATACAAGTAGGACAGTTATTTAAAACTATGATTTTAATATGGCCATGTCTCTTTAAAAATTACATTCCCCCCCGCCCCAAAAAGCCAAAACTCTATTTTCTTGAGATTCCTTGATCTGTAACCCAACCCAATGGAATTTAATGGTTTTCAAGACCTTTCTTACTATACCCATAGGAAATTAGAAGCTGTCCCATGTAGATAATATGTGCTAACTCTAGTGACATCTAAAGAAAAGATGACAACTTCCTCTGATGGGGAGAGTTTCCAACAGGAGGAAGTTAAGATTTTCTTGTTAACATGAAAGGGGAAGACCACTTGGGGGAGCAATTCTGGAATGGTTCTGGGGATGAATTTGTAAGTGAAAAAATGAAGGTAGAATCAGTTACTAAGAAGGCCATTGACTCTTAAAAAGAGGTGTTGGCAATAAGAAAAGTCAATTTAGGGGTCAGATAATATAGAGGGACCTTGGCTAACTGTAGAAACGGAGGCTCAATGAATTCTCAGAAACAGATTAAAATTCCGTTTGATTAAGATGAAGTTCAGTTTTCTTTAGTATTAGCAAATCATCCAGGTAATGGAAAATATGGATTCACTCCCTTCTCAAAGATGCAACGAGTATCGCCAAGATCAGTAAATACTCTGGGGACTCTTCTGGAAATATGAATTGCCAATACAGAAATGGAAAAGCTTATGATGTGCTGGATGAATTAAGAAATGGAGTTATGTTTCCTTTACACCAATAATCACAAAAGACTGTGATGCGACATTAAGTGCATTGCTAGATTAAAGGTCTCCAACCTCATTCTTTCCCTCTTCATAAGAGAGTTAAAAACACAGGGTCAGGATGGGATTAAATCATCCACTTTTATTGATTACCATGGAGTAACAGGAATCAATTCGCTGGGTAAACTCACCCAAGGGTACGGAGTATATAGCTCCAATCAAGAGGAGTTTGTGAACTATCTATCCCTAAGAAGGCTTGTGTTCTGGTTGAAGAAGAAGAGAAGTTATGGCTGAGGGGGAGAAGAAAACTACAGAGAACTGTGATTGGATGACATCCATTGCCCATCTGTTCATAGTGGAAAAGGTCCAGACCTGAAGATACAATTGCAGCCTGCCCCATATGACTGAGTCCCTTCTGGACCGGCAAATCTTCTTTGGGACTTGGCGTTATTTGAGGCAGAGGAGAAATAGCATTTTCAACTGTACCTATGTCCAGAACTGAAGCTCCCTATTATCCCTGGAAGGTTTGTATCTGTGAGAGGACCAATTTTTATCCCTCTGCTGACAGAGAAACTGGAGCTTGTTCAAATCTCTATGAATTGCAGAGACAGCAGACTGAGGCTGTTGGTGCCAGCGAAGCCCTTAAAGAAACAGGTTTAGGCATTAAAAGGAAAAAAAGCCTAGGATGGGCCCACAGTCATGTGGGTCTGACCGCCAATCCAACTGTCCAGTCCAAGATTGAAATCTCATATTAGAAAATTCTGTTATATATAATGAAAGAAAATGATACTTTAACAAAATGAATTGCCAATACATTTACTTCCATAGAGGAAGATTCTGGCATGCTAGCATTGAACAGTAGTTTACTTCTCAAATATGACATCAGTGGGATTACTCAGCGTAAGTATGGTTGACAGATTCAGTCCCACACTGATCTGTTTTCAATGAGTGATTTTTTTTTTAAAATGACAACAGTGTAAAACAGATGTTCTTTGTTATGATGTACTCCATATACACAGAAATAGCGAGTAAAATTACATAAAGGCACAATGAAAAATTGAACCCATTTGAAGAGACTAAAAATCCAGAAGGTTTGTAATGAGCTATAACAACTCTAGAACCTCTACCTCTTTGAATTCAGTTCAGGTTGCTAGTGGCTAGGGTGACCAGACAGTGAATGTGAAAAATCGGGATGGGGGGAGGGGTAATTGGAGTCTATATAAGAAAGACCCCAAAATCAGGACTATTCCTATAAAATCAGGACATCTGGTAACCCTAGTAGGGGCAGAAAGAGTTACTATCTAATGGCTCTTCGGGGGCCTATGTGAAATGAGTAAGTGGCCTCAAGCAAGTTTCTATTGGGGTGTGTCTACAATTTTGTTGGTAGTCTCAGTAGAAGCTGAGGACTCAGGGGACCTGGAGGATGAAATTTTGAAATATGTCAGTGGTGCAACTTAGTTTTTCTTATACTATCTTAGACTCAGGCCTACTTATGTCCACTAATACTCTTAAAGTTTAGCGTAACCAAGTTTATATACCAAGGAGCCAGAAGAAGGTAAAAGTTATAGTAGAGTATGAACAGGGCCGGCTCCAGTGTTTTTGCCGCCCCAAGCGGCGGGGGGAGTGCGCTGAATTGCCAAAGAGCCGGACGTGCCTCCCCTTTCCGTTGGCCACCCCAAGAACCTGCTTGCTGCTCTGGAGCCGGCCCTGAGTATGAAATATATCCAACTGAAACTTCAGTTGACGTTGAGGAGGCAGAATGTAACTCTCCAATATGGACTATATGTTTATCTGATACTAGGGCTAACTACTCTACCCTGGTGAAAAGTACTTGGGATTCTTGCTGACCATATAACCAAAATCTTGATTTTTCATCTCCTCTAGGAAAATAGCTTCTCCAACAAAACAGTGCCCTTATGACCAACAGCATTTCCAGCAAACACAGTACTAACACTAAGTGGCTGCCAACTACTGAATCACCGCACCACTTCCTGAAACACCCCAGGTTTTCTTTGGCATTCTCCTTTTGAAGTACTGACTGATCAAGTCCAACCCAAAACTGAAATAATGGTTAGATCACAACCTAAATCTGTATGGATGCAGAAAACTGACTTCACAGCTACTGTTATTAACTCAAATATTACAGTAGACATAGCATTTGTAGATATTTGACACCGTGACATCAGTGTGTTTTGGTTATTTAAAATGACAATGAACCCCATCCAGAGATAATTACATAATTATTTCAAGTACTGTATTTAGTGAGCTACAGTAGAAATGAGTACTGAAATCTGATAGCACAGAAGTGCTTTACTAATTCTTATCTTTTTTCCTTGCCTCTTTAAAAAATATTCATAGATTATTATACACAAGAGCAAACATAATTTACGATAAATAAGAGAATTCTGAATTGCCCACTCCCCTGGGCCTAAATAAATAGGAAAACCACACGGAGGCAAAAATAATAGCAAAAAGCAGCATATGATAAAAGGTCCAGTCTACAGTTGTAACAGATGAGGAGATTTAATATTTTACAGATATGCAAAATTATTGTCTACACACACACACACACACACACACACACACACACAAACACTATAGTGTGCGTATATATATACCAGCATAACATAAATATACAACATTACACACACACACACACACATGCCTTGCTCTGCCCCCAGGTATTCATTTAGCTAGTAGTCATGCATTCCAAGGGAAGATGTTTTCTTGGGGAGTCTATCTTTCCTTTCTTTTTTAATAACAGAAACAAATGAAAGTAGAATCTTGTGTGTCTTTTTACCCACTCATCCCCCAACTACAGCCTTGATTGCTGAAAAGGAAGCTAAGAGAAATCCTTATTGCTATGCAATGCCTCTAAGAAACAATTACAAACTAAAAGAAAATCAATATATACAATCATTTACAAGATGGTACTGTAACTTTGTGTCCTCCATGTATATTGAAAATGTTAGCTTTGAATTTTTGAATAATGTAATGAAAGAACTAAATAGGCTGCTGTCCTACACAGCCCTACAAACACAGGGATTGGCCTTGCCATTCTTACTTAGGTCCAGTAATGTCTTATTATGAAAGTAGGTTTCAGAGTGGTAGCCGTGTTAGTCTGTATCAGCAAAAAGAACAAGGAGTCCTTGTGGCACCTTAGAGAATGGGTGATCACTGATACCAATTTGTTTACTAGTAGTATTTATTGCCAATTACTCTATAGTACTTTGCATTAGAGAATAAGTCAGTGCATGAAGCGTATCACTGCAGTATGTTAAAAGTAAGGAACACTTTTTTATCTTAACTTTATTACTGTCTAAACTCTATAAGGGCCTGTCTTCACAAAGCAAAGAAACAGCTGCAGGGATACTGATTTAATGAAGTTATTTGCTGAGTGGCTGTCCTTGCTGTGATTTAGCCCATCTACACAGCAATACCATATTTGACAGAACTGTTTTGTTGCATTGACAGGCAGTGCACCTTATAATCACTGTTGTACAAGTGCCTTCTGGACTCGTGAAACTGCTGTCTCATAATGCCCAGTACTGTTGATGGTAACAGGAACTTTGGAGCATTTTTCAAAAATTAGGCACTGCAGTGTGGGATGGATTTTGAAGAGTTTGTGGAACTGGAACAACACTTGTGATTTCCTATACACACTGGGGGAAAAAAACACTAGGAAGTGCACCATTCAGGAAGACCTAGGCTAAAGACTCGATTCCAGGTGTTGCAAAACTAAAGACTTGCAAAATGCCTGAAACAACTATTTTGTTGTTTGTGGATGCAAGGTTTTGTACAAGTGTTGCAAGATGAAAGTGTTCCAAACAATGGTTTCTTATAACAGTTTTCTGCTTAGTGTAGAGAGCTCTCAAAAGAAATTTAATACTAGAGTTGAAATCTAGTATTTGAAACTGCTGTAAACAAAAAGCTGTAAAATAAATACTAAAAATATTAATCTACCCTTTAAAATTAATATAAAATCAAGGAATGGTCTTAACTTCTAAATACAGGTGTAATGACTGAACCATACTATTCATCTTCCTGCTTACATTTTCTTCATTTACTTCATCACTATAGACCTGATTTATTTTAATATACATGCTGTCTATAAAGCAATAGAGTATATATTACTTTCTACTTGATCACTATAGGGCTGTATCCATTTGACATGTTGCACGGCAGGTCACAAATATACATTATTAAAACAATTAGTATCAGTGGCACTAATGCCACTAACAAAGCAGTGAGCAAGTCAGTATTTGAAAGATTTTACTTTAACAACCTGTTCTACAAAACATCTTAGAGTTCATTAGCTTTTACCTCTAATACCGTTCCCTTCCTCTCCCAAATTCTGAGGTGCTATCTTGGCCCTATGTACTCCTCAGTCCAGAAGAACTGAATACCTATTGATCTGAGAATCACTTTGTTAATTTGTATTAGTTTGTACACCAAACTGCGGGATCATAGTAAATGCTTGTACAGCACGATAGGAGCAGCAAAGTTCAGGCAACCAGACGTGCAGGCATAAAAAGGAAATACTAGTTTGTCTTTGGGAACAGGTTTGTAATGTTTTTAATTAAAATGATTTGCTATGCATGTTACACCTTGGGAATAGTACAAGGTACCTTACAGATATAATGGCTACCTTATAGATAAGTATAATTTGGATGCATTTTTGGTAGACAATATAATCTACTGAATCATAATAATAAATAAATGTATGTAACTAACATATACATGACTATATTAGCTCTTCCTGCAATGCAGTAGGAGACCTGGAAACAAGAGAGAACAGTTTGAATATGCTTGTTCTGTGCTGATCTCTAACTAAAGTGGCTTCTGAGACCCATGACCCAGAAAGGTTAAAGTTTATGTCTTTCCCAGAGGCTGCACCTACATGATTAACATTACAGAGCAACCTACATCAGAAAGAACTATAACAAGAGAAGAGTAAGCAATAATTCATGGAGATAATAAATGGTTTGTATAAGAAAAAAACCTATTCATTTCAAATAGAGTAGTTTGATCAATTTACCTTTTATGTTTGCTCCACAACTCCCTTCTCAATTTTTTTTAGTGGTTTGAGAAGAAAAAAGAAGGATTTTTTTTTTTGGTATGTGTGTGCGCACTCTTAAAATCAAAACCAGAGCCAAGGACTTTCAATCTAGTCCTGAACCTCTCCCGAAAAGAGATTTCCAATTGTGCTGAAATCTATGGAGGTTTTGTGAGGTGGACAGATGTCTACCAGGCACTAGGTTGAGGTCATCTAACTCATCTCATTTATGACCCAAGTCTGATTTGAGCCTAGTCTCCAGACTAAAGGTCTGGGCAATTACCCTCTGCCTCACCTAACTCCTTAATTTCTCTCTCTTTAAAAAAATGTAAATGGGACAAATACAAATAAATCATTTGCTTCACCCAAAATTACCCGGAATGTTTTCCTAATCAACACACACTTCTGCAACACAGGGCTGACATGATGCTCATAGAACAGAGGTATTTTTGGTGATTTGTCAGAATTATTTCTCACAATATATTCTCTGGGCTTTGCATGTAATCTGACACTTAAAAGGTAATTGTCTATTATTTCCCAAACATCTAGCCACAAAGATATCAAGTATTCATACATAACAAACACATTCCAAAAGCAATTTTACTATATTAATCGAGTTAAACTGCTGTAAGTTGTATATATTTTATATTAACCATATTCTCCATAAATATTTTTCAAATACTTATTTCTCTAAATATCCAAAGTTAGCCGCCATTCTGATCTGATATCATTTATACTGCTAGAGGAAAAGATAAAATTGGGTCTAGCAAAGCTGGAGGCAAAATACTACAATGGATGACAAATATTCCCGGTGTATACATCAGTGGAACAACTGACTCCTAAGGGCACTGACTACACACTGCTGGGCACAGAATGGATTCAGAGACTCCATATTCCTTTGTTAGAATCAGTTCATGTAAGATCTGCAACATTCAACCAGCACATTTTACTACCATAGCTATCTGCCCTATTCTCCCCTCCCCCGCCCCCAAAATAAAACCTGTCAAAGATTCATGAGTGAAATGTTTGCACAATGTGGCTATTTTTTAAAAAATAGCAGTTTAAGCTGCTGTATTGATTTTGAATACTAAATTTTCTGAATCTTTTCCCTTTTGGTGTGCTGCAGGGTAGTCTAAATTTCTACCTATCTCAATCCATTGTTTTGTTCACCAATGTTTCCTTTCAGTTCTATTTTAAAAAAATGGTTTTGGACAGGCGCATTAGTAGCTTCCATTTGCCCTGTGGAAAAATCAGGAAAATATGTCACTGTGCATTATTGTATTGTCTCCACAGATCAAGATTTCTCTTAGTACTTTTAAAATTCCACTAACGGGAACAATTGCTTTGAGCATTTGCTACTTTGCCTGGTATACAGTAATCAAGTAGGACACTAGAATGAACTAATATTAACATGCTGTATTTCCCTTTTTTTTTTCTTCTTACTATGACTGGGGAAAGAAACGCACTGAACAATTTTTAAGAACAAAATTACATATTACACACAGCATATAGATTACACTCGCGGGAACTGTACGATGTAAGGCTATGCAAGCATCAAGGGATTTAGTTATCAAGGTAACTACAAAAAGGAATTACAAGTGGCTTGTGATATGCGAAGTCTAAGATAGAGCTTTAGATTACAGTTCTCCTGCACTGTATTCTTACACACTGAATAAGAATAAACTACAATTCCATATTCTGTTTACTGTATATACAATTGTTTATTTCCAGTGTAGAAGGACTGCTTTATGCAGAAAATGAGAAAAATCGCAATTTAGGATATTTTTTTCGAGAGAGTTCATGCCAAACACCGCCAGATAGAATTAGGAATAAACTTTCTGCACGGGCAGGTTAGTCAGAAGTGCCCACTAAACTCTTTCTTGCACTTGCCTCTGAAATATTTGATACTGGTCAGCGTCAAAGACAGGGTACTGGCATAGATGGGCCACTAGTCAGATTTGGTGTGCAAACTCCTAGTTCCTAAATTCCTTCCTTCGTAGATAGATGAAATGTAGAAGTTTTTCAGCTTCAATGTGAGTTCTGGTTCTGCAGGTGTCCAAACAAACCCAAGTATCTTGGTATTTTATTTCCATTTATATCTTCAAGGACTTTTGTTTCTTCAGGGTACCACTTATGGAGTTAAAAGTAATACGAGTACTTGTATTTGGTATTCCAAAGTAGTCAACCCTGGAAATTATCAATGAGTTGATAATCATCGTCTGGTCTGCATACTGCTGAGCCACAGGTGGAAGTTCTGGTATCCATATCTTATGGGTATATAGAAGATGTGGTGAATCCAGAAGGATTTTAGAGATACATATCATCTTGCCATTTGGGGCACAGATAGTTTCAGTTGAGGGTGATGATATGCTGTTAGTTAATTCTTCAAATGCCAACATCATTGTCATTTTGCTTGGGTTTAGCTCCACCATCTTTCCTTCATCCAAATTATCCTCTAACTTATGCACTGGAAAATACCTGGGAGCTTGTGCAGCTTTTATTGGATGTTTAGAACTAGGTATTTTCCATCTATTTCTGGCATTTAATTTCTGACATTGAAGTTAATGACAGCTCACGATCGCCTCCTCTGGATCTGCATCAGGGTTGAATAGGACTGGGAGAGGGAGGGGAGATGCTGGAGAGCTCTATTGGTGAAAGCTCTTGGGATGGAGATAAGACTACTCATCATTAGGAGAAAAGGGTAATATTGTGGAACTCAGGAGACCTGTGTTCAGCTCCTACCTCTGCCATAGTATTTCACTGTAACCTTAGGTAACTCACACGAATTCTCTGTGCCTTGGTTCCCCACCTGTAAAATGAGAATAACATTTCCTGACCTCAAAGGCGTGTTTGTTGAGAGAGTAAATTCATAGAATACTTGGGAAGATGCTCAGGTAAGGCAGTGATACAGCTCATAATACCTAGATAGATTATCACTATGCCCTAGGAACTCTCTGAAAGGAAGGACTAAAGCCAGTTCAGTACACTTCCATTCATCCCTGCTAGGTAGTGTAGGTGAGTCAGTAGCACTTCATGCCTCCTTTCCTGAAAAATGTATGTAAAGCTTGGATCTAAAGAACATCACCTCTCCCATGAGAGAAATCTTCTAAGGGTATCTGGGGGTGAGGGGGCAGACTGTGTATCTTTGATAGGGTTTCCTTCTTCTTCCTCCCTGTTTGGTGAATTCTTAGTAGTCCAGCAGGTCTTCCATTTATTCCATGTCTTTTACTACTGTGAAGTCCCATAGATTTGCAAGCATACAAGACTAACACCTGCCTTAATGGAATTACTGTGTTTTGGAAACATCAGCTAGAGCAGCCTCATGTATCCAAAAACTAATGGCTCTTGTCATACTTGTATAAACAGCAAGTCCTCATGAGAACAATGGATGGAAGGCAATGTAACACTACTTTCATGAGATGAAAATGACTAAATATCTCAGCTCCCTCTTCCTCACCTTTGATACTATGCTTAACTTCATCTCAATTACATGACTACTCTCTTTACATACTACTCAATTACATCACTAATGCCATAGTGCACACCTCATCTTGATCCCTCCATTCTCTGCATTCTCTTCTCGCTATGTACTTTGGCCCAGATCCTGCACATAGGTGACTTTATGCACTGAAAATGGTCTCATAAGTCAAGGATCAGGCCCTCTGTTTCTTCCTACTATTCTTGGTTTTTTGCCACTTCATAAGCACTAAAAAGACCCCACATTTAGCACATCGTCCCCTCTCTCAACCTCCTACAAAAACATTCCTTTCATTAATCCTTCTTATGTTAAACTCAACTCCAAAATAGCCTCCCCAACTTCCCAGTTGAACTGTTTGCTCCTATGAACTGAATATTGGAATTTGATGATTACTTCCTGGGGACAAGGAACTCATGTTTTTGTGATCTCCAAAGTGCTGAGTGCACTAACAGTGCTGTATGTTTAATACTGTAGTTATGAGACATGGAGCAAGGCACAAATGATGGGTTGGTCCAGGGTCATTCACAATCAATTCTATTTATGATGAAAACAGTTTGTATTCTGTATTTTAGGGGCTGTATTTTGTAGGCTGGAAAATCAACATTTATTCTTTAAGGATCAAACCCCGAGCCCATTCAATTCAATGGAAGTTTTGCCATTAACTTCAGTGCGATCAGGGCTTGGCCCTGACATATAAACATGGAAAATCTGCTGTGAAATTTTGAAATTATTTACTTTTTAAAATAATAATTAATTCAAGCTAACTTCAGCTTCTCAGATGTGAATGAAAAGATGTACGAACAGCCTACAGAAAATAAAACAAAATCATTATTATCCAGACAAGTTTTTTTCAGTCTGTAAAAATTGAGACTAAGGGGATTTTAATTAAGCATATAATAAATAGAAATGCACAACACAGGTCTGTGTGCCAAAATGAACTCTAATTCACTATTGCATTAGAAGGTTGAAAGATTTTCAGTAACATAAATCCATATTTTATTAACGTTTGTTGTAGCTCAAGGAATAAAATATAGCCTCTTAAAATGAAGTTTTAAATCAACGTACTGTACATTAACTTGGTTGTTGGACTATTTTAAAATTTACAATTGCAGATAATTACAACAATCTGAGGACAAATTGTCCAGGGTAAATTATCCCACTACAATTGAGCTACTTGTAGGGGGCAGTGCAGAGGCACACCACCTCACCAGATGCTCCTGGGGCACAATGCTTTTAGGAGCAGAGTGGCAGCTGTGCAGACCTAAAATTGGGTGCAGAAACACATGCAGCTTCACAGACCAGCATAGAGGGAGGATGGGATCATAGTTCTGACCCTTCCTCACTCTCTCCGGGGAAGCCAGCACCAGCACTAGCCTAAAGCAGTCATCCTGCTCAGGAAGTGTAACGACCTTTTGCATGCGTTTACAAGGAGTGGAAGCTCCTTGCACCTCTCCCACTTTGTCATATGGGCTGAGCACAGCCAGGCCTCTTCATCTTGTTTCACATTTTGCCAGTTAAATTCGATGACTGTTAAAGAAGCTCAGTATATTTATTTGGCTAAGAAAACAAGTTCTTCATTAGCTGCATTTACATCCCCGCCCTACAACATGTTCAGATTAATGAGTTACTTTTAACAGTTATCCATGCTTAATACTTAAGAGACGCAAGGTTAACCACTTCTCATTAGCACAAAGGTGGTACAGATGCTTTTTTGGTCTTCTCTTGACTGGAGATTGATCTAGGAATCTGACTAATGTACCAAATTCAGATGTGACTTACAAATTCAGTCTTTCAGATGGAATTTGGAATGACTCACAAATATAGGTTTTGGACAGCTCAAAAAAATCTTAAAACTACTGTTTATTAGTGCATAACTAGATTTTTCGTGCTGAATATCATGAGTAATCACATATGCTTTAATTTCTTAGTATTAATTAAACTGGCAGCATGCGAAAACTATCTATTCTGATTTGACCATATTTATTGATATATTGCATCTTTCTAAATCTCACTTTTGTAATGAAAGCTATTACCTACATGATGGACCAGGTCCTCAGCTGATGTTAATGTGCCCATTTACATTAGCTGCAAAGTTATCCCTACGTATTTGCATATAAGCCAAAACTGATGCCAAAGCAAGGCAACTTTGGGTGGAAGTATGAGAAGGATCCCGCTATATGCAAGTTAAAGAGAAGACCACTAGGCCTACTCCAGCTCATGACAAACCAGCTACTCATACTCTTTCCTCAAAGCTTTTTGAAATGTTGGAACAGGTTAGTATAAAAGATAAAACTGTTCTCACATAGCTTTAACTTCTATGACCAGCATATATTACCAAATCTATTGACTGATCTCACTTACCTTCATAACAGCACAGATATTATATGTTCACAGAGATTAATTCTTCACCAGTGTGAACATGGCAAATTGTATAAAGATTGGGAGTGTGGATTTTATCTGATGTATGCTCATTGGGGAGAGGGGGTAGCCTACTTCAATCTTGAGCTGGTGAGTGCAGAAGACAGAGGTGGGATGAACAGAGCAGTCTGTAGGCAGGTAATTGTTTTTATGAAGTGCTTACGTTAGAATTAATATTGATGATTTACATGGCATTCATACATGAGTGCATGCAGTAATCAGGATATGCTGTGTAGAGATGCCTTAAATTCAATGACTTTCAAGCCATATTTTTCAAAATGCGTAATGTGACTTGTTTCCTGGATTTATGTATCTGATTAAATATTATACCAAATATTTTGTATTCAATTATATCAAAAATTGATTGCTCATATGTCTCTCACAATGAAAACTCATTTTGTCATGCATCTCTCATTGCTAACCTTCATACATCATAACCTTTCATTTACTAAAGATCAAGTAACTAATTAAAAAATTGGATGCTCAGATTTTTTTTCCCCACAAGTTCTGTATATCTAGCCTGTTGGAAAACATGGGCAATTTTAATCTAGTGATCTATTTCCAGATTTCATACAGAAAAAGAAAAAGGTTATAGTTACAAGATATACTTTAGCAAAGTTTATAAACATCTACTGCCGTGCTTTGAGGAAAGGATGTTAGAGCCTATCCAAAGAGAAATTATGGCTAGTAAGAACCATGTTGGTGTCCAAAAACCAACTGGATAGCTGTTTAGATCTGTTTTTAAAATCGGTTACCTATATTTAACAATACAATTTAACCATTTTGTTACAGATATTCACATAGCAGTATCTGTTGTGATTCTTCCATACATAACACAATCTGGTAGACGCACAGAAATTAGCAGTATTTCCTAAAGCATCTCTATTAGCAAATATGGGACTATCATGATTCACTGGTATATTTTCAAAAATCACTTTTTGGAAAGCTTCATTATATACTGATTCACATACATGACATATTTTGCTCAACACCTGTACAGATACAACAAGAAAGTATATTGCACTTTAAAATTTGCTCCATGGAAGCCATCTTTTTCATGTTAAACAATAATTTTTAAACCAAGGGTGTGCAGCATTATGTAGGTAACCTTATATTGGAAGACTTAAGTGGAAGTCTGAAGTGTGGTTATATAGTTTAAACAATTCAATATTCCTATAAAACGAAGATCAGTTTAAATGACGCTAATAGTCATTAACATAGCTGACATCTTAATAGAGATCAATTTTAATCAATTTAAATAAGACTGTAACTCATGTATTGCATTTTATCTGGCATTAAATAAAAACTAAACTATTACAAATGAAAAAAATGTGTCTCTGTGATTATCAAATGTTTTCACATAAATAATGTCTGGAAGTGTTAAAGTAGAGATGGCGTAGTTATAACTGTGATGGCACTTTCATTCCTAATCCCTATTTTTAGATATAATAGAATTAAAAAATAATTGTTTTGTATTAAATGTGTTTGCACTTTATCATCTCAGCCCCCACGGATCAAACTGCAGTACTGTCACCTAAAAGAAGAGAGGATCTAAGTAGGTTCCAGTATAGGGTTCTGAATTGAAGAAGAAACAAAGACCAGAATGGCACTAAGTCTGGGGTATTTTTAAATTTGCAAATAGCATATCTATAATTTGTCAGGATGGATGGCTCCGTTATTTAAGCTTCTGTCTCTTTTAAATGAAAGGGATAAAAGTGTGACTTTGCCATTTAAAATTGTAATGAAGTGCTTTTAAAAAGGTGTTACCTAAAATCATTAGGAAAGCAAAAAAAAGATGCTAAGAGATATGAATGTATGATCTTTGTTTTATCCATTCTGAACCACAATAAAAGGATTCATTTGAAGTGGGCACCAAGGTTGCTATAATTTTGGAAAGACAGAATTTTACTATAAACCAATGGAAGAAAAATATAAATAATTATGTTAACTTTCCACAGGACAAAAGATATATAATAAGTTCCTGATTAAACATGTTGTTTCAAAGTTAGTAAGATGATCCCCTGATGTACATTTAAAGTAACTTCAAAGGATAAAATGGATTAATCAAATGCTAATATGTACTTTGACATTTATTGCAAAAAGATGCACCTGGGAGAGAGAGAGAAAATATCTCCCTACTTCAAGGAACCCATCCCTAGGTTACACTTCTGATAGGCAGGAGATGCAAGAAATCAGCTTATGTGATGGAGTTAATCAGGTAACTTTTTCTCTTTGAAATAAGCCTCGAACCAGTTTTGAGGGTCTAACTGTGGATTCCTGTTAAAGCATGTATGTTTCTAATTATATTTATTTAATGCTTTCTCTCTATTCTGCAATTTGCCAATATCTCTGTTTTCTTTATTTACAGCACCTGCCTGTAGGTTTAGGCATTGTTATACAATTAAAACACACAAACATTTAGACAAAAACTCTACACGACAAGAGTTAATGCACCATACATAATGGTCTACCCATCATCAACATAAATATAAGATAAAAACAATAGCACAAGCACACACTAAACTCCTCCACTCCTTCTCTAAAAGCTCGAGAAAAGAATACGAGCTTTAAAGCATAGCCTGGATTTGTTAATCTTCAGGGTTTGTCAGACAAGGGAAGGGAGCAAGTTCCAGAGTCCAGGGCAATGTCCTGTTGCTAGCTAGCCCTTTCCACTTTCATACCAGAAGTCTATTAGCTCACCTGGTTACAGCTGCCGATATCACCAGGAAAGACAGGAAAGATCTCATGTAAATATAGCCCGAACAATTTAGGGATTGATAGGTTAACATATATATGGTTATATTTAAGCTAAACTGAAATAATATAACGTAGGGAACCCAACTCTACATTTCCACACTTTCTCCCATTCCTTTTAAAAATGTAACCTTAACTTTGAAGTGTTATCCTGAAGTAGAGAAAGCAGAAAAAGGCTTTAGATACATAATCATCATCAAATGAACATAACCTACTGAGGACTGTTGTGCCAGCCAGAGTGACTGTGGTTGATGGCATCATACCAGGCATTGTAGAGTGAAGTTCCCATATCTGGCTTAATTCTGCAAATCCATGAATCTCTGTGGCAGCCCCACAGGTGATGCCAGGCAAGATCAGGGACCGACAGGAATGAGACTGGCTTGTAGTTGCCACACTCAAGGCAAGATCCTTTACCAGTGATGCCATCTTTCCATTCTGTTGGTACTCTGCCAAATGCCCCCACTTTTAAAAACATTTAATGCAGGCCAATGCTCACTGGTTCCAAGGCACCGGTAAGCAGCTCAGATGCAATACCATCAGATCTAGCAGCATGTCAACTCAGTATCTTTTGGATAGCCTTTCGTACATCCTCGAGTGATAGAGGCTCAGCGATTGTCCCTGGGTCTGCAGTTGTACAGTTTGCCAGGTCATGTAGCTCTGGACAGTCATCAGAGGCATGGTTCAGCAAGCTTTCATAATGTGATTTCCATCTGCACAGGACCTCATCCATTAATGAGCAGGAAGAGCCGTCTGGTTTCATGACGGGAAAGGTTGTTTATGGTCGCCAACCAGGCATGTGGTAGCTCTGTAGGCAAGATTGTTGTGCTTTAGGACATCCTCTGCTTTGATGGCTAAGGAACTTATGTAAATCTCAGAGTCACATTTTGCCATGGCCTTGAAAATGTCTTTCAACCATTTACGTTGTTGGACATTTTCTGCTTGCATACTTCTGCCTTTTTTGCTAATACAGCAAAGGCCTCTTCAGAAAGTCAAGGTTTGTTGCATGACCTGATTGCCTGCAGTGGTATATGTAATACTGTATCACACACTGCCACTGAACCAATCTCCACATTGTCTGACAGGGTACTGAGGGCACATATGTAATCTTTGATAGCCTGTGTGTATTTCATAGCTTTAACAGGATCCTTGGAAAGACGCTGGGCATTTTACTGTTGGTGGACATCTGGCTTGCAAAGAGTTGGAAGATGCAGTGAGAGATGAGTGACAACTAGTCTATGGTCTGAATTTGTTGATGCTTCTGCAGTGCGAAAGACACAACGAGATTTCACTGTGCAATGATTTCTGATGAGGGTGCTCAATTTCTTTCATGACAAGTCCACTGTTTGAAACCCAGGTTGTGTGATGGTTATGGAGGACCCCATAATAGACAAACCTTTGGTAGCACACAAGGTCAGAAGCCAAGTGTCACTGTTATTTGGGGAATCCAAAACAAAAGGACCTAATCATACCTTGTACAATCACTGGCAGCCACAGCATTGAAATTTCAGGGCACTAGCAGCATGTCATGTGGCACTGACTAGATTTTTGCTGCTAGCTGGTGATAGAATGAATCCTTTTCCGCAGATGATGGATCTTCTGTTGGCGCATAAGCCACAAGAACAGATGAGTGGAAGCTGAGCATAAAGTGTGAGGAGATAAGGTTCCATGTGGGTAAGATCTGTGCAAGAGATTGTCTAACAACCACTGTAACACCCTGAAGTCTGGATGACCAGAGTGGAGGAAGGTTGCTCCTTCCACAGTGACTTAATCACTTTGTGTCTGGCAAGCCTCGGTGATGCCAGCAGTTACCATCTTGAAGCAGGGGAGTTCTTTGAGAAGGGCTGTCTTGTATCCTGTGCCATTTCGGACTAACACATTCCACACAACACAGAACACACTTCTGAGGTCTGGCTTGGACTTCCTGTGAGTTGGGGCTATGAAAGCTGCACCTTCCCCGACGAGGTTTGGGGTCACGCCTATCATATCCCACCCTTAAAGCAAAATTCTCTCTCAAATCTAGAATTACAAAAAAACAGAGGAATGAGTTCTATGCAACCACAGAGCAATGAGAAAATATACCCTTAAATGTTCAAGGAGATCTGGTAAACTGTCTGATTTTGAACCAAGAAATTTCTTCATATAGAAGCCCATTTCATGTTGAAATTGAAGAAATCTGTGTTACTACTAATAATAAAAAAAACCAGTCTCACTCAATAAGAAGCTACTATTTACTTGTGCTTGGGGTTAAAACATATAAGGAATGCAGATCTCCAGAAAGTAAATGTTTTGCCTTTTGTTGAGTAATTGAGGTACTCTGATGTTGAAAATGAGACTTTAACCTTCTCATAGGTCTTTTTCTGATATTGTTATATTATCATCATCATCATCAATTCATTGTATTACAATTGAGCCTCAAGACCCAATTATGATCAGACCCCATTGTGCTAGTAGTGTGGTCAAACACATAAGAGGATATTGGCCCTCCCTGTCTCAAGGAGCTTACAATTTAAAAAGCCAACATACAAAAAGAGAGAAAGAATGAAACATACAAACAAAATGATCATGAGATAATAGACATATCTAATTAGTTCATGGTGTGGGTTTTTTATTTTGTTTGTTTTAATATAATTGCACTTCAGCTTACCCTTCTACTTAGCCATTATTAGTTCCTTTTTTGTTTTAAACAAATATTTGGTCTCTTCTCCCTTCCCTCTTTCAAATGACCTGTCTCTTCAAGGGTACCCTAAGCAAAAGTTCCCTCTGTCATTGCCCCTTAGCTCTTCCCTCCCCACAAACTGAGTCAAAAACATCCAACCTATCAGAATAATGGAAGAGAAAACTGACAATGAAGACCTCTAAGCTTCTGCAAGTCCCACTTCAACAGGTTCCCTTGGGGAGGGTGCACTGAACCCATCAACCTCTGCAGCTGCTGTGTTCCCCTATAAAGTGTACCTCCAGCATGTCCCATATGGTCACTCTGTCCTCCCAATTTCCTAGCAAGTATGTTGCCACAGCATTACCCCAGCTGGGATGAAGGCTACTCTATACTCCTGAAAGAGTCTTCATGACCACCTCTTCCATTATCCTAAGTTTCTGCTATCACATTTTCCAGGCCATCCTGCTCCCATAATATTCCACATGGACTAATGCATATTAACATTATCTAAATATCATTATTAACATTGCCTAGATATTTGAGCTATATATTTACACATTACAGGGTTCTAAATTAACTGTAACAACCCCGGAAAGGAACCTGGGTGTCATTGTAGTCGGCTCAATGAATACATCTGTTAAATATGCAAATACAGTCAAAAAAGCAAACACTATGATAGGATGCATAAGGACTAGGATAAAGAACAATACAGAAAATATTATTCAAATTAACTGTACACTCCAACATGGAATAAATGTGCTGAACTGATCACCCTATGTCAAAAAGGATATTGCAGAATTGGTAGGGGATCAGAGAAAGGTAAAAGAATAATTAGGGGAGTGGAAAAACTCTCATATGAAGAGAAACTGAAAAGATTCAGAATGTTTATCATAAAAAAGTATGAGAGGGATATGATAAAAGTATGTAAAATCATGAATGGTATCAAGAAGTTAGATCAGGAGCTTCTGTTCTCTGTGTTTTACAACACAAAAACAAGAGGACATTCAATCAAACTGAAAGGCAGCAAATTCAAAACTGATCATAGGCAATTCATACTCCTAGACTGTATTACTCATTGTCCTAGGATGTTGTTGAGACAGATAATTTAGTAAGATTCAAAGAGTAACTAGATGTTTATATGGATAACAAGAGTGTCCAGAGATGTAACAGTTCATTATTAAGTATTATTATTATTTGTACTGTGGTAGCACCTCATTGCAGCCATGGACCAGTACCCTACTGTGTTAGGAGTCGAACAGACAGACCAAAAAAAGATCCCCGTCTCAGAGAATTTACAATCTAAATAGTGAGTGCAAAAATAAATGAATAAAGTAAAATAAATAGTTTTGATGGGATAAAAACCTCATGTTCAACCAGTCTCTAGGGATTAGGGTGAGACCTTCATGGGGCAGATTATTCTACAATTGCCTACTGCAGGATTTTCCTTTGAACCATCTGGTGCTACCCACGGTCAGAGACAGAATACTGGATCAAATGGACCATAAGTCTGATCTAGTTTGGCAATATCTATTTTCCTATGTTAGCAAAGTTATCTGCTTTTATGACAGAGCATGCTTTGTGGAATAGAGAGACACAGAATAGACGTACCAATCCTGGAATTATCATTCCAAAAGGAAATAATACTGCAGAGTGGATAAAGTGAGATAGAAAGTTAGTTTTAAATAAATACAATGTTTAGGTAATAAAAAATACAAAATTCAATCAATGCAGAGTGGCCCATCCCCAAGGATGTTTAAATAGGTGTTTATCATTGCCATAGAAAGCAGAAGCACTGCATTTTAATTGCTAATTGCTATCACCAGATAAAGCACTTTTTCCAATAACTGAAAGCACAAGTGTAATGATTAAAATATACTTAATCTCACTAAGTACCAAATGCATTCAAATATACTGAAGTAATTTTTATTTCTCAACAATTTACTAAAGATATTGGTAAAGGGCAATCTGAGTAATCCATACTTTATGCTGTAGGTCAGAGGTGGGTAAACTATGGCTCATGGGCCACATCTGGCCCACAGGACCATCCTACCCGGCCCTTGAGCTCCCAGCTGGGGAGGCCAGCCCCGGCCCCTCCCCTGCAGCCTCAGCTCGCCGTGCCACCAGCACTCTGGGTGGTAGGGCTGCAAGCTCCTACCGGGCACCACAGTGTTGTGGCTGGCTCCAGCCAGGTGGCATGGCCAGGGCTGCCAAGAGCGGGTTCGGGCCCGGTGAAAAAAACTTTTCGGGCCCCCCAGAAGGGCGGACCGGCTAAACAGGGCTGACGAAGCCAGGCTCCAGGCCCGCTTCTGGACCGCCGGGCTCCAGGCCTGCTTCGGGACCGCCGGACCCCAGTAATTTGTACTGGCTTCCCTCCCCGCCCCCCAATCGGCCCTGGGCATGGCTGGCAGTCCTGGTGCTCTGAGTGGCATGGTAAAGGGGCGGGGAGCGAGGCGATTGGATAAGGGGTAGAGGGTCCTGGGGGGCAGTCAGGGGATGGGGAATGGGGTGGGTGTTGGATAGGCGTGGGAGTCCCTGAGGGCCTGTCGGGGGCGGGGATGTGGATAGGGGTCGGGGCAGTCAGGACAGGGGGGTTGGATAAGGGTAGGGTCCCGGGGTGCAGTTAGGGGTGGGGTGTTCCGGGAAGGGGTGGTCAGGGGACCAGGAGGGGGGGGGGGGGGGTTGGATGGGTCAGAGGTTCTGAGGGGGGCAGTCTGGGGGAGGGGGAGGGAGCAGGAGCCAGGCTGTTTGGGGAGGCACAGCCATACAGTTTCAAAACCCCGATGTGGCCCTCAGGCCAAAAAGTTTGCCCTCCCTGCTGTAGGTTGTGTTTTCATTCCTACTGTATCAAAGAGGAAACCTGGGAATTAAAATTGGCAAGATATACAATATGGTTCTTTCTAAATAGACCCCCCCACACACACACACTATTTCCCTTTTAATGTTTCCAAAGTAAAGATGATGCTTGTTTAACACTTCCACCAAATACCGGTACACCTTTCTGAAAGTAAAGTATCTAAAATCCTATAGTCATGGATGTCAGTACTTTGTTGTGTTACTTGTGAGAACAAGAAATGATCAATCTCTACAAATGCTTTTGCTGAATTTTGCAGCATAAACAGACATATTCTATGATGTATGGCAGATCATAAAAACATAAGAATGGCTATAGTGCAGCAGACTAATCATCCATCTAGCTCACTATCCTGTTTTCTGACAGCAGCCACTGCCAGATGCTTCAGAAAGAATGAACAGAACAGGGCAATTTCAAGTGATACATCCCCAGTTGTCCAGTCCCAGCTTCTGGCAGGTGGAGGTTTAGGAAAACCCAGAGCATGGGGTTTCATCCTTGACCATCTTGGCTAATAGCCATTGATGGATCTGTCCTCCATGAACTTATCTAATTCTTTTTTGAAACCAGTTATACTTTTGGCTTCACAACATCATATGGCAATGAGTTCCACAGGTTGACTGTGCACTGTGTGAAGTTGTTCTTCCTCATGATTATTTTAAACCTGCTCCCTATTAATTTCATGAGGTGATCCCTAGTTCTTGTGTGATGTGAAGGGGTAAATAATTCCCTATTCACTTTCTCTGCACTATTCATGATTTTATAGACCTCTACCATATATACCCTTAGTCATCTCTTTTCTAAACTGATCAGTCCCAATCTTTTTAATCTCTCTCTCCTCATAAGGAAGCTCTTCCATACCCCTAATCATTTTTGTTACTCTTCTCTGCAACTTTTCCAATTCTAATATGCCTTTTTTGAGATGGGGCAAACAGAACTGCATGCAGTATTCAAGGTGTGGGTGTACCACAGATTTATATAGTGGCATTATATGTTCTGTTTTATTATCTATCCTTTTCCTAATGGGTGCTAACATTCTATTAGCTTTTGTGACTGCTGCTGCAAATTGAGCAGACGTTTTCAGAGAAATATCCATGATGACTCTAAGATCTCATTCTTGAGTGGTAACAGCTAATTTAGACCCCATCATTTTGTATGTATAGTTGGAATTATGTTTTCCAGTGTGCATTACTTTGTATGTATGAACACTGAACACTGTATTTAAATATATTTTATCCTGGAGTAAATAAATATTACATTGAAATATAGTCACTGCTGCTGACTAACACAAAATACAGGTAGACAGATGAAATGTAGTTCAACTGCCTGGATATACCATAAAATATTTTTAAATAAATTCAGGGCCTGAATCTTGACTAGCTATATGTTGTTTATCATTTCAAAGTAAGCTATAATAAACTTTTTTTTTTCATATTTAAACTGTGGTTGATCTAATTTTAGTCTTGAGAGTAAAGTCATTTTATTAACCTCACAGTTCTAATACAGTTATAATTAGAATACAATCAGAATAAATCTTTTCAAAAACCAAAGTACTAACTTCAATCTATTTTTAAAAAACAAACAACCAGGATGCATACAAAACCGTATCAGATGAAACACTTCCCCTAACATCAAACGAGGTTTGAGAAGAGTTCCTAGTTCCATATCTAATCCTTGTGTGCTACCCAAATCTACGAAAGGAGGGGTTACTCACCTTGTGCAAGTATCAGAGGGGTAGCCGTGTTAGTCTGGATCTATAAAAGCAGCAAAGAGTCCTGTGGCACCTTACAGACTAACAGACATATTGGAGCATGAGCTTTTGTCGGATGCCTGTCACCTTGTGCAGTAACTGGAGTTCTTCGAGATGCGTGTCGCTGGTGGTGCTCCAATCAGGTGCACCTGCACCTTTGATCAGAGATTTTTGGTAGTCTGTGCATCATGCGCCCCACTCATCCCACGTGCTGCCTGCAAGGGTTATATGGGGGCATGGGTAATGCGCCACCACACCACCACAAAGACAGAGGAGACTGAGAGGAAGGGGAGGGAGTGGGATTTGATGAAAGGACACATAACACACATGTCAAAGAATTCCCACACTGCACTGCACAAGAAACCTCCTCCTCCTCCTCCTTCAAAGTGGTGTCCTGTGCCACTCAGGTGAATCCTGGAATAGCCCCCATTACCCCAGAGAGGAAGTGGAAGGTTTGGAGCAGAGTCCAATATAGGAGAAAACTGCATTGCCTAAAGAAGCATCTGATCTTGCTGCAGCAGTAAAAGTGTAATGAAATGAAAAAAAATGAATGAACAGATGACTGTCAAAAAAAGGTAGGAAGAGAAAAAAAAAAAAAAAAACAACAACATTAAATTTATTATTTAGACAAGGTAGATATCTTCAGCAGGGGGCCTGATGATGAAATGCATAGGAAAAAAAGGGACAGACCACCAGTCAGCTTAACTTCTGTACCCCAGAGAATAATGAAGCAATAATTATTAAAATCATTTGCAAACCTCTAGAAGATAATAAAAAGTCAAAGTAAGTGTCAGCATGGATTTCAAAAGAAAAAATCAACAAACAAACCCAAGCTTTGATTCTTTCACAGTCCTTGTGGATGTGGGGGGGGGGGGGGGGTGGGTACGTCTTTATATTATGATTTTTTTAAAGCTTTTTTAACTGTGTCATAATAAAAAAAAAAAAAAAAAAAAATGAAACCTAGATGGAACTACCATAAGGTGGGTGCTGGGTGCAATGGGGAAAAAACCAGTTTAGAGGAGTAGTATCAGTGGATTCACAGTCATGCTGGAAGGGCATGCAGGGAGTGTCCTGCATCAGATCTTCTCTGGGTCTCAAATCATCATCATCATCATCAATGATTAGATAATGGCATAGAGAGGACACTATAAAAGTTGTTGGATGATACCAAGCTGGGGGGGCTGCAAGTACTTGGAGGGGAAATGAATTCAAAAAAAATTCTGAAAAACTGGAGAAAAATGGAGAAAAAAAAACAAGGATAAATGCAGGAACAAAATCAAATGACTGCCTAGGAAAGAGTACTGCAGAAATGGATCTGGGGGGGTCTCAGTGCACCATAAGGTAAATATATAAGTCTAACACACACTTGCAAAAAAAAAACGTCATTCTGGGCTTTTATTATAGGGAGGTTTGTAAACAAGACAAGAGAAGAGATTCTCTTCTGCTCTACTCTGGTTAGGCCTAGGCCTCATTGTGTATTTGTGTCAGTTCTTCAAGAAAGATGTGGAGAAATTGGAGAGGGTCCAGAGAAGAGCAACAAGAATGATTAAAGGTCTTGAGAACATGACCTATGAAGGAAGGCTGGAAGAATTGGGTTTGTTTATTTTGGAAAAGAGAAGACTGAGAGGGGACATGATAGCAGTTTTCAGGTATCTAAAAGGGTGTCATAAGGAGGAGGGAGAAAACTTGTTCACCTTAGCCTCTAAGGATAGAACAAGAAGCAATGGGCTTAAACTGCAGCAAGGGAGGTTTAGGTTGGACATCAGGAAAAAGTTCCTAACTGTCAGGGTGGTTAAACATTGGAATAAACTGCTTAGGGAGGTTGTGAAATCTCCATCTCTGGAGATATTTAAGAGTAGGTTAGATAAATGTCTATCAGGGACGGTCTAGACAGTATTTGGTCCTGCCATGAGGGCAGGGGACTGGACTCGATGACCTCTCGAGGTCCCTTCCAGTCCTAGAATCTATGACTCTATCTATGAATCTATGTGAATAAAAAGCTGGGAGTTTTGTTTGCTTTTTAAGAAAGAAAAAACAAAAGGAACAATTGTTCCAACAACTAGAATGCTATAAAAGTAACTAACTATAAGGTCACTGAGAAAAAAGTTAAAAATATTTGACAACAGGAACATAATAGGCTCCGTCTTGGGACAAGGGCAGTTAAGAAGGAACTGAGAGCGGCTCTCCTGCAGCCCCATACAACCTCAGCGCAGGGCACGAGAATAAGTGGGGCATATGCACAGGCCAAACTGATCAAAGGTGGAGCTCCCAAAGGGACACTACTCAAAGAAGAACCTTTGCTACCAACTTTGTTTCTGGTATACAGCTTCAGCGCTACTTCTACTATTTGATTTTGAATTCATCTTAATGGTCTGTGCTGTAAGTAATCAATATACCACTAGAAGGAGTAAAACACAGCATTTCAAAGGCAAGCAGCAATCTGATTGACATCATCAATATGAGGATTTTCTAGATTAAATTTTAACAATTTTTAAAAAACTGAAAGGGTATAAGCCGAAAAGACTAAAAACTAAGGGAAAGAAAAAGTAATGTCAAAAAATGTGTAAAAAAGTGTAAAAATATTGTGAGAATACAAGCTCAACTTATAAAAGATTTCAGATACCCTCTATTAAAGAGCAGTACAACGTAATTCAGAGTTATTATAATATCTGCACAGTTACACCAGGTTCCTGATTACTTTGAGACAACAAAGTAGCTGTATGTGAAAGGAAACTGTACTTCACCTCACAGGTGCTGGCTTCCTTTGGGCCCTGGGGGTGCTCAACCCCCCTGCTCTACCGCAGGCCCCACCCCCCCTTCTCCCAGGCCCCATCCCTTCCCACCCAGTTCCGCTCCCTCCCTCAGCATATCCCATCCCCACTCCTCCTCCTGCCCAGCGCCTCCTGCACACCACGGAACAGCTGATCACAGCAGAGCAGAAGGTGCTGAGGGGGTGGGAGAGGAGTTGATCAGTAGGGCCGCTGGTGGACAGAAGGCACTGGGGAGGATGAGGGGAGCTGGCACCCACTGATTTTTATTCCCCATGGGTGCTCCAGCCCTGGTTTATGATTTCTTTACTGTATGTAAAAATCCTTCCTGTAAGTTTATGTTATGTATATTACTAACAAGTTTTCACTCTACTACTGCATAAACAACCTACCAGAGAACAATAATTAGTCCTAAATTGCTCCAACTCAGCCATCTCTTCCTAACTTGGCCCTGAAAGAAGTCCAAGGACAAATGAAATCAAGGACAAATGCTGTACCGTAACAAGCATACAAAACTTTTTTTGGTCAAACAGACTAGCTCTCCTTGAGGTAACTATTTTGAGGATACAAAAATAAGTTCTATGTCCATCCTAGACATGAAAATGGAGGTACAAATATGGTTTGAATACTATAGTATCAGCTGAACATCCATGAGGTTCTTCTTCAAAGTTTCTGTGCTGGTACAGAAAAAAAATCATTTTGATTGCAACGTAGTAATTTAGACTGAAAGAAACATTGACCTTGGGGAAAAACCTAATGCACTTTTGCAATGGGGAAGTTTCCCAGAAAGTTTTGGGGGTAAGAATCTGCTCAAGGCATCCTGCAGCTCTTCATTTTCATTGCTCTGGAACAAGAATAATCATAAGAGAGTGACTTTGTTTAATGGAAAATTAAGGATGACACCTGCTTAAAGGTTCAAAGGAACAAAATTCCATCAACATTAGAGGCAATCATATAACATCATACTGACTATCTTCCAGTGCTTCTTCAAGGTTTCATGATTAATGTGCACAGCCCATTTGACACAAGCAGGAATGGCTGTGCTGCTGAACCCCAATGTAAGCGATTTTTAAACCAAATATAAATCTCTAAAATTAAAAGAGAATAAGGACTCCTCTTCACTATGTATTATTGCAAAACAAAACAGATTGGCAGCTGGCACTTAGCTACTCTGATTCCAGTTCTAGGGAACCCACAAAGCTAATCTTATTTATTTGTTAGTCAGCAACTCCATGAGCCAGTGGAACTAAATGTCCTCAACAACAAACTGAAACATGAACATTTCTAAATATCAGGGTTTTATGGCTGTTCATTTTTTTTTTTACTTCCATCATTGCTCTAGAGTCTATCTGTAACAATGTTTCTTTCTGTCTGATCCAGTCCTTGGCACAATTCAGTGCAGAGGTTGGCTTATTTGAGGTAAGAGATGACGAACAGTTTTCGGCATCCTGAGCAATAAGATAATAGGCTTGGCATTAATAGTTGGTTTCATACATGGCAAGCGTACAGAGCAGGGAAATACTATTGCTGCTATTCCATATTTTTGCCTTTTTCTCCTGGTAAGAAAGAACTCTAAAGAAGCTATTTTATTCTATTCACCTACTTGGCTTGGCATGATAGATAAGTTCATATGATGAGAATTGCTTCCAAGTATGCATGCACTGTGAAGTGTATTTGAAAATACTGTTTAACACTAATGTTGATATTTCTGAGCCTCTTCTGGTAGAGGCTGCTGAAAAGTGAAATTTTTGACACAAACACTGAGTTCATTCAGCATAACTGGCTGTAGATTAATTTTTAACCTCTTTCAATACTGTTTTAATATAAGCAGAAGGGTAATTTTTAAAAGTTACAGTGTAAAATTTTTGTTTATATATTTACATATATTTGTTATCCTGCTTTGAAGCCAAAATTAAAGCAGAATGAAAACTGGCTTGCCGTGTTTTGTATTGAGGTTGTGGGACACCTTTTTGTCGACTATTTTGACTAGTGCTCAGGAAAAGGTAATAACATGTCAGAGCGAAGACACAGAATAACTACTATATTTACTACTGGTAAAAAACATAACACAGCCCAGAATTGCTCTTTTCTAAGGAGGATTGCAAGACATAAATCAATATTACCAAGGTGGGAGTTTTAGAAATGCATAAATAGACAAACAGATTTTATCTCAGCTTCATACGGTTTGTGTATCACTTCATCGTTAAGAGAAGAAATTTTAATTTTACCAGCGAGCCACAGACTTTAACCCAGCAGCTAAACCGACATTGCTGAGGCAAGTAGGCTTGAAATAAGATCCACTCATTTTGTGGCTGTGGATATGTGTACCATGGAGTTAGCATCCATGTAGTATAAAAAGTACTGTACAAGGGTGCTCATGTCATAGATCTGCAAGTGAAAACAAATTTGGCAATCTGCATTTATTGCTGGCAAGTTGCCCAGCTGAGAAATAATATACATTAAACATTCTCCAAACAGTCTATTAATTATTATTTGTATTCTAGCAGTGACTAGAGGTTCTAGCTCTCAGAGCCCTGTTATGCTAGACACTGTACAAACACACAGAGAGACAGTTACTGCGTTCAATCAAAATACATAAGACAGGAAGGGAAAAGAGGCATGGAGAGGTGAAGTGACTTTACCAAAACCACACAGCTGGTCAGTGGTCAAATTGAGAATAGACACCAGATCTCCAGAGCCCTAGACCAATGCCCTATCAATCAGACTGCTCTCCTCCCCAACCAACGATGCTGAACAGGAATCTTGGACTCTCAGATCAGAGGTCTGGGGTCTATGCTGGTGAGGCACTACCAGCTGAACTATTCAGACATTACTCTTGCCCATTGGAAGGACCCTCCTGATCCTGGGAAAGACTTATTTTTACAATGAAAGGGAAAGTGTCAAGTGCCCTTTTAGTCAGTTTAATTACTAATGGTACCATTAATCAAAGTTTTCTATTGGAATTGTGTAAAACAAAACAATTTCCTTGGAATAAAATTTGAGGAGAAAAATGATTGTTTTGTATTTTTGGAACCAAATGTAAAGGCCAGGCTTTGGGGGATTTTCTTCAGGGGTAGAATTTTTCCACATATATCTGGAAATTACTTCTACTCCATCAGAGGAATAGTGGTAATGTTTCTTTTTAATTTCTTATTCTTAACCTTTTAACTACCCATGAAAATCTTTCACCCAATAGTTTGCAAAAGAGTCACCCAGGCATATGTCTGAGACATTCTAGATTGGGAGTGAGCAATACCAGAGAGCAATGGCAGACAATTTGGGTTGGGCACTTTTAGCCAATTTTTGTTTACTCTTCTCACATGCAGACAGTTGGGGCATAATAACCTGCATATGAAAAACACTGATTGCTGTGAGCAGAGCTGCCTTTTGAGACTGCACCACTGAAGTTATTGGATCCCAACTTTGAGCAGATTTGGAATTCTGCAAGACATTTAGCTATGGAAAAGGTATTGGGATCAAGAGATAAAATATTGTTGGCTGTGACACTGAAGTTTTAATTCCAGCTTGAAAAATGGAGGATATGGAACAGCATTTGCACAAGAAGCCAGATTAGTTGGTTTTCAAAGAGTCTCTGCAAGTACACATCAGAGACACTTCTGCTCAGGCCAGAAGTATCTTTCTGCAATTCAGCACCATTCCTCTGCCTGATGGGACAAAAAGTACCAATGCAGTGCGTATATACGTTGTTTCATAAGTATCAGGGTACATACTTGTGGGAAGAAACAAACACTCAACTGCATTCCTTTAAAAAAAATCTACCAATGTAAAGGAGAAAGATAGGAAGCAATAGCCATTGCTTTAATCAAACACCACTAATTAAATAGCCCAACTCATACAAAATTTTAAAAAGTATACGGGGTATAGAAACACACAGTATATATTTAGGATATTTTTACATTGAAAGCACCTTTTATGCCCAACCATCATAGAAATTGGACACGCAGTGCTGCAGTGCTACTGTCCATGTAGCAGCAGAGCAACTAAGAAAACAGATTACTTTGGGAAAAGAGCTATAGCATGGTACTACTGTTTTTTCTTTTGTAATTTATGAAAGCATGCTCCAGCTGATGGAAAATTATAATGGCTCTGAGGAGAGCAGCAAATCTCAGCAGTGTAAGAGTCCAAGGAAATCGGGTTTCATAATATTGAACAAAAACAAGAATTGGTATGTCCAAATGGAGAAAATCTACTGACTTCTAATATGATCTCAAGTATAACCATATGATGTTAGATTTATTTCACCCAATACACAGAACTTTCTCTATGTCATTTCCAGAAAATGCAGGCAAACTACACTGGTCACCATCATCAGCGGTTTTTATATTTTTCCTCTAAAGAGCATATTCCATGATGTGTGCATGAGAAAAACAAAGCAAGCATTAAGGGATGGTGCAGTACTTTAAACATGTATTAGTCATTAATTTATCTTAATTTACCCTATTTAATCTAATCAGAAACGCCTTTAAAAATAAAAATACCTATTAAACTTTGTACAAAATGGCTTGCGTAAAACTGTAAATCTGCTGATAAAAACATTTAACTCACATGACTGATTCATGAAATGACTCTGTGGAATAGGTACAGAATTATACTGCGAGTTTTAACACCTTTCAATTAATAGTTAAATATGTAGCAAAGGAAGGATGAACATTAATAATCTACTTCAAGAAAAGAAAATTTATTGTGCATGTACACACAGAGAGCTAGTAAGATATAAAAAGTAAATGTGTTCAAGTGACACACACACACACACACACACACTCACACACACACACTAAATAACTGCCAATAAAGTGTCTACTTGGGAATGCTTTATAATAGTGTTTCCTCACCTGTATCTGAATGTTCTACAAAGAAAAGAAACTGACACCAGTGTTGAAGATTAGGAGTACATCTACTCTGACTAGGTAATTTTGACAACTGGATATGCCCTCTTTGTCTTCCACAAATTATCCATCTCCTACAATTGATATGATTTGGCATCTACGGTGATTAGCTTCAAAGAGTCCTGTGGCACCTTATAGACTAACAGATGTATTGGAGCTGTATTGTACTTTTAGTCTATAAGGTGCCACAGGACTCTTTGTTGCTTTTTACAGATCCAAACTAACACAGCTACCCCTCTGATATTGTGATTAGCTTAGTGGTCTACCTGACTTCTCAGCCACTCATCATTTGGCCTAGAGTCCCCTACAGGCCCTCTGATTTACAACTTTTTTGGTTTGTTTGGGCAGTGACTCCTTTTTGCCTTCACCAATAATAATTCAGAGGCATGATAAAAGCCTAATAAAAAGTTATTTAATTCTTCCAACAAACTTTCAGTAAGAACGTGAACATCTAGGACTAGTGTGAACAGGGCCGGCTCCAGACCCCAGCGCGCCAAGCGCGCGCTTGGGGCGGCATTTTGCCGGCAGGGCGGCAGGCGGCTCCGGCGGACCTCCCATAGGCATGACTGCGGAGGGTTCGCTGGTCCCGCAGCTCGGGTGGACCTCCCACAGGCATGACTGCGGAAGGTCCACCGGAGCCGCCTGCCGCCCTCCCAGCGCACCCTCCGCAGGCACGTCTGCAAGAGGTCCCCCGGAGCCGCGGGACCGGCAGCGCGCCCCCTGCGGCATGCCGCCGTGCTTGGGGCGGCCAGATTCCTAGAGCCGCCCCTGAGTGTGAATGAGTTAGTGGTAGAAGCTCAGAGGGGTAAGTCACAAAATAAAGTAGAAAAGCATTAACTCGGGAATCTGATAAGTTTGGTGGGTGGGGGGACATGTTTGAACTGCAAACATGGAATGTGTTTGAGGCCAAGAAATCAAGTTGAGACTCTTAAAAAAAGTTCAATTGTTTCTCTCTTAAGAGTCTCCCAAAAAGAGAGTCTACAACTTTATATTATTACATGTCTGAACAATAGGTTGAACAACAGTGAAATTCATTAAACTTAATAAAACAATTTTCTAGATTACAGTTGTAAGCAGATAAAAACCATACAACCTGAAAGAACTATAACAACTTTCTGTACTTGAATTTAAAGTAGGGGAAGAACTATAGCACAAGACAAACGTCTCTTTACCTAGCAGAATCTGAACAGAAAAATAGATGAAAAAATGCCCTGTTTTCCTGTTTGTGTCATAGTAAATATCCACAGAGAAAGCAAAACATCTGCCTTCAGATCCCTTTATGATCATACTGTATGGTTTCTAGTTTCATCTGAAGGGTGTGAAAGGATTTCAGACTTGACAGTGTCTAGGCATGAGTGTGTTTTAAACAAAAATGTGTCAGACCTGTCTAGAGGGACTAAAATCACCTTCTGCCTTCTTACCACGAAAACTGAGCCCCACCTGCAGCTCTAACTCCCCACACACTGTTCCCTAATCACACAAAAAGGAGATGGAAAGGTCCCCTGCTCTGGAAGGCAACCTTTCCAAGACACACAGATGTTTAAACACACAGTGTTAAATGTTACAAAAGTTCTAGGAGGCCAGGCCATTAATGTCAAAAATAGATTTTAAAGAGAAAATGTTTTCGAAGCTAATTTTCTGAGACATTTTGATTAACGGCAAAGATGCCCCACAGCTAAGATAGAGACGTGAATGGGAACAGGGTTGAAATCTTTAGATGAATTTCTGATGTATCTGAAAGGTCACAGGAATGGTACAACAATAATATTTTTAATACAATGCTAGTAAACATTTGCTAACTAATATTGCACAAAAATAACAATACAAAAAAACCCAATACCCTGAAGGACTGGATGGGCCAGCATATTGGAAATTGTATTGGTTACAAAGCCAAGGTCCACAGTACAAATCTGATGTAGGCTGCTAGCGTACTGAAGTAATTCCATTAGAATATAGGAGGGATGTTTAGGGGTCTGTATTAAACCAGCTGTTTGTATTTTTGTGGCTTCAGTTCAATTCCTAGTTGACTGATAGCTGCATCACTGGAATGTTTTGAGGTTCAACCCAGACAAGTAAGTGGTTGTGTCGCCACCTGCCCTGTAACCTGGGGTGTCTCTGCGGTGTTCAGTCTTGGTTCAGAAGCCTGACACCAGTAGTGTGGTCACAGCACCACCCTGGCTTCCACCAGCCTTGGTTACTCCTTGTAAGATGACCCCAACATCCTCCAGTCCTGAATTTCCCCCAAACTGTCTGCCCCGTAGTGTTCAGCCCTTCCCTGGCTTGCTCACAGAAGTGAAGTTTACTGTTCCTTTAAGGAGACAGTAAACGGCAGCTCATTAGTTTAAATGGAGTTTGACAAATATCCTTATTACAATCACAGCACTATGTTGATTTATTTTAAAAGTAAAGCAAATTTATCACTGAAGAAGGCATAGATTATGCCTGATACTTGGTATCACATCAAAGATAAAAAGGGTTTTAAGCAAGCAAAACCAAAAATATTCTCCTAACATTAAATCCCAATTTAACAAACTGAAGTCTTGTTCAAAAAAGCAGCATTTCTCTCCAAGTCTCTTTTTCAGAAGTGGCTGACCAGCCTATTTAAGAACCTTTACAGAGTCCAAAATGCTTGGTTTCTTTGTCTCTTCAGGTAGAAGGATAACTTAGGGGCTTACACCCCCTCTTCCTTACAGACCAGTAAACCTTTGAAATGTATTCTCAGATAAAGTTTCTTTTCTCCTGCTGACAAGACATGCCAAGTGATCTGGTGAAGCCTTCATGCTGGTTCCTCGCGCACTGGTGATAGTTGAGTGGTTATCTCCCTCCCTCGTTAGCTTAATGGCTTTGTTTACCTTTTATGTTAATACATTTTCAGTGTCTCTTGATTTACCTTGGAGACACCTTCAGGCAGGCAGAACCATATTCCTTTCTCTAGGGTGAGGTACCTGATGTCCTGCCTGGCACACACTTTAAGAGCATAATATCAGCACGTTTGTAATTATGCATATGTTGCCTGTACATAAGCCACAAAATATTAACGATCAGAGAGTTGTGAGTTTTCCAGAGACACATTACATGCCATCCTTTCAGTAAATATCACAACAACAGTGGGCCAATTGTGACTGGAGTGCTCGAACAGTCACAAGAACCACCATCACAACTGGCTCTGTGCACTAGTTGGCAGTCTCAACAGGACTGAATGGAAATGGAGACTGAACTACCTTCCACTCTTAGAGGTCCTGCCAGATCAGTGTTGAGATACAAGGAAGGGGAGGAGAAGTAAGGGTTATAGTGGATGAGAAGATGGATATGAGTCAACAGTGTGCCCTTGTTGCCAAGAAGGCTAATGGCATTTTGGGCTGTATAAGTAGGGGCATTGCCAGCAGATCGAGAGGCGTGATCATTCCCCTCTATTCAGCATTGGTGAGGCCTCATCTGGAGTACTGTGACCAGTTTTGGGCTCCACACTATAAGAAACATGTGGAAAAATTGGAAAGAGTCCAGCGGAGGGCAACAAAAATGATTGGGGGCTGGAGTGCATGACTTATGAGGAGAGGCTGAGGGAACTGGGATTGCTTAATCTTAAGAATGAGGTGGGATTTGATAGCTGCTTTCAACTACCTGAAAGGGGGTTCCAAAGAGGATGGATCGAGACTGTTCTCAGTGGTGCCAGATGACAGAACAACGAGTAATGGTCTCAAGTTGCAGGGGGGGAGGTTTAGTTTGGATTTTAGGAAAAAACTTTTTCACTAGAAGGGTGGTGAAGCACTGGAATAGGTTACCTAGGGAGGTGGTGGAATCTCCTTGCTCAGAGGTTTTTAAGGTCAGGCTTGACAAAGCCCTGGCTGGGATGATTTAGTTGGGGATTGGTCCTGCTTTGAGCAGGGGGTTGGACAAGATGACCTCCTGAGGTCCCTTCCATCCCTGATATTCTATGATTCTAAGTAGTTTGCATTGTTCTTTCTTGGACTGTAATAACTCTGTGGATAAAGTGAAGATTCCAGGCTCTAGAGCTGACAACCCGCAGCACTAAATTCAATTTTAATTTTTTATAAAACAACAAAATGAAGGTGTCATTAACTTGTGATTAAAGAATGAAAAGATCAACTACGATAGAAAACTCCTTCTTTTATATAACCCTACCAAGTCCCAGTTCAGTTAACCTAGGGTTTGTCCACATGATCACTTAGTTCACAGCAAGCTGGGATGCAAATCTACCCTGCAGTAAGTATCCATGTGGACCCTGCTGCTACACACTGAAAGTTCCCTCATGCATTTTAATCTACTCCTGTTTCAAAGCAAGGTAGATCAAAGCACACTAGGGAATTTTCACTGCACAGCAGAAGGCTCTGTGTGGAGTAGATTTACACCTCAGCTTGCTGCGAACTAAGCATTCGTGTAGACAAGCCCTTGTTACTAACCAAAATAGCTGACCATATACATAAGTACTAAAAGAGAGAAGGAGAAGGGTGATGGTCTTCAAATAACAGAACAGCCTACCACAGCAATGAATCGGTAGAAGGCAGGTAAACAAGGGACAGAACAGTACTGGGAAAGCTCATGAACTCAAGATACAGGTTATTGTTGTTATACGAGACAGTGAATTCAGGTCACAGATGGAGAGGACAAAAAGTCCTGCCTACAAAAGGAAATGTAATAGAGCTCTCCTTCAGACAAGATCCTTCAGACTTCATGTGATTGGAGATGTTCCTTGGCTTTGTCAGAATCCTGTATCTGCTGGCCAGTTCAATACTAATGCAGAAGACTTGGCAAGAATGAGCTGCTTGAGGGCAAAAATCCCCACTGGCCTTTTTGTCTGTAATGGACCACTACGCCACAGATAAGAAAGAACCCGTTCCTCTATACTGGTGGTACTGGAGCACAGAAAGTATTTCAGACCTTTTTCATTTTGTACTTTTTTTTCTTAACATTATCCTGCTTTGGTAAAAGTGAATGGTTAATTTTGGGAAGGATGAGAAATGGTGAGAACACAGGGTTGTTGGTATGTAACTGCTGTGCCACCATTTAATTACATTATATTTTTCTTTTTGATGAGACAGCACAAAAGTAACTTTGAAAATGAGGCCACACACCTGCATTTAATTTTCTAATACATATTTACTCTCAAAATTCCATGCATGTGAAATATCACTGTGCCCTCATTAACAACAACTGTTATGTAGGTGATGTACATCCTTTCCAGCTTGTTTTAACCTATCAGCAATGCCACATGGCCTGACCTTCTCGAACATGTGAAAAGCTCGAGAGAGGTCATGCAGCATCACAGGCACCAGTGCCACTGATGTGCTGATGACATCTTCATCTATATGTTTTTCTCAGAGGATACAACCTAACACTGTTATGGAGATGCCCTGCCCAAACATGTATTTATTGAAGCCAGTAAACGGCTCTGTACCAGTGGCATATAAAGCCACAAATATTCACATTTCAAATGTTAAATATGATAAGATAGGGCTTGTATACATATACAATGTATGTATTATAAGTTCTCCCACAAAGATCTACCCTCCATGCATGCGTCTAATGCTTTATTTCTTATGATTAGGGTCTTCCAAGTAGAGAGGGTTTTTTTTGGGGGGGGGGGGGTTGCTTTCCTTTGTTTGTTGTTAACTAAACTACCCTCTCCACATTTAGGTTTGCACACTCCACTCTGGCTCAGTGGAAATTATGTCACAAACAAAGAATTTCTGGTCAAATGTGAGAATTTTGTGGGGAGAAGGGTGGTTTGGGTATGGGTGTGTTTTCATACATTTCCCAAAATATCTTTTGATCCACACTGTTTCATAAATACAGCTCAGACATTTTGAAGTCCCTAAATAATGTATTACAACCAGATTTGAACTTTAAATTTAACAGAGTGCAGCATAGTCAACTATTTTTAAGGTTGAAATATTTCATATTGGGGTGTTCTACCACATTAAAAAACAATAAAAGCTATGCAGCTAATTATCTACAGAGGTAACAAAACTGTTAAACTGCACACAGATGTTGAGCTGCACTAAAAGGACAGTTATTTTGCCAAAATCACTGCCAAATTAAAGTTCCTATTTGGAAACTTTCACACACTTGTGTCTGGTGCAGCTGCAGCTGTTTAATTGCACATAACTTTTGTTTTCCCCTTTCTGATTGTTATTCAAATGACACTGAAGTGCAATTACAGCAGAATGACAATAACTGGTCTCTTAAAAGTTCAAATTGTGGAAGAACTGTTTTAATTTAATTCAATAAAGTATTAGAATGATGAAATAGATGTATACGTTTGTATGCACAAAAAATGTTCTCTTTATACACATGTATGTACATACAGTACAATACACCTACTACATATACACTAGGGACAATTTTCAAACTTGGATGCCTAAATTTAGACATCTGAAAAAGGCCCTGATTTTCCAAGATGCTGATCAGACGCAGATCCCACTGAGTAAATGGCAAACACAGATGCTGAGCAACATACCTCTGAAAATCAGGCCAATTTGATTCGCCTCACATTAGAAACCTAATCACTCAATCCTGCAAAGATTTAAGCATGTGATTACACACATAACTAATCCTATTGGACTGGATTCTCTCTTACGAAAAGGCCCTGTTAGCAGTGTAAATATGTAAATTATATTGAGAATATATTGTTGTGTAAATGAGAGTCACAAGTGTACAATCACTCATGTCCTTAAATATTAAATGTTTTTAAATGTTGTCCTGTACCCTTTAGACAAGTTAATAGTAATACTGATAAAAAAAACTAATGGATTTATAAGACTTTCAACCATGTGCTGATATCAACATAAGAATATTTCAATAGAATTTTTAATATTTTGAGATGATACCACCATATAAATGTTTCACATTTACGTTTTACAGCTTTGGTAAACAGAAGTGGAATACTGATGCGTGATTTCAGTATTAAAAATGTTAATGATGATGTTATGCTTTAAAATGGTAACATCTCACTATACAAAAAATAGCTAAATATCTTTTGCTTTTCTACCTATATTCTTAAATTTAGGAAGTAAAATTATCCCTTTAAAGGAAGATTTCTTTCTCAGGGCAATTATTTTAAAGCAATTTCATAAAAGACAGAAGAAAGGTTGTTTGGGTTTTTTTAATCTGAGCAACATTATCTGTATAATCCAGTACAGTTTTGAGAGATGCCCTATTAGTGGACCTTTTCTATTCAAATGCATATACAAATACAAGCAAGTACAAAAATTTGGGTTTATTCAATTTTAGTCCATTCTGCTATTTTTGGTATTTTGTATGCAACAGGGCAACAAGAAAGAGACACAATGCTGTTGCTTCTGAGAGATACTCACACGTTCGTATCTAATTTTCAAGATTTTCTAAATGATTACCCAGAGAGTTATTATTAATTACAGACAGGGGACCCAATCATGCAAATGCTTACGCACATGAGTTGTCCCACTGAACACAAGGGGGCTGCTCCCTTGCACATGTATAAGTATTTGGGCACCAGTCTGAAGCATACCAAATCAACCCTCCCCACCCCCTTTCCACCACCAGTAACAAGCTTTCTACATCATCCACCTATATTTTCAAATACTGTAACCCTAAGCAGATAGTTCTTATTTTCTTTTCACTGTGAAGTGGGGGTTCCTCTACATTATCAACTCTTTTATTGCAGGGCTACAAGCTGTACCTCATTGCATTTTTCCATTCCTATGGTTCTGCTTCCCAACTTATGTTGAAACATATTATCTTTAGTCTTAAAGCTTTACAACCTAAACAAACAAAAAATCTTTTAGAAGCCAGGTTGATTTGGGTATCTTTCCAGTCCCTTCAGTATACAAGGTTAACCAGAGATCAGATCACAATCACAGTAAAACGCAGTATCAGAGAATCTGTCATATAGATCAGAAGATTGGTCAGTCTAGTCAATGTCCTACTCTGGAAGTGGCCAAACACATGACATTTTAGAGGCAAGGGAACTCTAATATTCTCCATGGAAGAAAAAAAAATCAATCATTCCTGACCCACCTGGTCAGTCATCTTATATCATAAAGCCTGAGGTTTTTGATTACTCCTATTATATTAGTTTCCATAGCTACTATGTTAGTAGTCATTAAACTACCCAGCTCTTTTTATCTGGGCATCTGTGAAGTAGCCAGATTGTAACTACAATGAATGTAGGCCCCTATTTCAAGGGGAATATTAATGCTTATTGGTTGAAATGTATACTTACCTTACAGTAACTGGCTCTTCTAGAGGTTTTGTCCATATACATATTCCACCATTGGTGTGCATGTGCCCTATGTGCTCAAGTTTGGATTCTTTTAGCCTACAGTGTCTGTTGGAGTCATACTTCCACCCAGAGTGTCCTCAGGCCTCCCACCCAAGTGCATAAGTGGTGGGACAATCCCAAACATCCCTCAGTTCCTTTGCCAATACAGAACCAAAGTATTAAAAGACTCCATAGTAGCGGGGAAGGAGTGTGGGTAATGGACTATATATATCGACAACCCATCTTGAAGAAACATAGTTACTAGATGATAAGCAACTGTTTCTTCGAGTGCTTGCTCTTGTGTGTACACACACACACACACACACACACACCTGACTTGGTGACTCACAAGCAGTGACATAGATCACAGGAGGTGAGTACTATGATTGTAAGACAGCTTTGCCAAAATGAACATGAGACCTTGCTGCCTCCACTTCAGCACTGGGTAAAAATAGGTACTGAACCCCCATGATGCTGCCCAATAAATTCTTAAGAGTCGAACACTTCTCAAAGAACCTGTAGAAGCTGCTTGAGCCCTTGTGGAGTGGCCTGTAACTTTCAATGGTGGGTCTAGCCTAGCTATCTCATAGTATAATTCAATGCAAGTAACATGTAGCTATAGCCTGACCCTTTACCCAATCTGTATATGCTACAAATCACATAGGGGATATGCTGAAAGGCTCAGTTCTAGCTAGATAGAAGGATAGCAGCCTAAACACATTGAAAGTATGAAATTTAGCTTCCCCTCTGTTGGGGAAAGACGACAGGTAAGTGTATTATTTGGTCAAGATGGAAACTAGAGTCTACTTTTGGCAAGAACTTAGGGTGAGGATTCAAGATCACACTGTATATACGAAATATAGTTTACAGAGCTCCCAACATGAGTGCTTGTATTTTTCTCACCTTTCTAGCAGATGTTATTGCTACCTGAAAGGCTGTTTTGATGGCTACATGGAAAATGGAACATAGAATTAGGGGCTGGATGACACATATGGGCTCAAAGGGTAGATCCGCCAACCCTGTCAGCACTAAGTTGACACTGCAGGAAGGGGGAGGCTTTCTGCTTGGAGAATACACCTGTATACGGCCTTTCAGAGTTCTAGATGCCTTAGGGTGTGTGATCCTGAATTCTTTAACAAGTAGTTGGTATCTCAGGATATATATATAGATAGAGATATATCAGTTGGAGATAATGGATGTTGCTGGATCCACATAGTAAATCTCTTCAACTTGTCAGCGTATGTCTGTCTAGTGGAGTCCTTTCTAATAAGGATAAGCATATTCTGCACCTCTGAAGATTACATGTTGATGGAAAAGAAATCAGATTGGGTGTCAGTGTCTCTTTCAGAGCTCTGAGGCCTAGGGTAGTAGTAAGTGTGCCCTAGACTCCCTCTCAGAAAGATAGGGATCAAATTACCTAGACTCTGGGGAATGTGTTGGTGACCCCTCTATTGTCAGGATGAGAAACTATCTTGATGGAGCAGTTCTAGTTGGAATCCCAGGTAAAAGCTCAGTGCGAGCTCTAAATGATAACACTGATAAGCTTGGTACTGCACTGGAGGTAACTAGAGGTACAGTGGGTGGAACTTTTACCACCAATAACAGAGGTCACTTTGGTACTGCACAGTGAAATATACCAGCACCATAAATTATCTCGGTACTGAGAATGCTGGAAACGTGGGAAAATGAATGGAAGGCACTGGTACTGAAGACACTGAAATGTTGGTATTGGATGACACATGAAGCTCTGAATGAGTTAGTACTAAGGCATAGTGGCTGGTTCCTGTGGGGGCACCAGAAGGACCCTTCTTGGGCCCTGAGCTACTCTTTTCTTTAGCAGAGTGAGAGAATTTCTCTCAGAGTTAGGACCCAGCCAGGGTGACATGGATCTACCTGCCTGAGAGGAGCAGTGCTCCTTTCAACCCCTGACCTCAGAAGTTGTACTAGTTGAAGAGGAAGATTTCTCAGAGATATGTCTCTCAGATCTACAAGCTCCAGCAACACTTTAAAGGCTCTAAAGAACCGACTATTGGTATCTCTAGTAAAAACCACTTTTTCTCTTGCTTTTGGTGTTCTCTTTGAGAACTTGCAAATGGCACATTCTCTCAAGAATGTGCCCCTCACACTAAGGCACAATAAACACCAGAAGTACCATCATGCAGGGGCATTACTGCCTCACAAGAAGGACAGTTTTTTAAACCTACAGACTTGTGTTCTGCGATAAGAACTCAATCTGCTACCAGTAAAGTCTCGCCAAAATAACTAACTAAAAAAGGAAACACTATGAAACACACTGTGACTAAAGACTAATTAGTAATTAAGTGACTATCAAAAGCTATTTACTACTATTTACACAAGAAAAGGAGATTGCACAGTGAACAAGAAACTCAGACACTGCTTAGGTTCCGACTCCTAGGAACAAGCAATAAGAAGTAACTAAAGGAAGGTTGGGGTTACCTTGCCCTCTGTTTCCTTGGGTGGGAGACACATGGACACTCAGGGTACAACACTATAAACAGGTTTATCCAGTAATTATTCTGCTTAAGGATATACTGTTTGTTATCATAGATTTTAACTCCAGATTTCTTCACCAATTATACATACCGTATAGCACAACATTAAATGTAATCTTTATAATGAGTAAGTTTAAGGTATTTATAGTGCCATAACTGTTACCCCGTATTTTCAGAACCCAAACCAGTGGTAATTAATTGATTTTGGTTTTTTTAGAAGGCATCAGGAATAAATTAATGGGGACACAGCTTTTTTGTTTAATAAATGATTAACACATAACATCTATCCTTCATAAACGTGGATGGATTTTAAACTTTGTATTTGAGACAAATTTTTTGATCTTAGAACTCTAGCCAGGATATATTGTTCCTTAAAAGAAAGGAAAAAGCCTCTAAAACAAGCACACCAAGAGATAATTGCCTATTTTAATACAACTAAGGGGCATATTAATTCTTTTACTGTAATAGGGATTATAAAAATACTATTCTATGCATTTTAATGCTACCATCACTGTAGCAGAACAGTATTTTTCCAGTGTTGCTCTGCATTGTTGTTTCAACCTCAAGACAGATGAAAAATACTGAATCTTAGCCAAAAGCTGAATACACTATTATCCCCTTTTGCACAGCTGCATACACATATCGTAGTCTAGAGTGGTGTTTTCTATCATTTTGTTTAGGGCTACAAAAAATATCCTAAAGGCACAGACAACCTGGAACTTTGCTCAAAGATGCATGAAACTAAATTCCTTTTCAAGACATATAACTACTTTATAATGCCACATTACCATACTTGTAGTTAATAACAGATGGCTGAACTCTGAAATATTATTGTTAGTTTTTGTTCTCTGCTCATTCCAGTTAGTTTAGCCAACCCCTGAAATTGTTAATCTTCAATTTTAATTTTTTTCAAACAAGATAAATAAATGAATAAAATGGACATTAATTCAAGCTACATTTGTAATGTAATTCATAGTTTTCTGCATAAATATCTACATAATGTCATAATTATATTACCATAATGGAATTAATGATCTACTACTGTGCTCACTACAGTATTGGTCAGTATCAAAGTAAGAAAGTACAGTAGCTGACAACTTTGATATCTCAAAATCTGTTCTTTTGCACATTCTAAAGAATAGTGATGACATTTTGAAGGAGTACAAGATCAGCACAAGTGGAGGCTGCGAGCATCAATGTGAATGCAAGGAGATGGACACTGGTGAAGCCCTGTGGCTCTGGTTTCAGCATAAGCTTGGCCAAAGTGGCCTTCACTCTAGGTCTATGCTGAAAAAAAGAGGGACTCTTAGCTAGCAGCAGAGCAGGGGAAGAAGTTCAACCCTTCAGACATTGACTCAGACAGTGGGAAGTCCAACACAACATGGTTCAACATAGGGAATGCAGCAAGAAACAAGATGCTGATCTTCTGATAGCGGCTGAATGGAAGGCGGAAATCCTACCCAGCATTCTAGATGAGTTTCATCTATGTGACATCTTCAGTGTTGACAAGACTGCTCGCATATACTAGTGCTTTCTGGACAGAGGCCTTGTTATGCTGAGGTGAAGAGTTTGCAGGAGGCAAAAAAGCTATGTACCACATTTACATTGTTGTTGTGTGCAAAAATGGATGGGACATGAGAAATGGCCTCTTATGGTTATCTGAAAGAGTGAGAGCCCTCGCTGTTTCCCCACAGAACACTCAAAACTGCCTGTGATCTACAGGAACTCTGATAATGCCTGGGTGACTAGTCATTGTTTCAAGAATGGCAGAAGATTTGGACCAGGAAGTTGCACTTAGGAGACTGTCATACATGCCTGTTGATTGACAATTGTCCAGTCCAATCAATGCAGAGCTGTTGCACAGTTGGTTGAATTTTGCACCTCCCAACACGTCACTCATGCAGCTGACAGACATGGGTGTCATTAAAAACTTCAAAGGCAACTACTGTGCTCATTTGAATGTCTATATCATTGCCTCTCTCAATGCTGATGCACACCTTTGAGTGCTGGATGTTGCAAAAACCACAATATTCCTTGATGCACTTCATCTTCCTAAGGAATCTTGAGGCACTGTTCTCCCACCGACTGTTAACTGCTTCAGAAAGAGAGGGTTTATTCTACCACAGACAGTGCTGGGCTGATGAACATCAATGTACTGGCCAACATTGCCATTCCTGATAATCTGACAGCAGAGGATGTGAGGTCATTGTTCAGTTTGATGCTCATGTGAAGACAGCAGGTGAGTTCACTGATGTGGAAATCTGAGATAGTCACGGCTGATCACCCCCACATGCAGATAGTGCATCAGCTGAGGAATCCCAAAGTTCCTTTGCTTCAAGAAGAGTTTCATGCCGTGGACATTTCCTACAAGATATGCCAGAATTGTGGCTTTTAAATCGGCTATAAAGCTGTGTGCAAAATTGATAGGGATTTACAGCTGAAGGTGCTTTGCTCACTGTAAGGACAACTGTAGTATATCATTGCATAATTGTAGTACTAAATATATATATATATATATATATATATATATATATATATATATATATATATATATTTATGGGCTGTCAAGCAATTAAAAAATCATTGTGATTAATCGTGCGATTAAAAAAACATCATGCTAACAATATTTAATAGAATATTTAAAAATTTTGGCTGTTTTCTACATTTTCAAATATATTGATTTCAATTACAACACAGAATACAAAGTGTACAGGGCTCACTTTTTATTTTATTTCAAATATTTGCACTGTAAAAAACGAAATAGTATTTTTCAATTCACTTAATACAAGTACTGTAGTGCAATCTCTTTATCATGAAAGTTAAACTTACAAATGTAGAATTATATACAAAAAGCCTACATTCAAAAATAAAATGTAAAACTGTAGAGCCTACAAGTCTAATTAGTCCAACTTCCTGTTCAGCCAATCACTCAGACAAGCAAGTTTGTTTACATTTGTAGACGACAATGCTCCTGCTCTAATGTTTTACATTGTTTTGTTCTTGAGTGCAATTATGTAACAAAAACCCTACATTTGTAAGTTGCACTTTCATGATAATGAGATTGCACCACAGTCAGTAGCGTAGCTGGGGGGGAGTGGGGCAGCGGCCGCTCTCCCACTGAGCACAAGTGGCGCCTTTTCAATTTCTTGGTGCCTTTTTCATTTTTACTCACCCGGCGGCGACACTTCGTCGGCGGGTCCTTCACTCGCTCCCAGTGCGGTGGCAGGTCCTTCAGAGCCGCCGAACAAAGACCCAGAGCGCCGCTCCATCAGTAAAAGCACCGCTGGGTGAGTAAAACCGCCGCAGCAGGTGGTGCTTTTTTTGGTGATCGCTCCCTCTGTTCGTTCCACCTGGCTATGCCCCTGACCACAGTATTTGTATGAGATGAATTGAAAAATACTATTTATTTTGTCTGTCATTTTTCCAATGCAAATATTTGTAATAAAAAGTAATACAAACTGAGCACTGTACATGTTGTATTCTGTGTTGTAATTGAAATCTACATTTTAAAATGTAGAAAGACATCCAAAAATATTTAATACATTTCAATTGGTATTCTATTGTTTAACAGTATGATTAATTTTTTAATCATGATTAATTTTTGGGTTAATCGCGTGAGTTAACTGCAATTAATTAACAGTCCTAATATACAAACACACACACACACACACACACACACACACACACACACACACACAATTTCCTTTTTGTTTTACACATGTGTCATGTAAGCAACTGACTGGGAGGGAGAATAGAGTCTGAATGTGAACAAAATTTACCATAGTTCAGCAATTACACAGGGTAAGCTTATAGTGGAGGGAGGGATAACTCAGTGGTTTGCACATTGGCCTGCTAAACCCAAACTTGTGAGTTCAATCCTTGAGAGGGCCATTTAGGGAACTGGGGTAAAAATCTATCTGAGGATTGGTCCTGCTTTGAGCAGGGGGTTGGACTAGATGACCTCCTGAGATCCCTATATATACACATCTATATATACACAAATATGGGGGCTTTTCACTTATTGGCAACTTTTGAGTAATGGCAACATTTTGCTGGGAAGCAAGACGTTGCTAATAACTGGCATCCAGTGTATTGTATCTGCTTGGATTACTGTTAAATTGTCAGAGAAAGGCCATTGTATTTTACTGATGAAGATGGACGAAAACTACAACGAGATAAAGAGAAGATGCTGTACAATCATTTTTAACTGTTATACGCAAAGTCCTTATTCTTTCTAAGTACTAATACTATGCCATACACGTGTAAACTATCTTTTATAGGAGTCTTAAACACTTTAATATCAATGAAGTAATCTTCATACCACTCATGTGAGGTTCATTTTTATTTTTATTTATTTTTTTATTTTATTTTATTTTTTTACAGATGGGTAAACTGATGTAAAGATATCAAATTTGATGTAACTCTTGTAAGGCATTCCATGTAAATTATTTAATGAGCTAATTTGTGTATTTTCCAATAATTTGTATATACCCATACATTTTAGTTTAAAAAATGCTGATTTTAGGATAGTGAAAGGCATAGGCTTGACAGTCCTGGTGAATGAAGTCCTCAGTTTATCTACAGGGCGGTAGCAGGCCAAGTTTTCCCCCCACGCTCTTATTGGCATGTCTTACCCTGTGCCTGGAGAGTGGTGAGGGTGGAGAGGGGAAGGTCTCCTTCTAGGAGAAACAGGGCTAAACTCCATCTTCTTGGTCCATACTGTCCTTAAGTGTCTTTGCAGAATCTGCTAATTAGCTCAGAGCTTATAATGAGTTTGTGATATAGGAGCTGGAAATGAGAGTCACTCAACTCATCTCATAGAGAGACCACTAAACATCCATTAGATAGGGACAACTTTAATCCCTAATGAGCTGGGCTAGATTTAAACTGGTGAAAGACTGTAGCTCATTAGAAATGTCATCAGGCAACCAGTTTCCATAAAAATGTCAAATATTAGGGGGTTTAGTGTATATTAAATGTGGCAAATCCCAGATCCTGTTTCTAGCCGCTTGACTGTACTCATGTGCTACATTTTTTATGTTAAAAATATGTAGACTGTTTCATTTTACATGAGAGAATGAGAAAGGGTCAGTAACAATTACAAATACATATTTCATTTAACAAATTTTTGCTCCAACTAACAAGAAAAAAAAAGGAGTTGTATGCCTGTATAAGAAATAAGAAGGCATGTGGCACAATCATGTGACCCCTAGTGTAATGGTTCTTGGTCCACTAAGTACTGGTTTTACTCATGTACTTAGGTTTTAAATATTTTATGGATTTTTATTACATATTATCAAACACTTATGACATACTTAAGTTTACACATGAATAGTTCAATGGAAGTCAGCGGAAGTTAAAAAAATTGACTTGGTTATCACATGCCCATCAGCAGGTGTATTTGGGCACATTTAAAAATCATTAATAATGCATGGAGTATGGACTAAAATATTACCCACTTCAGTACCCACCCTTCACCAAAACTCTTTAAACAAACAACAAAATTCCCATGCCCCACAGACAAAACATCCCCTTCTCAAGATTAAATATATTGGTCTTCCACATCATGTTGAAGGTAGTCACACTCATGCTTTGGTAAACCACAAAAGGAAGAAATATTAGTAATTGCTTTGGAGTTATTTACAATTTATATTTATATCTGTATGAAAAAAATTGATTTAGTACCTGCAAACTGATCATCACTAGTCTATACAAAAATGTTTTACTGTTACCCTTCTCATCGTCTCTCCCTATTTTATTTAACACTCATTGCCTCTGCTCTTAAACTGAAGTCTCAACCCTTCAGAACCGATGACATATTTAAGTTTACACATTAATAGTTCAATGGAAGTCAGTGGGAATATTCATCTACATCTAGTTCAGCATAAGCAAGGTGCATTGATTTAAATCACCCATTTTATTTGTGATTTAAATCAGCAATTTCAGTCATATTTTACATTTGTATTTTCAGTTATTTTCCTAAAGAAAGGTTGATACTAATTGGTTGGTAACCATTAAAACATGGTTATAATTAAATATAAACCTCACCCTAAATGTGGTGCTTCTTTTTGCTAACCAGGAGGATACACTATATCTGTACACCTTTATTTAATCAATTATATAACTTAACTTAACTCAGATTCTTAAAATTTTTATATTTTTTAATTATGTTAGAAAATGGTGAATGATTCAGATCTTATTTATAAGATGATTAATTTTTTCACTTCCAATTTATATAATGCTGTATTTGGATGGAAATTCAAATTCAATTTAAAATGCCCAAAACAGCACCTTTATTTTATTAAATAGAAATTATTTTAAATGTGCTAGATACATAAGCAAAACAGTTTATCAAAACATGTTTTGGATTTAAAATTAATGGACTTATTAAACAAAGGAAGTATTAACAGTAGTTAGTGAACTGAACTGAATGCTTCTGATCACTATGTCCTTCAGGATTTTAGAACTGGTAGATCTCATCCTCTGACAATCTTTTTATTCATAGTTTGGAAGAGGAAACCAGGCTTGCTGCTTTTTCAACTCCCAATTGCTTTCTTAACTTCCAATGACAGACACTGAACTGAACTAGATGAATAAACTGCAGAAGTAGTAGCCTGCAGAAGAGGCTACTACTGTCAAAAACTCATTCAGCACTTCAACAAACTCTGGCTCCAGGTGCTCTGCCAATGACCCAAGCCACTGAGCTGGTGGAACTTTCTTTAAAACTTGGCAGCAAACATAAAATTATTAGTATATTAAAATTAAATACCAAAAATAGATTATAATAAGTTTGAGCCTTAACATAGGTTCACAACACTGGTATTCACAAGAAAAATCTCTTACTACTACATGTAGTATGTTAATATTCTTAATCATGTCAATATTATCCTCTTTAGTAGAGATTCTTCTATACTATACAGTACAAGAGAAAACCAAACTCAGACTCAAAGGAAAGCACTGGTTCCCACGTGAAATAATTATGTTTATTGTCAGGGTTTACCAACGAAAGGGCCTCCAGTTATTCATGTTCAAACACCTGTATTCAGTGGATTACATCAAAATTTCCATTCAGATATCTATAGAATATGATCATGGGTTACGTGAAACAATACTGCATCCATTTAAGTGGTCTCTGATGTACTTTTACAGCTGAAGGCTAAAACAGATATTAACATTAAACAACTCGTTCAAATTACAGAAGGAAACTTAAATAAAACCTACCACACCTTTGTTTTCACTTCTGAGGGTAGGCTGGCTTTTATTCCAATACATGTTGTATTTTCTGTTTGTCCCTTCTGATTTAATTGAGAATATCACATCACTCCATTTTACTTAAACAGTTTTTATGTCAATGATTGACAATCTGCTGCAAAAATCTATCCGTTGCCACAAAACTATGCTCCAAAATTTAAACTTTCCCTTAAGATAAAATTAGGTTTCTAACCCTAAAGTCAAGAATGTTAACTATTTTGCTGCTGATCCTTTAAGCAACAATATACAGCTAATGTACTTATTCCTCTGAGGCTAATTCAAGTCCCTTATCTGAAACCTTAAAACCTTCAGTAACTTTGGGCCAGGCTCCATCAGAGACCACCTCTCTATTCATGACCAGTGAAGACAGCAGCACTCTGAGACGACGTAGCTAGCGGTACTCAGGCCAAAGGTTGAAAGAGCCCAAGATAGGACGTTCTTGGTCAATGATCCCGTCTATGGAAAGGCTGACTAGAAGAGATAAGAATGACCCCAAACCAAAACTGGTTTCAGAGCATGATAGAATACTGACCGTTTTGCAGAAATCTACCTGAAATAAAGACAAGGATGAAGAGAGGAAGAGAAGCTGCCTAACCTAAGAGAAAAGAGCAGAGACTACTAAATCTTAATTACTGTATTAAGTGCTCAGGCATTAGTGTGATCTGTGTCCCAGAAATACCTCAGATCGAATCAGATCCATGACTATCATGGCCCACTATGAGTAGGCCGGGCCTCAGAGTTAAGATGTGGGCTGAAGCCAGGTGGCTGTGCTCAGGGCTCTGAGATATCAGTGAGAGGTTACTGTCCAATGGGAGAACCAGATTGCATAGTCCAGGATGCAGGTAGGTTCAGCAGCTGGGGGTCAGTCTGGGGGAAGGCAGTAGATGAGCAGACAAGGCGCCCGGACGGGCAAGTAGGTAGTGGGCAGACCAAGCAACAGGCTTGGCTAGACAGGGTTCAGGCAGGGCAGAAGACTGGCTTGGGCGAGCAGGAGTTGGTCCCAAAGGAGGGTGGGGCCTGGACAGCAATAGGCCCCAGGCTAGCTGCTCAGACAAGGAGTGTGGCAAAACCAAAAAGCTTTATTATACCAAGATGTGCCAAATCAGCAGTCTGCTGCTAGTCAGCTGATCCTGCTGAGTCAACACACGTAGACCCTGTTTGCAGGGTATAAACTGTAGTTTAGAGATTTGAGCTTGCACATGGTGGCACAGAGTGTAACCCGGTGGACCCAGGTTTGAAATCTATAGCACCTAACCATTTTGGTTCAGTCCATTACAGATAGTGGTCCATCTTGGGAATTCATATCTAGGTTTAGTCTCTAATCATCCGTGGCAGCTAGTGTCTTCATTTACACCTATGCAAAGGTGTACAACTATTCTGAGCTGGTTAGATATTACACCCATTTTGCACAGGTATGACTTACCACACAAGTTGCAAGAAAATGGAGAAACAGATGTGTGTTATTTTGATTTGGGGTTTTAGTTCCAGATCATCTCTAGTAATTTCTCTCTTTTTAAATAAAACAATGATACACTTAAATAGACAGGATCAGAACAGATATTTAAAAATAGAAATGTTTACCGGAACTGAAAGCTTTCAGGGGGAGGGATAGTTCAGTGGTTTGAGCATTGGCCTACTAAACCCATAGTTGTGAGTTCAATCCTTGAGGGGGCCACTTAGGGATCTGAGGCAAAATCAGTACTTGGTCCTGCTAGTGAAGGCAGGAGACTGAACTCAATGACCTTTCAAGGTCCCTTCCAGTTCTAGGATAATTCCATTTATTTATTTATTTATTTAATTTTATAATGTAGCAACCATTTACCTGAAAGAATGTTATATGACAAGTCTGTCCACAGACAAATTATTTTTCCTGGTAGGTGAGATGGTTTATTAAACTTCAGGTTGTTTTCTGCACAGACTATGAGCAACAGTCTTTAACTAAGGAGTGGGCCTCTTTTCAAACCCTGTGTCTATTTCTGAGAGCAGTAATGAAGGAACTTTGACTTTACAAAGTGCCTTGGCCTTTCAAGTCATTTCTAGAATGTTTAAAGCCACTTGGGGTTCCAGCCTCAATCAAGTATCCCATGCAGAGACTGGCACCTTTTAGGAATATCTGTTTTGTTCTTATGGTCAAATCCCTTTAAAAGATTACTGTCCTCAATACATCAATTGGGTGACTTTGGTATCTAAAGGACAAAATTGTATTTCTAGATTAGCTGAAAACTAAAGCTCTTGTTGAAGAAGGAAGTGACTCAGACCTTTGATGCAGAGCCTGACCTATAAGACAATCTACAGGCATAAAATTAATAGACAGCATAGAGCTTGGGACTGACTCAGAAATTCACCCCTGTACGGACGACTAGCACAAGCCCTATACACTACTTAAATACCCTTTAGATATAATTCTGAGAGCTTAAGTGGTACATCTGTACCCCTTCCATTGAGCAGGTGACTGTCAACCTCAGAGAGCACTTTCTGACAGAGCGCACACAGAGACCTCAATCTGGATCTGGCAAACATTTACGTGTGTATAATTTAAGTGCGCAAGTAGTCTTACTCAGGCCATGCATAAGGACTGTTGCCAATATATGACTGACATATGCAAACACCCATTATTACAAGTGGGGCTGGTGGCACCGCCTATTGTTAAAGTCACCCTACACTTCCCAATATAAGATCCTGTTTTCAGTTGCTTAAAATTTTGCCAAACTTTAACTGTTGGGCTGTAATTTTCCATGCCATTTGTCTGTCAGGCTGATTTTACCCCCCAGAAACCTTCAGCCAAAAGAGTTGAGCTATTACCATGAATGAGGCTATAGAAAAATACATTGTTTTGCAACATTAAAAAATTCTGGCTACAGTTTCTTTGAGGAGTTCTACCACTCCCATGATTGAGATCTGGTAGAGTGGGCAGTTACTCCAGAAGTAGGCTGAACATTAGCAGTCTCATAACAATTTAGAATACACCCGTAAATCCATTTTGAAAGTTTAACAGGGAAACTGAGGATCCGTTTGATCTGTCCACAGAGGAAAAACTGTCTCAGAGATTTTCTAAATGGTCTCATTCTATCCAGATTGAAGACTAGCATTCTTCTCACACCCAGAGCATGAAGAGCATATTCTTCCCTGGATTGGTGTGGGTTAGAGAAAAACAGCGAGAAAATGTATGACCCAGTTAACGTAGAAATCAGATGATATTTTACATAGAAACTTGTGATGTGGTTTTAACAATACACCTTTTCCTTTAAAAAGACTGTAAAGAGGGAATCTGCCATTAACACCTCTAATTCTCCAACCATTTTGGTAGAAGTGATGGTCACCAAGAATGCCATTTTCATAGATAAGTGCAGCAAAGAACATTTAATTTATGGTTTAAATTGAGGCTTGTTCGTGAGGCAATTAAGGACCAAAGTTCAAAATCTAAATTGAAGTAGGTCCTTTTATTTGTGGAAATAGCTTAATCAGTCCCTCAGTGAACCTTGCCCCTGTGAGGTAAGCTAACCCTGAAAATCCCTCCAGAGGTATATTGGAAGGCTGAGATTGCTGCCAGATGAACTTTGACAGAAGGCCTTGTCTTCTTAATTCTAACAGGTAATCAAGAACAGGTAGGTGAAAACTCTGGTGCACAAACCAGTGATGAAATCTCCTCTACTTTTGAAGATGACTAGTTCTAGTAGAGACCTTTCTGCTGTTTAATATGACTTGTTGTACCTCTGTTAAGCAGGAAACCTCTATCTCCAACAAACATTAAGGAGCAAAGCTCTGAGTTGAAGCAAACCCAGGTTGGGATGGAGAATCTGGCCAGACTACAGGATAACAGATGGCAAGCAGCTGGGCGTAGTAATGGCAGGAGCAAAGCATGACAAATCAGGTAAGGATACCATACTTAACTTGGCCAAGTTGGTGCATTTAAAAAGACCCAGTTTTATCCTGCTTGATCTTGTTCAATACCTTCAGAAGCAGTGTCATCAGAATACATGCATAAAGGTGGCCAAGAAGTGAGAATGATACTGATGACCCAAAGCCCTTCTAGAGCAGAATTTCCTGCACTTTCTGCTAACAGCTATTGCAAAGAAGTCCACCTCTGGGAACTTCCAGGTTAGGAAACTATGCTGGAGAGTCTAAGATTGGAGTTTCCACTTGCAATCCAAACATGCAGGCAACACTCTCTATTATGACTTCAAACAGATTGTACATTTTCTTTCCGTCATCAAGAACCACAGACATTGCTCACTGCTCTTACTTCCAGAAGGTTGATGTGGAGGAGAGATTCTTGGGCAGATCATTTGCCCTGAGTAGTGTGTATCCCTAGATATGCTGCTCCCCTCCCCTGCCCCCCCCAAAGGATACTTCTGAAGTTATGGTGACAGCTGGAGGAACTGGGTGAAGGGGAGTCCTGCACATACTTTGGATAGGTCCTTCCACCAACTGAGCAACTCCAATACTCAAAGAGGGATAGATGCCATCGTGATGGTTCTCAGGGTATCCTGAGAGTCACCTTGTTACCTCCCACCCGCCGCCTCCATCATGAGGGAGATTGCTTGTGCTTAACTGGGTTTCAGCTCCTCGACATCACCAACCTGTGAGCCACCCAAACATTCTCCTATGGGAAACACCAGCCCTTGCTTTGCTTTGCAGGTGAACAATAGGTACACCCCAGTCCCCAAGTCCCTTTGAAGTGTTCCCCTGTGATATCCAGCCTCTAATATTAACTACCCATAGAATTACCAAGTTAGTTGTCCCCAAGGGACTAGCGTACACACGAGATTGTATGATTCAACTCAGGATCAGCATCTTGCTTAACATCACAGCACTTGTATATAGTTTGCTCTTGAGCCTTTAATAATGTTTCCTTAAAAAAATTGAGAACTTTCTTGAATTGTTTCCTCTCTTAGACTTTCTTCCCATGGGATCTTCCCTACCAACTTCCTGAGTTTTCTAAAGTCTGCCTACTTGAAATCCATTATCTTTATTGTGCTGTGTTCCCCCCTACCATTCCTTAGAATCATGAACTCTTATAAGTTCATGATCACTTTCACCCAAGCTGTCTTCCACTTTCAAATTCTCAACCAGTTACTCCCTATTTGTCAAAATCAAATCTAGAACAGCCTCTCCCCTACAAGTTTTTAAGATCAGGCTTGACAAAGCCCTGGCTAGGATAATTTAGTTGGGATTGGTCCTGCTTTGAGCAGGGGGTTGGACTAGATGACCTCCTGAGGTCCCTTCCAACCCTGATATTCTACGAAGTTGTCTCCAACACATTCCAATAATTTCTTGAATATTCCAGTCATATGTTTTTCCCAAGTCTCTGTGATGCCAACTATGTCAGTTATTAACTAGCATTTCTAGTTCTTCCTGCTTATTCCCCATACTTCTCACATTTGTATCAGATATCTAAGATACTGGGATACTGAAGCAGGCTCCTTATTAAGAGAACTCAAACTTCTCTTCTTGGGAATCTTCCTGGTACCCTTTGAAATCTTATCCCACAAAGATCTGGGCAAGTGCCGTATCAAGATTGATGGGTCAATGTGGTCACTTGGAGGCCAATGTATGGGGCATACTTTGGCCTGGATCTACGGCTGGGCAAAAGGAGCACTCCATCCCAATAAGCCTAAATTCAATATCCCTTTCCCCCTGCCCCTCTCTAGCTCTGCTTTAAAGGCTGAGACGACGTTGCATGCTTCCCCCAGACAGTGAATGCAGAGGAAATGTCATCACCGAACAGGATGAACTTCTGTTGGTGAGACACACAACAGAAGTTGGTTGAATAAAAGATATTACCTCACCAACCATGTCTCTCTATTACCCTGGGATTGACACAGCTACACTGCATACAGGATAGATTCCTGGCAGACGAGGCAGCGCTTGAGTCCAGGGGATCCTGGCATACCATGGCAATGATGAGGTTGTCCCCTGAGGAGAACCCTTCAGGGAAGGGGAGTGGTGGGAGAAGGGTTAATAAAATACCTTTAAACAAAAGTAAAGAAACTATAAAATATATATCATTAAAAGAGGAAAGCTAAATAACTGCACTAAACTAAAACTAAAGAACCCTAAGGCTAAGCTACAAGCAATGCTAGAAACTGGCATGCCACCTCAGGTAGAGATAGTTGAGAAGGAGTTGGGGTGGCTCGTCCGCACAGCTCTCTATACCCTTGTTACAGACCATGAGGAGGTCTAGAGTTCATGCGTTGGCCGAAAATTTCCAATCAAAACCATATTGGAGTATGAGCATCTGAAAGGGAGCACTCATAGGGGTGATACTTGAACAATTGAGTTTTCTGATGTCAGCAACAAAAACGTGGGCTTCAAGAAGTTTCATATTATCTGATGGGTTTTTTTCTCCCTGTTCAGTGTTTCAAAAAAGTTAATATTCTAAAATATTGTAGAATATAATAAAACTTTTCGATATTTAGACTTTGATAGTCCAACCTTTTCTAATTGATTTAAGAAGTTACATTACCTTAACTAATAGAGTAGGTTATCAGACAAACTGGCTGCTGGGATACAGGCTCTGGGTATGGATATAGTCCTTTTCCTTTTTGAAAGAGGTAACAAATACCACTCTGCCAAATTTAGAATCAATATTTTAAAAAAATACATGGTTAACTTAGCCTTGTTATACAGTTCATCCATGTCCACCAATTTTATACAGATCATAACAAAACACAGACACATACAACATACACAGGTAAATACAAATAAATCAGAATTAAACATTAATTTTAATCTTAAATGCATCCATTTCATGGTCAGTGAGAATAATGGTTGAATCTTTTTAAGAGTAAAGTAAGCCATTTTCTGGAAATATATTGCCCAATCTTAATATACTAATTTTACAGATATTTTTCCATGATGTGGATAATTTTACACTTCAATTACCTCCACATTATTCATTTGCTAC